>NC_140775.1:154438443-155638443 GCF_044657685.1 Stegodyphus dumicola | reverse complement strand
GATTTTTCACACACAGTTAAAGTAAGATACTGGAGGTTTCTAGCCTTCCTTTTTTACTAGTTCAACAGAAAAGAAAAATGTTTCAGTTCTTACACTTACACAAATAATGTTTTACACACCTTAACTGAAAATTCTAACCTTTAAAACATTCAAGACGTCTTAGAAAGGATTTGTCAAAATACCAGCTAACCTTAGAGTCTTCAGAATTATCATAATTCTTCTCTTTTATACATTCAATTATATAAGCTTAATTTTAGCACAACATTTAACATTTCATTTATTACACAGATTTAAAATCTAAGATTTATGCTTTCTTATTATAAACATGAAACCAAATCGACACATTTTTTAAAGTTTTACAGAAAACAATGTCGACTTATAACAGTTATAGGAACATGTATAAATTAAATTACAGAAATACTTCAACTACTTCACTGCCTCAATATAAAAATCCAAAGTATTTACCTGCCTGGATTTGTAGACACTTGATGCACTGGTTGATGCTTGGAATATGAAGACGCCGTCACAACTTAAGTTTTATGAATGCCGATGATCCAGGCAGTTATATTACTTTTATCACACACACTACAACTTCACAACACTTCACTTTTCAGAAACCGATGATCCCGACACTTATATCACTTTTATCACAACACGCTACAATTTTCACAGCACTTCACGTTTTGGAAACTGATGATCCAGCAAGAGGCTGATAATCTTCAGACTGGATTTTTTGGAACCTAACGGTCCACTACTAACACAGATGAAATTTGTTTTTCACTACTCTATACGAGAATAATTTCGGACACGAGATGGACGCACAAAATTAAAAAATTGCTCATGATATCTGGACACCAACTGCCCCACAACGTTAGCTGAAATTCAGTAGATCAAAATTCTCCTTTCAACGGACTGGTGTCCGTAACTTACCCCATAGATTTCCGTATCCCCACAGCTTAACGAAGAACTGTATTCTCTTTAATTGGACTGTCGTCTGTAACTTTCTCCGTGGATTTTAGTATCCACACAGCTTAGCGGAGAGCTGTATTCACTTTAACTGGACTGTTGTCTGTAACTTTTACCGTGGATTTCCATATCCACACCTGCTGTCACCAATTAATTACAGCTGTAGCGTAAGATCATCCAAGATGGAAAATAAACAGACCAGCAGTCTTTTAACAGACCAGCAGTCTGTCTCAGCATCACAAAAGCCCCTTTCTTTCCCTTTTAGTTAAACGTCTTTAGGAAATGCTTTAGGGGAGGTCTTTTACGACATCCTTTTTGTCCAGAACCGCACCAGGGGATTTCTGCAACTCATTTCTGCAGATAGATCTAACTGAAAATTAGTCTCTCGAGAAACAGGAAGTTCTCTAATTAACCGGATGGTTATCAGAGGTGAGATTTTTTACCGACTTGTGCCGTGTGATTAAGGGTTCATACATAGCACATTTGTGACTGTCTTTAACAAAACTTAAAATAATTCCATACAATTCTGTTATAGGTAATATATAATATCTTACATTGTTCTTGATTTATAGTGCATTGAAACTGAATACTTCTTTATGAATCGCCCTGTATTTTAATTTTAGTTTAATTATCTTGTAATATTTAAAATAAAATAAAATTATTGTTAAAATAAATCAACTTAAATACTGGGAATGGGTAAAAACAGTGCAATCAAATGGATTTAAATATTTACAAATTTTACAATATTATTAAGAAATATGCATATTTGTCTGCTCTTATGATTAAGTCGTGCATATATTATTTAAAATAGAAAGTAAAATGAATTTCCTAAACTCGGTGGTGCAACAGCCCTAGTAGGCCAAGGCCTGCAGTGCTCGAAAATCTGCTTTCTTAACTGTGGGCACCAGGGTGCATGAGCATAAGCCCTGAACAAGTCATCAGTTTGTTGCAGGACCCTTGGTGTTTAGTCTCCAAGCGAACTTGGTACTTATTTTATCGACCCACTCAAGGGATGAAAGGATGAATCAACCTTGTCCAGCCTGGGGATCAAACCTCGGACCTGTGGTGCTGCTGCGCAAAGTGCTAGTCACTGGGCTTCAAAATGAATTTAGCTGTATGTTTAATATGTGATAAAATTGCATGCAGTTTGCAAAGCAGGATATTTTTCGATCTAGGTATGTGGATGGTTTGTGGGACATTTGTTATAAGAAGCATTTGTATGTGAGCCACTAGTTTACAAAGGATACTCATCTGTTATCAGGACCAGATTCAGAAGTGTATGTATGCAAGTATGTATGGATGTAAGAGTTCATATAAACATGTATATATGTGGGTACGTATGTATGTATACAGAGACTTATTTGCACATACATACATATACACGTGCGTACATCTCAGTAAAAGAAAAGTTCCATGCAAAGAATATGCCCTTAGGAGTTACTGCAACTTATTGACAAAGATTTTAAAACAAACATGTATGAAAAATTTCCTAGAAGATTGGACAGAAAGTTAAATTTCTCTATCAGACATTATAATTTTTTTATGTATGTTGTATGTGTAAGTGGTAAAAAATGTCATATATTTTGCTAGGATTGTTTTATTTCCTTTTTTCTGATGCTCTTGTCTTAAGGACTGCCCAGCTGGTATAGTGGCTAGTGACACTGGCTGCCAAACTGATTTGCTTAGGTTCAAATCCCAGAGATGGCATAAATATGTATAAGCATACATTGTCTGTGCAGCTATAGAAGCTCTCAAAACACACGACCAGCCAAAAGCCCTCTTGAGAGATTTGGTGGTAGGGGAAGAGAGATAGCAGACTGCAAGACCACCCTCCCTGTTGTATTCTTCCTCAAAATTGGAGGGGAATTGCGCAGTTAGTGAGCCAGGTTTATGCCTGTATGACCAGTGATGAATAAGTTTTAAATTTTGTCTCGGAACTTAACAAGGACTTATTGCTAAATCTGTAGCTCTTCTTTTATACCTTTTGTAGTTATATGGTAGGAAGAATGCTTCATAGAAATTGAAGGAAAGAATCTTTTTTGGCCATTTTGTTCATCATAATTTGTCTAGAATGGGGTTTGTTAAACTTTTTTCTCTCGCAACCCCTTTTTATCACTGAGATTTTTTCGCGACCGACAGGACCCTATAATATTTGCAAAAATTTTGCATGAAAAGCTAATTCAGTGTTAAAATATAAAATTTCGGAATTCATTTTAGTTTCGGCTTGTATATTATAAATAAATTATGAGAAATGAAATGAGAAATTTTAGAGTTCTTCACTGAAATTTTGTTTTTATGATGTAAAATATAAATATGTCAATTGTGTTGTGTAAGCATGACTATGGGGATTGAATGAGTGAATGCATTCATAAAGTCGGGAAACAATGCTACTTATCTCTTAGAACTCATTGGGCTGTTTATTTTAAACAAATTTTAAATGAACATTTAATTTCATGAATTACAAAAAGTATTACATCTTTTTTTAAATCTTAAATGATATATTTCATATTAGACTGTTGTATCTTATTTACTTTCATTATACCTGTGCTGTTATCATGCACAACAATTTTTCTGTTATTTTTATCATAATTTTGGTATGTGTATATTTTTGTGTTACGAGATATTAAAATGTTTAATGTTTTTGAGAATGAGCTGAATATGCATATAAAGTATTGTGAATTAAAAAGTTTATAAATTCTTGGTTACTTGAATTTTTATAAATTTAAATTTCGGATTAATATTTTTTTATGTTGTGAATATTGCATTAATTTTATTTTGTTGTATTCAGTGTTATAAAAGTTTTTGATTTATAAAAATTAATATGCAAAATTTAAGTTTGTAACATTTTGTAATGATATGGCTTTTCTATTCACATTTTCTTATTCTTTTGCTTTGCAGAAATTATTGGCAAGAATTTCTAATGGAAGACAACAACAAGCCAGGTTCATTTTCTAAACGTGATGATGATGATGATGATGAAATATATAGAATGGTAATGACATGTGGTATGTATTATAGTAAATTCAATTTTTATAGATTAAAAAAATTTTGAATTAATTGCACAAAATTATTACTATGAATGTAAGGTCTTCCTCCCATATAAGAAAACTGATAAGTATTTTATATATATAAATAAAAAAAAAATGAGAAAGAGCTTTTATATACGATAGCATCACTAATGGCCATGTACTGGTTTCTAAAAGTTAAGGAAAAATCACAGAAATAGTGATAACGTGTTCAAAAATTAGCCAGTCTATAAAATTTGAATATATTGTTAAATAAGAATTGCTGAGTAAAAACAGCAGTATGCAAATTAGTGGCCTTCAATCAAAATACATCATCTGCAAGGAGCATAAAATTGCATGGTTCATGCAAGTTTGCAGATTTTGCTGTGATTCTGAGATAAGAAATCTGGGATAGCCAATTTGTAGCAATGACCTCCAGACATCATTTGCCCGAAGAACTGGGATAGAGAGCTATTGGGAAACTAGAGGCTGGAAAAAGTTGGACAAAAGTGATCAGATGGTTAAATGTGAGTCCGTCTGAGGTTCATTAGACTTTGGCAACAATTTTTAACCACAGAATTTGAAATCCAGAAGGTTCATCCAAGGACAATGAGCACTGATGACCGATATTTGTTATGCACACGAAGGAATAGAACCTTCCTTGCTGTAGCCACTGGAATTGATGTCAGTGTCAACCGTGGGTAGAATGCTTCATAAAGGAGGTCTGTACACGAGGCAACCAGCCATTTGCTTGGCTCTCGCATCACATCATAGAAGGGAATGTTTGAGTTTGGCATATTAATATGTCCACTGGACAGCTGATCAATGGAGGGCCGTTCTCATTATGGATGAGTCCAGGTTTTGCCTCCAAAGTGACAGTAGACATTATTTGATATGGAGAGAATCTGGAGCCCATTATCATCCATCAAACATCTGTGAAAGAGATACACATGGAACAGATAATTTCTGTGTTTGGAGGTGGTATCTCTTTGAGTGGACGCACAGATTTGCATATCTTTCCATGTGGAATCATGAATGCTCTAGCCTATAAAGATGACATTCTTGATACTTATATGCACCCTTATGCCGGAGCAAAGTAAGTGGTGATTTCCTCTACAGGACGATATGGGCTGCATCATGGATGATTATCTTCAGCAGCAAACAATTCAGTGCATGGAGTGGCCAGCTCGATCACTGGACCTGAATCCTATCGAGCATGTTTGGGATGCTTTAGGAATATGTATAGCTGCTCTCAGTCCTTCTCTTCAGACCCTTGCCATGGTTGCAACTGCTTTGCAAGAGCAATGGCTCTCAATTCCTGTGGAACTGATAGACTGCATAATTGACAGCATCACACCTTCTTGTATGTGTTGTATTGCTTTTAGGGAAGATCATACTCCATATTGAAGGTAATTATCCTTCACTGATACATTTTATACATATATTAATTTCTTTAACACCATAATTATCTGGTTTCTTTTCATGTTATTTTATACCTTATCGTGTGTTGTATACTGTGGGTCAGTTTCATTAAATGCTACATGTAACCTTTTGAGTAATTGTCATTTTTGTGATTTTTCCTTAGTGATAACCAGTGTATAAGAATATAGTAATTAAAAAAGGAAACAATTGGTTAAACCATAAAATGTACTTTTGTTCTTACAGATACCATCTGACTTCACATTCCGAGACTTTGGTGATTCAGAACGTATTTTTCATAAGTCCATCATTTGGTTTTGAAAATTTGTTAATATGTATGTTGATAATTATGTTAATATGTGATGTTGAATTTTTTAAAACTATTTTTAATGTAGTTTTTGACACGATTCTGAAAATGATGTAAAATTAATTATTAACTAACTCTTTTTTAACTAAGTGTTCTCAGAATGAAATGAAATTTTATATATATGAGGGCAACGGGAAGTGCGTGGTTTCAGCACCAAAGCAAAAGGGTCATTTCTTTACAGGAAAAACTACAAATGAATGGAGTTTCTCGTATCTTGTTGGATCATCTCTAGTGTGAATACATGATGTGATATGGGCAGGTGTTTAAGCATCCTGTATGATGTGCTTGCATCATCTGATTCAATAGTTGCTGTAAATGCACCTTTAATTTGACCAGATTTCTAGGTTGTCTAACGTGTTGTACCAAATGATCCCAGACTGCTTGATCAGTCATGGATCTGGAGATTGGGCAGGCCAGGGAAAAGCTGTAATTAGACAGAGGCATTCCTTAGACACCTCTGCTGTATGTAACTGAACATTATCCTATTGAAAAATGTTTCTTTGGTGCTGTGAGTGGCAGTACATGTAGCTGATTGATGTCATAAATGTACCACTGGGCTATCATGGTGCTGTGGATCATATTAAAGATAATTTAATAATATTTAATAATTGTATACGTGTATACATATAATATTTAATAATTGAAATACATGCTAATCATGCTAGCACCCTGGGGCCCTAGGCCGGAGTGGCAGGCTTTAAAAATAGGTCTTTATAACCATTTTCACTTGGCAGGCTTTAAAAATAGGTCTTTATAACCTGAGAACTGGGCCTGCGGGGTCACCACTCCCGGTTCTCAGGTGGGAGAAAACTATAAACTTGGAGATTTGACTGGTCGTTGAAAGTGCTACCTGCCAGTACTACTTGTAATGCCCGAAGCCCGTGCACGGGGTCTAACCACCCAGGTCAGGGGAAACCGCCAAGCTCAATGATTTTATGCCCCCGTGGCCGAGACTGCCTAGGTACAGTTCCTAGCCAGTAGCCTCACAGAGTTCTCTGTGTTGATCCCGGGGGGGATATTAAAGATAAGACAAACCATGTCACATGCAACAACATGCTGTTACACCACCTATGGGAATATAGTGTGAATTGTAGAGCTAAGGCAGGATTGAGGCATTCATCATAGGACTTCTGGACTCGTATATGGTTGTCATCACCGCCTAAATTGAATCTCAATTCGTTGCTGAAGACAACCTGGTTGCATTCAGTTGCGATCTCATTCTGTCATGTATGTATTTTTCATAAGTTCATCATTTGGTTTTTGATAATATGTTAATATGTGATGGGAAAGGAGAATTTTTTTAAAACTATTTTTGATGTAGTTTTGGACACAATTCCAAAAATGATGTCAAATTAATTATTAACTAACACTTTTTTAACCAAGTAAATGTTCTCGGAATGAAATGAAATTTTATATATGTGAGTGCAACGGGAAGTAGGTTGTTTCAGGAGCAAAGCAAAAGGGTTAACAGAGGTGGTCAAACTCCATTGATCTAACGTCTCATATCCTCTAGACCAAGAAGTGCACCACGTAAGAAGTCTCCAGAGCAGGAGAGATAATGCTAAAAATGGTGTTTATGGGAGTCACTAACTCGTAATTATTATGAAAAATGTGATATATGAAATTCTACAGTCAGGTGATGGTTAGTGGGTGTCATTGGCAACATACATAATGGGACTGCACTATTCGATGTGTTTCAGCCTTGTGTCTCGGGATGGCACAGCAAATACAGGGGCTCATATTGAAAGTGTTGCCTAATTCTGGATGGTGGACAATGATGCAGTTGGCACTGTGTGTGTGTTTAGTGATGTGATAATTCTCTTGGCCATGGAAATGCCAAGATTATTCTAAACCTGGCCACCATGTATGGATCTCTCTCTGATCCACTATGCGGCCTACAACAAATATTTTTGCAGCCCGGCCAATATATCGGCAAATAATAATATATAATAATAAAATAACATATCGACGAAGGAAAAAATGAAATGTTTACTGCTAAGTAATTAACGATAATTTATTCAGTGTTGTTAGATTACTCACAGCGAACTGACACACACACACTACTTAAATTACAAATGCATGTGAGCAGCTTGCGTTCAGCTACCTTCGGCTTTTGGGAGACACATGCACTCAGAACTTGTACGCATCCCCCGATAGCCGAATGTGGCCGAACTCATGGTCTCAGTTTTCCAATCATAGTTTTGTACGATATGCACTTCGCTTTATTTTTAATTATTACTTAATTCATATTGTTACGGATTTCATAGTTATTTGTTTAGTTAGTTTTTTTTATTTAGAATTGTAATTAGATTTGCTTCATGTTGCCTTAGCAGCGCAGACGATTTTTGAAAAGACAGCTGCGTTGGAAGGTTAAAAATAGAATAGCACAAGCATTTAATACCCAATAAATAAATATCTCGTAATTGCTGTTGCCATCCACAAAACTCCAGATATTTATAGATGTTTCCAGTATATTCGTGAAATTAATTATAAAGCTTATAAAACCGAGAACAAATAACTCATCTCAGTAGTAGCTGTAGTTCTAGCGAACTGTTTGTTTACTTAATGCTGTGATTGATTTGTAGTGATTTCGCTGTGAGATAGAATTAGTTTCTCTGTTTTGAATTGATTTTTGCTAAACATTTGACATTTTGTGATATTGTTAGAATATTTTTGAAGAAATATTTCAGCATTTTGATTTATCTCTTGTGGAAAGAATAAATGTTTGTGAACTTTTTAACGTTAACCGTGTTTATTCCAGCCCTTTGTATTCAGTATGTCTATATCAAAACCAAGTGGTAGTAAAATTAAACGAAAAATCGCTGATGAACATAGAATATTCCAAGTAAAATGGGAATTAGAATATTTTTGCTGTGAAATAAAAGATAAAATAATCTGCTTGATATGTAATAATACTATTAATGTACCAAAGTTATATAATATTAAACGCCATTACGAACAACACAATTACGAAGGATTAATGAGAGAAGAAAAGTTGAAAGACCTCAAGTTAGGAGTGAAAAAGCAACAGTCCATGTTTAGTAAAGTATTGCAAGAAAGTGAAGCGGCTTTACATGCAAGCTACGTCTTGTCCGAGTTGATAGCTAAACATTCGAAGCCTTTTACTGACGGTGATTTCATCAAGGAATGTCTAATGAAAGCTGGAGAAATTGTTTGTCCTGGAAATGTGAAGGCTTTTCAATCAATTTCATTGTCTCGAAATACAGTTGCGGAAAGAGTTACTGATTTAGCCATGACTTTAAGTGATCAGATCAAAGCAAAATCATCTAGTTTCGAAAGTTTCTCCATTGCCTATGACGAGAGCACGGACATTAGTGGCAAAGCTCAATTAGCAGTGTTTCTTCATTCTTGTGACAAGAATTTTAACATTTTTGAGGAATTACTATAACTAATACCGATGCCTAGTACTACCACAGGAGAAGATATATTTAATTGTGTTTTTGGACTTCTGCAGAAATACAATCTACTTTTGGCAAAATTAAATTCTGTAGCTACAGATGGCGCTCCATCAATGACTGGGAAAAACAAGGGCTTCATAGCATTACTAAGAAAAAAACTTAGTGAAATTCACGGTTCAAACATTCATCGAAATTCACGGTTCAAACATTCATCATATGCATTGTATTATACATCAAGAAGTTCTATGCACGAAAGTAATAAATATGGAGAATGTTTTGTCATATATTGGGTTGTTCGGAAAGTAATTTCGTTTTTTCCCGTCAGAGGACTTAATTACATTTTTTCGAAACCAACTTCACACTTAAGCCGCATAACCATTATATGTCTTGAGAGCTTGAGCTACAAGGCTTGTGTGTGAAAAAGTTCTATTAATTCTACGCAGTAGTTTTTGGTTGGTGCCCTTTTAAATATGGAGAACATTAAGCAGTATTTTCGTCATATTTTACTTTTTTACTTCAGAAAAGGTAAAAATGCTGTCCAAGCGAGGAAAAAATTGACGGATGTGTATGGAGAAGGCGTGTTAACAGTACACCAGTGTCAGAACTGGTTTGCAAAGTTTCGATCCGGCAATTTTGATGTCGAAGACGCACCACGGTCTGGAAGGCCAGTCGAAGCTGACAAAGATGCAATAAAGTCATTAGTTGATGTAAATCGGCGAATAACCACACGAGAGATCGGTGAGAGGTTAAATTTGTCGAATTCGACTGTTTATGGCCACTTGAAAGGCCTGGGCTTAACCTCGAAGCTCGATGTGTGGGTGCCCCATGTTCTTACGGAGCGAAATTTGTGTCGTCGCGTTGACGTGTGTGATTCGCTTCTGAAATGTCAGGAAAATGATCCATTTTTTAAGCAGATTATTACTGGGGACGAAAAATGGGTCGTATACAACAATGTGAAATGTAAGAGGTCATGGAGCAGAAAAGATAACCGGCTCAAAGCATTTCAAAAGCCAACATTCACCAAAAAAAGGTGATGCTGTCCGTTTGGTGGGATTTCAAAGGAATTTTTTTTTTTTAGCTTTTACCGGACAATACAACTATTAATTCGGAAGTCTATTGTCATCAGCTGGGCAAATTGAATGATGCACTTAAACAGAAGAGGCCAGAATTAACCAACAGGAAGGGTGTAGTGTTCCACCAGGATAATGGGAGACCTCATACAAGTTTGGTCACTCGCCAAAAGCTTTTACAGCTTGAGTGGGACATACTGCAACACCCACCATATTCTCCAGATCTGGCACCTTCCGATTATTATTTGTTCCGGTCCCTGCAAAATTTTTTGGATGGTAAAACCTTTACCTCAAATGAAGATGTCAAAAACCCAGTAATTCAGCAAGGACCAAAACTTTTATGAGCGGGGAATCATGTTACTGCCAGAAAGATGGCAAAAGGTGTTGGACCAGAATGGCCAATATATAATTTAATAAAATATTTATTCATTATACGAAAATTGTCTTTCATGTTCCCCCCCAAAAAAACGAAATTACTTTCCGAACAACCCAATAAAAAAAAGTTATAAATATTATTAGATCTCGAGGTTTAAATCAGCGTCAATTCACTGCTTTCTTAAGGTATCTGACCTCGTACAAAAGACGATTTTCACACAAAATTTCGATTTTTACTTTATTACATTATCTTAAAGAATACATCTTTAGCTATCGAACACAAGTTTTTGCTTGTTGATATGTTAATTAGAACTGAAGTTATAAGCATTTTTCTGTAACGGAATAAACCAGAAGTTCCAATATTCTGGACTGGAAGTGTGCGTTTAAATAGACATACTTATTTAGAAACTTTATTTATCATCAAGATTTTGTAAATTATAAACCATCGTACTAAGTTTAGATATTTTGTAATACATTTTAAGAATCTGGTAGTTTTTTCCCTTAATTTCGTATTTAGTTTGGCGCAGAAGGGTATTCGACGTTGAATGGATGTGTTACTGCTTTGTCGATTAGCGTTGACAGTCTTGATTTGAAGACTATGTCACATTTTTGCATCATTTGCAACAAACTAAACAAAATGGAATGCAATCTTCAGCACGATATATAGTTCATAATATATATATAGCGTAATATAATTATTCTGCAAATTATAAAGAAGCAACTTTGAGTATGGAAGCAGTTGGTGTTTATTCGCTTTTTGAATGATCTATTCAATTACGAAAGCTGAAGTACACGGAGTATTATGAGGATGGAGATTCTAAGGGGTTTTTAATTGTGAAAAATATATATGGTAAAGATTCGGTCAAAAAACTGGAATGTATTGAACATGTACAGAAAAGGGTTAGTAGTGTACTACGAAAAATAAAAACTCCACTCCTGGATTGAAAGAGAAAGGTAAACTGATTGGTTCTTTTATTGATAAACTACAGAATTAGGGATTGCAATTAGAAGTAAAGTTGGAAACTTAATTGAGATGCAGCAGGTTGTACTAGCTGCTTGTTCCATTGTAGCTCTTCTTCGAAGTCAATGCCCTCCTCAATCAACGAGTTGGTGCAACTATCAATGTGCGATTGCAGAAAAGAGAAAAATCAGCCAAAAACCTCTGGTATATCAACATATATTTTGAATTTAATTAAACCTACATATATGGAGTTGACTACATAAACAAGAGTTATTAAAAAGTGCATACATGGCAAAACTCAAAATATCAAAGAACGTTTTAATGGCATTTTATTGCAAATTGTTCCTCGCGAACATTAATGTTTGGAGCAATCATTAAATAACATTAAATAACAAGTTTTGTTATTTAATGTTATTTAATGATGGATTTATAGGTTTCATTGAAGCATTTTCAAGGTTAGCTGTGTGTTCTGAATTTTACACTGAGCAGGGAATTCTAAAACTTGATAAAGTGCAAAATCTTGACTCTTGGCGCCATTCCGCAAGTTTTACAAAAACCCAAAGAAAAAAAATTACGCTTTGTTCGAAAGAAAATGCGCAATGCTTGTGAAATTACAAACAAGGTATCAATTAAAAAAAAGGGGATTTTAATTATCAGGGATGCATTTTTCACTAAGAAATTGTTTTATGAAAACTTTAAACTTGTTTTCTGAAAAATGTGATTTTCAGTAAATATTGCCAATGGTAACAGCCATAACTTACAATTTTATGAATAAAACTAAATGATACTTTCTATGTATGTTTCGTATAATCTGATGCATGCTCTGAAGCAGAAAATTTTAGAAATATTAATTAGAAGTTGAATTGTTACTTTTTATTCTTAGATTTTGGATGCAATAATAGGAAATATGCAGTTAATACTATATATTTTGACATATCTCAAGAACATATGAATATTTCTTAATTATTTTGCTTCATTGCATACAAAATAAGTGTAAACTTAAATACAAATTAAAAAAAAAACTGTATATTTATGTATACATTGTTCAGTGTGGTTGTTGCCGTAATGACAAAATTTAAGCAAATATTATACTTTTTTAAATTATTTTACAAAATTAAAATTATTTAGCATTACTTTTTAAGCTGTTTTCACTCATTAGTATGCTTATCTTCAAATTAATACGTTTATAGTTAAAATAAAAGCCATTTCTTAAAAAATGGTACCCGAACGAGGTCGGATACCTTAAGTGAGTTAGATAGTGAATATTCGGGTTTGTCCTACTATACCGAGGTACGTTGGTTATTTTGCTCCAAGATTCTCAAACAATTCTGGGATTTGAAAGAAGAAATATGTCAGTTTTTAAAAATGAAAAATCAAGACGTAAGTTTGTTTTACAATCCAATATGGATACAAGATTTATCTTTCTTGGTTGATATAACCAAACACTTAACCGATTTAAATTTATCATTACAAGGAAAGGATCATATCATTACGAACATGTTTGACATAATTAAAGCATTCAAATGTCAACTAGTTCTTTGGGAAAAACAACTTAAAAATGAAGATTTGACGCACTTCCCGACGTGCAGCATGAACAAATCAAGTTTAGATAATACTTGTTCGTATCAAAAATACACAGAAAAAATTGCAAATTTAACAACTGAATCTGAAACGAGGTTTAATGATTTTAGTTCCATCGAAGACCAATTTATTTTGTTTTCTTCGATTTTCTCAATAAGTATTGACTCAGTATCTAGCCATATGCAAATGGAGGTGATCGAGATTCAATGCAACTCAAATTTGAAAGCAAAATTCATTGAAGTGGGCGTGCCTGAATTTTACAAATATTTACCAGCCAGGTTTGAAAATACTCGAAAATTCACATATGAAATTATTTCCATGTTTGGTAGCACTTATCGGTGCGAGCAGTTATTTTCAGTCATGAAATGTAATAAGTCTCCTATTAGAAACCGTATTAATGATGCTCACCTTGGGTCAGCGTTGAAAGTTATCACTGCAAACAAAATTTCTCCCGAAATAGGAAAGATAATAGCAGAGAAGAGATGTCAAGTATCAGGACGTAAACATTAAATTTTTCTTGTTCTTTTCTATATAAATATATATATATGTTTATTATTGTATTATTCGAAATAAATCTAAGTTTCTATGAATATTGATTTTTTTTTTTTGCGGCCCGCCTAAAGTTAAACTTTGTTTGTTTGGCCCAAGTGTACCTATGAGTTTGACATCCCTGGCCTAGATGGCAGGCTACTTTCTTAGCTGACCACCCAGTTTCCATCATCCCAATGATTCTACATTTTTAGTGAAAAAGCATCCTTTTTCAACAGATTAAGTATAGGTAAAATGTCTTTGCATACCTTTTTTGTGCTCCAGGGAGAATAAATATGCTATAAATTTTTGTGCAGTATGGTTTAACTCTGTGTGATCACACGGCATACAATTCCACTTCTATTCATTTGCATATCTGCTTGATCTGTAACTTCAGGTAATAAGTATTTATTTAAACTTGCTTTGGACCATAGCATATATATTCATGTGAATGGTTTTATTAGTATTTTATTCCAGGCATGGTCAAACTATGGCTTTCTAATCCCTTAACTGTCAGAAACTCTTCATTTAAAAATGCAATCTCTAGGCAACACAAATGGACACTTTTTTAAAACTTCTGCAAATAATACAGATATATGTAACATGTAGTGTCATTAAAAACTATCTGTGATTATTATAGGACTTTCTGATAGAGAATGTAGAGCATGCCAATCAAAACTTGTTAGAAGAATTGGAGCAGCACCACCAAATCTGTAATTTGACTGGTTCAACATGAAGCAGGCTTATACCAAAAGATATGGTTTAAATTATAAATGTTATAGAAAACAAAATTGGAAATTGAGGAGAATGTATGCATTATGTACAAATATCAGAATTCTTGATGCTTCATGTAATATTTGTAAACTGCCTAATATTTAATTATACTATAGATGATATCAGCTCAGGAAGATAATTTCTCAGTTATGAAGCAGAATATACTCCAGAGCTGGCATCGGCAACCTATGGCACGTGTGCCAGATTTGGCATGCGGTATAATACTCAGTGGCACTCTACAAAGTTATCAGACAAAGATAAATCGCCCTGTCTCACCTTTCTAAGTCATCAGAAAAGTTGAGTTGTCAAAATTTCATCACAGCACTTAATTTCTGTCACGAACATTTGTTAAAATAGTTAATTTCATAGAGTCTCATTCTTCAATGCTACAAGGCAATTTAAATCTCTTTTACAAGAAATGGAAAACGAATATGTGAATCTTCCCTTATACAGGCCATGTCCATTGGCTTAGGTAATATCTTGAAGAAGTTTGTGTCATGCATAGCACATTAAAGTTTTTTTTAATGAGAAAAATCAAAATTCCCTGAACTGAACAATAAAGAATGGTTATACAAATTGTTGTTTCTGACTGAAGGATTGCAAAGAAAGGGCCAAACAGTGCTTGATTTTTTTTTTCAATATATTGGAAAGGCTTTGCTACAAAGTTAAATATATTTTCCCATGATATTAATACTAGTACCTATAAGTACTTCCCAAATGTAACATTCTTGCAAATACATTGACCGTATACAAAGATAGCTTCAAACCTACGTTGAAGCACTTAAGGAGGAATTTTCCAATAATGCAAAAAATGCAAAAATTTTAAATGCAAAAATTTTAAATGCAAAAATATTGAAACTTGTATGCCTGTACTTTTTTTTCTGATCAAGCCAGATTTAATAGACAAATTAATAATCCCATCCAATTTTTCAATATTTGAGTGTATGAAAGTTGATAATTTTGATGAAATTTATTCAATTAGCATCTTAAGAATTCTGGAAAGCAAAATTTATAGAATTGTAAAAAAATTTGGAAGATACCTCTAATGATAAATCGACAGCTATTTTAAATTGCTGGATGTCAATTGTTTGAAGAAAATTGCATGTGTTTTGCTTCCACATATCTATGTGAACAAATCTTTTATTATATGAAACATTTTTGAGTTTAACAATTGACAAACAAAGAAGTTGTTTAACAATTGAATATTCAGAATCATGGGCCGAATTAAAGGTTATAAATTATATCCCTGATATTGCAGTGTTAAATAGTGTGGTACAGGGACAAGGTTCACATTAAAATTTTAATTTTTATTTAACTATATTGAAGGAATGCTTATATTGTATTATAAATAAAATCATCTTATTCAACTTTAATTTCGAAAGCCTACAATTAAAATTATATGAGTTTTTGAGGAGAGGGTTGCATTTCAGACATAAAAACTGATGTTGTGTTCTAAGCCTTATACCTGAAAGTTAAGCATCTTATTTTATTTTGAAATCTTTCCAAACATTAAAGTTGACAGGGATGTTGTTGAACTTGCATCAGTTATTCTGGCAGAAGTTTAATGGAGCAAATCGTTTTTTTTACACTGATACAAAATACAGACTCAAAATATACGTAGCGTATTCGGAAACTAAGCAACGTTTCATTCTAGTGCCGTCGCAGCACTGTGGTAGGCGTCCAGCACATGCGCACTAGCTCTATGTTGGTTGCTCTATGTTGTGTTTTCAGTTTTCTGTGCACATTCAAAATGTTTAAGACAATTAGTTCTCCCGCTGACTGAGATTCGTGCCGTGATTAAATTTTTGAACGCGAGGAATGTTAAACCGGCTGAAATTTATCGTCAAGTGACAGAAGTTTACGGTGAATATGCGATAAGTGATGGAATGGTGAGAAAGTGGGTAAGAATGTTTAATGCAGGTCAAACAAATGTCCACGCCGAGGCTCGGAGTGGTCGGCCTTCTGTTGTCACCGATGATTTGGTAAGGAAAGTTGATGAAGCAATTCATGAGAACAGACGCTTCACAATGGCAACTCTTTCAGAGGCATTTCCACAAATTTCACATACTGTTTAGTTCGAAATTGTATCTGACCGTTTAAATTATCACAAACTGTGTTCCCGATGGGTTCCAAAAATGCTCACAAAACAAAGTGACTTGGTTGTGCCCTGACATTTCTCATGCGGTACAGTGATGAGGGAGAAAACTTTTTAAACCAAATTGTGACAGGTGATGAAACTTGGGTGTGTCATTTCACACCAGAATCGAAACAACAATCGATGGAGTCAAGACACACTCATTCTCCAAAAAAAAAAAAAAAAAAAAAAAAAGTTCAAAGTGACAATGTCATCACAAAAAATCATGTGCACTGTCTTCTGGGATAGGAAAGGCGTTTGCTTACTGAATTTCTTCCCAGAGGTGAAACCATTAATGCAGCACGATATTGTGAGACTTTAACAAAACTAAGGCGTGCCATTCAAAACAAACGAAGAGGAATGCTCAGTAAAGGAATTGTGTTGCTCCATGACAATGCTCGGACCCATACTGCTGGTGTCACTCAATCGTTAATTCGACAGTTTCATTGGGAGCAGTTCGATCACCCGCCGTACAGCCCGGACTTGGCGCCATCCGACTATCACTTATTCCTGCACATGAACAGGGTTGCCACGCTACCTGGAAAACCGGGAAAACCAGAAAAAGTCAGGGAATTCGGAAATTGACCAAAAAATTCAGGGAAAAGTCAGGGAATTTAAGTGTTTTAGTCAAAATCTGGAAAAGTCAGGGAATATCATACAACGATCCCGCCAAAAAAGGCGAGTTTCACGCCGACGTCGGAAGAGATCACTTTTTTGGTGAATTGTGTATCACGCGAGTGTCATTCGGGCAGCTGGCATAGAGCCAATTTTCGAAGACCCAATTTGATTGTCTTTTAGAAAGGCAAATCAAGTTTCCCGCAAATTTTGGTTTCCAGTAACCTCGAAAATCGCATGTGCAGTGCATGAACTAAAGAAAGTACCTGTTCTCGTATAAAACAAAATGGGTTTAATCCTAGTATATGGTACCATGAAGGTTAGAATCAAAAAATATGTATTGTAAAGAAAAAAAACCTCTTTGCAACAGACGTAGCCCCGTTCCATCATAGAGGGAAACAGCTGTGCGTGCACGATATATATGTCGCCAAAGCTCGAAACCGGTGTCGAAGTTCGAAGGTCACGTTATCAAGAATTCATAAGATGAATATCGTTTAAAATTTCTTTAAACTCTTAAGGAAAAGAAAATATTTTTTGGCGAAAGTAAATTAATTCATGAATTAGTTATTTTGAGGGGGAAAGAAACGTTCTTTGATGAAACGTTTCTTCTTGGATTTTTCGCAATAATTTATAAACGGATTTTCGTAGTTTTCTTTTTTGTCAAACAACGTTTCTTCTTAACACGTGTTTCTCAATTTCCTGTACACATCGCGGAGAGGGAAATTCTGGCCGCCAGGTTCCGTCGCCAAATCCCTTCGGAAAATTTCCCTCCGCTTTCTAGCCGCGTAATAGCATTTACGTGTTCTTGGTGACAATTTTCAAAATCGTGTGAAGGCCGTACCATATACTGAGATTTTACCGCAAAATCTTTTTTTTTTTCCTTCTTTTCTTTTCTTTTTAATAAGTACCTTGTCATTTTGCAGTAAAACAAAAAAATAGTAATCAGTCATCTAGGCTAACCATGTAATATAACTATATTCGCTAAAATATCGTTGATTATTCTAATTCAATTTTTAAGTAGTTATCTTTATTTTTATAATTCATATCATTTAATGTTGCTTCTTCCCTTTAAATTTATTTATCATTAGTAAATAATATTTCCAAATTTCAGGAAATTTTCTCTGGCATAAACCTGAAATTAATTCTAGCAATATGATGACATCACGAAATTTAATCCACATAATTTTTCCTTATGTATGCTGCGAAATAAATATAAAATACCTCAATTTAGTAAAAAAATATCATTAAATAGATTTCTTTCTTTCATTTAGCTACAGAATGTCTGCAAAAAAAGCCTTATTTTATTCCAGATTGGGGAGATTCTAATCTCAATCTTCAGTGGAGAAAACAACTCCTATTATAATTATATTTGTGTTTTCAAGTGTTAAGGTGCCTTTTAAGAAGACACCTCACACAAATTAAATTTACCTAAAATCTAACCTAACTTTTAGCATTGCATTGTGATTTATAAGAACCGGATTAGCCTCATGTTGAACTGGTGATGATCATGAGTAATAATTAAATAAAACGTATAATTGTTATACAATGTATATATCTTAAATTTTAGTAAGTTTCTTAAGTGGAAAAGTAAACAAAATTATCAAACAAAGTGTATCAAGAATAATTAAGAATAAATGTCCTCTGAGATTTATTGAATAATTAAGTGAATTTGCCATAAATTAAGTGAAAATACCATAATTAATTTACCTCTTAGCACAGCCAACGTACATTGCGCGGATAGACTGGAATTTTCTCGAAACATACCTGGAAAACCTGGAAAAGTCAGGGAATTTCATTATCATGTTTGAGTGGCAACCCTGCATGAAGTGCGAGCTTGGTGGCAAGCGCTTTGGATCTAACAATGACACGAAAAATGCTGTGGAGTCGTGGTTATCGAAACTGGTGGGAAGTTTCTTTGACGATGGTATAGAAAAACTGGTCACCCGCTATGACAAGTGTTTGATCATTGGCGGAAACTATGTTGAAAAATAGTTTAAGACATGTATTTTCATCTAAAAATAAAATTGGATTTGAAAAAATTGTTTTACTATTTTTTTTTTCAAAACGGTACTTGGTTTCCGAATACGCCTCGTAGATACAGCATATGAAAATTTAAATTGCTTATCACTGTTTTTCACATTGCATTGCTATCATTTATCCATTTTCAAATAAAGTCTCACATTGTGCTTTTTTTTATGCCCAGGGTCTTCTAATTTAGAAACTACTGTACTGCAGGCTTTTTCATGAAAGGCAGGACCCAGATATTATTTTTTCAAAACGTGATGAAAAACTGAACTTGCACTCTTCTTTACAAAAATTAAACTAGCTTATTGAGAATTAATTAAGCTTAAATAAAACCAAGGTGTGATTCTTTTGATTGTGTTATGACATCATGCTTATCCATTTTTGCCAGATAGTCAGGCTTTTACTGTATCATATTATTCTTGATTTATGTTTCTTTTTTGCATATAGTTCAACTGTTTTAGTAATAGTTTGATAATTTTATGTTAAATTTTTTATATATTTGTATTAATTATAACAGTTTGAACATTATAAAGCATTGCAGATATGTTAGTACCTGCACTTATGTAGTATAGGCACATGATCTATAACATTTATTAGTCGTCATTGTCAGCATATGAGAGAATTTGTAAAATGGCTCCATGGAAAACATTAGTTAATAACTTTATTGGGAGATCAATAAAAGACAGTTACAGTCCACTTAAGTGTTAATGCATTTTGAGACTATGCTTCTATTCAGAAAAATGCAGAACTTTGTTGTTTGTGTATATGTGTGTGTATATATATATATATTTACTAGACCGTTTTTCTTCATATTAAGTAATTCAATGTTTACTGGACATTTGAATTGCTATCATAAGCTTGCTTTATGTAAATACATTTCTTGCTGAAATGAGCATCCTTCTTGATTGATGTATGTGCATGCACAAATAAATAAAAAAAGAGAAAAACAGTTTGCTTCAAGCTTTTCATTGTTTCAGACTTTTTATTTGAGTGTTCATTTTTCTCATCAGTTGAGTACATATACATGCTAGATGTTTAAGAAGATATTTGTGTTAATTTATTACAGGATTAATGTGTGCTGATGGTAACGGTTTTCATTTGACTGTTGTTGAAGGATTTGTGTGATGAAGTTTTGTTTTCGTATTTTATAACATGTTTTTAATTTTTTTATACATAGAATTATAATAATTCTAATGTACAAATAATATTCTAATACATGAAATCTAATACATATATTTCTGATGTAATAAATTTTCTAATATAGAATCGTATCCTATATCTTTTTAGACAAAGAGTATGTGTATAATCGGATGAAAAGATTACGGGATGAAAATTCATTTTTGAGAAAAAAGTTAGAAATTATAGGCCGTACAGCTACTCAACAAGAAAACCACATAAGGGATTTTGAAAAACTGATTAGAATCTTTGAGCAAGAGGTAAAATATTTTATCTTGTGGGAAAATTCATTAAATTAATTGAAAAAATTATAAATCTTTTCTTTGTCTTTTTGTAACATAAATATTGTGGTTTCTAGAAATCTCTAATTGTTCATTAAGAACCAGTTAGTAGAATTTGCTTAATTTTTCAGATATTCAAAATAGGTACTGATATCGAAAGCAAAAGAATCTTAGAAATTACAAGCCGTATAGCTACTCTACAAGGAAATCACATAAGGAAATTGGAAAAACTGATAAGAGTCTTTGAGCAAGGGGTAAAATATTTTATCTTATGGGAAAATTCATTAAATTAATTGAAAAAATTATAAATCTTTTCTCAGTCTTTTTGTAACATAAATATTGAGGTTTCTAGAAATCTCTAATGGTTTATTAAGAACCAGTTAGTAAAGTTTTCTTAATTTTTCAGATATTCAAAATAGGTGTTGATAATGAAGACAACAAAATCTTAGAAATTACAAGCCGTATAGCTAATCAACAAGGAAACCACATAAAGGATTTGGAAAAACAGATAAGAGACTTGGAGAAAGAGGTAACATATTTTATCTTGTTGGAAAATTCATTAAATTAATTGAAAAATTTATATATCTTTTCTTCGTCTTTTTGTAACGTAAATATTTTCTAGGAATCTCTAATTGTTCATTAAGAACCAGTTAGTAAAGTTTCCTTAATTCTTCAGATATTCAAAATAGGTATTGATATTGAAAACAAAAGAATCATATCTCTGATTAAGTCCACATTACTGTGGCCACATTCCATTCAATTTAAGTATCAGTTATTCAGAAGGATACTTTGCAATCTTAATTTTTCCATTACCAAAATTAAAAGCTTGTTGGTTATAGCTACTCATGTTCAAGACTACTACAAGGTATACTTTAAGCCATCTGTTCTTGATAATGCTAAGCACTTTCAGATTATTTGCACCCCCGCCCCAATAAAAAAATTGCATATTAGTTGATGATTTTGGAGAGCATTCTGAAAATTATTGAGTAATTTTTTAGCAAACTGATGCACAGAAGCAAGGGCTGTTTTCAAATTTGCAGCACACTATGAATTTTATAAAAGATCATTAAATCAGATTTAAAAAGTGAGAAGCATCGATAATAAAACACTTATCTTTTTCCAGAAATTCCTCTTTAACTTTTCTGCTGCTTTTGTTCACCACTTGCAAACATCGATCTGTTTAATAGAAACCAAATAAATAAAAAGAATAGCTGTTGTAAAGGAGGTAAGCCAATATCCTACCGTCATTCTAGCACTTTGCTTGCAATTTTTCATATTTCATTTCCATGAAATTCAGTTGTATAAGTGCAACTTCATAAAATGAGAATTTATGCATTCTGTGAATGTATATTATATTATTGGGCAGAATACAATATTTTTGCAGAAATGTAACTTTTTCTTTAGCCAGCAAACTTCATGCTTCCATCACAATTTGTTGCTAGAAAACAAATATATGCAATAATTAGAGAGCACATAAATTGCAAAAAGAAACACTAATCAGGAAAATGACAGTTGAATTTCAAAGTAGACATTCGCTGCATACACAGCTGGGTTGCCCTGTATATACTTTTTGGTAACATATTGCAATGTCTCGTGAATGCTTTTTTTTTGTGACTTTTCAGTGGGGGGTGTAAATAATCAGAAAATAACAAATGATGAGTAAGTGTTACTCCAATATTTAACAGCTTTTACTTTCTTGACAGTGTTACAAGTTCTTGTGATTTTTACTTTTTTTGCACTGTTAATAATTTTGTATGTTCTTCATAATATATGTATTATGAACACCTGCAGGTTATTTAGATCTCTGCATGACAGTGTTAATTTTAATGTCCATCAGTGTAGTTTAGAGAGCTAAAAAATAGATCTTTTCCTGACAAAGGAAATGAACAGCTAGAGAATAGGCCTTTCCCAGGGGGAAAAAATTGTGTATGTAGAGGCTCTCCATTTGACTCCCGTAAAGTCTAGGAAAACGTAGAATAATTTAATTTAATGTGTTGTTGATAATGCTGATAGATATGAGCACTTTATTCAAAGCATAACATTTAAAAGTTACTAATTTGTGATTTTTATTTTCTTCCTGAAATGTGTCAGATCTACTTCCAATTATCTTTCAGTTTTTAACACTCTTTTAACATAAAAATGTGTGAATATTTATGCATAATGTACATAACTCCTTCATTAATTTTTGCATTCTTGATATTTACTTTAGAAGTATACTACAGAATTTTATAAATAGTATAGTTGGAATTAATGATCTAATTTTACTTTGATAAATTCTATGAAGTCAGCTATGTAATATCGTCAGGGTTGCCACGCTACCTGGAAAACCGGGAGAACCGGGAAAAGTCAGGGAATTCGAAAATTGACCAAAAAATTCAGGTAAAAGTCAGGGAATTCAAGTATTTTTGTCAAAATCTGGAAAAGTCAGGGAAGTTCATACAACGATCCCGCCAAAAAAAGCGATTTTTGCGCCGACGTCGGAAGAGGTAACTTTTTTGGCGAATTGTATATCACGTGAGTGTCATTCGGGCAGCTGGCATAGAGCCAATTTTCGCAGCTCCAATTTGATTGTCTTTTAGAAAGGCAAAGCAAGTTTCCCGCAACTTTTGGTTTCCAGTATTCTCGAGAATCGCATGTGCAGTGCATGAACTAAAGAAAGTACCTGTTCTCGTATAAAACAAAATGGGTTTAATCCTAGTATACGGTACCATGGACGTTTGAATCAAAGAATATGTATTGTAAAGAAGGAAAACCTCTCTGCAACTTACGTGGCTCCGTTCCATCATAGAGGGAAATAGCTGTGCATGCGGTGATATATCTGTCGCCAAAGCTCGAAACCGGTGTCGAAGTTCGAAGGTCAGGTTATCAAGAGTTCATAAAATGAATATCGTTTAAAATTTCTTCAACCACTTGCGCTAAAAAGACGTGCCACGTACGTCGAGATGCTTTTGTTTCAGACCGCGAGCGACGTGAACACCACATCGATAAGCATTTATCGCAAAAATGAAAATAACGTGATGCACACGTCGCCTAACAACGAAATTGTTTATTTCTCGAGTTACAGCTCTGGATTGCACTCGCAGATGCGGAGCGGCGTAAATGAGACACTTTACCGCTTGTTATATTGTAGCGCACGGCACCGCAACCGTGAAGTTTAGTCTTAGCGCAAGTGGTTAAACTCTAAAGGAAAAGAAAATATTTTTTGGCGCAAGTAAATTAATTCATGGATTAGTTATTTTCAGGGGGAAAAAAAAAAAAAAAAAAAAAAAAAAAAACTACGAAAATCCGTTTTTATAATTATTGCAAAAAATCCAAGAAGAAACGTCCTTTGATAAAACGTTTCTTCTTGGATTTTTCGCAATAATTTAAAAACTGATTTTCGTAGCTTTCTTTTTGTCAAAGAACGTTTCTTCTTAAACCGTGTTTCTCAATTTCGGTACACATCGCGGAGAAGGAAATTCTGGCCGCCAGGTTCCGTTGCCAAATCCCTTGGCAAATTTTCCCTTCGCATTCTAGCGGCGTAATAGCATTTTACTTGTATGGAACCTTTTCTTCTTTACATAGACGTTCTTTGGTTAGAATAATCTCCATGTATGGTACAATGGGATTTGGTGACACGATGATGCGCAGTAAACGGGTCATTTTGGTCTTGGCGACAATTTTCAAAATCGTGCCAAAACCTTACCGTATACTAGAATTTTACCGCAAAATATTTTTAAACCTTTTTTTTTAAATAAATACCTTGCCATTTTGCAGTAAAATAAAAAAATAGTAATCAGTCATCTAGGCTAACCATGTAATATAACTAACTATATTCGCTAAAATATCGTTGATTATTCTAATTCAATTTTAAGTAATTAGCTTTATTTTTATGTTATTCGTATAATTTAATGTTGCTTCTTCCCTCTAAATTTATTTATTATTAGTAAATAATATTTTCAAATTTCAGGAAATTTTCTCTGGCATAATCCTGAAATTAATTCTAGCAGTATTATGACATACAATCACGAAATTTAATGCACATATTTTTTCCTTACGTATGCTGTGAAATAAATATAAAATACCTCAATTTATTAAAATAGATTTCTTTCTTTCGTTTAGCTGCAGAATGTCTGCAAAAAAAAGCCTTATTTTATTCCAGATTGGGAAGATTCTAATCTCAATCTTCAGTGAAGAAAACAACAACTATTATAATTATATTTGTGTTTTCAAGTGTTAAAGTGCCTTTTAAATTTACCTAAAATCTAACCTAACTATTTAGCATTGCGTTGTGATTTATAAGGACCGGATTAGCCTCATGTTGAACTGGTGATGATCATGAGTAATAATTAAATAAAACATACATTTGTTATCCAATGTATATATCTTAAATTTTATTAAGTTTCTTAAGTGGAAAAGTAAACAAAATTATCAAACAAAGTATACCAAGAATAATTAAGAATAAATGTCCTCTGGGATTTATTGAATAATTAGTGAATTTGCTACACTATACAAGTAATACCATAATTAATTTACCTATTAGCACAGCCAATGTACATTACGCGGATAGACTGGAATTTTCTTGAAACACACCTGGAAAACCTGGAAAAGTCAGGGAATTTTATTCTCCTGTTTGAGTGGCAACCCTGTATCGTGTAATGTTTCTGTTTAAAGTATTAAAAAATTTTGTTTTTAGCCAGCTTTTCTAAAATTTGATGATTTCATGTTCAATCATTTTAATCTTCGAGGCCTTCCACAGGCTGCGTATGCTGCATACCTTAATTCTGTAAGAAGTGCTTTTCATACTCGTCAGTCTATTATCTTTTCTGAAAAAGCAGTGTCTATTTTGAGTATGGTAACATCTCCTCTTACAAAGAAGCAGATTAATACAAGCTCTGAGGACTTGTACGATGATCCAAAACCTTCGACTTCAAGTGATATGTAAGTTAGTCACTTCATTCATTTTTTTAAGTTTTTATTTTGAATTTCTTATCATATTCTGAGTAATTAAAGTATATTATGTAAAATAAATTAATATTAAATTTTTAATCTGAATATTGACCTATTAATAAAGACAACTCGTAAAGATTAACTAATCATCTTAGTGGAATTTCTTTATAATTTTGTACGAGAATATTTCTTGTAGATCAGCAGACATGTTGTATTATACCAGTATAAGAATTTTATTATTAATATGATTTAACATTGTTCTATGCTGATACTATCATCCTATTAGTTAAACATTAGAAGCTTGAATGTGTTAAAATTTTGCATGTTTGATAGATAGTTTGCAAAAAAAAAATTATGTGAAAAAGTCTATCCCATCAACCACTGGGCTGGCCAGTCCTTTAATAGAGTATTTAGTTATAGATTATATGAATTTCAAATTGGTGCCATCTGTTTTTCTTTATTGTGTCCGTTTTTGTAAGCTCTTGCAAGCATGAACTGTAGTTCAAAGTCCGAGATCCGAATTTCGAAATTTTCTGGATTTGAAATCGATTTAAATCTTATGAAATTACATTTAAAAATATGGAAGGCTCTCTGTAAAATAATGAAGCATTTATGACATTAAAGAAACCAAAATTTACACACACACCCCAAAAATTATTGTTAACATATTTTTTGCTGTATATATATATTTTTTAAATTTAAATATTGTAAGTAATTTTGTTTCATGTTTTAATACTTTTTTAAAAAGTTTTATAGTAAGAAATGACAGTCTTATTCAGCAAGAAAGTTTCATTGTTCAAGTTCTGTATATGTCAAAAATTTGCTATTTAAAGCCATGATGAAGGTTTTGTCGTCCAGTGATTGATTGATGATTTGATTTGCATTGAAAATTTCAGCTATATCATCTTCATTTAGCATTTCTTCACGTATTCCACTTATTGGAAAATTTCTTCTGTCAAAACCACTAGGTACTTTTTTTTTTTTTTTTATGTATTTCCTCGACACCAGGTCTCACCAGTTTAATTTGGTTTCTTTCTTGATACAGTGATGTTTACCATCTGACCATAGTTTTTAGTCGAAAAAGGCTATTAGTCTTGAAACAGGATTTTGAACTCTTTCATTGTAAATGCATTGTTTGACATGTTAATAAACATGTTTTCTCACCCTATTCATATCCTTCCATTCTTACATTTTATATTGTCACAACCATGCTAGAAAAGCATTTCCAACCATGCATTGTTATGTGAATTTCTATTATCCAGGTGTACTGTATTTCTCCTGAAAATTTGTAACCACTGTGCTGACACACCCAGTATATAGATAGATAGACATATATATAGATAAAAGCCGAAAAGACAAGTTATTCTGTACACTTGCAATGAAACCATGTATATGAGCACAATGGGAACTAGTGATTTATTAGGTGCTGGCTGTGATCAGTGCCAGTGAGTATAAATATCAGAATTTTAATAGGCATGTCAAAGTTTGTTATCAGGAGCAAATAATAATCTAAAGGAGTTTCATCATGACAATTGTTGGCACTTGCAAGGCCAGATGTTCATCTTCAGGAACCGACTTCATGCGCTACTATGGTACTGGGTAACAATATTACGAAAGTGGAGAAACAAGTGTGAATCATGTAAAATGTTGTAGTGAGCCAGTGACTGATGTGCAGCAAAGATGTAAAAAACTCGATTGTGTCATAGTGATAGTAAGAAGTGTAATTTAATATCATATTACAGCAGATTTTGATGCAGATGCTTTCCTCGGCATCTGCACAAGAGCTGGTCATCAGCAGTTGCACAGTTTGGTTGTAACAGCTCTCTCAGATTCCATTACTGGTGAAATGATGTTTGCTACAACTGTAGTTGGCCAAATCGCTTCACCATTAGATAGTAGAAGAATGATTTGATAATGGGCTATCTGGTCTGATTAATTGTTTTCACTTGCTATAAGGTGGTAGTGTTCATGTGCGACACATAAACTGCACAAAACACTGCATCCCTCAGGTAGGTATTGCACAAGCCAGTGGCAGCAGTTTAACTTAGGGTCCTCTTATCATGTTGGATGAAACCCTGACAATCTTGGACTGCATTGAACTGTTGGTTTATTATCTCCATACTATCAGCATTCGTTGCAGAACGATGCTGTAATTCAGACAGATAATGTGCTACCCTGTTGTCACACGTTGCACAAGAGTGGTTTGAGTGCAGCAGTGAGATTGGAAATTACTCACTTGACCTCCAAGTGTCTTGACATGAATTCTCTCGAGTCTATGTGGGACGAACTGTAATGGTCTCTTCACTCTCCAGACTTACCCCCAATACTCTGTGTTGGATTTAAGGTAGAAGTTGCAGGATTGTTGAACAACAATCTCTCCGCCTCAATTTCAGTATATCATCCAATCTTTTCCCAGTTATATTGCTACTGTTATCTTCACAGAAAGGAAGAACAACATCGTATTGAGCAGTATATATAGTAATTTATTTTTCCAATATGTGTAATAAACACACACATATATTAATGATATTAATCATATTAATCTTTAAAAGACAGCAAAGTTTGGAAAGGTTTTTCTTAAAAGGATGGGAAATTGGAATTCATTTCCACCCTTATTTTAGCTGCCGTTGTAAAGGGAAACTACAACTGTTTGGAAACCTTTCCTTTAGGGATTGCCTTTGTTAATTTTCAGATAAGAGATTGGGAAATGCAAAGAATTTTTTTTTCTCTTTTCTGCTTTACGGAAAAGAGGCAGCATATGGGTATAAATGCGAATAAAGGCTGAAATTGTCATAAACAGATAAATATCAAAATGTAGGTACTGTTATGCAGGTCACTTCTACAGGAATTTAATTCGTATTATCATTATGCACGAGAATGTGAGGAATACTGAGCTTATAAATGTTAACCACAAGTGATGACTCTCTTATTCTTAATTTTTTAGAAAAAAGAGACATGCTGAAAAGTAATTTAGTCTCTCGGTAAAATATGAAATAAGATAAATTATATAATATAGATAGTTTAGATGAATTTTGTATGATTATCAAAAATTGAACTAGCCTTGTTTGCCTATTACATGCAAAAATAACATCGTTAAGGATAATATTTATTATTATTTAATTATTACGTGTTGTGCCATTAGGCACTACAGGGAAAGGGAAGGATGTTTTAACTGAACTGGCTTGTATTCACATTACACATGAAGAAAATCATGAAAACATCTATGCAGCCACCTCGTTCACTGGGACTTGAATCTCAGAATGAACTACCAGTGTTCAGAGTCTTTTACCATTTAGCCACTGATGGGCTTTCGTTAACAACTTTCTGTGTGAAATTGGTCCATATGTTCATTGAACATGGAGCGAAAAACCAAAAGCTTCATTTAGCTACAGTGGAGAATGTAACTTTTGAGAACCACCAGTGTATAATCAACCTTACTGATATGTCAAATAGGTAATATTCAGTTGACCAAAGATATGACCTGATTGTTATGAATATTGGTAGAGTTTCTTATAAGAAAGAAGTTGAAGCAAAATGATACATATGTATCTATATTGTCATTATTAATAATCATTTTGATTATCTCCAAAGAAACAAAACTAAATAGTAATTTAATGAAAGATTTTTTTTAAAAAAAACTTAAATCTTGGTAAATGCTATAAAACTGTTGAAAGCAAAATGTGGAAAATGTATTAAATGTGATTAATAAAACTGAAATATTAAAAATGAACGAAAAATAGAAAGCAAAAGCATAAAATGAACTATTGCTGATCTCACAGGAAGATCCTGACTTTTCAAGGGGAATTAGCCTCTTTTCACGAAATCATCAATAATCGGAATATTATCATGTTTCATCTCTTTCATATTTTTGAAAAACTATGCAGAATGAAAAAAATAATATTTGAATTTAAATCTGGGATTTTGCAACTATATATATATATATATATATAGAGTTTATACATACACACACGCACGCACACACACACAATGGTTGGTCTATGGTGGAAAACGAGAATTTTGGAAATCTTTTTGCACCAAAATTCTTCGATTAGCTTCAAAATGATCATACAACTTGTAAAATTTTTTAATTTCTTTTATTTAAGAAGGTCATAATTTGCAAGGAAGGTGAGGATGCTATATACACACATCCTCTTTTGGTTGCATAAATAAATATAGCTGTGTGATTGTCCTCTGTTGATTGTATGAATAAAAACGAATGTGTGTATTCTTATGTCCTCTTTTTACTGTATATATAAACACAACTAACATTAACTGTTCTTTTTTTTATTGCAAGAAAAATCACAAAATATAACATGTTTAAAATCTTTATAAAGCATTCCTTTAATTGTAATTAATGTAATGAAAGGAGTAATTTATAATAGTTATTTTGAGAATCATCAGGCATTTAATTCTTCGAAATTCATCAGTTAATAAATAAAGACTAGGTGTTAGTGATAAATATGATAATACTAAAATATATTAAGAGGCTTAATCATTAGTTCCAATTATAGTTTCATATGAAGTTAAAAAATCATGTTAAACCGTAAAGAAGTAATAAGATTTTAGAGAAGATTTCACAATAAAAAGGACATATTTTGCACTTTTAGAAAATAAGCTGAGGATTTTAACTTTTTACCATATTAATCTCTCCTATCTTTTGGAGTTACAAAGAGAAAAGGATAACACGAACGGAGTAATGCTATTTTTGTGAGATTTCAAAATATCTACTAAAAATCAAGTAATCGTGGTTTCTAGACATAATGTGTTCAGAACTTAAATAATTTGATTGAATTCTATGTCATAGTCTACTTTATTTTTTGTTGTAACAAGTAATAATTTTTGTTGTAATAAGAATAATTGTAACAAGTAATAATGTCTATTCTAAAAGAATCAATTTGGATAGAAAAATTAACAGATGAAAATTATTCAGTATGGAAATTTAAAATAAAACAACTTCTAATAAAAGAAGGTTTAGATGATGTTGTATTCGAAGAAAAACCGGAAACTGATACTGATATTTGGTTAAAGAATGATCGTAAAGCTAAAGCTTTAATATGTCTAAACATTTCGGATTCGCAAATTATTCATGTTTTACATAGTAAATCTGCAAAAGAAGTTTGGCAGAAGTTAAAATGTGTCCATGAACGTGTAAATTTAACAAATAAGTTATTTCTTCTTAGAAAATTATATTCCATTAGATATAATGAAAGTTCTAAAATGCAGGAACATATCAAAGGAGTACTAGAATTGGCTGAAAAGCTGCGTAGTATAGGTGAAGAAATTAAAGAAAATAACTTAACAGCAATACTACTATGTTCTTTACCAAATTCATACAACTCCTTAATAACTGCAATAGAAAGTAAATCGGAAGCTGAATTGTCGCTAGAATATGTTAAAAACAAACTAATAGATGAGTATTGTAGACGTGTGGAAACTAAGAAAGTTCAAAAGTACGATTCAGTTGCTTTAAAAAGTAAAAGCAAAAATAAACCAAAGTATGTTACACAATTTTGTACTTATTGTAAGAGAAATAACCATACAATAAATGACTGTTTTCATTTAAAACGCAACGCTAGAACTTCCCCGAAAACAGATGTAAATAATAGTAAAGTAAGAAATTATTCTCAAAATTATAAAAGTAATGCATGCCAAATAGCAAATACGCAAAGTGTAGAAAACATAACAAAACTTAAAGAAAATAAGTATCTTAAAAGTATTGAAACTGAAAATTCGCAGATTCAGTTTAATCAAGTTCTAAAAGTGGAAAATAAACATGAAAATACGCAAACGCAAGAATGGGTTATCGACTCAGGAGCCTCCACTCATATGACGAGTAATAAAAATTTTTTCTCTCAGTTAAATGACTCTAATAAACAAATAGTAACTGTAGCCAATGGTGCTAAATTAAATTCTTATGGTATTGGTGAAGGTTATTTTAAAGTTCAAAACTTAAAGGGTCAGGTTACACAAATAAAATTGGAAAATGTATTGTATGTACCAGGTTTAGATAGTAATTTACTTTCTGTTCAATCTGTTACTAATAAAGGTTGTATTGTTACATTTGATAGTAATAAGTGTTACATAAAGCGTAACAATATACTCGTAGCCGACGGCAACGCTCAGCAAGGTTTATATAAATTGACCGTAAACCCAATTGATGAGAAAGCATACTTAGCTAATAATGTTTCATGTTCAAATACGAACTGTATACTAAAATGGCATCAAAGATTAGGCCACAGAAATATAGATGCCATAAAAACACTTGAGAAAAATGATTTGGCAGACGGCATTAAACTTGGCAAATGCACTCATAGTGTGGAATGTTCTACTTGTGTAAAAGCGAAACTAACTGAAACACCTTATCCCAAAACTAGTTTTAGATCTAAAAATCCACTGGATTTAGTGCACAGTGATGTGTGTGGGCCAATTGAAGTCAACAGCTTAGGAGGAAAAAGATATTTCGTAACTTTCATTGATGACTATTCGCGTTATGCTCAAATTTATTTTATTACTTCAAAAGATGAAGTATTCGAGAAACTTAAACAGTATGTTGCATCGACAACAAATAAATTTAGAAAGAAAATAAAGGTTCTCAGATTCGACAACGGTACAGAATACTGTAACGAAAGTACTGAAAATTATTTAAAGAAACTCGGCATTTTTCACCAAACTTCGGTTCCTTATTGTCCGGCACAGAACGGCGTCGCAGAAAGGAAAAATCGCTCTTTAATAGAAATGACAAAAGCTTTGCTAATAAACTCTAAATTACCGAAAGGATTCTGGGCTGAAGCAGCAGCTACTGCTGCATATCTTCAAAATAGGTTACCAACTAAAGCCACAGATTGAACACCATATGAATTGTGGAATGGTAGAAAACCAAACTTAAGTCACTTACGAGTATTTGGCTGTACAGCATTTTACTATGTGAACAAACAAAAACGGCGTAAATTCGACAACAGAGCTGAAGAAGGAATATTCGTAGGATACGATTTACGAAGTAAGGGATACAGGATTTATGTAGGTGGAAGAAAAATAATGGTAAGTAGAACTGTTAAATTTTCAGAAAACCCGTCTTTACCTGACAAACTTGCAGAAAATAATGCTGAAGATTTAGAATTAATTCACTTCAATAACTCGCAAGATGATGAAGAAAATAATGAAGAAACATCTCTTGGCGATGATCTTACAGAAGATTCAAAAAGTTCCGAAGAGTTAATTAAATGTGAAGAAAATGTAGAAAGAAGGGTTTCTAGCAGATCAACCAAAGGGGTCTCACCGGAAAGGTTCTCTTATAAAGCAGAAGATGAAGAATCAATCTTACTTAAAATTAAAGATCCAGAAAGCTTTGAAGAAATTCTAAACTTACCAAAACGTGAACAAGAAGCTTGGATCAAGGCTATGCAAGAAGAAATACATTCTCTTAAAGAAAATGAAACCTATAAACTTACAGAATTACCACCAGGAAAACATGCAGTAGGCAGCAAATGGGTGTTTAAGACAAAATATGATGAAACTGGTAAAAATATAAAATACAAAGCACGCTTAGTAGCCAAAGGATTTACTCAAAAATACGGCAGTGATTATGATGAAACTTTTTCACCAGTAGTGAAACACACTACGATAAGAGTTTTCTTAGCATGGGCAGCGTATAATAATGCCAAGGTACATCAACTAGATGTTAAAACAGCTTTCTTGTACAGCAACTTAAATGAAGAAATATATATGGAACAACCAGAAGGATTCGTGGTTCCGGAAGAAAGACATAAAGTTGGTCGATTTATGGTCTCAAACAAGCAGCTAGGTGCTGGAATGCAGAAATTGAAAATACACTGAAGAATCTGGGGTTCAGTCAAAGCAAAGCAGATCCATGTCTTTTCACAAAAGTGGTTCGTGATAAAAGAATTAATTTAATAGTGTATGTTGATGACATCCTAATAAGTTCTACAGAAGAAGGACTAATTCCTCAAACAATTAATGATTTAAAGAAACGTTACCAAATAACGCATCTTGGTGAAGTTAAATATTTCTTAGGCATGGAAATAAATCGCAAGGAAGATGGAAGTTATCTCTTATCACAGAAAAATAAAATAAATCAACTTGTCAAGCAATTTCAACTTGAAGAAGCGAAACCCGCCAGCACACCAATGGAAACAAACTATTATAACCTAAACAAGGAAGAAAATCTCCTAACTTCAAATGATAAATTTCGCCAAGCTATTGGAAGTCTTTTGTATATATCGTCTATCACAAGACCAGATATCACAGCTTCAACTCACATACTCAGCAGAAGGTGCAATAATCCACGTCAAAAGGACTGGAGTGCTGTCAAATGAATCATTAGATACTTAAACACGACAAAGAACCTATCCTTACAAATTTCGTCGAGTGAAGAACCTAATATTACACTTTATTCAGATGCTGATTGGGGACAAGATATTGAAGATAGAAAATCTACATCAGGAAGTGTTATTTTATTAGGAAGGAACTATATTTCATGCTTTTCAAGAAAACAAACTTGTGTTTCTTTATCCTCAGCAGAAGCTGAATATGTTGCACTATCGCAAGCTACGCAAGAACTATTATGGCTATTAAAATTAACAGAAGATTTCAATCTACCCCAAACTCTACCGATAAAGGTACTTGAAGATAATCAGTCTACTATAAGACTTGTAGAATCTGAAAAATTCAGTTCACGCACTAAACATATTGATACAAAAGTTCATCATATACACGACTTGAATAACAAAGGAATAGTAAAACTTGCTTATCTTTCAACAGAGGAAATGGTTGCTGATATTATGACTAAACCAATTCCTAAAGCTAAATTTCAGTTTTGCAGGAATGAATTACAATTGGTATGAGTTTCATTAGCAAAACAGGGGCAATGTTAGCATAAATTTAGGTATTTTGCATAATGAAACTTGAAAGGCATACGAAACGAACGTGTGCCAAGGTATATATTGGCGAGAGAAAGTAAAGCTCGTGTGCAATGCAGAATATTTGATTTTCACCCTAGCTACTTGTACCTGGCCAAAGGTCTAATCCAGTAGTACTTTCTTCTCTTTCAGGTACGATGGCAAAGTATATTCCTGTTTATTTTTCTTATTGCATAATATAGGTGAACCTAATGACATTTAGTACTGATGATGATACTATATAAGTTATTCTTTTCAATACTTCAGTGTTTTAATGTCTGTGAAGATTATTACTTTATTGTTATGCTTAAGTTAAGCAGAATTATCCTATCCTATTAAATAAAGATTTCTTAGTTAATCTTTTTGACTTATGATTCTTTAATTTTGTGCTTAAGGAAACGTACTCATTACGCCTTCAGTGCTAATGCACAACCAACAGAAAGAGATAGAATTATGTTGTTCTAATATTCCAGTTAAGATTTTTATGCCTTTAGTTTATAAGATATTTCTTCCACCTTCCTAGCGTGCCTTCGTGATGTAGTGGTTCTGCACACTGGGTCGGTATTCCAGAGTTTCGTGGTTCGATTCCCGGCGAAGGCAGTTGCATATTTTTCATCTCTCCTGGTTCCAAAAAATACTTAATGGCTCTACAGTGGCACCCGAACTAAAAGAATGGTGGATGATGATTTCTTCCCACCCAGGATTTGGCGATTGAGTCCCCTAAAACCCCAGTTGCCCTTCAAAAGGGGGATTATATAAGGTATTTCTTCCACCTTCCTAGCATGCCTTCGTGGTGTAGTGGTTCTGCACACTGGGCCGGTATTGTAGAAGTCCAAGGTTCGATTCCCGGCGAAGGCGGTTGCATATTTTTCATCTCTCCTGCTTCTAAAAATACCTAATTAATCCGCATGCACTAGTTCTAGAATTATCAACAAATTAAAAGAGTAAGTGGCGGGTAGGCCTAATGTGTTGGCTATTTGTTTAAATTTGAAACTTTTATTAGTATAGTGAATTCAGTCAGCTGGTGCTCCAGCTTCAATGTCTTTTGGGACGAATATGTTGTCCTTCTGCATGCTGGATGAATTGATTAATTTTGCGTAGAAACTTTAATTTTAATTGCAAAAATTATTTTTAAAACTGTTTTTAACTGTATTTTGTATTTTAGGTTTTTCTGTATTTTACTATTTTTAATGACGATGTTTTGAATTTATCTATTTTTGCTTTGTCGCGAAGTGAGAACTGAATCGATTGAATGAGAAATATGATCTCTAATGAAATTAGAGGAAATAATAAATTTAAATGAAGAGCAGTAAAAAATGTTTATAATTTAATAGGCCGTACGGGAAGTTATGTGGTGTCCACGTGAGATTTTTATTTTTAAAGTTAATTTTCCACTAGATAATAAAAATATCAATCTGCTTAAAAATGATACATATAGTAATAATCAAGTATCAAAGAAATCTGAGAAGTTATAGTTATGATGGCCAGAAACACTCCAATTTTCTACTACTTGACGATTTGGAACAGAACACGAAATCATCCATTATCCAAAGTCTCCCACACTTGTAGAATGAATAATCAACTACATGTACTTCGTTTCCAGACTGTTATGTCTAATACTCGTAAAGAGCATAAATGTAACACATCCCACTGCCTACGCCATTAAACTGCTTTGATGCTTTCCTAAACAAATTCTCAATTAAAATAACTCGCTTTTTTTATCTGGAATAAAACTTGCTTCAGTGATTCATGTAGTTAAAGTCGCGATAGCAAAAGTTTTACGCTGGGAGTGTTGCTGCATTAGTATGTTCGCTATCCGAATCTCAAGAAAAAGAACATTTAACACTAATGTAATGAAATTTACATCTTTTACGTTAAAATGAAATTACGTTATTATTGGTTATGAAGCGTATGTTGTTTATTAATATTCATTATAATGTGTGTTAGTCTAAATTAAATTAAATACAATATAATAATAATACGTTAATATTTGCAGATCTTACTATTTGTAATGATGTTTTAAACATTTAGATGTTAATGTTACTTTGACTAAGTTCACAATTCGTTCAAATTTGCTTTGTCTCTACAAAATTCTGAAAAACATTGATCTCGTAATCGTATATCAATGCTTTGGAAAGAATATTGTCAGTTTATTTCTTTCTTCGTTTATTTCATAATTCAGATATTTCTCAATTGTTTCAGGAAAGATACTTCTAATTATATAAAAGCGCTAAAAAGCCTAAAAACTACTTTCATCGTTGAAAATGCTTTAGCAAACAGTATAAGGGTTTCGGTTTTACTTGATTATGGCAAAGCAGACTAGGACTATCTGCCTGAGGAAATGACGCCTTCGTGGAGAGTATCTAAGGAAAACACTCTCGTATGCATGTTACATGCTGGCAAAATCGCGAAAATGGCCGTGCAGCTAGCCCGTTCGCTGGAATTCGAAGCTGGGACCGAACTATCAGTGTTCAGCGATTTTACCACTCGATTTCAAGAATATTTCAAAGATGCTTTGTAAAATGTGTTACGGAAGGAAAGTAAAATCGTCTGCTTTTCGTAATTTGGTTCCGTAAAAACGCTAAATGAATCGCTTTTGTTCTAATTTCAGTAGAGAATTTAATTAATAATCAAATGAGATTTTTTAAAAAGAAACTGATATTATATTATGAAGCAGATTTACTAGAAAATTGCATACATATTAGATGAGAACAAAAGTTTTACCCTTTTTAAATATAAAAGTTAGAATACCATGCATTAATGTAATTGTCGTAGTGTAGTAGCTCTAGGCATTTCCTGCAGTAAATCAATCCCTCGCTGATGAAACTCTTCTGATTTATAGTTAAACAAATTTGCAATGAAGTTTTCACATCTTAGACATAATGACCAACCAAAGAACTCTGTAATAATCGAAAAAACGACAGTCCGTATGAGCAAGATCCGATGAGCACGCCGCAAGTATGGTAAAATGTCCAAATCAGCGTCAGCAGGTACATTTCAGTATGGTAAAGCAGCATGAGGTCTGGTGTGATGGTGAAAAATGAAGGCTTTGTGATTGGAAAGTGCTGGCCACTTACGTAACACGAGTACCGTATTCTATCCAGCTATTGGCATCAGATGTCAACCAGCATTAATCTACCCAGTTTAAAAAAAATCTTTTTGATATGCAATCTTTTTGGGGAGGAAGACTGAGCAAATTCTGCGACATGACATGCAGTCCTAACCAGCTTGATAGCAACTTTAGATAAATAGCGTTTCAGCTGATTCCTTAACAGCTGGACGTTAGACATTTGATCTGCAATTTTCTTGAATCTAGTGAGAAACTATCAACAGACATTCATCCGAAATGTGGCTGGATTTTGTAGCTTCTGTCTCCGTCCCTATATTTTCAAAATTAGCGATGGCATCTGTTATTATCGTAAACGCCCGGCATACTTGACAAAATTTTGGTTTGCTAGGACTGTAGAATTGCTTCTATCAAACTAGCACAGTCTAATATTTATCATTTAATTCCTAAATATCAGAGAGACTTGTCTTATTTTTATTTTTTGGTTACACACATGTTTGTTAGCCAGACATTCCACTCATCATAATGTCATGTATGTCTTTAAATCCACTTGTAATTTACATTTTCAAAATTGTGTAGAATTGTTTAGGTCACGTAATGTACCTGTCTGGAATCCAATATTCTAGAACAGAGACTTAAAATGTAATTGTACAGTAAAGTGATGTTCATGATAATTACAGAAAATTATGTGTGCCACAGCAATTCATAGTATCGAAGCATTGCAGATTTCTAAACTGGGCATCTTAGTACCTTTTTAAATAATTTCAAAATTCCAGATACATTTCAAATTAGAATACGACTTCTAGAGATTAAAATGCGGTCTATATAATATTGAATACGGTCCAATAGATTGAAATCAGTACATTTATTCATTTGGATATTAAACTTGGATTACAAGGGCTTAGGTCAACCAAAGCTTGCTTCTTTTCTTCGGATATGCTTTATTTTGTTTGCATCAAAAGCATTTTACAGAATATCGTGCCACCAGATCATATTCCAATCTGACTAGACATAAGAGTTTCTTTTGAGATTTAATTATAAATCGTTTTACTTAGTCAAGTTAAAGGTTTCATTTGTTTTTCTCACTCATATAAACAGTATCTCCGGTTTCACTGCATACGTTTGCAATAATCTGCCGCCTACAATTAATCTCAGAATCTTTTACTTTTATGTGACTGTCTGTTGACTTTTATGGCGGTCTTTGACTTTTCTTTAATTTGCACCGTGCATTACACTATGTAACTCATAAACCTGATGCAAAGTGAACATAATTTAAGGCTGAAACTCTTTGACTCTATATAATTATCCAAGTATATTTCCGTCATTACGTCGAATTATATAAATGAATAAATGGATTCACAATATCACATTGCTCTCCTTTAAGTCAACAAATGATTCTTTTCTCCTAGGATAATTAAGCAATTATTTATCCTGCCTGCCAGCAGCCAAATGAATGAGATTGCCAAATACTGTTACTTCAACACAAACCCTATTGTTTAAAAATACTTATTTGCGAACGGGCTCGTGCATGTGTGTTTTCGTAGATTTCCTTATGGAAAAGGCAATTTTGTTTAGGAAGTCCTATATAAAAGTTTCCTTAGACAGTTCTTCACGAAATCATTCTTCTCAAATAGATAGTACTTATATACTTTTAAACATTAAAATAAACGTTCTGGAGATATTTCAATTTTGAACACTTTTACTAACAACTAAACAAAGCCTTTCTCTATTACTGTATTTATATTCTTCTGTAGCCAAGTGTGTAACATCGCCGAATATTGGTAGCTTGCCCTACATTCGGTTCCCTCTGAACAGGCTAATTTCAGGTGATTTTAGTTATGGATAAAAAGATCAGACATCTCTGATTGCGTAAGACTGCCGAGCATTTCAATGCAATATCGCACTCCGAGATATGTCTTAGTAAATATCCATAGTGTGTAACCATTACCAGATTTTGTAAATAGAGTTGACATGATTTTGCTGTTCTTGCTATATATACTCAATGCTTTTGTAGGATAAGAAAGTCAATGATTAAATAATTGAACTTTCTCGATGTTAGAAAATTCATAATGTGCGCAAAAAGCAAATGAACTTTTTATGAAAACAAATTGTGACTTTATATTTTAACTGGATTTTATACTTCTAAAATTAACAATGAAATTAAATAATTGAAGTAATTTCAGTTGAATACTCACTGTAAATACTGGAAAATATAAAAACTTGGAAGATTATGGAGTTGCAATTAACTTTCGGAAGTTAATATTTCGACGAAACATATTCATCTATTGACACTGTAGAGACCTAGGATTTTTTTGGAAGCAGAGAGATGAAAAATGAGCAAACGCCTTCGCCGGGAATCGTAGCATGGATCTCTCAATTACGCGCTGAGCATGCAGACCACCACATCACGAAGGCATGCCAAGAAGGTGGGAGAAACACCTTATAACACATTTTTTTTTTTTTTTTTTCAAAACATACAAAATGTTAAAGAATTCCTCAGAAATAAAACAGGAGAAAGTTTTCTTATAATCAGAAATCTTGAAATCTGTAACCAAACTCCGCTGATAGAAAACAATTGCAAAAGCATAGCGTGTATGCCAGTAATGAGTATTGAAGTGAAGCACAGCAACATCTCTAATGACAAAAAAAAAAAAAAAAAAAAAAAAAATTCTCGTCTTTTAACATCTTCAATAGACATATTGTCTAAGGTGATGACCTACACAGAAGGCAGAAATAATTTGGAGCTATGAAGTCTCTGTTGTTCCACTATCATGTTTGACCAACTGAAGAAAACCAAACTCCGGAAGTTAATAGCCAGCCTCCACAAGAGATTTCTCAAACTAATATTATGTATTTAAATTTTTTACGAGGAATGCTCTAAAATATGTCGTAAATTAATTATTTATGATCAAGCTCAATGAAATGTACAATGAATGAATGTTACATGAAATGTGTCCTCAAATTCAAAATTTGGGAGAACTGCTATTTTAATGCATCTCATAGAAAACTAATTTCGAAAACGGTCATTACACGTTTACGTTTGGCTATATTTTCCTAGCTTTCAGTTGAATGAAAATTTGCATTTAATGTGTTATATGCAATTTTTTTAATATTCGTACTAAAACTAAAATTAAACTCGGTGGCACAAACAGCTCTTAGAGAGGCATGGCCGGCAGTTCCCTGTTATCTGCTTTCTGGACCGTGGAACTCGAGCTGCTTGAGCATTTTGCCTGGACAAGTGGTCAGTTTGTCGCAGACCCCCGGTGCTTAGTCCCTAAGCGAACTTGGTACTCATTTTATCGATCGTCTCAAAATCTGAGTCAACCTTGCTCAGCCCGGGGATCTAACCCCGGAGCTGTGCTGCTGTTGTGCAACACCCTAATATTCATATTAGGAATATCAAATTGCTTTGCGTGAGCAGGAGAGAAAATTATTTAGTAGGATAAGGACTATAATATGTAAATACATGGAATATTGCTACTGCGTTTGTAATATGTGTCCTTTCATATGCATTTTAAACGGATATTCATCTTAATTTTGCTGCTTCTAATAACCATTATTAACATTATGATCTTTGCAACTAAATCTCATATTTGTAAAAAAAAAAAAAAAGAAATCATTATGTAGTTTTAAAAAATAACGTTTAAGTTGAAATGTTTTCTTAATTGAAGATTCTCTTGATATTGAATTAAAACAACTAGAGTACAAATTCAAAATTAGATCAGATAATGACAGCTAATATAGGCATTAAATGCATTGTGATAGACGCAAAAAGTATTTAGAAAGCGTTTGTATACATTCAACAATGCCGTTGACACTTTTATTTCAATAATACATAATAAATGATTATTTTGAAGACTATATAAGGCATTTCTCCCGCCTTCTTACATGCGTTCGTGGCCTAGTGGTCTGCACGCTCGGCACGTATTCGATAGGTTTTCTGGTTCGATTCCCGGCGAAGGCGTTGCTCAGTTTTTACAGTCTAATACTCCCCCTCAAAAAATTCCAAATGTCTCTAACGCCCAAACTAAAGGGATGATGATTTTCCACACTCAGGATTTGGCGATTGGGTCCCTTAAAACTCCAGTCGTCCTTTAAAAGAGGGAGTATGCAAGGTATTTCTCCCGCTTTCTTAGCATGCCTTTGTAGCACGCTCGACGCATATTCAGAAGATCCATCATTCGATTCCTGGCGAGGGCATTACTCATTTTTCATCTATTGTGCTTCCAAAAAAACCTAATGTCTCTACAACTAACCTAGTTAAATGAAGGCTGAAGTAAAAGATTTTTGAAGAAAGTTTGCTATTTCTATGACTATTCAATTATATCTGTAGAGAATATGATACTTGCAAGAAGTTAAGGAGCCTGACGAATTTGCTTCCACAAACGCAAAAGAAAAAATTGTTAACTTACGCATTTTTTGTATCCTTTTTTTGCCTTTAAAATCAAATGATTCGTGTTTTCTTGCGTTATGTCTAGTTTGTGAAAAAATAATTGATTTTCGTATTTTTGTTTAAATATTGATTATAGACTGGTTTGTAGATGTTTGGTTAGTAGTAGTCTTATACTATATATAGTGTACATTAGTTGAGTTCGGAGAAACTGTTAGTTTAACTGCATTTGGTAAACTTGAACGTGTGAGATGGAAGAAAATATGAAAAATTCGGAAAATGCTAACACTGTAAATGTTATACTGCAGTCATCAAGAATTTGTGTAATTATTAGCATTTACAAAATACTGTTTGAATTTATAGAATCTGCAGTGGGTTCTGATATCATATGGACTATTCTTTTTACCATCGTATACATTATTTTTGCTGCGCAACGAAATTAAAAAAATTAGTATGTTTAGAATGTCTTTGAATGTTTTACTAAGTAATATTAATTATTTTTATGAAACACATTACTTTTTAATACTTAAGGACTCTAATTATGGAGAGTGATAATATGTCCATAATATATTTAATGTTTAAATATTCAGATCGCATTTTTGGTTTTTGGATGAAAGTATACAAAGTACTTTCAAGCATTTTTCCAAATTAATAATTCATTTTAGATAAAACTTGATTAACCAATTATTTAACACAAATGATAATCAACATAATTCGTGAAATATATATACAAAGATTATTTCTATGTGACTTATATTTGTTCTAAAAATAAAAAATGCTGAAAATATTAGTCAATCAAAATTTAAAAAAAATATCCAAGTGACAAATATAAAAATAATAAAATAAAAATTTCGAATGTCTGTTTGATTCCAGAAAAAATTACTGTTCTTAATATGATACGTATATATATTCAAAGTTCGCAGCTCCAAATACAAATGTAACAGTATGTTTTTATTTTTATTCTTAAAATTTTAGTTCCTTTTAAACAAAAATAGTAATGAATGCTCCAAATTACACTGCCCTTCAAAAGTTAAGGAACAACATGTTTTTATGTCTAATTTGAGAATGAGCAACAAAATCAAGAAACTTACAGGACAGTTCACTAAACAGTTCTTTAATGAATGCGACATAAAATGTTTCTAAAGTTCAACACAAACATGCATTACAACAATAAAATTGCGGAGAAATCCAGTCTTGCATAAAGAGTGTATCACAGATTTTTGAGGAAAAATGGGGTGGTAACATTACAAAAAGGGGTTCTTATAAGGAATGTGTCCACCCCTAACTTCAATACATTGGCGTCAGCGACGTTCTATGCGGTCAATTAAGCTGTCGGACAGTGAAATGGGAAGGAACGACCAAACGCGGAGTAATCCTTGTTCAAGCTCATCTAACGACCTTGGAGGAGGATTTAAAGCAGCAACTTGTCTCCCAAGGTAGTCCCAAAGATGTTCTATCGGATACAGGTCTAGGGATTGAGCTAGCCATTCCATCCGCTGCATACTACCCTCAAGATATTCTTCAGCAACCCAAGCTTGGTGCGGTCGCACGTTGTCGTTCATCAGAAGAAATCCAGGACCAATAGCAGCGGCATATGGGAGGCCATATTGATCAAGGATTTCAGCTCGATATCTCACACCGGTCAAAGTTTCTCCATGGAACACATGCAAGTCAGTGTGACCACCTAGAGAGATCCCAGCCCAAAGCATTATTCCACCACCTCTGTAACTGTGTCTTTCCACAATGTAGGATTGGTTGTGTCTGGTGCATGGTTTCCTCCATATCAGCTGACGACCTGAATCGCTGTTCAATGTGAACCTGGACTCGTCTGTGAAGAGACGCCCATTGTTGTCTCGTCCAGGAGACGTGTTCTCGTGACTAACATAAAAGCGCACCTCTGTGTCCTTTTGTCAAGGAGGGAACACACACAACTGGCCGTCTTGCATACAGAACCTGTATTGTGCAAGCGTCGGTGCACTGTGGTAGCCGAGATTCTTGTTTCTGTTGCCACCAAATGATCTGCCCAGCCTGAGGCATAATAACGTTACATCTCCTTTGGGACAAAAGAGCTAAAAAGCGGTCTCCCGCAGGAGTTATAACGCTAAGTCTGCCTGGAACATGTCTTCTAGAGACAGAATCCTCGGATTCAAGCTGATTCAATAGTTGGTGGACCATACTACGAGAGACATTGAGACGTCTAGCAGCATTAGCTCGTGACATCCCCATTTCCATCCGTCCGATCGACCCCACCTCAACAAATTGGGCAAACGACTTCTCCTGATCATTGATATACTCTCCTGGATATTGTCCACGAAACAGTAATAACAATTGAAAATCAACAGCAAAACATAAAGTATTAAACACTATGTAACGTATTCAGTGTATTCCAATAATGTAATTCAGTGCTGAATTCTAGTAATGCATATGTAAAGCACTATGTAACTAGCAATATGTATGTAGAGTACCATGTACTAAATACCAATAATGTACTGTGTAATCAGATAATATAGTCCAAGTCTTCCACGTATAATGTTTTGAATAAATTACCATCTGATATAGTGCACTCTATCTAAAAAAACATATGTATTGAAAGGAAAATTACGACACAACTATGAAAAGCGAACACAGTAAAGTATAACGCATTTCTTATTATGTAATGTATACTATTTAACCCAATATTGTAATACAGTAATGTATTCCAGTAGTGTATTATATAAAGTAACTAGTACCATGTATGTAGTGTACAGTAAACTATGTGCTAGTAATGTGCTATGCATTCCAGTAAGGCACTCTATGTCAAAGGCATGTATGTGAAAAGCGAACGTAGTAAAGTATAATGTAATATATATTATGTAATGTATTCAACGTAATTCCAAGCATAGTGTAGTGAATAATATAACGTATGATTTAGTTGTTTTGTATTCTGATATAATGTATGTAATATAATAATCCTATGTATAATATATTGTACAATACAATGTAGGGTGTAATTAACTGCACTCTAACATGACGCATGTATTGAAAAAAAAAGTAGTGTGTAATGTAAGATACTACTATGAAACGCGAAATGTAACATAAAGTACAACTATTCAAGAATAACTGTAAATATATCCAATGTAACATCACGAAACAAGATAACATCGTAATTTAGCTAATTAAAATATCTTATGTATCCAACATCCTATGTAACTCAGATGACCTGTACCACTAAAAATTGCAACTCTGTAAGCTTCACTTTGGAAATCGAAATAAATGATCGGACAGTCAATCGCCCCACTAACCAGGCCCAAAAATCCTCTTGGTGAAACCTTAGATCGGTAGCCTGGCCAGTGGCTCTCACTTGTGAACAAAAATTACATTCTTTGCATTTTTTCTCTAACTCCTATATAAGTAGTCATATTTATAAAATAAAAGTTTTAGCTATATTGTTTTTGCGTATATTTTCTTAAACTTTGTTACTGTCATGCATATGAACTGTGAATTTTAACATTACTGACATTTCTGTAGTGGTTAGCTTTGAAACACATGCTGTTCCTTAACGCTTGGAGGGCAGTGTATTGATTTTCAGACTAATGGGGCAGTACTAGTTTCATAGAGTGTAAATAGAGATCTAACTTCATACGCAAGATTGCATCTTACTGTAACAAGTAACTTAAGCAAGTAGTAATTTTATGTATTTAAAAGGATTTTTTGCTGACGAGAGATTACAGATATAATGTACTTTCTAATGACCTTGAACATGCTAATCGTGAACTAAATGCAGTTGCTTTCGGTGTGCTTCAGTTTAGGTTTTCAATGCAGATGACTGTCTTATGAAATAAAGTTCGAAATGACTGACATGATTAAGTATTTCCTTTTTTGTAAGTGATGTACATATTTTCCAAACGGCATTTTTCAGAAAAGAATTCGAGTGGTATCATGAATAAAATTATTTTTCATAATTATTAAATTAGTCCTTGCCATTTCAAAATGCATGGTTATTCTAAGGACCAAAACAAAGTTTTATCTGTTAACTGAATATTTCATTTAAACCCCACTTAATTTAAAAAAAGTATGGCACTAAATTTAGGGAACAAGTGCTGCTTTTAAACATGTTACTGAATTTTGTGCTACATTTTAAAGTTGTACCAACTTAAAAAAAGGCAAATCAGTTTAGACTAATGTTTTTTTGGGCACCATTGTTTCCGAAGCTTTATTTGAGGAATTTTAATTTATTTAAAAATAATACAGGGCCATAACATTTCGTGGCAACTATCTGTAAAGTGATACAATCGCTTCTAGTGGACGATGCAAAATCCCGTTTCGAGAATAATATCCCATTTGGCTAACGCCCTTTGGATTAAAAAGAATTATCTGATAACAGATTGTACAGTTAAATTACTGCATTTGGGAAACAATGTAATTCAAACAGCGATCAAACTATCCTGAAGCTGAAAACTGAGACAAAATAAATCGGAATGTTTTCTTTGTTTGTTCTTTTTAATAATCACAGCGTAGAGACATTAGGCTATTTCGAAGCAGGAGAGATGAAAAGTGAGAAATGCCTTCGCCGGGATTCGAACAAAGGACCTCTCGAATACGCGCCAAGCGTGCTGAGCATTACACCACGAAAACATGCTAAGAAGGTGGGATAAATACAGTATATACTTCCCCTTTTAAAGGGCAACTGGGAATTAGGTGACCGAATCGCCAAATCTTGGTGGTGGGGAATCATCATCCACCACCTATTTTTTAAGTCCGGGCACCACTGTTGAGTCATTAGGTTATTTCGAAGCAGGAAAAATGAAAAATGAGCAAACCCTCACCGGGACTCGAACCACGCACCTCTCGGAACACGCGCTGAGCATGCTGAGCATTACACCACGAAGACTTGCTAAAAAAGCAGGAGAAATACCTTATAACGTTTCTTTGAAATATGTATCATTAATAAAGGAACTATACTTAAATACAGAAAGGAAATGCATATTTCGATAACAAAGGATACGCAGGAAACTGCAAGACTCAACTAAAGTTCGACTTTAGTTGAGTTGACTAAATTTTGCATGACAATCACGAAATTTAATACTGTTGAACTGTGTAAAGTGTTCAGACTATAGATAGCAAAAGAAAGAAAAATTTTGCAAAGATGTCTCGCAGTGGATAAATTTTAAATGAAACCTTTTAAAGTACAATGATGTTTTTAATACCATGCTATTTTCTTATTTCTTCATAATGGAACTTAAGAATTTTTAGTCATTGTTGAAAATTATAGTATTATGCTTCAAACATCTTTGTTTAGCCTTTAAAGTCATCAAAATTGTTTGTTTCCGAATCGCTTCGAAAACGTCTAATCACTTTGCCATAAAATAAAGTTCAATGAAATGGACAAGTATCGACTCAACGTTTTTAGAACTTTATTTTTGCAACAAATATTAAAGTCAGCAAAAACCAAATTGAGCAAATTCCCATTCAGAATCATAGAATACCCAAGATGCATCCCTGACTACGTAAACATTATATGATATGATTATAAAACGCCTCTTAACATTGTACAGTTTCCTATATCAGAGCTAGCTAAAGCTGGTTCGTCTTTAAATTTAAAAAAAAAAAAAAAAAAAAAACCGCCTGGGCAGCTGTTATTATGTCAACAAAATGTGGCGTCAGGTACTTAACTCTGCACTTTGATCTTAATAGTTCTGCATACTGATTTTGCTATACTAGATCTTGCCAACTAAGAATCATAAAACGAACCTGAGGTTGAAATCCCGAGCCACTCAGTAACAGTGAGGCTATAATGTTTGTTTATAATCCTTTTTATAATAAAGTTTGCATCTTCATAAATCGTTATCGGTAGACGCTAGGCCAGTAGCTAGGCTCTGTAGTACCACAGGTGATTGCGGTATTGATGAATCTAGCTAACCACCCTGCTTCCGCCCCAGTTTTGAGAGAGAACAACACGGGGGAGGTCTGAGGACCTCTCACACATCTTTCACCACTAGCTTCTCGCGAAGACTTTCAGCTCGCCGTGTATTTTCAGTGTCCCTTACCGCACAGACACCATACGCTTACAAACATTCATGTCTTTTACGGGATTTGAACATAGGCCCATCGGTACGGCAGTCAGCGTCAGTAACCACCATTATAAAGCCTGGACAGGTGTTATTCTATACATTATTACATCGGGTGCAGTACCACAAAACTGTAATGGAATTCCTGAGAAATAATGTGACTTAACAAACAGGGTTTGTTTGCAGCTGACTAAGTAAGAACATGAAACTTTGTGCGATTTTGCCACCTCTGTTTATCATGTAATAATATCGGGTCAGTCCATAAGTTCATGCGCATTGAGTATGTGTAGAATTCACTATGACGCATTTACGAAAACAATTCAGTTTAGAACCTGTTGAAAGTTGTCATCGCTTGCCTAACATATTATTCAGTTCATCACCAACGTTCGTAAATATCGAACGCATTTCAGTAGCCATAGAAGATGAATATAGATATTCAGTACAAATGCGCTGTGCTACATTTTGTATTTCCGTGTGATGAATCTGCCAGGTTTGCAGCGATTAGTAGTGTACATGGTGAACACACTATTCGTGTAAGGACTGCCCAGAAATGGTTTGAAAAATTTGGAAAAAGCAGCATGGATGATGAACCCCCTTCAGGACGTTTTGAACTATTAGAAACAAATCAAAGGATTCATTCAGAAGTTTATAGTGAACAACTTTGCAGTCTAAAGTCAGAATTGATCAAAAAAACGCCCACGATTGGTGAATATCAAGAAAGTGTTGCTTCATAATGATAACGCTAGACCGCATACGGCTCGAACAACGCTGCAAAAAATGAGTAAATTTAACTGGGAGCTTTTGCCACCTTCTGCTTACTCCTCAGATATTGCCCCAAGTGATTTTCACTTATTTCGTGCCTTAAAAATTTTTTACTGGGAAAACAATTAAATTCTAAACAAGATGTACACAATGAACTTTCAAGTTGTTTTGTATCAGTACCAGAGTCTTTCTACAGCAATAGCATAAAAAAGCTGCCTGTAAGACGGCGAGACATTGTAGATAATGGAGGAAAATATATAATTGATTAAAATGTGTTTCTTTATATTATTTAAAAATTTACCAACGCACGAATTTATGGACTGACCCAATTTGATCCGTAATGCATAAGGCTAATATTTTTTTCCTTGATATGTCTGGGTACTTTTGGATAGAATATATAGCAGTATTAGGTTTCTGTAAATTCTTAATTAATTATTTAATATAATGAAGTTTAAATATATATTTTATATTATGAATGAGCACTGCAACGGTATGTACACATACAAGAAATCCTGAAACCATATTTTTTAGAACATAAATTCGGATAAAATGGATACAGGTTTTTAAAATGAAACTGTTGAACATAAAGTTCAAATAATGTTTTTTTAAAGTAAGGCATACAATTTTCTGATAATAATTACAGCTTTAGTCGGAAAATAATAATATATTATATATACAAAATATTTTGTTTAAAATTCAACTTTGTGTCCTCATAAACAAAATTTCTAGTTGGTGGAATGTTCATTTCCCTGAGTTAAACTCCATTTCTTTTCTATCTTCTTCAAGAAGAAATTCGGGAAAAGTTGTTTCAGAGTCTATTACTGAGTAATTCTGAATGCATTTCATTTCAGATTTAGTGTTAAATTAGAGATTTTTCTCGTACTGAAGATTTTTGGTTCAATATTGGGTAAACAGCACTTGTTATGGTCAGTAAATAATGCTTAAAATTAATATTAGGATGTAGAAATGAAACGCGCACGTATCTCCATATCTTTGACCTTGCGGAACATCGACTACAACTACATGCATTTGCCTTTTCAAGCTGTTTTTATTAAGCAGTGGAATATCAATTACAACTACAGTTGTATTCAAGTAAAGCTTATTTTAAACAAACTGTCTATTAAAATAGATCGCTTATTTTCAATGATCCATTTAGTGGGAAATGAGACGAAAAGGTTTTGCCATGGCATGGATGTAAACTCAGCATACTCAGATTCACAGAGAGCCGTATCTGTCAAAGATATCTTTAACATTTGCATATTAATAATATGCGTACTGTATATCTTTATTATGTAAAAAACATATTAATATTTATTATTATCAATAAGTATGTGTACTGCGCATTTTCATTTCTATACATTTTTAATATCTATCAAGTGTGTACTTAATATCAATAGTAACTGTATAATAATGTATACCATATGCATTATTTGCTATGTTATACGTAATATTTAGATATTAATGCTAAGCTATGGAACTCTGAATAATCATTCACGTTTCATGCGTATTTGTTCAAACTCTAGTGAAAGAATTCAAGTATTGAAACTATTTATCGTATAATCTTCTTAAGATACTTTGTCAAAAGTGTTTTCTCAACTATAGAACGAATCTCATTTACTGACAGTTCGGAATATTTTTAGTTGTTTCAGAAAGGCTATTTCTTAATGTTAAAAAACACAATAAAATCTATTGTAACCAGAGCCAATTATCAGCAGTATTAAAATAATGGCCGTTTTAAAGGTTTAAATGTAAATCTTCAATTTAGGCATAGGAGATAATATATATATATATATAGCGGTATAACATAAAAAAAAAAAAAAAAAAAAAAAAAAAAAATGTAGTAGGCGGCTAAAAATAAAAATATGTAATGGGCCTAATAATCTAAAGACATAAATGTATACACATTTACGTTATTTATTTACTGCCCAATGTAACAAGTCCTATCTAACCAGTTAATTACCCAGAATATAAAGATGAATAACTGCTCTCTTTTTATGCATCGATGTGTGAACTTTAAAGGAAGTGCCCATAACTTTTAGAAATAATTCAACTGAAAAACACCATATTCTCTTTAGCTCTTGCTTTAAAAAATGTAAAAAAAGTTACTTTATATAGCTATTATAGATATCGTTAAATAACTATAAACGCTTTATAGATAATTTTTTTTGCATGTATTGGCAAAATTTCTAATTGATATAAGTTGTCGTTATTGGATGTAATTGGGAATTTAAATTTAAATTCGGTGGCACAAACATCCTTTTAAATTTGTATTAGTATTAGTCGGTATTAAAACAGTATTAGTCGATGTTTATGCTGTTTTTAGATTATATGATAAACTTATTCCTCAAGTATGACGTATATCTGAAGAAAGTATACTGCTAATACCTTGTGGGGAAACAATGAAACGGAGATAAATACGGGAGATTTAAATGTATAGGATGAGACCATGCCATAAGATTTTGCAGTTTTGAACTCGACATCAATGACTTGAAAATTGTATCACATTTCCATACAAATATGCTTCTAACAAACATAGTTTTTAGTCGAATTACAGTTACACATAATTTAAAAATGTATTTTAATCATTGAATAAGTCGTATACAATGCTGCGAATGTTTTAAGTGGTACAAAAATGGCCGAGAATCAAAAATGATCATTTCCGTTCCAAGCATCCGATGATCTCATCTGATGAAATGCATTTGGCTCCCGAAATCACTCCTCAAAGTCGGTGACTGATTATAGACTGGAAGGCCTTGATATAACTGAAACATTTTAGCAGGATCGTATCATGACATTGTGACTGTGAAATTAAAAATGAGTTGAAATAGTGCAAAAGTTATCTCACATATACTGAATGATTAGAAGAAATTTGCTTTGTAGTTTGCCAGAAATGATTCACGTCTAAATGGGAATGAAATGTTCATAAAAAGATGGTTATGATACGCAAGTTTACGGCTTTGTTAATGGAACAAGAATGCAATCTTCTCAACGAAACTTATGAAAAGCTTTCCCAGCGTGGAAAAGTATCGTTCAAATAAGAATTAAAGCGGAAACGCATTGCTGAATACTGAATAATGGCCAATCAATGTAATTATAGATGTAAAGTACATCTAATTCTTATTAACATAACAAGACATTATTAAAAATGACTATATTTTAGATTTGCTTCAGAATGAAATGTTCGCTTTAGTACTGAGAATATGAACGTTTATGCATGTCTTTAAAATGCACATTGTTCGGAACATTTTAAACAAAACATATTTTTAAATTCAATATAAGAACTGATTATTGCTATATCGATTAACACTTATTCGATGCAACGAGTTTGTTTAAGCTCTAAAAAGACCAAATTTGGGATGAATCATTCTATTTTGTTACATCATCAAATAATATCCCGCTGGCCGTAAAGCGTACTACGCCATGAAGGTAGGCAGCTAGTAAAATTATGTTTATTTTATAAATTCAATGTTAAAAAAGTTGGAACGATCACGATTTACGGTAATTTTGAGGTACAAAACATTCAAAAGTCTCAATGATCTCTGGCAATAATAGCAATTGTTATATATTGCTGGGCATGGAGATGAATCATAATAATGTGGCTTCAATTAGATCAGAATTCATCTGTGTATCAACTGGTTACTATAACAGTATTAGTCTTTCTTCTACCAGAGAGCAAACGTTTTAAGTTGAGGAAAGATTAGAAAATGCTTCGGAAAAGGCACGTCAGTACTGCATACAGAAGAAACAAAACAGCATGGCCAGCATGTGATCTCGCATTATCTTTCCGAAAGGCGAGGCAACAGAAGCCTCGAAACTAGGGGTAGTAAAATCTCAGAAAGGAAATGGTAGTTGGTCAAAATACAGGATAGGCCAATTACAGTTACCAAAATGTGCGCCTAGAAGCATCCATGCTATCAGTTCAGTGCTGGTCACTATGACGATGAAGAATGTAAGCTCCCAATATTTGTTCACCTGATTGCTTTTATACAGGAATACGGATGTAATAGTAATGGATCGCGATAACTGATGAAATGTCTAAAAGCCCTGTATAAACCCAATTAGTGAATCTGGTACTATAATTCTGTTATAATATATTTAATACAGTTGTACGAAATACCAAGATATTATTGCCTGGGATGCTAATGATGGGCTGCCGAAGTTTGCAGAGTTGGTACTGGGGTATGGAACATACGCAGTTTTGAAATCAGAAGGGTACCGATGCAGTCACTCACAACTTTTACAGAAGCTCATAAAGAAGGATAGTAAGTTGGAACTATACCTGGTAATTTATTTAATTTATTATGATGGTCTGGTGCTACTCTTACTTTTACTTGCACCTGTAAGCATAAGCAAGTTTCATCAGGCTATTGATGTGTCTATGCCCGTTATTGATCAAAGTGTCACTTAAGTGTTGATTTTTGAGCTGCAAAATTTAGGAAAGCTGAAGTAATGACACTTTTGCTGATAATCCGCAGTGTTACAGATGCTGATGCAGTAAAAACAGGTTTCTGAGCCACGGTACGCACTTTGTGCAATATTTAACAGCTATGTGGACAACACATCTATCGTCTCCGGCCTAGGAGAGTAGGAGGCATTTTGATTCCACGCAGGCTGTCTGCGTGTCCCTTATAAATCCATCAATTGCTAATTATCATAACAGCCAATTAATCTCAGCTTATGCGAGCAGCAGTTGTGCAGTATGATAATCAGCAGTGCCAAATGGTCACAAATTTATTGTCAGCTTTTCTCATAGTCTAGCAATTTTATTGGCTAACAGAATATTAACTACAATAGGTGGCTTCTTGGTATGCTATATTTGTCGATGGACTAGGCATTTAGCACATATTTTTAGCGGATCGGGCAGCTTAATGTGTAAAAGCTCCTAAAGGTTCCATGCTCTTGTTTTAAACTGTATCCACAGGACAGAGATTGTCAAAATTCTTGGTTTTTAAATCATTTTCAGTGTGATGAGAGATTGCCTTCTTTTATACATTCAGCTTATAATACCATTTTTGCTTATGTATTCCATGCAAACAATTAGCATATTTCTTTGCGTAAATCCCTTCCCACCTCACGTATATTTCCTCTTTGCTCTTAAGCGTCAGGTTCTGAAATTTTTAAAAATATTCGCGTAATTTTCTCCTTCTTCAATGCGTTCAGAAAACAAACTCCCCTAAATTTTAAAATGAATTTGCTTATGTAGTGATTGTTTTCATCTTGCGAACAAAGACAAACTTTCGCAAAATATTTGCGAAGGTTACGCCGAAACTTTCCCTTCCAATTGTTGCATTTTATGTTAGTCTAATTCAATAAATGACCATTCGCTGAGCCAGCTGGATATTTAACTTCACTAAATCTTTATGGATATTAAGGCATAATGAGTACCAGAGACAGCAGTAAGAACGGGCGATATCCATGTTACAGGGAAGTAGACATGAAGATATCATATTAGATAATCTAATGATAATATTACTACGTATTCTTGTTGAAGATTACTTAAAAAGATTAATTTTGTGATAGTTATGTACATGTAGCTAATTCAAAGAATACTTTTCATTTCTTATGTTCTTGCTGTAACCGCGTCGTTCGGAAATTAAAATATTCGCATAATTTTTCCCTCTCGATTTACTTACGAAATCTCTCTCATCATCTCTCAAAATCATCTCTCAATTTCAAATATTCTTCTAAACTTTTGCCAGTTTTTGAGTTTAATTTGCCATCAGAAAACGTTTTGACTCGATAAACACTGATATCAAGCTCTGAAACTTTAATCCTGGCTTAGAGCATTTGCCATTCCATTTGAATATGTTATAATTTTATTCAGACTCTTAGAAAGGATTGATCACATTGTACGGTAATAGCTTTCTTCTAATCGTATGAAAAATTACTCAAATTGATTATGTATATAAAATCATAAATGTTATTAGTTTCATATATGAGATATAATTTTAAGCAAAAGTATATTTTATTTGCCTATCACATTTTAATCATTATTGTGGTATAGTGCCCTCTAGAACATCGATACATTTTTAGCTCAGACATAAAACTTGAGTTAGCACAAAATTATATATTTCTTTGCAACAAAAATGGTCAACATCCATATATATAATCCTGAAGACAAAATAACTTACCTATCTATAAAACTGTGGTCACAATTATATGCCTTTTATAATACAGTATTAATAAATTGTGGAATGATTTGGTTTGCTTGGTTACTGCAAAGTATACAAGGGCTGTATGCATGAGGGTGGCCTTAGTAGAGGTCTTTCTAAGGAAAATTTGCTCATATACAAGTTACACATGTGGAAAACCACAAAAATGCTCATACAGCCAGCCCGTTAACCAGGATTCGTACTCCGGACTGAACTACCAGTATTCAGTGATTTTGCAACTCGGTCGCTGGTGCTCCCCCCCAAAAAAAGTATGTCGAATGAAAAAGGTACTACTTGTGGTAAATTTGAAATGAGAGAATAATAAACATTGCCAAAAGTAAAAAAAATATAAAATAAATAAATAAATAAATAAATAAATAAATAAATAAATAAAAACATCTGAAAGTTTTCAGATTTTATATATTTCGTTTACAGACGCATACATGTTGGGCTAACGGCCTATTTTAGAATTTTCGATAGACAGTCTCCCGCGCTGGAGATAAATGTTTTATTCTTTATAGTGTTGCCATTGCTCACTTTAAAATCTTTGAGTTTGTTAATCAAATATTTGTTAAGGTTTTACAAAATAAAAAATAGACAATAAAACGAATTCCAGATTTCCAATTTAGCTTCCAGGTGCCCATTGTTCCGTTTGAGAATTACGTTATTCAAAATTTGATGGCTCTAGGTACTGTCGTTTTTCCACAATGCGAGAAGCATACATACGTTCATGTAGATTCTTTAATTTCTTTAAATATAATATAGAGCGATAATATTCGATGGAAACAATTTCAATAGTAATTCAGACTTTTGCAGTTATACAATGCAAAATCCTGTCTTGAGACTAATAGCCCTTCTTAGCTAACATCAATAATTAATATTTGTTTAAAGAAAACTGTAAAATATAAGAGAAAAGACAATTTTAAAGTCCTTTCTCTTATATTTTATGATTTCAGAGAAATCGGCATAGGACAGAGCAGTTATAAGCAAGTGAACTTTAAAATGTATTTTGAAGATTATTTCAGCCTCGAAGTATCTTCATCATTTTGTCTCTTCCGCTACGATTATCGAGATTCTTATCTAGTAAGCTATAAGGTATTTTCTCCCTCCTTTCTGCATGCCTTCGTGGTGTAAAGGTAGCATACGTGGCGTGTATTCGAAAGGTCTAGGTTTGAGTCCTGGCGAGGGCACTGCTTATTTTTCATGTCTTCTCGCTTCTAAATAACATAATGTCTTTACAGTGGCGCCGCATGAACTAGAAGGTGGTGGATGACGATTCTTCACCACCAGAATGTGGCGATTGGGTTCTCTAATCACCAGTCACTCTTTAAAAGGGGATTATATAAGGTATTTTCTTCCTTGTTTCTAATTGCGGAGTAAAGACCTTCGGGTCGGAGACTCGTCACGACCGAAATTCAATTCTGTATGGCTTTGTTGTGTAACTGAGCACTCTCTGCGCTTATTGGAGAGAGAGTCCAGGTTCCAGTCCCAACGAGAGCATTGCTCATTGTTTACATCCGCTGTTTAAAAAAATCCTAATGTTTCTACAAAACACATATCAGTTGCGTTTATAGGAATCATTCATCCAATATCACACAAGTCATCCTAGGCTGTAATTTAGGCCCCTAGCATAATTCAAATGTGTGTTTTCCTCATGTGTAACGTCAAGACGAGCCACGTTATCTCAAAAAAGACCTCCACGAGGCATCCCTTCCTTTCCGTGTAGTGCCTAATGGCGGCGCACGTAATAAGTTTTAGAAAAAGCATAATTCCAAACTTTATTGTTTCTGTTCGTTAGCTAGGTAAATACGTATTCAGTGAAATTTTATTTTTGAATTCATGCATTTTTTTAAGGATATATATTATTTTGCATCAAATGTTTCAGTTCTTTGGAAATAATGGCATATATGTAGTTGCAAAACCGTTTTCTTTTCTCGTTAAACACGATGTGTATCTGCGTTTCATGCCATACTAAATGAGATAAATACTGGAAAACGAATCTGTTTGTGACTGGTTAAAAATTGATTTGTATTTAGACATATATATATTTCTTCGATTGATTTAAAATATAATAAACCTGAAATAAGAAATATGACTGGCATAAAATTCAGTAATACGACTTAGAGAACATCTAAAAATTAAAAAAGATCCTGTGACATTTAACAATTTAAAGTAAGTACTAAATTTCGGCCAGTAAAAATAAAATGCTTTGCAGAGAATGCCCATGAAATAGAAAATATGCTACTTCATTCCATGTTATATACGCATTAGACATAATACTTGCTTACCTGTACATTTTACCATTTTATATCACATTTACCATTTATCATTTTTATATCTTATAACATTAACTGCATCGATCACTTACAAATTCTTTTTAGATAAATATCTTAAAAATAAAACTGATTATGGCAATTATTAAAAGAATTAGATTCAAATTCAATTGGTTGAAAATTAAAAATTGTATGTCTAAGACTGAATCCATAAAAATTTTTATAGAGGCGGGAAAAAAATTCCTTAAAAAGGCGTAACACAAATATTCAAAACACATGCTTACATTAAAATGTTCAGCAATTCATATTTTTTTAAAAATTAAATCTGATTTGTCCAGAAGCGGTACAGAAGAGATTATATTACGATTATTAATAAACATATTAACTTCTGTATAAAATGCTTAGCATACTTTTGTCGAATAATAAGGCTCCAGCAAAAGCATGCGGAGCCTTATTACTCAATTATTCTTCGCGTATTTTTTTAAATCGTGCAGCCCGAAAGCTCCTAAATTTGAGCTTATATATGTTCTTGCATTCAACTTTGCCTTTATCATTCAAGTGAACATTTTCACTTTGTCAATATGTGGAAAAAAGCAAACTTGTATGGAGTGATAGTGTTAAAAAATGAACACAGCTTTTAATATTAAGCGAATGCTGGTCAGAGAAGTCACAGGCTATCTGCAAAACAATATCCACTAAGACGTATAGTTTTCGCACCTTTTTATGCATATTACAAACTCTTTTTCTCAAAAGTTGAGAAAGCTCAGAAATTTTGACTGTCAGAAAATGAGATTCTCTCAAAAGTTAAGTAACCTCTCTTTGCATAACTGGTTAAATGATCTTTAGTTTGAATTATATTAAGGATTAATTTATTGAAGATAAAGCAAATATAATTAGGACACAAAATATACTTTCAGCAATAAGAAGTTCCGATATTATTTCTTGGAAATATATTCAAACGCTAAAAATTTTAAACTAATAGATATACGCAATGCAGTGCAGGTTTATCCAATGGGCGCTTGATGTGGGCTCCCAGGGGTCCGGATAAGCTGGACCCAACCATAATTTCTGGTTATAGATTGTAACAGTTGAAGATAAAAATTCTTTAGAAAAATAGTAAATGATTTTGCGAAAATAATCCACGACTCTCATTTCAGCATCCATGTCATATTGCCCGTCGATTTATAAAAAAATTTGAGGTTGTCCAGACGGCGAAAGCAGCTTTTCCGTATATTCTAACTCTATTGCAGATTTATTTAAATGCTAAATAAAATATCGTAAAATCTAACACAATGATATTTTGAATTTTTCTATTGAACCTAGAATAGAAATAAAGCCACTCATCGCTAGTGGGTTTATTTCTATTCCAGGTTAAAAAAAAAGTCCTAAAATTTGATTAAAAACCGAATTTTCAGCTGTTTCTCATGCCACTATTTAGTAGGAGAATTATTTTGAATCGTGATTATTCACGCAATATTAACTCACTAAGACTTATTGTGTCTTAATTAACTCAGTTGCTATATAGAGACTGCAAATAGTTACCATTTTTTAAATCAATAATTCCTTATAAGATAAAAAGATATGTTAAATGCAGAAATGTACACTTATAATCCTTTAAAAAATCTTAACTTATGAAACTTTAATAACTTATAAAATCTTAACTTTAATAACTTATGAAAAACATAAACATTAAGCTTGAGCTTTTTAGATGATAAACTTCTATTAATATAATGTTTAAGATTAATTAATGGAATTATAATAATTAATAATATTTCAGAGATTCGTATATTACAGAATTCTTCAGATAATTCCTTCATGGGTGTGACATTCGAGAAACATGTTCTCATTTTGAATAAAGTAAATCCATTCATATTTTCGATGAATAAAAAAATAGACTGTAAGCGCTGAAAAGGCAGTCAGATACTTGAAATGGGAGTTTGCGTGACCGTAGACGTACAATCATTTCTGCTGACTCTTCGCATATTTATGGCGTCATAATAAACAGGGGGAAATTGAAACAAATTTGAACGATGTTCTCCTAGGCCGTTAGTGAAACTTGCGACCTTTGCTCCTTATGCTCTACAGTACTTTTGAGTAGTATGCTTACTGCGTGAATAAACGCTTCTTGCCGGGCTTGGGAAAAATTTAGATCTGGACTCTATTTATACAAAATTCTTCTGATAAAAATCTTTAATAACGCCGCCTAAAGGTTTTATTAGTTATAAAGAATGCAAATACTAATCCAGTGGTTTTTCTCAATCCTTTTTGCCCCCCCCCCCATGCACTTCTTTCACCATTATTTGGCGATCACCCTCCTCCTCTCATAAACTCGAAAAATACATATTCATTTATTTACATTCAGGTATTTTTTAACTTGTTTTATAAATTAAACAAGAAAAGTATAGGAAATGCTGATAAATAACAAAACTTGAATAAAAGTATTTTTTTATATTCATGAACAAAACATTTTTATATTCATAAGCTAAATATTACGTAAATAAAAGGCTCATCGTGTTTCCACCCTGAAACTATGAAATTCTGGTTGAGAACCCCTGCACTAATAGAATACTAACTAAAACAAAGGCGTTTCTGGTATAAAAAATCTATTACACAGCCTTTAACGTTCTTCAATTTTTCATTTTCGTATCTTCATTTTAGAAACGTTAAAAATTCAAAATTTGATCAGTAATATCTTCGTAATCTAGCCATTGAAGTGTACCTATGGCAAGTATTGCTAAAGTGAATAAAACAAGTATTAAATAATATTCAGATAATTTTTAATGCAATTTAAAACAGAGAAAGGTGAACGAAAATGATGATTAGATATTAAAAATGAACTTATAACATACTTTCACCTTCCGTATTATGTCTTCTGCTGTGTAATTGGTAGCATGTCTAGCTGTTTGGATAATTCATGTTTCTAATCGCGACAAGGGCATAGCTGATTTTCCACGTTTTGCTCCGAAAAAAGCAATCTCTGTAGTGACACCGGACAAAAATTTTTGTGGGTAATAATTCTTCGTACATGTGGTAATTGTGTCCGTGTGGTCCATGCATTTATCATATCATTATTTCTTTTATTATTGTTTTAGAATAATGTGTTAATTGGCAAGATTTCATGGACATTTTGAAAAGTTGGGAATCCTGAAGTCATTTTTCATGTGAATTAAGGTAGCTTCTTTATCTTACACTATTTTGGCAGAAATCCTTTCGCAAGGTAGAAGCAGGTATAATACTTAAAACATTATACCATTATAAAAAGCATAACTCATATTGCAATATTAAATTATGCACTAAAATTTATTATAAAATCATGTAATTCCAGACACAATTTACTTTCATTAAATCTGTGTATTATTCGCAAGCTCTAAATATGAGACAACAAAGCTAGCTTTTCTAGTTCTAGAATTAAATGTGCAGTCCAATAACCGGTATAGTAGTTAGTATCGCTAACTGCCGTGCTGAAGAGCCCAGTTCCGAATCCCGGAGAAGGCATGGATGTTTGTAAATGTATAGTGTCGGTGCGGCATTCTAAATTTGCGGTGGTCCGAAAGTCCTGTTGTGTGGTTTGGTGGAAGGGGAAGAGGGGTGGGAGACCCTCAGACTCGTCCCCCCCCCCCGGGGTGCTCTCAATCAAAGTTGGGGACGTAACTAAGCTAAATCTCACTTTCACCTGAATGGTTCTTTAAGACTCAAATAAAGAATATTTTGAATTCAATTTTGATGAAGTGCATTTAAAGAATATTTTGAATTCAATTTTGATGATCTGCAACTATATTTTTACCATTAGAAGGTATTGTGTGAAAAACCAGAACTTTTGCTTTCGAAATCGAAACTCAATTTTCATTTTATTGTATTACACTTGTGTTCTCCGAAATAGTTAAGTTGTGACAATGTCAACTTTAAATGATATATCATGTATTGCTAAATCCTTAAAATCAGCTTCCATGAAAGCAATTAAGCTACTACATAAATTTGTGTTTGGTCAAGAAGGTGACCGTGCAAATCGCAAACGACTTCATGAATTCACAGGACTAGATAACTCTTTTCACACTGCCGAAGTTAAGGAACGTTTATTAAATATTTTCACTCTGGCTGATCTAATTTCTATTCTTAATGTTTTAAATTTAGACTGTGCCATTTCTGCTGATGAATGTTACACTACAATTGTGAATGCTTTAACTAATTTCGATTTGCTATTGGAAACTGCTATTTCCGATTCTGATTCTGACAACGAATTAGAAAACAACAGAACAAAAATTAATTGCCGAAAATCAAACAGATTTTGAAGCCACTACGCAGTCAATTACTTATTCGACCTTGGCAGCTAGCCAAAATGTGCAGACTTCCAGCTTCGGTATTTGTTTACATAAACATCGAACCCATCATATGCCTGTCATGTCATCGATGGTAAATGAACGACAATTCAGCATAACGTTTCGTGATTTATACGAATGTATTAAACCTTTTGATGGTTCTTCTGATAATTTAATTGAATCGTTTTTAAATGACATAGAAGAATTATTTGAACTGAATAGAATTACAAATGATGTTCACAAGATTATATTCACCAAAAAATGCTTATCAGGCTCTGCTAAAACTTTTGTAAATTCTTTACATGGTGTCAAATCTTTTACTACCGTAAAAGAATATTTGTTAGAAGAATTTTCCTCTAAACTTAACAGTGCAGATTTGCATAAACTGATGTTTAAAAGACGTTTAAAGCCAAACGAGTCATTATTCGATTATTTTATTGCTATAAAAGAAATTGGTTCTAGAGGTCAAATTGATATGTCTTCTATTTTTGATTATGTGATAAATGGTATTCCAGAAAACCCTAACAAAATTTTATTATATGGTTGTAAAACTGTAAGTGAATTCAAAGATAAGTTAACAATTTATGAAAAGCGTGTGTCTGCTTCCAAACATGCTAAATTTTCTAGTGATCTGAAATTTAAACAAAACAATTCTCATCACTTAGAGAGTAAAATCTCTCAGAAGCCTCCCCAACCTATAGTTTGCTATAATTGTGTGTCTAAAGGCCATAAAAGTTCTAATTGTTCTCATAAAGAACCTAAATGTTTTTCCTGCGATTCATTTGGCCATAAATCGTCTACTTGTACTCGGAAACCAAGTCATGCATCACCTCCATCGTCACAAAAATCAGAGACAATTCTCAATCAAGTTGTCGTACAGTCGCACCCTCTACATTCTATGATGATTCACATCAATATTTCTGACGTTATCATTCCAGCATTGATTGACACTGGCAGTCAAGCTACTATAATTAACACATCAACATATCAAAAAGTTGGTTCTCCAGCACTTCAAAAATCTTCTATAACATTATCAGGACTTGGTGATCGCATTGTACACCCAGTAGGATATTTCACAGGTTGTTTCAAAATTCAAAATACAAATTTTCAAACTGACTTTCATGTTATTGAAGGTAATTTACTATCTGTTGACGCAATAACTGGAAGTGATTGTATTCAGCAAGCTGAATTTTCTATTGGAAAGCATGGTATTAAACTAATAGAAGCAGAAACTTCTGATCATAATTTTCTAATTAATATTGTAAATATTTTCGATGAACCTGATTCTCCTGATTTAACGCATCTTACCAATCCAGATCATCGCACACAAATCAAACACCTAGTTTCGGCTTACAAACCTAAGATTTGCAAATGTCTTTAATTTTAACGGATGAAATCCCTATTAGTCAATGTTCTCGCCGCTTATCTATCGGCGAACAACGTTTTGTAGAAGCTCAAATCCAGCAGTGGCTGAACGAAGGAATTGTAAAACCTAGTTGCTCCGATTTTGCTGCCCCTATTGTCCTCTGCAAAAAGCGAAATGGATCTTACTGAATATGTATAGATTACAGACGTCTTAACAAGAAAATAGTGAAAGACAAATTTCCTCTACTCCTTATAGAGCAAATTCTTGATAATTTACAGAATTCTAAGGTCTTTACATCTCTTGACTTGAAAAACGGCTTTTTTCATGTTCCCATGAATCCCCAAAGCAGCAAATACACTGCATTTGTTACTCATGAAGGCCAGTATGAATTCCTTAAACTTCCCTTTGGACTGTGCAACTCTCCTAGCGTTTTTCAAAGATTTATCAATGCCATATTCAGACCTCTCATTAGTGATCAGACTGTTATAATTTATATGGATGATATAATTATTCCATCTAAGGACGAAGACGACGGAATTAAAAAATTACAACGAGTCCTTCAACTTGCCTCAGACTATGGTCTAGAAATAAACTTTCAGAAATGCAACTTTCTAAAGAAAACAATTGAATTCCTAGGTTATGTTATTCAAGATAGCACCATTCGACCTTCACCATCCAAAACACGCGCTGTACAGTCATTTCCTGAACCCAAAACAGCTAAACTGATGCAAAGTTTTCTTGGCCTAACTAATTACTTTCGAAAATTCATTCAACATTATGACAAAATTGCAAAACCCCTCAGTGACTTACTACGTGAGTCCACTCCTTTTGAGTTTGGTCTTGCGCAGCAGCACGCTTTCTTAAAACTGAAAGAAGCACTTTCCAGTGATCCTGTTTTGCACCTTTACCGACAAGGTTTACTGCTTCAACTTCATTGTGACGCAAGTAAACACGGTTACTGATCCGTTCTCTTGCAACAAAGCACTGATGGTTCCTTCCACCCAATTTACTATATGAGCAAGAAAACTACCTCCCAAGAAGAGAAATAATCCAGTTATGAACTAGAAATCCTAGCCATCATTGAAGCCCTTAAAAAATTTAGACATTATTTAGCCGGAACAAAATTTGATATTGTTACAGATTGCGCTGCTTTTGAAAAAACTATGTCTAAAAAAGACATAACACCCAGAATTGCTCAATGGGCTCTTTACTTTGAAGACTTTGATTACACAATAAAACACCACTCTGGACAGCTTATGAAACATGTTAGATGCTCTAAGTCGTTTCCCTGTCATGTTAATTGCCATCGACAGTGTCACTCAAAAGATTATTGACGCACAATCAAGTGATGACTCAAAAGATTATTGACTACGGGGATCAAACCTACTTTAGAAAAAACCCCTTTAGATGACTACTCCTTAAAGAACGGTGTTCTGTATAAAATAGTTGAAGACCAAGAACTATTAGTTGTACCTCAGGCAATGCAAACCGAAATAGTGCAAAATGTTCACTCTAAAGGTCATTTTTCTGCTCTCAAAACAGAATCCATTATTAAACGTGAATATTACATCCCTAATTTATCTGTGATTGTTAAAAAAATCATTTTGAACTTTGTACTCTGCATTCTTTCTTCCAGAAAGGCTGGTAAAGCGGAAGGTTTTCTTCATCTGATTCCAAAAGGCGATACACCACTTGATACTTATCATATAGATTTTCTGGGACCACTGCCGTCAACAAACAAGAATTACAAATATCTTTTTACAGTTGTTGATGCATTCTCAAAGTTTCTTTGGCTTTATCCTGTTAAATCAACAACCACTCAAGCTGCTGTCGACAAACTGAAATTACAGCAAACAACTTTTGGTAATCCCCGACGCATTATCTCAGACAGGGGTACAGCTTTTACTTCAACTGACTTTCAAACCTATTGTCTTGATGAGAATATTGAACACATCACAATAACTACGAGCGTTCCACGTGCAAATGGACAGATTAAACGCATGCATGGTATTTTAATTCCCGTTTTAACTAAGCTATCTTCAGACGATCCTGAAAAGTGGTTTAAACATGTTGCTTCTGTGCAGAGAATCATAAATAGTACTACATCTGAAGCCATGCCTTTTGAATTATTTTTTGGACTAAAGATGAAAAACAAAGACGATAAGCAAATACTTGAAGAGGAACACTTCCAATCCACTTTACAAGAAAAAGAAAGATTACGCGACGAAGCAAAAAACAATATTCTCAGACTTCAAGAAGAAAATAGACGTCAATATAACAAACGTCGCAAACAGCCAAACTTATACAAAGTTGGTGATAAAGTCGCACTTCGCATATAGGTCCGAATACAACTTCCACAGCTGCTGATTTGATGAAACCATGGCCTTGTCAACAATGAACTCTCAATTTAGAATTGATATACTCTTTAATTGGACATTCTATTTAGTATTTACTACCTTTCATTTTTTTCCTCTTCATTATTTTTTTAATCAGTTGAAAAGTTTTTTTTTTTTTCCTCTCTACAAAAAATTTTTATATATACAAGATTTATTTGTACTCAATTTGGAACTGGAATCAAACTCTGTCCCCAATTTTTTGGACCTTACAAAGTCACAGTTGTTAAGCCAAATGACCGCTATGAGGTAGAGAAAGTTGAAATACATGAAGGTCCGAATACAACTTCCACAGCTGCTGATTTGATGAAACCATGGCCTTGTCAACAATGAACTCTCAATTTAGAATTGATATACTCTTCAATTGGACATTCTATTTAGTATTTACTACCTTTCATTTTTTTCCTCTTCATTATTTTTTTAATCAGTTGAAAAGTTTTTTTTTTTTTCCTCTCTACAAAGAATTTTTATATATACAAGATTTATTAAGATGTTCATTTTTTTTGCCTCGCCAAGATGTCCCTCCCAGATATGCTCCTAAAGACACTTGAGCATTTAAGACGGTCTGGAGAAATAGCATTTATTTTTCCTTCAAGATGTTCCAGGATGATCTATGGACACTCCAAGCAAATGACGCTTCTTTTTTTTTCCCCCTCAGAATGTTCCAAGGTGGTGTATCCAAACGAACTTTTTTTTTTTCGTTTTTCTTTTTTTTTAATTACTCTTTTCAGATTTTGCTGTAACACCATCATCGCCAGGAGGCCCTGTCGTGTCAGGATACCCGAGTGTGAGTAGTAGGAGTGCAACAACTCAACGCAACGAACGGCTTTGCAGTGAGACGAAAAATGGACGCGAAAGAGAACAGTCATGTTTTCGACTAAGACATATTAATAGATGGCGAAGCGGTTAACTTCTCAAATATAACTTTTTTCATTTGTAAATACTCATCACTGTATCTCCATCAATAACTAAATAAATACTTAGTCACCTAAATGTGTGTCGTCAGCGTAGAAATCCCCTAGACGCCGAGTTTACATACATTTTCATAACACTAGCGAATATATTTTTATTCTATTGTTACAATTTTTTTGGCATTTTGGAAGTGAAATTTGTTTTTGAATATGCACTGCATTTCAAAAATGGCATCGATTTTTTTCGTATCAGCTTTATTTTTCAAGATATGACATAACCATCTCAGATATTAATACAGAATTTGATATTTATGAAAACTTGATTCCTTACTAAGGTATAGCATGGATAAGTAATAAAAAAATACAGTGATATCTAGAATTATATTTCATGTATTAGGGCATACAATTGAACTAAAAATATAACTATTGTTTGTATGGAATTCTTACACTAGCAATTCACATATCTAGATATTATGCAAAATAGTTGGAACAATCATCTGCTTATGTCCCTGGATGTAAATATTGCAAAGTGTTTCAAGAGAAACACATTTTATCCTTAATACATGATATTAGAATATGAGGAAGAAAAAAAGTAGTAAGAAGTGAAATAAATGATTCACATAGATGTGGACATTGCATTATTCGCAGTTTTTTCTGAATTCAAGGTTCTTGAACTTAAAACTTCTCACTTATTTTTCTTCATTTGACACTTCTGAATCTCAGCCTTAAAACCATAGAAAAATTAGTTTTATTGAATTCCAATACAATATCGAAATCGAATATTTTCTATTGGAACTAACTATTTCGCTATATTGGATGGAGGAAGATAAACTTGAAGCTCTTATTTTAAAGCAACAGATTATAATAGTGCTGTTTAACACATGACACATTTACTACATCTCACATCAAGGGTAGTCTGAATTTCATTGGGAATATTAGCAAATAAAATTATTGTTCCTGATTTAGAAACAAAATAATTTTTTGAAAATTTTTTCAAGGTTTATTATATATTGTTTATTGGTTATTGTGATTTTAATAATCTATTTGTTAACAGTTTTCTGCTGAAATAATTGCTACAAACCACTACTTTATGCTCTTAAATGGTCAATTTGGACAATTTTCTTTAAGCAAGATCGCATAGAGTGATGAAAATTATTATTTATTAAAAAAAAAGTTCTCGAGATTATTTCACTAGAACATTGCTTTCAGGTATACCGCTGAAAGATAATTTTGACCGCAATCTTAGTACAAAATCTGAGTATAAATCTGAGCACAGTTTAAAAAAAAGATAATTATTGAATTAATTAATATCTCAGATTTAATTCAAACTTTTTTGATTAGACATCATATTTTTTCAAATGGCTGCATGGATGTTTTCATGGTTTTCCCTATGTGTAACTTGTACACGAACCAATTTTCGTTAGAAAGGTGCTCCACGAAAACAACATTTTCCTTAGCAGATAGCCCTAATTTGTTTTGCTAGTCCTAGTGGACTATCTAGATATAGTAACTAATTATAATATGAATTCTGTTTCCTTTATCTTGCAAAAACCTTCAATATGTATCTCTTTTCTGCCTTGATAGAACTGCAAATAGATAAATGAAGCTGCTTTATACGGCCTGTTGAGAAAAGAGCGAACAAATAGTTCTACAACATACCCCGCTCACTTTTTTATCAAATAAAAAACATAAGTCTGAGATGAATATCAGTAACATGAGTTAGTTGTTTATAATACAAGGTATCTTCGGAAAGTAAGCAGACTAATTAAAAGACGAAATAATAAAATAAAAAACTAAGAGATTAAATGGATAGAATGACATCCCAGCTCTTTTTTGCGAGTTTAAACTGGTTGTTTTATCATTTGCGTATCAAAACAGAGGATTTATTTTCATTTAGTGAGACGTCACTGAACCAAAAATTTTGCTTCGAGATGGAACAAAATTGTAGCATTAAATTTTGTTACACATTAGGTAAATCTGCTATGGAAACGTTAGATGATTCGAACAGTATATATTGATGTATCATTATCAAGGTCATAAGTATATGAGTGCTAAACCGCATTAAATGTGCGCGCGAAAGCGTTGAAGATGAATCAAGACTTCTTCTTTTTAGCCCTTAAACTTCAAAGAATGAGGAAAATATGGAGAAAATTTCTTCTTCGTAAAAGCTGATAGACGTGTCAGCAAATTTCAGACAGCAAATTTTCACAGCAAATTTCAGACATGCTTGGGATAAGCAATGGAATCTGTAGGCTAATTTTAACTGAAAATCTGAAAATGAGGAACGTGTTTGGTCTATGTGTGACTCGGATTTTGGCAGAGCAACAAATAGAAGACAGAAAATCTGGCTGTGAAGATTTGCTGACATAGTGCGAGACAGGAGTTAAATTTTTTACAGTCTATCGCACTGCTCCCAGAAACTGTGCTCTGGTTTCCAAATATGAATTGAATTTTAAAATTAATGTTAAAGATGCTTCATTTTTCTTCCGAAAAAACTGTATTTCCTCTTAATTTATTAAGTGTCAGAGTTTTTTTGACTTTACCAGATTTTACCCTGAATATCGCCTTTTTGTTTACAATTACACAGCTCCATTTGAAGATATTAGGCTTCAGACAATAATAGTTACACTTTTCGTATGCGACGTGAGTACATGATGGTACGCCACGTAAATTTTATTATGTGTCTAGGAAGTAGAAAAATTTGTAAATTATCATTTAATCTCATTTTCCTTCCAAATCACAATCTTTCAATTAAATCTCACAGATTTTTAATTAACTTATCTTTTTAAACCATAACAAAGGCACTATTATTCCACATAACCACTATTATTCATCACTTAAGCGACAAATAATAATAATAATAATAATAATAATAATAAAATTTTAAAAAATAAAAAAGAAGAGTAGTGGTTTTCCCCTTCCAAGATGTCATTTTCCCACGATGCTTCAACTGATAGATTCGAATTTGGACGATACCAACAATCTTTCTGACGGAAAAAATCCTTGTTATAATATTCGAGCCCACGGGGCTTATAAATGTGTTCACCAGTATATTTATTTAGCCTTATTTACTAGCAAGGCTAAAACTACTATAAAATTTTATACTTTAAATCAAAAGTAAAAATTAAAATTAAAAAAAATTATGACAATCATTTTTAAACTTTTCTCACAGTTATGCTAAATTTAAATATTTTATTAGTTCCTTTTTGATTCGCTAGGTAAGTTAATAGTTTCTATCCTACTGAAAGATAGCTTACTATGCTGCCTGTTCTATAGAAGGTCACAGCAACTCCCAATCCACTTGCTTTTTAATGATGATAAGGGACTTTATCATGACTATTTGAAGAACACAACAAAGTGTTTTGTGTGAGAGAAATGTTTTGGTAATAGTATAAGACAAGGCGCTTAGTTGCTAAAATTATTATCGAGACAAAATCGACTTTTTATTAGTTGTACATTATAGCTTTAATTGTAACCAAGCAGAAGTAAACTTTAATTTATGACTTTTGCTCACATACTTATTGTAACCACGGCGATAATTCGGAAACAGCAGAAATGCCGTTAGAGAAGCATAGCTTGAAAAATACTTCAGGAGCAGATTTAACAAATAGCTAATAATATAAAAATGTCAAACGTGCGTATATACTTAAAAATTCATGATATATTCTTTTGTTGGGAACAGTACAAATGAAAATACTTCCTCGATCAAACTTTTAATATTGATTAAAGCAAATATTAGTGCTATGTTATCATACTTACACATATAACAGAAATTTTCACCTATTAAAAGATTTTATTGAAATATAGTCCACAAATAAAAGAAATGAAGTAAATGCGCTGAATAGAACGTTATAAACAAAATGCCGTACTAATAACGTTAAATAAGCTAATTATTTAATAACGTTAAATAATTAGCTTATTTAACGTTATTCCAGGGAAACAAAGCATGGCATGAAAAATGACTTTGATTATATAATAATAGTATACACATTATGAAAAAGTAACAAAGGGAGTAAAAATTGCTTTGCGTTTTTATATAGAATTAAAAAATTTACATTGAGAAAATTTAACAAACGTTAAAATGTGATGAAAGTAAGTTGTCTCAATAGGGATTAGAAACAAGAAGGCTAAGTAAAGAAAATAGCCTGTTTCTCTTATAATGTATTTCTCCCGCTTTCTAGCATTTATTTGTAGTATAAAGGTCAGCACACTCGGCGTGTATTCGAGAGGTCCCGGGTTCGAATCCCAGCGAAGGCACTGCTAATTTCTTCGGTTTCCTTGCTTCGAAATAACTTAATGCCCCCCAGTGGCGCTCGAACTAAAAAAGATGGCGGACAAGGACCACAAGGATTTGGCAACTGCGTCTCCTACCTGCCTTATTAGCATGCCTTCGTGGTGTAATGGTCAGCACACTCGGTGTGTATTCGAGAGGTCCGAGGTTCGAGTCCCAGCGAGCGCATTGTTCACCTTTCACTCCAAATATCCTAATGTCTCTACACTGAGAGAGAAACATATTGTTATGTATTTTGTATTTAGTTGACTATTTTTAGTAGAATTGTAATTAAATTTGTTTTATATCCCTGTGCAATGCAGCACAGACTTATTTTAAGATAAAGCAACACCGGAGAAACAAAAATACAGGAGCACGTGCATTTAACATTAATAACTAGATATCTCGTTATTAATATTTAAATTGAATAAATGCAATTATGTGTTAGCTGTAACTGCAATTCAACTCTTTTCCTTTCCAGAAACCTAGAGAAAATAAAAATTACCAGAATGTTCTCGTGCATGATTAAAAAGGTTTAAAAAGGTGGAGAAAAACATCTCAGTTCAGTTCTTTACTAAGTTTTTGTTGTTGAGTGTATCGAATGAGCAGTGAAATCCGATTAGTGGATTAACTTTCTCTGCGTTTTGGATTGCGTTCTACAGTATGTAACGTTTTAGTACTTTAAAATATAACTACTGTGGGATTTGTGACATTGTACGAATATCTGTGAAAAAACATTTCAGCATTTTGTTTTATTTCTTGTGATAAGAATAAATTTTATTAACTTTTTATCGGGCTTGTGCATTTAATCTATTACAAACCCATACGCAAGTAATAATATTCATCTTAATGAGTTAAAAAATAGAAATTAAATCACACCTGTAAAGTAGATTACAATAGCAATTAGTGGTACAGTAGAAGTTACTTTATAACTATAACATGCAGCATGGCTAGAATTTTCCCTGTTGGGGAAATCAAAATTTTAGACTACTTTTTATACAGAATTTCATAACATAACTGCCATACAGTAAAGTGGTGGTCAAGAGCATAATTTTAAGTCTCGCTGCTAGAAAACTGAGATACATAGAATAATTTGATGATAAAACAATCTTTCACATTTAGCATAAAGTAATTATTAAAGAAGAAGGGGGGATTTACTGAGAAAAATACTGTAGTTCTTTATAAAATAACCTAAACGGCGATCTGCATCCCGCTTGATTGACCGTTTTATTGCTAGAGGCTTGGACTTTCACAGCTGGTACCAGATTCATCTTACAATTGTACCATATTAATTTTCCATTCTTGAAGTTATATAAACAACATCGTTTTTGTATCACTTCTACTCGAAATTCGAAATATGTTAGTGTTACGACAGCATGTTCAGATAGCAATTGAAATTTTACTCGATTTAAAATTAGGCAAAGCAACAACCATAGTTTGGAGTAGATTTCCAATAGAACTCTATCGGTCTCAGGTTCCTCTTTGTCAGGAAAAAAAAATGGGTCTCCTGAAGAAGACAGTCCTGTTTCTGACCGTCCTCAAAATCAATAGGGTTTTATTGAAAACCTACGCCAGATTAATGATACTGTTTTACTGAATTTTAAATTTTACATTGGTATTTTATCTTCCACACTTATCTTTCTTAAATTGGTATTTTTATCTTTCAATTTGTCTAGATCTATATTTTAGAGAGGGAAAACCCTCCAGTTTAGAGAATGCGATTAACCTTAAGTTTTATTAGATTATTAATATTGATTCATTATTATCAATTAATCATCCAACAATTATAATGTGCTTTCAAAAATATTGGTGACTCTCAAATGGAATTACTGCCTCTAAAATTTATTTACTGCTATTTCTTCAATACTTCCAAAACTTTTTACTGTATTCTTATCTTTGATGTAAATTCACATTATTTGATAAATATCTGGAAGAAAAGGAATCATTATTAGTACTTTAACATTTTTTTTTATTCTCATAGTGAGTAAAAATAGAAGTTTAAAGGTAAGTTATCACAATTTCCATTCCTGCATACTGAAAATCAAATTCACGAAAACGATTCTTCGCACGTTTTGGATACACTGTGTTGTAAATTTCCTAAGAAATGAAGACCCACCAGATAAGCCTTTATTCCTTTTCTGTAACAATAAAAGTTATAATAATTATCATTAAAATTTCTTTTAGCAGTCCTCGGTGTTACCATAAATAAAATTCACAGAAAGCGCGTGTGTAATACATTGTATTATGACCATATATGGAGGAAATGGAAACATACAAACCTTGGCCCGATACCGCAGAAACGAGGCCTATAGTAACAAGACCAAATAAGATTAATCAAAAACACACTCGTTCTTAATCCGACACCGCATTAACGAGGACTAGATAGTATTCTGACCATATTTGGAATGCATATGTTCACTTCGAACAGCAGTAAGGAGAATGTGCTTTTTCTGGCATGGAAGCGTGGCCCCGATTTTTGCACAAAGATGCACAGCCCATACACAGTTTTACACAGAAATAAACTACTTATATTCATACTGAGGACATTGCTCAGATTTGGCTCATAATTGGTTTCTACATGGATCTGAGGTCCCTGATTGTGATTCTGGCATTATTTCCAACCGAGGATGTCCTCGGTTCTTTGAAAGTCCTCGGTCAGAAGGTGTGTATACATATTTCTGTCCTCGATTTACACCCTAGGCGAACACATATATATTGTAATATCTGGTTATTTAATAAATAAGTATAATTATTGTTGAATTGGCAATGCCATATTTGTATCAAACCGTTACTCAGCAACGAGAGATATTGTTAAAAAAAGATGAGTATTCCGAAGATTTTACAGCTAGGAGTAGGATGAAAATTTTGCCACTTAAGAATTGTATAAAATTTGCCTATCACCGTGAACTAGAAATAAAATTTATGTTCTACTAAGAAGATTGTCTGTTTTGTAAATTACTGCAAAATACATTACAGTCTTAATAAATTGGAGGTTCCAACGAGATGCTGGAAATTAGGAGTGCAATTATCAATTTCGATGGTGCTGGTCTCCTAATCCCAGAAATTTACTGAATTTTTTAGAACAAGTTTGCTAATACTAATTGCCAAGTTTGTTTATTTCAAGGAGAAATGGATGTAAGAAGTCTGCCGTTTTAAAGCCAGATTTGAAGCAGATCATTCAAAGGTTATCTTCTGTGGTTCTATAACTTTCGTCCGAGCAAAAATCTGTCAAAACAGGATACTGCTGATCTCTGAAGATAAGATTAACTTTTGGTTTTCTTAAAAAAGCTTTTATTGAATTTTAATACTTTGTTTCAGAATTATAGTTTATCGTGTAAGATTTTGTTTAAAATAACTGACGCTAAAAATATTCAGCTTAAATTTATAATTGGTATTTGTGGTAAAGAAGTATTTTAAAATTATTATTTATGCTTTACTTTTATTTGTATTGAAATTTTATGTTGATAATTAATATGTGTAAACCATCCCGGCATTTATTAAAAAAAATAAAAAAAAAAAAAAAAAAAGAACTGCTAGCTGAGTTTTTGAATTTGTTGCCAAGCAGGCACGTGAAAATAAGTAATAACGTCAAACTGATGTAGAGTGAATTGATTATACTGCAGAATTGGCAAAGTCTTTAAGTTCTCGCCATCCAGGCGTGTGGTAGATAGTAAGGTCATCCCGACGTATTACAGATTGTATATTCTAAAAGTTGTATTGCCAAACTGGCAAAAATTGTTTTTGTTATCGCCAACCAGGCGTGGAGATAGATAGTAAAATCGTCAAACTGACGTTGGTAAAATTCCATTGTATTGCCTAACTGGCAAAGGTGTTTATATAGTTATAGCTAACGAGGCTTGTGAATAGTGAGTTAAAACGTCAACCCAACGTAGTATTAAATTATTTTGTGCCAACCTGGCAAAGTTGTTTAAATAATTCTCTCCAATTGGTTAGTGTGAATTTCGTATTCGAAAAATTAATCTCGCCAGAAATTATATATTTTTAATACAAGTACGAGCTTTTAGATTGAATTTCAAAAGGAAGCCTATTAAAAGTAACTTGTGTCAACATGTCATTCTTAACTAGGAGTAAAAAACAGGATTTAAAAGTGCTAGCAGAAGAGTTAGGTTTAACCGTGAAACCTGAATTTAAGATTGCTCAGTTGCATAAACTGATTACTGAAAGTCCCGATTATGATGAGGAGTTTACTCGAGAACTACTGGCTGCAATTAGAGAAGAAAGGGAACGAAAAGAAGAATGCGAAAGAGAAGAAAGAGAAAAGGAACGCAAAAGAGAAGAAAGAGAAAGAAGAGAAGAACGCAAAAGAGAAAAGGAACGCGAAAGGGAAGAAAGAGAAAAAGAAAGTGAAAGAGAAGAAAGAGAAAAGGAACGTGAAAGAGAAGAAAGAGAAAGGGAACGCGAAAGAGAAGAAAGAAAAGAAGGGCTTGAAAGAGAAGAGCGAATTAGAGCCTTTGAGCTACAGAAACTTCAGCTGGAAGCAATGGCTGCCACAGCACAGCCGGCAGAAACTACGCAGTTACCTGAGCAGCCTTTAAAAATCAGAATTCATGATGTCATGCCACGTTTCAACCCTAAAGAAGATGAAATAAGTATATTTCTGGTGTTATTTGAGCGTCAAGCTAAAATAATGAATATACCTGCTGACAATCAAGTGACTCAAATTTCATTACTGCCTATTTATTTCATTACTGCCTCCTGACATTGTTCAGCTTATTGCTAGAGAACCAGAAGAGGAAGCGAAAAAGTATGAATATCTAAAATCTTTACTGTTACAACGATTTAAATTGACTACGGAAAAATTTCGACAACTATTTAATAAACACCAAAAATCTACTGAAAGTACTTGGTATGATTTCTACTATGAATTAAAAAATTATTTAGAAGGATGGCTTAACGAATTAAACATTAAAACTTTTGAACAGCTAAAAGATCTCATGCTGGTTGATCAAATAAAAAAGCGTACTTCTCCTGATTTCAAAGAACATTTTATGGATCGATGGACAACCATCATTTCACCTACTGAAATGGTTAAGAAAATTGAAGATTTTGAAGATGTGAGAAAACAATAAAACCGGAATTTTCTACCAATCAGACTGAGAAATTTAGCAAAGGATCATTTAAACCGCGTTATGATAATTTTGTGAAAAAAATAGAGCATCCGCCTCATTTTAAGCATTCTGATAGATGGGATGATTCAAAATACAAGAAAGATCATCAGCAAAGGAATCAGTTCCAAAACAAAAACCAAGAAAATTTATATGACAAAAGATATCGACCATGTTGTTTCGAGTGTGGATCATATGAACATTTTAAGCCTCAGTGTCCTCGCTTAAAACCAAATGAAAAGGTAAATTGCGTATCTTCAAATGATGATTTGTTAGAGACATATACAATTAACGGTTTAGTGAATGGGTATGAAATGCCTATTCTTTGAGACACAGGAGCCACTGTTGATGTTATTTCTTGGAAATACATAGATAACGCAAAAATGACTGGAGAACATGTCTGGGTGCAATATCTTTTAAATGACCATTTAGTGTGTCTACCGTTAGCGGAAGTTGAAATTAATTGCGAACTTGGTAATATAAAGACAAAGGCAGCTGTTGTTACAAATGATCCCGGAAGATATGTATTGGGTAACAAAACTGCACAATTGTTCAAAAATAAATCATTCTTAAATTTAGAAAAAATAAATGCGGTTTTGACACGATCTCAAGTAAAAGGATCTTCTGAAGATGATCGAAGCAGAGAAATTGAAATGGAGAAACTAGAAGAATTGACGTTTATTGACACTGACGAAGGTATTTTACCGCAAGCTGATGAGGAAGACAAGGAATTTAAGAAAGTGATTACTGTTAATTCAAAGGAATTAATTGAATCTCAGCATCAAAGCAGAGATCTAGCGTCATTGCTTAACGAAGCTAAAAATGAAAATTCCAGCAAGACAAATGATTTCAAAGTAAAAGAAAACAGATTGTTGGTGAAAAGGAAAATAGATAAAAACGGAAATGAAAGGGAATTGTTATTCCTGAAAAATATAGAGATCAAATAAAGTCATTATGTCATGATAGCACATCTGGACATTTAGGCGTCGTGAAAACTAAAGATAGATTAACAAGATACTTTTACTGGCCTAATTGCTAAAAAGAAATAGAAGAGTATGTTAAAACTTGCGATCCGTGTCAAAGAGTGGGAAAATCTAATGATAAAGCCAAAGCACCTTTGACTTTAGTACCAATTATTGCAGAAGTATTTTCAAAAATTAACTTTGACGCATGTGGTCCTTTACCAATAACACCGAATGGCAATAGATATTTAATTACAGCTATTTGTTTAGCTTCAAAATATCCGGATGCTGTACCTGTTCCTAATATTGGCACAACGTCAGTAATTGAAGCCATGTTACAAATATTTAGTAGAATGGGTTTCCCGAAAGAAATACAAACTGATCAAGGTACCTCCTTTATGAGCAATCTAGCCATAGAATTTGTAGAAAAATTTGGAATAAAAGTAACTAGAAGCTCAGTACACCATCCGCAGAGCAACCCTGTTGAAAGATTTCACCGAACAATCAAACGAATTTTAAAAGTTTTATGTATCGAAGCAGCCCCTAAGTGGGAGAAGCAAGTTCCTGCAGCTCTATTTGCTTTAAGAATAATAGCGCACGAGAGTACGGGATTTACACCTGCAGAATTAGTATATGGTCGAAATCTTAGAACACCTGTAACAATATTATATTAACAATGAATGAATCCTAAAGACGAAGGAAATAATGTTGTTGAATACATTTTTCAATTGATAAATCGATTAAAAAGATGCAAAGAGCTGGCTACAGATAAAATGCTGGAAATGCAAACCAAAAGAAAGATGTGGTACGATCGTAAAGCTATAAAAAGAGAATTCTCTGAAGGGGATTTAGTATTAGTTAAATCAACGAATAAACCAAACAGACTAGCAGTTGAATGGAAAGGTCCTGGGACAGTTGAGAAGAAATTATCCGAAACTAATTATGTTGCGAGTTTCAAAGAAAAAAATGACTCTAACCAAGTCTACCATGTTAACATGCTAAAACCCTATCATAGATGAGCAGAATCGGTTAACCTTATGATTACAGAAGATCAATCTGAAATTGATGATATGGAGGAAAATTTCCCAACAATTGACTCTGAACCAACATTGTTCGATTTTGAGGACATCAAAGAAAACAGCTCCTTAAGTGATAAGCTAAATGAACAACAGATTCAAGAATTGCATGATATGCTGCTGAAGTTTTCAAAAATCTTTTCTAATAAACCTGGAAAAACTCATTTAATAACGCATGATATTCAATTGACAGAAAACACCCCAATCCACTGTAAACCATACAGAATGTCTCCTAGACAAACGGATATATTAAAAGCAGAAATTGATAAAATGCTTCAGCATAAAATAATTGAAATAGGAGATTCAGATTACACTTCTCCTATGATTTTAGTAGAAGTAGCAGGGAGGGATCCAAGACCTTGTATCGACTATAGTAAATTGAATAAATTGACTAAAACACAATTCTTCCCCTTGCCTAACATCGAACAACGAGTAGAAACGGTAGCAGGAGCAAAATATATAACTCTTTTGGATTTAACAGAGGAATGCTGGCAAATACCTTTAACACCTAATGCTCAAAGATTAGCCACTTTTGTGACAAGTTTTGGCACATTTAGACCTCTACGGATGCCTTTCGGACTTAAAAATGCACCATTTTCATTTAGTAAAATGATGGCCGAAATCCTTCACGGTTGTGAAAACTTAGCTGTTCCATATTTAGATGACGTGGCAATCTTTTCAAACACCTGGGAAGAACATCTAAGTCACCTGAAAGCCATTTTATCCAAAATAAAGGACGCTGGTTTAACTATTAAACCAATAAAATGTAAATTTGCTCAAGATAGAGTAAAATATCTAGGACATATTGTAGGTCGTGGTATAAGAATGCCAAGTGAAGTGAAAGTAAAAGCTATTCTTGATTTTCCAGTGCCATCCACAAAAAGTCAAGTCAGAGCATTTTTAGGATTAGCGGGATATTATAATCGTTACATTCCCATGTTCTCATCTATAGCAGCACCTTTAACAGAAACTTTGAAAGGAAACTTAAAGAAAGGGAAAATAAATTGGACAGAAGAGTGCAGAAAAGCATTGAAGAGTTAAAGGAGAAACTGTCTCAAAGGCCTATACTACATGCACCTGATTTCAATAAGGAGTTTATTTTGCAAACTGATGCTTCAAACTCTGGTATGGGTGTCATTTTAGCTCAAAAAGATGAACGAGACAATGAACATCCAGTATTATACCTCAGTAAGAAGTTTACAGAAACTGAAAAATAGTACTGTACCACAGAAAAGGAATGCGCCGCCATAATATTTGCTGTAAAGAAACTTCAATGTTATTTAGACGGGCATACTAAATTCCTCATCATGACCGATCATAATCCCTTAGTTTGGCTCAAAAACAATGTGAGTCTAAATCCATGACTTATGAGATGGGCACTGGTACTACAACCCTACAATTACACGATCGTTCATCGAAGTGGTAAAACCCATAAAAATGTAGACGCATTAAGTCGTACTCCCTGGCCTGATTAAATAATTTGTTTCTCTATGTAGATAAAAAAAAATATTTTGTTCCTTCCTCTCTTTCTCAGTGTATCTTATTATGTTATATCTTGTATTTCAATTCTGTATTGTGCTGATATTGTTGTTTTTGAAAAAAAAAAAAAAAAAAAAGTAAACTTTAATTTATAAAAATATAAATTAAAGTTTATCTGGAGGGGGGAGAGGTTGTAATATCTTGCTATTTAATAAATAAGTATAATTATTGTTGAAGTGGCAACGCCATATTTGTATCAAACCGTTACTCAGCAACAAAAGATATTGTTAAAAAAAGATGAGTATTCTGAAGATTTTACAGCTAGGAGTAGGATGAAAATTTTGCCACTTAAGAATTGTATAAAATTTGTCTATCACCGTGAACTAGAAATAAAATTTATGTTCTACTAAGAAGATTGTCTGATATACATTCACACACACATACATATATAGATACATCTATTATCATATATATATGGTATTTACAGATACGTACATATATATGCATTTATCTGTGTGTGTGTGTATATTATCAATATATCTGTTAGCATACATACATGTTATATATCCGTGTTTGTATTGAATATGCATGCATACATGCATGCACACCTCATTTGCTTATGTATCTAACATATGCATATCAGTATGGTTAGGTTACTTGTGTAGAATTCTAGAGAGCATGTGAATCGTGTGACACACAACTGAAAGTTTTTGCTCTGAGCCAACATTCCACTGTTGAAGGAAAATAAAAAGGAATATATGAAACCCCCATAGTTGTGAGGCACGAAAGTCATCAAATAAGTGGCAGAGAAAGGTTATCGGACTGTGACTATCTCGGCACTCTGGGAAGGAGGGATAATTTCTCTAGCTGAAATTTCGACCATTCATCTTCTAAGTGTTAAAATCTGTAATATATTTGACATATGCAGTTAATAATAATTGCGCTGATGGATATATTCAGGTAAAATGATAAATAAATAAAAAGTAAAAGTTTTAAAACTAATTACCAAAACATTATAGCTAACCATTTAATCATAAAGCAGAACAGCCGACATTTGCACACATTTAAGCTGTTGCAAATACACTTTTAAATTTTCAAATTATCTTAGATGAAAAAATTGGTTTAATATTGGTTAACCAAAATACTCCATCTCTTATAGTTACGATTATAAATATCTGGCTGTAACAAAAGTTTCCTGCCCAAGAAACATTCTTAATAAAGGTAGGAAAAAAGCAATAAAACAGTACCTTTAAATGCGGGTAGTAATCACCACCCAAATCTATGATTTTCTGAAACGTTTTGGTAGTTTTTCAAAGCTTTCGGCCCAGAAACTTGGTGGCTGCGAGTTCAAAAACAGATGAACCTCATTTTGGATGTCCTGGGCCAAATAGAAGGTAGAACCAGCAAGATGTAGCTGCTGGTGTGGAAGAAGGTAGAAGTCCGAAGGAGCAATATCGAGGCTGTATGGTGGATGTGGCAAAAATTCCGACTCGGTTTTGGACATGTGTTCTTGCATTATCTTAATAGAACATTACCTTTTTCCGCTGGAATTCAGTTTGACATTTTTTCTTGATAGCAGCATCAACACGAATTTCTAGCATCTCGCTGTACTCTTTACTGTTTAGGATTTTACCTTTTTTAAGATACTTTTTGTGGATAATGCGACAGCAGTCCCACCGGATACAATGCATGATCTTCTTGTTAGTGAAATTGTGCATTGTGATGCTGTTGACGGGCTCACCAGGAACAGACCATTCTCCTTGTCGGCTTATTTTGTTGAAATAAATCCACTTTTTATAAGTGATTTTTATAGTGATGATAAGGTCCAGAATTCGGTCGTTGAGTTGATATTCGAGTAGTTTAGTTTATGTGATGCATAGTGCGGCTAGTGAACATGATTTACAGATACGTACATATATATGCATTTATCCGTGTGTGTGTAACTCCTTAGCAAGCTCTCGAGTGGTTCCGTGCTGATCTTCTTCCACAAGTTCTCGCATACTTGCCTTACCAACATCACTAGGCCGGCCAGAATGCTCTGCTTCTTGAATATCATAGTCGTTGTTTTTGAACTTTCATTACCAAACCTACACAGTGCCATTTTGATACAACATTAGTACCTAAAGCTGTATACATAATTTGGTGACATTCTGTAGCTGACTTTTTGCAACAGAACTGGAAGTAAATGAAGGTAGCTAATCTGGTAGTGTGCAAGCTAATTCTGTAGCTAATCTGGTAGTGTGATAGTTCCATTTCAGACACCTTGTACTTAATAATATTGATATGTTTTTACAAATTTCACAAACCAAACATTAAATTTAAAAACTGTACAGAACACTTACTTTACTCTGCAGAACAACTTTATCCAAAAAAAAAAAAAAAAAAAAAGAAAAAACAGAAATTTCAATAAAAATGTATTGTATATATAAAAAAATTACGATGGAATAAACAATATCCCTTAACACAAATATTAATTATCCTAATAAATAAATTAACCAACTTCCTGTTGCAAAGTCTTAAGAATTCAAATGGTATAAAGGAAGTTAACTATGTTTCCTAAAAAGAATCATGCAAAACTTTTTATATAATTAAAATTATGTATAATTAACACATAATATGAAATATTACAGTGAAATAAGCAATAAATCCCATATTTTCAAGAGAAAACAGTTCAGCAATCCAGTATCCAAAGCATTAAATGAAACATTCTTGCCAAAACCACATTTCTAAAAGAATAAAACTTCAAAATGATGTGATTTCATCAAAAAAGATGAAAATAAAAAAAAATCTTGATACGAATTTTGAAATAATCGCTTCAAGGTGCACTAGCTCTTGTCTAGATGCACCTATGCGCCCAGCACGAATGAAAGACACACACACAGAGAGACTCTCTCTTTTATTATGTGTAGAGATTGTGAAATTCAATCATTTTAGTGCTTCATGTCTTCTGTTTGAAAAATGCTAAACAAGTTGCGAATTACTTTTTTTTTTTTTTTTCCAGAGACTCTTCTTTTTGTTTTCAATCTGATGATAGTTTAAATGATGATAAACAAAAGGAATCAACACCTGGAGGCATTGACAATGGGCCAGATGATAACAGAAGACAAGGAAAATTACAGTCTTGTAGTAATGGGACTAGCTTTGCTGATAATGAAAGCCAGAAACCATCTTCCAGTACTGACACTGGCTTTAATGATAATAAAAGACAGAGTGATTCGTTATCTAACAGTACATTTGATGATATTAGAAGACAAGAAGAATTATCCCATAGCACTGAGACTAGCTTTGCTGATAAGGAAAGCCAGAAACCATCTTCCAGTACTGACACTAGCTTTAATGATAATAGAAGACAGAGTGATTTGTTATCTAACAGTACATTTGATGATATTAGAAGACAAGAAGAATTATCCCATAGCACTGATACCAGCGTTGATAATAATAGAACCAAAAGTTCGTTAGATGATAAAAGAAGGCTGCGAGAATTAGCTTGCAGCACTAAGAATATATGTAATGATAATGCCAGACAAAGGCCTATGCGCAAGTCAACTTGCAGCTCTAACTGCACATCTGATGATAATAGAAGACAGAAAGAGCCACAATCTGGTAGCATCCATTGTAGGTTTAATGATGCTAAAAAGAAAAGAAAATCATCATTTCGCTGTGGAAGAAGACCAGATGAGAGCAAAGAGAAAGAAAAAAAAAAATTGTCATCGCAAACAGCTTACAAAGGTATGTGTGTAATTTATCTTTTTGTCCTCAGGTTATTATCCTCTGCTATTCTATATTACTGTTTGTATGGAAACTGAAACCTTAGATTAATAAGACAGCAGTGAAAAGCTGTCAAAACATTTAATTTAATAAATTAAAATTAGTAAGTTATTTATGATGTAGGTATGTAATCCATGAAATATTTGTAGATTTTCCCCTTGACTTCCATGTTGATAGATTCGCCATGCTTTTCTAGTTATCTGAGATTAGCATATATAAAGTTATACTAATTAAGTTTGTTGTGGCTTCCTTTATTAGAATTAGATAAATAATACATTGGGAACGTATATTTCGTATAATGAAGGAAATTTTTACTATTTGTTTGCATTCATTTACAAATGAGACCATTAAAGAGAGAAAAAAAGGCTAGTACAGTCAAAAGTTGTTAATCTGGACACCCATAATCCGGACCTCAAAGCTACAAACTTTCTGCACATGCGTCAACGCATAGTGCGTTCACGCATGCGCATAGGAGTTTACGCATGCACGTAATACTTTCACACATGCGCATATGCATGTGCGCATGCACATAATATGTTTACACATGCGCGTTTAATGTATAACGAACGGTATAAGCTAAGCTAAAATTATCTAATTATCTATTTAACTTGCAAATCCTGCAAGTTAATCAGTGGCGCATCCAGCGGAACTTGGAAAAATAATTATCTATTTTAGTTAATGTTGCAGATTGCGTTGTTCCTTAATCTTCGAATTGAATCCAGCTTATTATTTTTTGCAGACTGTTAGAGCAATTTTATAAAAGTAAGCTTGAACTTTCGATTATGTCAAATAGAATTTCCAATGCTGGAGCTCCCAAAGGATCTAGAAAGCGGAAGTATGTTTCAATGTCCATCAAACAAAAAGTGGAATTGCTGCAAAAAATGGATAAAGGCATATCCTTTGTTTCTCTAACCATTCCAAAATCTGTTTATCAATTTCACGCTGCCCTGCGGGGGGGGGGACGTCGCGGCGCGCAATGAATTGGAAGTTGATCTGTCAGCACTATCCTTATCTTCAGGGCAGATGTTTTTATTTTATTTGGTTTGTAATTCCTTACTAAGTGTAGTATTTCATCTCGATGTACTCCGTCTTTTATATGATTTAAATCAAGTTCCTCATCATTATAATTCGCTTCCGATAGTGAAGAAAGTGACACAGAGGTTATTGAAACGAAAAAATTTCGATTAACAAATTAATCGATATTCTCGACTCAGCAATTATAGAATTGAACAGCGGAACTTTGTAACCGAACAAGAAATTATGTCTGTTTATAGAATTAAAGAGAAAGTATTATCACATAAAACGAAGCAACTTAAATAACTTACATTAAAAGAAATGTTTAATAAAGTAAACAAATAAATATTAAGCCTTTTTTTTTTTGTAAATTTTGATACCCTTTAGATCATAATAATTGTTCTTTATTTCATAAATTACGGTTTCGTATTTTTAATTTTATAATTTCTGCATACCATCTTACCAGATTTAAACTGATGATCTATAATACGGAAAAACCCCTAATCAAGAGTCGCTGAAGTCCCAACGAGTCCGGATTAAAGACTTTTGACTGTATTAAAGAAATTGTTTGTTGTTGATTCAGAATCTTATCTTTTGTATATCTTGCAAAATTTGATCCAAAATTATAATTTCCTTTTTTTTTTTTTTTTTTTTTTGTTAGATGTCTTTATTAATTCTGTAATAAACCATTTTCTATCTTTTATGGCTTTTTTGGTAATTCTATTTTCAAGTTTTAAAATGAATTTGTCATTACGAAATATTTTCAAGCCTAATGAGAGGGTATTTTTTTTTAATAACGCTGATCCAATTATGTAATACAATAAAAAACATTGCCTTTTTCAGTTTCTAACACACAAATCAAAATTTCGGAAGGATGTCCATATTGCAGTTCATCCGCAAAGCAAAATATATACAAAAACATTCTTAATTTGGATGTGTTTGGGTAATAAATTTTACTTTTAAATTAACGTTAAAAATTGGAGTAGAACACAATGGCTGAAGAGCATAGAAGTGCTATCTTAAACTGAATTTTGCTTTCAGTATAAGAATTATCTCGGTGTTGCTGAATTTCCTTCACTTTCAACGTTGGAATATAATTTTTCACCTTTTGACAAAACTTCAGTACCAGCAACCTTAACAAACAATACTGAATGAAACAATTGGCCAGTAAAATATTGAGTAGGAAAAGTATATTACTCTTTTTTTACAGTACAAAGACCGAAATCCAGATGTCCAGTACCTAGAGTAATCTATTATCCAGATTTTTAGACCACCAAAACATTTTTTGGAGGGCAGAAACTTTCTTTTTTTCTCACACAGCAATGGAGAATCTAATACTTAAGAAAATGCAGGTGTGCTGTAATCACCTGCAAATAAATTTTTCTCCGGTTTAGCTGATTTCTGCATGTTGCATTCAAAAACTTGATGAGTAGTGAATCAGACACTTGCAAACATTAATTGGTATTGGCCTGATGACAATACACTGATTGAAGTTGCCATGACCACACTTTTGTCTTTTGAGTGATTGACCTAGCATTTTTTAATCTGATCTGCTCCTATTCACAGTAATTATACTGTCTATTTCGTATAAAAATCAAATAAAATAAGGAACCATTCTCAAAGGGCCATCTTTATTCATTTCAACTTTATCCTGAGAGTGATTATATCCAAACACATTGGCTAGATGATAGTATATTGATTGAAGTTTGCCAGAACCACACTTATAGCCTTTGAGTGATTGTGTGTGAGGGGTAGCATTTTTCAGTCTGATCTTCTCTTATACAGAGTAAGTGATTGTACTGGCCATTTCATGTAAAAATTGTTTTAAATAAGGTATGACGAACTATTTCACAAAAGAACCACCTTTATCCATGACTACAGTTTCCTGAGCATAATTGTACTGAAATACTACATACAAAAATGCTTATCAAGTAGAATATAAAAATATGTGTAAATATCCACAGGGTGAATAAAAAATTTGATTTTTACTGACTGTAAATCATGATTATTTATACTTGTTGTTATACTGTGTTAGATATAAAATTATGACTCAGTTATAGCGGATTATGAAACTAAATTAAAAGGCATTGTTAGTGAATCTTCTTCATTTAATTGATGCAGGCACACAACTGAGTATTATTGTTAAGGGCACTAGTATTTATTCTATCTGTTTAAGAACTTAACTGAACTGAAAATAGGTTTTGTGACATTTTGGCAGACATTAGAGTATATAATGTTTGAACTAATGATATTAGATTGACAGTTGCTGTATTTATAATTAAAACCTGTCTTGGAGATAAACAATTGATGTATTGTTCGCGTACTTACTAGTAAACTGCACAAATTTAAAATTTGTTCTTGCTATTTATAATTTTTTCATAAATATTGAAAATTTTATGAAAATTTGTTCTTGCTATTTATAATTTTTTCATAAATATTGAAAATGCTCTTATTGAAATATTGCATCATCAAGAAAGTTCTGTTGGTTTTCAAATTGAGGTATGTTTTCTTATTATTTTATCTGATAAGGAATCACCTGGATTGAAGCAGATGGATAAATACTGTCTTTTCAGCTCTTTAGCATGTGTTGTGGCATATTTTTTTTTTCCATTGCTAAAAAAAGAAAAACCCCAAATTTCATCACATTAAGCTTTGTTTATTTAAAAGAAAAAAGTGCTTGCCAGACTGCATGTAAGATTTATGCTGTATATGCTGTGCTGTTTTTTATGGCGCAGTTTGAAGGTGGTTTAAGAAGAGTAAACACAGAAATTTTAGCCTAGAAGATGATCCTGAATCTTATTAAAAAATCCACTGGTTCCATAGGATCCATGGGCCTGTCAGTGGAAAAAAAAAAAGGCTTCGAGGTGTCTTAGTACTTTACCTCTATTGTTCCTGAGCAAAATTATATAGTCTTACCTTATTTATCGAAAAGATAAAAGCCCCTGGGGGGGCCCCAAGGGCCTGAAAATCAAAACAAGGTCTTTGAGATCTATCAAATAATAAAATCTTTTAATGACATTTCTTCCGGAATAAAATGATAAATTACAACCTGTATTAACAAAAAATTAAAAAGGGGTACTTACGGGGCCTGATAATCAGAATAATCAAAAGTGTGCGAGGGTCGGGGTTTCTTGGTATCATAGTAAGAAACATGTTCTATTTACAGTCAGAAGTCTTTAATCAGGACTTCGGCGATTCCGGATTAACGGTTTTTACGGATTGTAGATCATCAATTTAAATCTGGTAAGATGGCATGCAGAAATTATAAAATTAAAAACATGAAACCGCAATTTATGAAATAAAGAGCAATTATGATCTAAAGGATATCAGAATTTACAAAAAAAAAAAAAAGCTTAATATTTATTTGTTTACTTTATTAAACATTTCTTTCATTGCACGCATGCGTAAAGCATACATTACGCATAGTCGAAATTAGAAAATTGCAACCAGAAAATTATTTGATGTATATTCGGGATATTTATAATGACGAGGAATTTGATTTAAATTATATCAAAGACGGAGTACATCAAGATGAAATACTACATTTAGTAAGGAATTATAAGCCAAATAAAATAAAAACATCTGCCGTGAAGATAAGGATAGTGCTGACAGATCAACTTCCATTTCATTGCGTGCCGCGACGTCCTCCTCGCAGGGCAGCTTGAAATTGATAAACAGATTTCGGAATGGTTAGAGAAACAAAGGATATGCCTTTATCCATTTTTTGCAGCAATTCCACTTTTTGTTTGATGGACATTGAAACATACTTTCGCTTTGTAGATCCTTTGGCAGCTCCAGAATCGGAAATTCTATTTGACATAATCGAAAGTTCAAGCTTACTTTTATAAAATTGCTCTAACAGTCTGCAAAAAATAATAAGCCGGATCCAGTTCGAAGATTAAGGAACAATGCAATCTGCAACATTAACTGAAATAGATAATTAGATAATTTTAGCTTAGCTTATACCATCCGTTATACATTAAGCGTGCATGCGTAAACGTATTATGCGCATGCGTAAACGTATATGCACAGAAAGTTTGTAGCTTTTTAAAGACTTTTGACTGTATATAATATCTAAAGCATAAAATATTTATTTCAAAAATGTAACTTTAATTTTTCAGCTGAATCATAGTGTTTCATTTTTAAACTTATTTTTCAGCTTTAGTTACATTTCCTTTTAACATTATGTTAGTTCAGTTATAGCATAATACGATTTACGCATGCAGTGTTATCTTTGCTAAATGTTTTGATAAAATAACAATAATGAATTTAAATCACCTTCAAAAAGCTTTTTACATTTATTTTACATAATTATATTCAACTGGGTGGCATCTTCAAATTGTCAAAAAAACATATATTTTATTTTTAAAATTTTAAACTTCTAGATAAATTTTAGAGCTTTTTTACTTCAGACAAGTACCCATTCCTATAGACACACATTCTTTTTTTTTCTTTTCAAACGAAGAATTTAGAAAGTACTGCATTAAAATTAACTTAATGTTTTTTTTTGGGGGGGGGAGGTTTGAATTCTGTTGTTTTGCTGTGTTAAAACTCATCAACATTTTGACAATTTTAAGACCAAATTTTTGTACACATAATTATTAATTCAGAATTTTTTCAGCATTTTTTAACAAACATAACACTGATAAATATTGTTAAAATAAAGATAGTATTTTAAATTTATATTTAAAAATAATATTTAAAAAAAATTTCCTCCTGACATATGTTAAAGTGATATTGCTTTCCATTTTAGCAACTTAAATATTTTGATTCTGGAAAATGAGCAAGGTAATAAATGATGTAAAACACAGTTTATGAAACATTTCTTAGGATGCACAAAAATGCTACTGTAATTATTTAATTAATTTCATTATCTAAAATTTTTCATGAGAAGAGTTTTTGCCTGTAATTATTTTAGAATGTTCATTATGTGTGCGAGTTTTCTCTGTAAAACTCACTTTACATTTTGCTTTTTTGAATTTTTTTCAAAATCTTTTGGTTTTTTACCGTTATAGGGTTGGTAGGAATAATTGTTATTTTGGATTTTAGACCTTGCACTCTGAAAAGTTTGGAAGGATTTGAAGGCAAGATATGTTGATCTACAGTTCTAAAAGGTTACAGATAAATGTGACAAAATGAGAAATGTTTTCATAGTATTTATGTGTAATGGGTGTATTTTGCAGGAAGCTTATCATGATTTTCTTCTTTTAAAAAAAATTTTTCAAGAACATTGAAAACAAAATTATTTGAATTTTGCCCTTCTGATCCTAGAACTTCTTTCTCTAAAAATGTTTTTTTTCCCTTTATTTTCTGTTCTTTTCAGTAGATGAAAGCATGGGAAATTGCAAAACCATTCTAATCTTGACACATGGACAGATATCCATAGTAAGGAATTTTCTGTTAATAAAGAAATTGAAAACTGATTGTTTAAAAGGTTTATCCTGTTAGTATACTGACATTTGGTCTTGGTATACTGACACTTGGTCCAATCTTTGTGAATCCTAAATTCTGAGGTCGCTGGACACTGGTAGTTCGGTCCGAGGTTTGAATCCCGCGAACGGGCTGGCTACATGGGTGTTTTCGTGGTTTTCTCTATGTGTAATGTGTATACGAGCCAGTTTCCCTTAGAAAGTCCTCCACGAAGGCATCCCTCCCTTAAGGCAGATAGCCCTCGAATGCTTTGCCATAACCTAATAAACCAAACCAAAAAAACCCAAATTCTGAGATTTTTGTTGCTGAGTGCTTCTCTAAATTCTAAAAATTTTGCCACGCCAGCCCTGGCCATATATTTGAATAGTTATTATTAATACTCTTATTATTAAAGTAATAAAATTAGCAGTTTCTTGTATACATTCTTAAATGCATGCAGCTTTTTAGAACAACAGTAATCTTTAATTAAATCTTAAAAGTTCTGAAATGAAGAGGGAACTTGTTGAGGAAAAAATTGATTTTATAAAGAGAATGAAAATTGTTCTTCAAAGGTATATTGTTGAAACATTACCAAATTAGGAGATGAAACCGAGATCAGTGTGAACATTGTTTATGTACATAAACATTTTTTTTTGTGTACGTAATGTTTATGTTGTTTATTTATTAAAGCAAATATATTTAGAAAGTATGCTAAAAAGAAGGAAATGGATATAAATGAACTAAAATATCTGGAAAACTTTCAAATTGAAAAGATGCATAAATATTTTGTGTTATTGCTACAAAGCATACATGTTTTGTAACTTTTAATAAATACTATCCTAATATCATTTTTGTATCAATATATATTATGTGTGTTTTCTGTTATTTTAAAATGGGAAATGTTCTTAGATTGTGATTTTAAAAATGCTTTTTTATGAAATACTTTTAAAAAATAAAAATAAAATTGATTGTGTAAGAGTCATAAGAGATAATCTTAGTCTTTATAAGTAATCTTAGTAAGAGAGATAATCTTAGTCATTATAAGATAATTTAAATCTTATAATGACTAGATTATAAGATTATCTAACTATCTAATTTGATTATTTATAGATAATTATCTGTTTATAATTAGAAGTTATATTTACATTCTAAAATGTAAAAATTTAAAAATTAACTTAAAACTTTATTCCATGTTCTTAATGAGACTTACAATAAATACAGAACAACCTCTAGTGCTTCAACTTGTTATTGGAACTGCACAGTATATTAACCGGATTACAACTCCCGCTGCTCTGAATGAAGCTGCAACACTGTCTTGGACAGACAAAGCACAACTAACTTGTTGCCTGTGATATCACTTAACTATTGAAACATCCTCAAACTATTTGCCCATAAAAAATAGATCTGCAGTTGGCACTTTATTGGGAAAACTCATTTCATGTTTTAAGGAAGAAAGGAATGTTACTAAGATATCTTATTTTAGTTCTTCAGTGTCTTACTCAAGACTTCAAGGTGTATAGCAAGCAAGATATCATGCTTGTTATAAACACTAAAGCAGATGAATTATAAGAATGTTTTGTGAATGGAATAACCATTTTTGCCTATATGCCGAAAGCATTTTTTCCATGTACTAAAATCTACTAGAGCATGCAGTATGTATTTGTGAACTAGACATTTATTATAATGCTTTTGTTATTTAAATATAAGTCTACCTATAGAGGGATCTTTCGTTGGAACTATACCAAACAGATTGTGTTCGGGGGTGGAGAGAATGTTACGAAGACTTCTCCCATTGCAACATTGTTTGGTAACATAGGAACCAATGTTTGTTCATGAAACAGTTTGTCCTATTTTGTAAATGGACTAATCATTTTCACCCATGTGTTGAAACATATAAAAAATGTCCTATCTGTAGTTGAATTATTAACAGTATAGCTCTGTTTTAAATTGCTGAATAGTTACTGATAGTAGTGTAATTATAGTGTGAAATTATAGTAATTATTTATAGTGAGTACTGTAATTATAGTGTGAAACAGTTTTCATTTGACATGGCTATAGTGGGTAGAGACAGGTGAAATAAAATAGCATGAAGTTATAAACTGTATTTTTAACATAATATAGATAAAAATAAAACTTCTGTTCATCTTAATATCTGAAACAATAACATGAAATTATTATTGGTAGTTTTAAAAATAAAAACACTTCTGCTTGTCTTAGTATTTGCCATAACAATATCTCTAAATCATAATCCCTCAGAATGTAGAAGTCGCAGTAAAATAAAAGCTCACAATACCAAATAGTTGACATTTCTAAAAACCATGTGATAGGAAATACTGTATATAATGTATTATTCATTGTTACTGCAACAGATTGTATGTAACAAAAAGCAATTTTTTAAGAAAGGGTTAAATAATTATTAGTTACATAGTGGATATTTATGCATGCTTACAGTCTTTGCTCATTTTCTTGTATTATATGAAATTTTGTAGAAATCCATGCTTTAAAAAAGGAAATTTAAGGAAAATTAAAAAAAGGGGGTAGGAAGTAATTATGTGGAAGATACTTGTACCTCCGTATTTTCCTTGTATTTGTGCCTCAGAAAAGTTCTGTGAAAAGCTGAATTCTGTTATTTTCTATAAGATTCGGCTTTATTATTATTACCATTTTTATTCTATGATTTATTTCAGTAACACTAATAAAATGTTATTTCCTTGTTGTTTTTATCAGTTTTGGGTTAAGATGAAAATGCATTAAATTATGACTTTTATCATAATTGAATTAAAATGAATTGTCTTTTCATGTCTTCAATAAGTTTACAAGACGCTTTGTCTTTTCAGCATCAGTTATTACAGTATCTTCATCTCGTAATAACGCCTGTCACAGTAATGGTAATGAGAGTTGCAAGGTTCTGGAAAAAATTCATTTTAATATTCACTTGCCAGACAATCCATTTCAGTGTGGAACTCCTACTATAGTAACACCATCTGCAAACTTTCCTTTTTTTAAAAGAAGAGATTACTTTAAAAATCTTCAAAAGAAATGGTTTAAATCTAGTATAAGAGGTAAAACTGAAAATAGTAAATTAAATTTCGACAATTGTAAATCGTCACGTAACACTTTTCGAACTAATAGAAAGGTAAATAATAGTTTGAAGAAAAAAAGTAAACTTAATGCAATGCGAAATAAAGTAAAAATAAATGAAGAAGCTTTAAAGAATTCTGCTAAAGAACTTAGCATGAGAACCAAGAAAAAGAAAAGTATTCGTAATGCAGGTAGGAAGGATAGCATGAGAACCAAGAAAAAGAAAAGTATTCGTAATGCAGGTAGGAAGGATGTTCATGATGCTGTAATGGTAAAAAAAAATTTTGGTGATGAGGAAGAAAACCATGTCCAGAGTTTTAAAGTAACAGATATTGAAAATGATGAAAACATGCAGCCAAAAGTAATGTTGATAGATATTTTTAGTGATCCTAATGCAGCGAATGATCCTTATGTGAGTAAAATTAAGCAAGACTTGGGTTGGATCCTGGATGAATCAGAATGCCCAGTTGTTAATGATGATATGGAAAAGGAAGAACTCACTTTTTCTAATTTAGGAAGTTTTGATGGAACAAATGAATCACCAGACATTGATAATGAGAAGGTGACAGCTGAGTCAGTATATTCATTTTCTGAGGAAAATATGGATTATCAAGATCCGTCTGAGAGTGAAATGTTATCCCCAGAAAGTGTACATAATAGTGACCAATGTTTAGAGAAAGATGATGAAAAGTTTGAAGACAAGTCTCCTAATGAAGTTTTATCTCCTAATGAAGTAGCTAATGAATTTTTATCTGAAGACTCTGCTACCATATTTATGGATGAACCTTGCTGTTCTAAGGATTCACAAAGCTTTTCGTGTAGTCCTGCACCTGAGAACCCTCCAAGGAAGGGTCCTCGTACTCCCCCTCACCCTCCACCAGATTATTCAGATGAAGGTATGCCTTCAAAATGCTAAGTTTTTACTTTATAAGATATTCTAAATTCGAACTCAAATAGATTTCTCTTCCATATGCAATATGTCTGGGGAGGATCAGAATTTTGGAAATGAAGGTATGTTGTTTTTTTATTTTATGTATATATTTGAATGTTTAGTTCATTCTGATTTCTATTTGGACTTCTCCCTGCTAATTGGCCTTAGAATAAATTGCACATGCATTTAAATATTAAACAGGTAGGTTATATGTTTTACTAATGTGTGTAGTTGATGTTTATTGTACAAAAATATCGTTTTTAATTAATTTTTAGGATACGAGGTATATCAGTTTTTTTTGGGGGGGGAATGTGCAGTAAGAGAAATTTAAAATGTTGCTGATAATTTTTTTTTGGCATAAATGCAGTCAAAAGTCGTTAATTCAGACACCCATAATCCGGACCTCAAAGCTCCAAACTTTCTGTGCATGTGTCGCGTTGACGCAAGCGCATAAGACCTTCACGGCTGCAAATATGCGTGTGCGCATGCGCAAAATACATTTACGCATGCGCGTTTAATGTATAACGGACGGTGTAAGCTAAGCTAAAATTATCTACACTCATGTCCATAAATTAAGGATAATTCGTAGTCACGCGGAAATCGCACTCTAAAATAAATATATCACCTATAAAATCACTACACACATCTTCAAGAATCATATGCAAATTTCAGGAAGTAACCAGATGACACCGATGGTACGTCACAATGACGAGAGTGTAAGAGAGTGATATATAAGGAATACAGGCAAAGAAGTAAAATTGTTTGCAGGCGATTTATAAGCATTTCAGTGCATTAACCGAATAGTTATGACACAAAGGACGCATTTGGATGATTTTTTACGTGGTAGAATTATCGGCCGTCTGGAATGTGGGCGTACCCAACTGGAAGTATCAGACGAACTTGGAATTGTCCAGAGTGTCATCTCCAGGCTTTGGCAACGATACCTAGATGATGGTAATGTGAGTAGACGTTACAGCACAGGTCGCCCCAGAGTTACAACGCCGAATGAGGACCGGTATATGGCAGTTATTGCCAAAAGAAACAGGCAGAGCACAGCCTCAGACATGTCTCGTCAGCTCTCTTCAGCCACTGGTACGACAATTTCAAGGCAGACCGTGTACAGACGCTTAGGGCAGATTGGTCTATATGCTCGTAGACCTGTCAGATGCGTTCCACTTACTGCAACTCACTGTCGCCTGCAGTTAGCCTGGACTAGAGAGCATGCATTGTGGACACCGCAACAGTGGGCTTGTGTGATGTTTTCCGACGAGTCCAGGTTTAGCTTGCAGTCTGATTCTCGCCGGACTTTCATATGGAGAGCTCCAGGTACCAGTTACCACCAAGAAAATGTCATTGAACGACACCGTTACATTGGTGCAGAAGTGCTCATTTGGGGTGGAATTATTCTGGGTTCCAGAACTGATCTGCATGTTCAAGTCGTCGGGACGTCATTCTGGAACAACATGAACGTTTGTTTTGGGGCGCCATGGGTGCACAATTTGTGTTTATGGATGACAACGCCCGTCCTCACCATGCAAGCATCGTAAGCAAATGCCTTCAATCGGAGGATATCACCCGTATGGACTGGCTAGTATTCTCACCGGACTTGAATCCAGTAGAGCACGTGTGGGACATGCTTGGCCAATGAGTTCAGCCCGTCAACCTTCTCCTACCTGTCTACCGGAACTTCGGAGAGCATTGCTTTTTGAGTGGTGTAATATCCCCCAAGATCAGATCGATAATTTGATACTCAGCATGCCTACGCGTTGTACGGACTGTATTACATCGTCTGGGATACGTACAATGTATTAACAATCATACCAACCATGTAATATTGGTTTTTTTTGTAAATAGGTTTTTTTTTTTTTTTTTTTTTTTTTTTTTTTGTAATTTGCTTTGGGGAGAAAAAATTGCTAATTTTTTAAATAATATCAAACATATAGCATCTGTTTTTGCTCTTTACCTTTTGTTTAATAAATAAGCTTTACAAATAAGTCAAATTTGTTTTGCTTCTAACTCTTCCTTTGCCTGATTTCGCATTATCCTTAATTTATGGACATGAGTGTAATTCAGTTAATGTTGCAGATTGCGTTGTTCCTTAATCTTCGAATTGGATCCGGCTCATTATTTTTTGCAGACTGTTAGAGCAATTTTATAAAAGTAAGCTTGAACTTTTGATTATGTCAAATAGAATTTCTGATATATATTTACTAATATGTAAAGGATCTACAAAGCGAAAGTATGTTTCGAAGTCTATTAAACAAAAAGTGGAATTGCTGCCAAAAATGGATAAAGGCATATCCTTTGTTTATCTAACCATTCCGAAATCTGTTTATTAATTTCACGCTGCTCTGCGGCGGGGAGGGGGGAACGCCGCGACGCGCAATGAATTGGAAGTGGATCTGTCAGCACTATCCTTATGTTTTTATTTTATTTGGCTTATAATTCCGTACTAAATGTGGATATTTCATCTTGATGTACTCTGATATGATTTAAATCAAATTCCTCGTCATTATAATTCGCTTCCGATAGCGATGAAAGTGACACAGAGGTTATTGAAAACGAAAAAATTTCGATTGACAAATTACTCGGTATTCTCGACACAGCAATTATAGGACTTGAACAGCGGAACTTTGTAACTGAACAAGAAATTATGTCTGTTTATAGAATTAAAAAGAAAGTATTATCACATAAAAAACGAAGCAACTTAAACAACTTACATTGAAAGAAATGTTTAATAAAGTAAACAAATAAATATTAAGCTTTTTTTTTTTTTTTTTTTTGTAAATTTTGATACCCTTTAGATCATAATTGTTCTTTAATTCATAAATTACGGTTTCATATTTTTAATTTTATAATTTCTGCATTTTGTCTGACCAGATTTAAACTGATGATCTATAATCCGGAATTGCCGAAGGCCCGACGAGTCCGGATTAACGACTTTTGACTGTATTATATAAAAGCTGAATGATTATTTCATTATTGTATGAGTGCTGTGTAAACATTTAGGATAAATAAAATAGATAGTAAACTTGCAGAATGTTTGGATTCATTGTCTGCAATAGACAGTTTTCGTAAATGCTTAGTTAGATAAATGATTTCTAGAGCTCTGGCTCTTTGTGGTATTGGAGAACAGTGTTTTGAATGCTTACTTTATAATTTTTCATGAATTTTCACTTGTTCGTAGAAATTGTTCTCTCCCTACCCCAACAAAGTGTTTAAAAAATTACATTTATTTTTTTGTAAAGTGCAAAAACTGTTCTAGCTGATCCTGAAGAGAATATGAGTTTGGTAATAAGGTAGGTGCATATTTAGTAAGGAAGCTTTGTAATTATTCCTAAAAATTTCCATGAAATGTAAATTTTAAGCATCAAATAATAATAATTGGCATTTTTGTAGGTAGAAAATTTGTTACCTTTTCAATTTCGCAAGTGATTTTTTTTATAAGCTCTGTATAAAGTCTGTGTTAGACTGAATTGCATATTTCACAAACAAATGTAATATTAATTCTGGAGTTTTATTTTTGATCTTCTGAATGATGAACTGGGTGGTATGGAAAACTTGATTTTTTAGTCTAAAGGGGCTTTATCCCTAAAGGACTATTGTTTTCATTTTGAGATTTTGCGTTGATTCACTACAAACAGCGAATCACTTTTCAAACTGTTGCCACAAAGTATTATCACCCTGTGTTATATTTAGAGAAATTAAATAAAGAAAAATCTGCATAAATGTATGTTTATTACTCGCACTGTGATAAAACAACGGTACATAGAGCCATCGAATTTTGAATGACGTCATCCTCCTACGAATATGGGCATGTGGAAGACCAAACTTGAAATTTTGTTTGTTGTCGATTTCATGTTTTGTAAAATTTGAACGAATTTTTTAGTAACAAACTCAAGGATTTCAAAGCAAGCAATGACAACGTTATACAGAAAAAAACATTTTTATCTCCATCGCGTGAGTCTCTGTATCGGAAATTCTAAAAAAATGATCATTTTGAAACTTTTTGCAATATTGCTATTGAACTGAATTTTATGGTTTAAGTGCGAGGAACGTGATATTTAATAAATAAATGTAACACACAAAATGTTAAAAAAAAGGGTGTTCGGCAAAAACGTGACATAGAAACAACGCAAGGCAAAAACGTCTTGGTACAAAACATCGTGGGAGAACATAAAGCAAAGAGAAAAAACATTGCAGTTCTAAAGCATCATGGTACAAAATATTGTCATTGAAAATAATGTGATTAAAAAACCTCCCAGTTTAAAAACGTCGTCGAAAATATCATGGTAAAATATAAAGTACGTACAAATCATCGCATGGCGATAACATTGTAAACATGCATTTTTAAGACATGCTTTAATAATTGTAAAAGGATACTCGCATAATGATTTGTGAGAGCAAGATGGGAAGAAGGATAATTTTTGCTTTCGTATTTTTTATTAACTAATAAATATTTGCTGAAAATGTAATATGGAAACTTAAGCATAGAAAATTAATGCAACTTTTAGCACTCAATAGAATTCTAAACTGACATAGTTATCTAACAAAGGTCATTAATAAATTATTTTTTAATAAAGTTTTACTGGTAATATTTCATGAAAAGTATAATCTAAAAAAAATTAGAAAAAGAAAGATAAGTACCATAATTTCCGGAAGAAAGGCTGCATCAGCGTAAATGGCGCACTCAAGAAAAATGGCGGGAAAAAAATTTAAATTACACAGAAACGCCGCATCAACGCAAACGTCGCAATAGATTAAATTGCGCGTGACATCGTCGTGGGCTGTATAGATGCAAAATCTCAACCTGAGTCCTGATATATGACATATCAAATAAGAAAAATGCATGAAATGAAATCATAACTCAAAAATAAATTAAAGGTAAGAAATGTTGAAAATATATTTACATTCATGAATATACTTATATTTACCCACTAAAGAAGTCCATATTTGTAATACTCGGAGTATATTATAAAAAATGTTGCAATAATGAAATATTAAATTAGGATGACAAAAGGAAATTTTAAATTTTACTTACAAAAGGAATTACAGCAAACTATACATCATATGAAGCCATCAAAATCTGATTCTTCGCTATCTGAATTAAAAAGATTTAGTAAATCCTGATCTAAGTCCAAGTCTTCCAGATCGTCACATTCATCCTCTTGGTTTACAGTCTCTTTATCTAAGGATATAATTTCAGCTTCTTTGAACTCTACTATTATTGACGATGTTTTTACTGATTTTCATGCACTTTGCAACTTCTTTATAAGATGCTTTAGGCATTTTACCACTTTTGGTATACGTATGCAATCCTTCACTCATCCAACACTCTCACCGCTTTCGGACTTCAGCTTTGAAGGATTTATTACCTGACAAATCTAATGGTTGTAAGATTTTTGTCAAACCACCAGGAATTATTGCTACGGACGTAGACAATTTTTGACATCTGGTTTTCACAGACTCTGTAATTCACAGACATGTAAATGAGCACACATGGAATCCATTATCAATAACCCTTTTGGTTGGAAAAAAGATCCCTTACGACACTGCCAAACTTTTTGTAGTCACTCATGCATGATTGTTTCGCACACCCAGTCGTTCTCGTTTAGTTATGTCATTAGGAAAATCTCCCTTCGGAATAGTCTTTCGTTTAAAAATGATCATCGGCTTTAGCTTGTCATCGTTTGTGGCACAAGCTAACACACATGTAAATGATGTTCTTTCATGACCCATCGTAAGCACAGATACAGTTTTTGCACCAGTTTCATCAACAGTTCTGTTTGCAGGAGAGTCGAAAGCTAACTGCATTTCATCCATATTTATTATCTGTGACCAAAGAAGTTTTTTTTTTTTTTTGTCAATAATATCTGTCACATATTTTAGAAAAGATGCCAGTCCATTGGTAATTGTTGCCCAACTTGTTCTAGTACACACAGAAATATTTTTTCTTTTCATAAATCTGCTACACCAGCAAGGCCCTCCTTTAAAATCATTTTTGTTCATTTGTTTTGCTATAAATTTTGCTTGTAAGCGAATTTTTAAAGTTGAAATTGCCATTCCCTTTCCTCATTGCTCCTTTATCCAGTTTGCAAGGTCGTCCTCTAGATTCTGTTACTTTACAATACCACTTCTTTTGGCTCGTTTCTGTTGTGTCATATTTTTAAGAAGTTCTTTTTCAGTTCTCCAATGTCGAATACATCTCTCGTTCACTTCAAACTCTCGAGCTGCTGCTCTATTTCCAATTTGTTCAGCACGTGAAATTACATTAAGTTTAAAACCAGCAGTATAGCTTCTCTGCTGTTTAGGTGCCATTTTCAAAAATTTTCCGCTCCCTTCTTACTTAAAAACTATCCAACAAGTACTTGTATCCGAACTGATGGGATCTGTATCTGGAAGAATGCCAAGAAAAATCGATTCATGCTGAAGAAGAAATACGTCAAGAGTTCGTTATTGCGAGACAGGTGGAGTTGTGTCTGCCTTTGAAAAAAATTGCAGAAAAGGCAGGGGTGTGGAGAGGATGGGTCCTGGAAGATTCATCGAATGGCAGAGGAGAGAGACTATTCAAACTTATGAGAATGTTGATTTGAAAGGGGGAGAATGTTCTGAGATCCCGTTTAGGGTGATTAAGGCATGTAGGTCCGTTCAAGGGAAAGAATATAAACAAAATAACGTTCGCAAAAAGCACTTGAGTGGTCTTTTGTGTGGGAACAGCACCAGTCTATGTACAATGACAAGGCCATCCAAACTATGCACAATGACCATCATAGGAAATATTTTATTTTGGTATGGTAGAAAGACCGCACCCGCTGAAAATTTAAGTTTTAAACACGAAAATGGTGCGGCGTTTCTTCCGGAAATAACGTTAACTGCATGATCTTATCTATAAAAAATTGCTAAGTTAATTATGAGATTATTTTCTTAAGTTTTGGTAACCTGATATGCTTATAGTGAAAATTATTTCTTGTTCTTTTTTTTAATTGATTAGTTAATAAAAAATATGAAAGTAAAAGTTACCCTTCTTTTCATCTTTTGCTCACAAATCATTATGCAGTTATCCATTTACCTTAAAAATGCATGTCTGTGATTTTATGGTCATGCGATGATTTGTAGATACTTTATTTTTTACCACGGTATTTCCGACGATGATGTTTTTAAACTGCAAAGTTTTTTAATCGCTTTATTTTCAACAATGATATTTTGTACCACGATATATTAGAACTGCGATGTTTTCTGTTTGCTTTATTTTCTCCCACGATGTTTTGTACCACAACATTTTCGCATTGCGTTATTTTCTTCGCAATGTTTTTGGCTGTAACCAAAAAAATGCCCCTATGGATGTAATTTAAAATCTGAAACTTTTTTTTTTTATTTTGAGGGGAAAAAAAAGCTTAGAGATAATTGCATTCAGTGTTCAATCAATGGGGAAGAGCAGATGATAACTTTGGTATTATTGAAGATAATCCTAGAAAATGCTTCTTAAACAGGAACACAAATCATAGCTGTCTATCACATAGTAATTCCTTGACTTATATAAATTTGCAGTTATATAAGTATTGAAAAGCTACAACATGCAAACTGAATCTTAAAGAAATAAGGTCTCTAAACAATTTTTCATTCTACGATTCATATTTCAGGCATTCAAATAATATTCATGTGATTGATTTAATTACCATTAATGTGTATTATTTATTTACCCATAAAATGTATTCAAAATGCAAACTGAATGCACTTAAAAATTGTTTTTGTTTACAGTCCAACCCCATTATAATGAACTTAAAATGAAAATTGTGTAAAAATTGTGACTAGTGTAAAAATGTATTAATGAAAAAGTGATAAGCATTATCGTATCTCTCAAAAAAAGTGAATAATAGCTCTTAATTTAAAAAAAAATCATGTGAAAGGTTAACTGTAATTATTATGTGCTATTGTTAAATTTCTTTTTATTCTTTTTTCAGTTTCATAATAAGTTAAAAATTTTATGTGATAAATTACTTGGCATAAAAATCATGTTTAGACACATCCCAATTACACAACTCTATCTAAAATACATATGATTAGCATTTGTTTAGACAATGGCAAACTGTAGCTTCTTTGAATGGTGAACCATTTCAACAATGCTCTTTCAACATCTTTATGCTTACCCTTTTTTAACTTTATCCTTTTATTTAAATTTTTTACTAGAAGTATAAATTATTAAGTTTTTCCATATAGTACGAACTATACATTTGGATGAACTATATTCTAAGCAGATATTGATTTGGCTAGATCTATTCTATGTCGCCCAAGTGATATAGTGGTTAATGGAGCCTACTACGGTACCGAAGGGCCCAGGTTCGAATCCTGGAGAAGACTTGAATATTTGTAAATGTATAATGTCGTTGCGGCATGGAGGCACTCTAAATATGTGTCGAGTTGAAAATCCTCTTGTGTGGATTGGTGGGAGAGGAGAGGGCTGCCCCCCCACCCGGTGCAAATTGGTGGTGGAAAATAGAAGTCCAGCCTTCTTCAGAGTAGGCTCTTGCAACCATTGTTCTATGTAATAGGGACACGACAACAAAAAAATATATTCTGTATTTTTCCGAATGATGCCTATTTACATCCAGTCCTTCAGAAAGAATAAATAAATAATAATATCCTTATAAAATTATCCTAAATCCTGCAAAAGGTGTAAAGAATGCAACGTCCTCCCATTCAGAAGGCAGAACTTTGACAGCAGTTTAAATACTGAAACAAAACAAAGTGATAAGGACAAAAAAATTCCATTCTTTAAAGTTGAATCACTGTATAGCTTCAAGTTCAAAAGAATATTCAATACTTCCTGTTCCTAAAATAGCAAAAATTCAGAATTTCCATCAACCTTGAACACAGTTTTGTTAGCTCTGTCAAAGAACGTGAATTTAATCAGAGGAACCACTTAAGTTTTCCGACTCAGTTGTCATAGTTAGCATATGCTGTCCTAAGATACTTTTATTGTGTGTCTTTATCCAAGAATTAGGTGTTACATGTGCTTCATAGCATTTGAGAACACAGAGAAAATGAGGCTGCAAATAAAAGAACAATAACATATAGATTTTCTACTGTCCTTATATTGTAGTAATGTGGAACCTAACGTCTTAAACATGGGTGATTTTAAGAATTAAGCCCTGTTTCCATTCGTGCATTGCTAACTCGTAGCGTCATTTTGAGAAACACATGCACAGACAGATGATCGTTTACATTATTGCGTTGGACTTACGTGTATGGAAGTTCGGTGGTTGATTGCATTTATTGCCACCTGATGGGTCTGTATTTAATTTACGGGATTCGGACACTTACGATTAATTCAATGTTATTGGAAAATTTTATTTATCCTTATTATCTGTGAAAGTAAAGCACTCTAGCAATTTTTAGATAAGTAAGGTAATAATGTATATTATGAGCCATTTCTAATTGCTGAGGGAACTTTTACAAATTTCTTTGTGTTTCTAAAAGCCTTAAATATTAACGAAATAATATATAATTAAAACTAAAATGTACTGTTATTGCAATACAAAGGGAAAAAGTTAAATAAATTTAAAAATAGCCAGTACTTTAAAAATACAGAGCAACTGTAAAGACAGGTTCACAATGTTTACACAAAATCTGCCATGCTTGTGTACGGTTTACTGCCCCGTGAGACTGTATATTTTAAAAATATGCCTACATTTCTGGAGAAAACAGATAGTATATAAAATTTTAGAATCAGTTTCTTCAATGTCATAGCTGGATAATTTATTAGAAATCTCATTTGTTTTAAAATGCACTATGCACAGTTATATTATATGCATAATCTATAAAATATTAATTTTAATTTATAAATTTTAAATTCATCTCTTTTTATAGAAGTTATAAAGATAAACTTTTTTCTCTTTATATATATATATATATAAATACATAAGGTTAAGATAATTCAAATATTTAATTAATTAATTCCTCTACTTCAGCTGGAGAGAACTGAATTTTAAAGCAATTATTATAAATTTAAAAAATGTTTTTTATTAAAAAATATTTAGGGCATTAATACTGTCTCACGTTAATTGGTGGTGAAAGTTTAGAGCTGGATACATCCTAAAGTCTCAGCACATGTATGTACATTCACATAAAAGTGAAATGAAAAAAATATATATGTGTGTGTGTGTGTGTACAAGGAGTATACTTTAAATTTGTATTATATCATAACTTTCAAAATAAATTCTTGAGGGGGAAATTTAAATAAATGAAAGCATAAGTAAAACATATTCAATGCACAAAAATAATAGAAATAAATTATAAAACACTAATATAGATCAGATTAGAATAGAGCTAAGAAAGCTGCAAACAGGGTGGAAAAAGAATATAGGATTCAAACTTGCACGACACCAAAAGGCATTTTTCGCTTCCGTCAGTTGTACCACTGTGTTATCAGCACACTGACATGATTAGCAATTTTGGCTTGTATACATCATCAAGTAAAGGAATTCTTAAAACTAAATTTTTTGGTCCTATTTCAGTGTGCTATTGTCTAAAAAATTCACCAGAGTTTGTTCTTCAGCTTCTAGGGCATTTCTTACAAAAACATAATTTTTTAAAGTGGCATTCCGATTGAAGTTAGACGGACTGATAAAAATATATCCAAGTGAAAGATGTGCTGACAAATATATATTAGCCAATAAGGTATATTTATAAATAGAGAAATACAAATTTAACATACTTTTTAATGCAGTAGAATATTTAAAATGATATCAAATTTAATTTATAAATATTGTTGTTAGTTTTTACCTGTTTCAGAAGAAAAAAAAAATCTTTTAATGCTTTATCTGATTTGCTATAGTAGTTTGATATAGTCAGACGTTCGTTTTCATTAAAAGTAAATGTGCATGTAGAACTAGGAAATAATTGTAAGGACAAATTTTGCTATTTCATTGTCTTGGAATTAATTTTTTTGCACTTGATTTTCTTGACAGTAATCACTGCTCTCTGCGAACTAATATTGTAGTTGCAGTTATCTTATTTTTCTTTTCTTTTTTTTTTAAACTAAATTCAGTTGATTGCTGTCTTTTTCAGTATGCAGATTTCTCACTATAATTTTAATTCAGAAATAAGTATTTTTTAGAAAAACATTCTTTTCCTGATCCAGCATTCACCGCTGCTCCTGCCGCCATTGGTTTTTGGTGACGACACCTAATTGCTCCTTTTTTACCACATGATCCCAACGCTTCCGCAGACATACGGATAGAAGTTGGACTCCATCCATACATCACCCGTCACTGCATATCGACCGGATTGCAGCTGTCAATCAAAGTGAATTCGCTTGCTGATTGGAGAAAGGCATGTGCAGAAGTGGAAATGGGCTTTTAGTAATTTTTCAGCTAAAACATTTGGACAATAATGATAATACAAAAAGGTTGAGTAAAAGATATCCATAAAGTTTACTTATTTTTCATACATTTGAAAGTTTGCTACAGGCATATGAAATAACAATAAGTGTTTAGGAAATTGGATTGGACCAAAAAGTTCTTTATATGTGGAAGTTTGTTATATACCAGGTTCACTATAGTGGGGTTTGACTGCATATCAGTTTTAAGAATTACCCTGATAAAGCTTTTAAGAATTACCCTGATTAAGATCTCTTTTGCAGTTACTCACTGTAAACTTTGCCATTGAGAGATGTAGAAGGATTTGGGTAAACTGGATTGACTGTTGATGTGAAATATCAGGTATATTTTAGAGGAAATATAATAGTATGTTTTATTGTTAGTTACAAACAACAAACAATTTAAGAGTGCTGTGTAAACATTTGGGATAAATAAAATAGTTAGTAAACTTACAGAATGTCTGGATTCATTGTCTGCAATAGACAGTTTTCATAAATGCTTAAATTAGCTAAGAAATTATTTCTAGAGCTCTGGCTGTTTGTGGTATTGGAGAACAGTGTTTTGAATGCTTACTTTAATAATTTTTCATGAATTTTCACTTGTTCATAGAAATTGTTCTCTCCCTACCCCAATAGTGTTAAAAAAAATATACTGAGTTAAAAGTTACATTTATTTTTTTGTGAAGTGCAAAAACTGTTCTAGCTGATCCTGAAGAGAATATGAGTTTGGTAATAAGGTAGGTGCATATTTAGTAAGGAAGCTTTGTAATTATTCCTAAGTATGTATGACTACACTTTTATTAAATATAAATTTTGCTGCAGTTAGCTGTTCAAAGCAGATGGTTTAATGACTTGGTCTGTCAGGTATGTTGTTTGTATTGACTTACTTGGTGATTAATTATACTGCAACAAAATTACTTAAAAGTCTACTTAACCTAAAATCAGTATTTCTTATTTACAACAGAAAAATAAAGATTATTATTATTATTATTATTATTATTATTATTATAAACCTTGTAAATGTAAAACTTAATTTTCTTTTCTTTTTCTATCTGCTTTTTCCCTTTGTCCTTTTCTACCTCTTTCTAGGTGCTTAAGGGAATAACTGTCATATTTCAGTTAGCTTTTATTACTTGGTAATTTGTTATTAATTAATTGGAAAATGCAGATGATAGCTGTCTTTGACATTCTGATTATTTTCAAAAAATTATTTTATGAACTTATTTTTAAAATAGATTTTCCACATTTTTCTACATAAATAATCCTCTTGATTCTAATTTCGTTTTTGTTCTTCAATGTACTCAATTGATTACATTACTTTGGCAGAAGATGTGTATGACTATGGAACCGATTATTATTATGAATCTGAAGACTGAAATTGGATAGCTTTGGCATTTTCTTCTGTAAGTGTATATTATTTTTAAATTTATACTATTTATTTTTAATAAATTTTGAATACGGTTCACATTATTGCTTAAAATGTGTTTTATTTGGAAGGATGAATTTTGTGATTAAAACTTAACTTTACTGATTATAATAATTTTTTCAGTTTTATATATAAATTAGATGGAGTTACTATGCTAAAGTAAAAATATGAATTTACTATGTTAAAGTAAAAGTATATTTCTAAAAGAAGTTTAAATGACAACTTTTCCTCAATCTGCATTCTTTGCAATTGTTGCATCCACAAACTATGACCCCATACAAGACTGGTGCTAGGTATTTTGCTGGCCAGTGTGTTAGCTCTGGTTTGTAAATTATATTGCCCAGTGTATGTCTAAATTCTAAAACTTTTGTCTCTCCTAAATCCATCTGCATGGTGCAGCTGCACAGGTTGCACTGGTGCTAGCACTGGCCCTGACATTACTACACTTCAAAATCTGAAATCTGGTGTCCAATATCCGGAATCATCTAAGATCCGGACCACCAGCTAAAAATAAATAAATAAAAATCCTCTACAAAATCTAAGAATGATGAATGTAATACTAAGCAAACGTAAGCAGGTGTGTCATGAATGCAATTTTTCTTGGAACTGTTTATAAGTAGAAATTGTTTACAATTAAAAAAAAATCATTGCTTGGTTTCTTACAGCATGGTAGGTGCATAACAGAAAAGCCTACAGTGATTCTGGATTAGAAATTTTGCAATTTTAGATTATAAGTTTAAATCTTATAAGATGACATGTATAAATTATGAAATTAAATTTACGAAGTAATAAAGCATTTGTAATTATAAAAAAATCAAAATTTGCAAACTAAAAGGGACTCAATATTTAAATTTTTTTTTAAAATTAAATCCTTTTAAATGTAAGTTATTTAATTTTTCTTTTGTTCCAATGCCTTCTCTTTAATTTTATAGACAAAATTTCTTCTTCAGTTTCAAAGTTGCATTGTACAAGTCCTGTAGTTGCCGTGTCAAGAATTTCCACTAAATTGTCAGTCCGAATCTTTTTATTCTCAGTAGTCTTTCTTCACTTTCAACAATGATATTTTCCAAAGTTAAAAACCATGATTTTGCTGTTCATTAATTAGTTGATTGATGATATGTATTTCTTCACAAAATCAGTAAGTTGGCCAGATTAGCTGTAAATTATGCCAAGCACTTTTTTACATATCTGAAAATTTTTCCTTTTGTGATCTTGCAATGCACGTTATGTCTACACCGCAGATTTTATGGTAAAATATTCCAAAAATTCTTGAATAATCATGCTGCTGTTCAAGGCACGTAGCACAGATTTTAAAAAAGCTTGTTTTATATCTGCATTTCAACAAACCACGTGGATAACCAATGGCTGAATGTTGGATATGCTGTAAAGAAAAGACTTTAAGTGAAATGTGAACCAAACAGTTGTTTATAATCAGGAAAATTTTTGCATCATCCAGTAAACCAACTCAGCCTCGAATACGAAATAATCTTCAAATCAGTGATTTATGAATGTTTTTATCATCCATGCTCTTTTATTTGACATAGAAAATCTTTATTCTTTTTAATGGCCAAAGTTGTGCATTTGGTGTTCTCAACATCAGTTGAGATCTGTTCTGCAAAAGTCATTAAGGTATTTCAGTGCATAAATAGTAAATAACGACCAGTTTCATAAGCGTAATAAATTTGTTTTAGAGCTAATTTAATCAGTTTAATGAATTCATTTGCAAATTTTTCAGCTGCTTAAGTATTAGCTGAAGCTTTTTCACATGAAAATTTTAACTGTTTTAATACCATGGCAATTTTTTAATTTGGTTAACCAACCTGTCAAATATGTGCACTCAGTTTTTTTAGGTCTCATTTTCTTATGAAATATTTTGGCTTGAACCATTAACATTGGACCTGTCAGTGGCAGGCCCTGGCTGCAATGCTGTCTCTTTCATTTAATCATTGCTTAATCATGATTTTATTTTTAGCATAATGAATGATTTTTCTGTTATTCATTGAAATCCTTCTGAAGGTCTACTTTGGCACAATGGAGGGGCAGCAACATCTTCAAGAAGGGAAACAGTGGTGATAGTACTGGTGATAGTCTGTATAATGACTTGGGACCAGATAATTCCAAATTTTATTATTTATTATGCATAAGGTATCAGAATTGACAAAAAATTCAAAAAGTTTCTTTCTCTGTTTTCCCCCCTCCAAATTTATGCTCCTGTCATAAATTCGAGATGGGTGCCTTTATCCATTTTTTGTACCAATTTCGCTTTTTGCTTAATTGACATAGAAACATGCTTTTATTTTGTAGATCCCTTTGCAACTCCTGAATTAAAAACTGCTGTCAACATAATAAAAAAATTTTATTTTGATAAGATAGCTATAATAATACTAATTAGCTGGAAAAAAATAACCTAAATCAAATTATAAAGGAGCAGTGCACTTTGCTAAGTTAGCTGAATTTAAATCTCTTGGAATCTAATTCTCTGTCCCTTCCATGCTGCTCTGCCAACAGAAAAAAAAAACCAGTGTGAACAACATCCCACTCCATAGAAGTAGGCTACACTTATTGTTTAGGCCAGATCCCCTCGCACACAACAACCACTCAAAGGCCAAAAGTATTGTGGCTAACTTCAATACAATTTCAATCTGTATATTGTTATTGGCAGCAGTGCGATTCCCTAGCCAGCTGGTGCTTGAAGGTGACTTTAGGAAGTCAGAGCTATTCAGAAGAAAAATTTCTTTTACAGCATACTTTCTTTTTCTTGAGTGTTATATTTCCCATTCCCTGATTTTGTAAAGTGAAAAAATTTCTAAAAAAAATGCTGGAGGTCCGGAGGTCTGGATTTTGGCACAGTATATATCATTTGGTATTATGAGTAATTTCTTTCAGTTTCAATCAATCTTGCTTGTATTACCTATGCATGTGAGGTATATGCTAGTTAGATTTTAATATAAAGCCATAATTCAAATGTCTGCTCTGCCATATAAATTATACTTTCTTAGCCAAACTCAGCTGTAATGACGTTTGAAATAACAAACATTAGTAGGCATCATAATCTTTGTTCGAGGAATCAATCAAATGAAGGTAGCTGTTAATTAGGAAAATCAATTTTGCTGTTGATCAAAACTAACTGTCATAATTTCATTGTAGACCATGAAAAGTATCATCAGAAATATGGGACTGAATATTGCTGCTGGTGGAATAAGTGCATTTTTCACCATGTTCATTGTTTATTGCATAACTTTACTTTTCTGTAGAGATTGATGTGAACATATGCATGTATCATTAAGGGTTGGTTACATTTTAGGCATTATATTTTATGCTTAAAAATGCTTTGTTTGTGCTGCATAGATTTCATGGAATAATTTACACAAGCAGCCATTTGAACTCACCAAACTGACTAAATAGAGTGTAGCTTATGACTGGCTGTTATTGCATTCTTGAAAGCCATTTCAGTTTCTTTGGATTTAGGCATATGCAGTTGAGATGTCGGATATCAATTTTTTTTTTTTTTAAGTGATTCTTCTATTTTAAATTTCAGGTCGTTTGAGATTAACAGTCTCCTCCAGGATGCTCAGTGGTATCATGGTTGTCTTTTAAGTTGACAGAAAAAAATCTTATAATAAATTAAAGGTTCTTGAACCTATTCAGTTGTTCGGAAAGTAATTCCTTTTTCTTTTTATGAAAATGAAAGAAGATTTTTCGTATATTGAATAAATATTTTATTGAATTATATATTGTTCATTCTGGTCCAGTACCTTTTGCCATCTTTCTGGCAGTAACATGATTCTATACTCATAAATTTTTTCCTTTGCTGGCTAAAAACGGATCAACTGATTTTTGATCTCATTTGAAGTAAAAGGTTTTACTGCCTAAAAAAAAAACATTGTAGAGACCGGGACAAATAATAATCAGAAGGTGCCAGATCTGGAAAATATGGTGGTAGTATATCCCTTTCAATCTGCAAAAGCTTTAGGGGAGGTACCAAACTTGGATGAGGCTTAGTATTATCTTGGTGGAATACTATACTTTTTCTGTTGATCAGTTCTGACCGCTTTTGTTTAAGTATTTCATTCAATTTGTCCAGCTGATGACAGTATGCTTCAGAATTGATCATTGTGGTATCTGATAGAAGTTAAAAGAAAAAGGATTCCTTTGTGAAATCCCACAAAACGGGTATCATCATCATTTTGATGAATATCAGTTTTCAAAGTGCTTCAAAAGCCGGTTCATCTCTTTTACTCCATGATCTCTTGTGTTTAAGATTGTTGTAGACAACACATTTCTTGATCCCGGTGACTTTGCATTTCAAAAATGGGTCATTTTCTTGACATTTGAGAAGCAAATCACAAATGTCAATGCAATGGCACAAATTTCTTTCCATAAAAATATGAGGAATTCATTTGTTGAGCTTTGAGATTAAACATAGGCATTTGAAATGATCATGAATAGTCGAATTCGATAAATTGAATCTCTCAGCAATCTCGCAAATCGTTATTCGCCAGTTTGCATAAATTAATGCCTTTATTGTGTCTTCATGAGCTTCAACTGGCCTTCCAGAACATGTTGCATTTTCGAGATCAAAATTTCCATATCGAAATTTAGCAAACATGTTTTGGCACTGGCATTCTGTCAGTATATCTTCTCCATACACATCAGGTAATTTTTTTTCTTGCTTGAACAGTATTTTTAACTTCTATAGTAAAAAAGTAAAATATGCCGAAAATGCATCTTTTCACTTTCCATATTTGAAAAGGCACCAACTAAAAACTTATGTAGAATCAACTGAACTTTTTCACAAGCAAGCCTTGCTATGTTAGATGTCAAAATATGTAATGATTATGCAGCTTAAGTGTGAAGTTTCAGTGAAAAGTACACTTAAGCCCTCTTTTGGAAATAAACGAAATTATTTTCCAAACAACTCAATATTTCCCTGACCTATGATCACCTTATTCATTGGGTTTGTTAAAAACTCCTGAAGGAAAAAAAAAAAAAAAAAAAAAAAAAAAACTGATTATATCATGATCGTTAGTGGCGAGAAATTAACCTTTCTTTTCATTTTACTAATCAGACCAGATGGAGAAAAAGCATAATCAAGCAGCTTACTGTGTAGAAAGTATTTGCTTAACATGTGCAAACACCATTATACAAGTTCATAAATTTGAACAATTTTGATTGAGAAGTCAAAATAAGCAAAACTGTAACTAAATTATAGAGAGCTTTGTTTACATTACAAGTTTCAAGGAAAGAATACAGGAAAAAGCTGAAAAAAGATAAAATATCTATCATTGACAGAAAAAGTTCTGTACAGTCAAAAGTCGTTAATTCGGACACCCATAATCCAGAATGATCTATAATCCGGACCTCAGAGCTAAAATCTTTCTGCGCATGTGCCACGTTGACGCATGCGCATAGGCGTTTTACGCGTGCGCGCAAGACATTTACGACTGCGCATATGTGTCTGCGCAAGCGCAAAATACGTTTTCGCGTGCGCGTTTAATGTAAAACGGAAGGTATAAGCTAAAATTATCTAATTATCTATTTCAGTTAATGTTGATGATTGCGTTGTTCCTTAATCTTCGAATTGGATCCGGCTTATTATTTTTTGCAGACTGTAAGAGCAATTTTATAAAAGTAAGCTTGAACTTTCGATTATGTCAAATAGAATTTCCGATGCTGAAGCTCCCAAAGGATCTAGAAAACGAAAGTATGCTTCGATGTCCATCAAACAAAAAACGAATTGCTATAAAAAATGGATAAAGGCATATCTTATCAATTTCACTCTGCTATGCGCGCGCGGGGGGGGGGGGGGCGTCGCGGCGCCGGCAATGAACTGGAAGTTGATCTGTCAGCACTATCGTTATCTTTAGGGCAGATGTTTTTATTTTATTCGGCTTATAATTCCTTACTAAATGTAGTATTTAATCTCGATGTACTCCGTCTTTGATATGATTTAAATCAAATTCCTCGTCATTATAAATATCACGAATACAAATAAAATAGTTTTCTGGTTGCAATTTTCTAATTTCGGCTATGCGTAAGGTATGCTTTACGCATGCACGCGTTGAAAGAAATGTTTAATAAAATAAACATTAAGCTTCTTTTTTTGTAAATTTCGATACCCTTTAGATCATAATTCTCATTATTTTATAAATTACGGTTTGATATTTTTAATTTTATAATTTCTGCATGCCATCTTACCAGATTTAAACTGATGATCTATAATCCGGAATCGCCGAAGTTCCGACGAGTCCGGATTAAAGACTTTTGACTGTACTCACTTTATTTAAAATCTATCTAGAAGAAAAATGTTCTTCTAGTAGCCTAGTCAATGCAATCCTGATCCACTTGTGTTGAAGCCAGCTGCAGGGGTGAAAGCCCCCGCACACTCTTACGAGACTTAAAATGCTGCAACTCAAATCTCTCCATTCTGACTCTGCTCCAAAATCTGAATCAACAGCCAGCGCTCGCCTCTCAAAGGGGGAGCCCCGCCACTGCTTTTTGCTTCTCCTTTTCCTTTTTCTCAAAATCAGAATAAAGACTCCAGACTAACTTCTTACAATGTGCAGCCTCCGAGGTAAACTCTTCTCTCTGCCCCCAAAAATTTCATAAGCTTACAAAAAAAAAAAAAAAAAAAAAAAAAAAAAAAAAAAAAAAATCACAAATTTAAATCTCACCGGTTCTAAAATTTTACTTTATCTTTAACTGAAAAAAATACACGCCTTTTTTTTTTTTTTTTTACATTACATTTTTCAAGAAACTACCAGCTAAATAAATCTTTAACAATTTAAGAATACTCTTTTTACCAGATTAAAAATATACATGAGTACAAATAAAAATACTAGAATAATAACTTAAAACAAACATTAATATAATTAAAATTCACGGCATAACACTATGAGTATATTAGATACTGAACCGAAAGACAGGTTAAGAAACAAAAAAGGCCATATCTGAATCTGTAACACCACAATAAATGCCTATAAACAAGAATATGTAGTATTTTGAAGTTTTAAGTGCTGTGCAATCTCATTGGAATGTCCGTTAAGAACATGTGAATTTTTATTGCTATATTGGACAAAACATACATTGAATGAACTGGTGATCAGTGAAAGCAGATTATTTAGAAGTGTTATTTGAGGTTTAGCTGATTTCTGGGGAACTCTAACAAAATTCTTCTGTGCTTAAGATGTATCACTTTTTTCTTTAATTCTATAATCAGTTGGTCTCTTTTTACCATCTTTTTCTGCTTTGTTTTCAGACTTTTTGTTAAAATTCTTATCAAACTTCCCTATTTATAATTTAATTATCATTCCATGTGCGTACTCTTTGGCATAGGAAAGGTGAAGCTATGTATTACAGCTCTTTGTTTCTTGGCGTTTAGTCATACCTTTTGGGTGGGGGTGGTGATGTTCAACTGCTTTAAGGCTCACCAGCGGCGGAGCGGTAATGTCGCTGAACACTGGTAGTTTGGTCCGAGGTTCGAATCCTGCGAACGGGCTGGCTGCATGGGTGTTTTCCCCATGTGTAACGTGTATACGAGCCAGTTTCCCTTAGAAAGTCCTCCACGAAGGCATCCCTCCCTTAAGGCAGATAGCCCTTGAGTGCTTTGCCATAATTTCATAAAACCAAACCAAACCAAACCAAACCAATCAACTGCTTTAATGCTTCTTTTCTGCTTTTTAAACATGATGTAACAGTACCAACTCTGTATATCTTGCAACCTCCTTCCCACAATACAAGTGAAAATTGATTTTTCTCAATTTGAAGCATGATTTATTTCATCAAGTGCTATTTGATTAGTTCTCAAAATAAAAATGTGATGACGAATATAATTTATAATTTTAAAATATAACAGCTGAATCAAGTTAAGTAATTCTCTTTCAGACTGCAGATATTTTTGCTATTCATGCTGAATTTTACCAAACTTGCAAAGTGTATGAAAACTACAAAAAATGTCAGTAGTTTGAAAACTACTGTACAGGATCATTTTTGAGATATTTGGTTTAATATATTATAGTCTGCTTTACTTATTGTAATTTAAAAGTAAAATTAAATTACATTCAAATATTCTTCTAATTTCAGATCATCTGGTAAGAAGAAAAAAAGAAAAATGAAAGAAACTGTGCATTTGAGTTTACTTTTTTACATTTATTATAATCTTTATCAGTTATTTTCTGTTAATGGGATGATGCCACTTAATGCTAAACATAAATATTGGCATGTAATCTAACTGGATGCATTCAGCCCTTACAATATATAAAGCTCCATGAAGAGAATAACTATTTTGCATATGATGCTTAATGTGCACAATGCCAAATTGTACAATTCTCTAAATTTTTTTAAAGCAAAAACAAACCACTGTGCACATGGGGCAAAGAAACTGTTGTTCCACATACACAATGATCTGTTTTCACTGTAAGAAATATCAGATAATTGTATTTTGCATTGGGCACAAAATCAAAGAAAATTGATTATCTGCTCTTCATCATAAAAACAACTGAAAATTTAGGACCGTAGATTACTGTATTGATGTGCATTGCCTGACTGATATTCATTGATATCTCTTGTTCGCAACAATGCTATTGCTCACGTGATGCAAACAGGCTAGCATATTTGGCAATTTGTTTCCCATTAAAGAAAAACACCCCTTTTTTTAAATTTATAAGTTAGCTCAATATTTTTCTTCAAAGGATTTTCCCTATCCTTCCCATTATTTTCCTTTTGAGTCTTGTTAATTTATTTCCATCTTTTGCTGATCATGATAACCTAATTTTTCTTGATATATGAATATGCACTTATTCTGTATTCAATAATATTATACACTGTTATTTTGTATAATCCTTTTCAAATATCTGGCATCAGAGTGTTGAAAAATTAAACATTAAATTTTTGTTAAAATTAGTTTTTATTGCTTTTTTGTCTTTAAATATTAGTTGAGAGGGGATGCTAGAATCCACTTTGTTCTTGTATCTTGAAAGTCATTAGATGCACCCATCTAATTTTGCATGGTATGAAAGTATGTTTTAAAATTATATTTTCTGATTAGATAGATTTAAGTACTTTGTTTCTTATGAGTCTGCGTTCATTCGATGCTGACATCTTTATTATTGTAAACAGTGTCTTCTTTTATGCAACATTTTTTGTTTTAGAATATTTTTAGTTAAAAATGTTTTAGATTTGATAAATTTTTGGTATGCTTTTAAGGTTTTTTTCAGTTGTGGGGTGTGGTGTGTTTTTGTGAATAATATCTTTAATGGATAATTAAAGTGAATATTGACTACTTACTGTTTTGTGTACTAAATGTATAACTCATTCACTTTGGTGTGTTTTATTAAACTACTTTTCAAAATATGTCAAATGATTTTCAATGGCGTTTTGATAAAGATATCCAGTTTTTGAGGATATGGTTGAAATTTTTATAGTGTTGTATTAGTTTACTTAAAATAATGTACTTATTTTATTCACAACCAAGATACATTCAAATATAAAATTGTGAAACTGATGCTATGAATCTAATGCAGATGTTATTGTCAAATGTTGTTTTTATGGATAATTTTGATGAATATTGACTACTTACAGTTTTGTATGCTTAAATTTATTACAACTTGGTGAGTGGCGAGTTTTTCTAAACCATTTTTCAAAACGCTGAAGTGAATTTCAGTAGCTTTATAAAGCCACTGAAATTCATTCATACTTGTTCAGTTTTTGAGGATATGGTTGTATTTTTTATAGTGCTGTATTAATTAAGTTAAAATAATGTACTTATTTTATTTACAACCAAGATGTGTTCAGATGTAAAATCATGAAACTGATTCTATGAATCTCATGCAGATATTATTTTCAAGTATGTAGAAACATCAAATATGTGTTCTGTAAGCTTTAAATAACTTCATCAATAGCACAATTTTTATAAAAATAGTTTATTGTAGTTATTTTCATTTTAAAAAGATTAATTTACAGCTAATTTCACTTGTAAGTTTGTGGATTTCCCATTATTCCACGCATTGGCTTTTTTAATCTCTAGTATGTTGATCAAAAAGAAACAAGGTGATGTCAACCATGTAGGCAATTGATTGACTAAGACATTATTTAACTTTAATAAACATTATTTTAATCCCATCTTCATTTTTTCAAAGTACCACCCTTCTGCATTCAGAAAACATTTCAAACATTATACAAACACTGAATATTTTGAGTGTTTGCATAATAATTGGAATGTTGCCTGAATGTCTACTGATAGAAATACATCTTTTTATTTACTGCATTTTAGCAACAGTGTCATTTATGGAATCAAAACAGTTACTCTTCAGTATCGATTTCAAGTGAGGAAGTAGAATGTCATGAGAGGGCCAAATCTGGTAATTAAAAAGAACAAAGGACTATTGTGAACTTCATTTTGCCTAAACCTTAATGCATTTTCAGTGTGCTGTGACGTACATAACCTTGTTACCTTTACGGGGGGGGGGGGGTGAAGTGTTTACCTTTTTTCTGTTGAAGTTATCTGCAATAATTATTCTCTCTTACCAACCTCAACGCATTACTATATAATTACATACTCTATGAGAAGAAGAAAGGAAATTTAGTATTCTGCCTTTTCAAATAAAAACATTATTGACATTGTTGCATTCCCAGTTGTTCTTGGATTCAGTGGTGTAGGAGCATTTGGAATCCTTTGCTGGGAGCGTGCTGCTTCAGTTCAGAGTATTAACCATTTGTGAAGTGTTTACCTTTTTTCTGTTGAAGTTATCTGCAATAATTATTCTCTCTTACCAACCTCAACGCATTACTATATAATTACATACTCTATGAGAAGAAGAAAGGAAATTTAGTATTCTGCCTTTTCAAATAAAAACATTATTGACATTGTTGCATTCCCAGTTGTTCTTGGATTCAGTGGTGTAGGAGCATTTGGAATCCTTTGCTGGGAGCGTGCTGCTTCAGTTCAGAGTATTAACCATTTGTTGATTATAAGATACCATTTATTATAGTGTTTTATTAATATATTAATTTATGCATAACCAACCGGAAAGATACTGATCAGTCTAAGAAAATTAGTAAAGGAAGTAATGCACATGCATCTAAAAAGTGATTTTATTATAAAATTGTATTAACTGATAAGAAAAGGCCTGTTTATGAGTAGAAATAATGTTTACCATATCAATAACAATCTGGTTCTTTAGACTTTGTAATATCTTCATCCTAATGAATTTTAGTATTTATTTTAATTCAAAGTATAATTCTTTGTAGCCAGTGAAAGAGCATATTATGGAGCATTTTTACTTCCTTGTATGAAGTAAAGGAAATACTGTAAATGCAAAAAATTTTGGGTATCGTATCTCGGTGGAAATATCCAATTTCAGTGTTCCCAAATGTATTTGGATTTTTTTTTTTTTTTTTTTTTTTTTTTAAATACTTGATAGCTGATAGCTATATGTGTGCATAGAGTAAAGGACTCTTTCCCCCCCCCCAAAAAAAACTGATGAATTAAAAAGTTTTTTTTTTTTTTTTTTTTTTTTTTTTCCTTGAGGTCAGTACATACATATGCATGTATCTTGCATAACTCAAAAACGATTAGCCATAGAATGTTGAAATTTTTTGTATGGGGCTGTTATAACATGAAGTTATATCTATTTCCTTTTTTTATTGCAACTGATATCATCAAGCATGTGTGTATATATATATATATATATATGAATTTAATAAATACAATATTATAATCTCATTCATACAAACTAAAGTAAATATATATATATTTACTTATACATACACCTAACGTCTTACCCAGCTTAAAAGTCCTTACCTAGCCTTTTATTTTTGCACTTGTTGGTCATTGTTGCATACTTTCAATGACAGAAGTGTTTAATGACTTTTAAATGACAAATGTATTCACGTTTTGGTAGTGTGAAATTTAAAATATATATATATATATATATATATATATTTGACTAATAATGAAATCTATCTATACGTATGATAACAGTTTAAATATGTAGCTAGTCAGATAAATATCGGTATTTAATATGAGTATATTGTTGTTCTAAAAAGAATATTTAATAGGCCATACTAGGAATCGTGGTGGCCACATCAGATGTTTTTAATCAATAAAAGGCATACAAACAAATCATTGTGTACCATATTGCAGAGTGAAGAAAAGAGGGTTGAAAGAAAATTATTGATTTTAAAGCACGTCTGTTTTAGAGGCATTTCTGTGAGGGGCTATGTCTGATTAATAAAGAAATCTCTTCTTCAGGTAACAGAAGTTTGGACAGATCTTATTAAAAGATATCTAGGGAACATTTCAGTCATGCTGCAAATACTGAGGTGAAGGCACAAATGAGAATACAGTATGGAAAAAAATTTGATGAGGGCTTGTAGACTTGGTTTCAAGACTTGTTGACCTGGTTTAGCTAAGTTTCCAAAATTTAATTGGTCTTATCTAGTTTCTTTTTGATCAGCCTAGTATCTGTTATTTGGAGCTATTGTCTTCTTTATTGCAAAATTGTGTTGAGTAATAATTAGAAATGTGTCCATGAAATGCAGTGTAGTTTGTATTTTATGTAGTTAGTATTTAAGTATAAAAATATGTGGATGTATTGGTGTTTGGAAGTTTTTGTGTGATCACATGGCAGAATTTTTTCAATTCAAGTAGCATAACTGTTTTACAATCTTTTATCATTAAGGGAAGCAGATGCACACACAGCTATAAAACTCATAAATGTATTTAGAAAGGGATATCATAATCATTCTGAAATATCTGCCTAATACATTTGTAAGGAATATGTTAAGTTTTTAATTATACTTATAAATGTGTTATTTTGGGTATTCTGTAGACCTCACGTGACAATGTATAAATGTGAGGTATTGGTCTCTATTTGGTATTATAAGGGTTGATGTTACATTTTTTAAAGAAAAGCATAATACATTTTTTCAGCAGAATATTAGAAATATAGTCAAAAGTCGTTAATCCGTACTCGTCGGGACTTCGGTGATTCCGGATTATCGATTTTTCCGGGTTATAGATCATCAGTTTAAATATGGTAAGATGGCATGCAGAAATTACAAAATTAAAAATATGAAACTGTAATTTATGAAATAAAGAACAATTATGATCTAAAGGATATCAAAATTTACAAAAAGAAAAAGCTTAGTATTTATTTGTTTACTTTATTAAACATTTCTTTCAATTAAGTTGTTTAAGTTGCTTCATTTCATGTGATAATACTTTCTCTTTAATTCTATTAAACAGACATAATTTCTTGTTTAGTTACAAAGTTCCGCTGTTCAAGTCCGTTGTGTCGAGAATACCGACTAATTTGTCAATCAAAATTTTTTTGTTTTCAATAACCTCTCTGTCACTTTCTTCACTATCGGAAGCGAATTATAATGATGAGGAACTTGATTTAAATCATATCAAAGATGGAGTACATCGAGATGAAATATTACATTTAGTAAGGAATTATAAGCCAAATAAAATAAAAACATCTGCCCTGAAGATAAGGATAGTGCTGACAGATCAACTTCCAATTCATTGTGCGCCTCTAACAGTCTGCAAAAAATAATAAGGCGGATTCAATTCGAAGATTAAGGAACAATGCAATCTGCAACATTAACTGAATTAGATAATTTTAGCTTAGCTTATACTGTCCGTTATACATTAAACGCACATGCGTAAACATATTATGTGCATGCGCACACGCATATGCACAGCCGTAAAGGTCTTACGCGCACGCTTAAACGCCTATGTGCATGTGCAGAAAGTTTGTAGCTTTGAGGTCCGGATTATAGATCATTCTGGATTATGGGTGTCCGAATTAACGACTTTTGACTGTATTATTCTTTGATCCCCCCCCCCAAGTTTTGGATTTGTGAAATCTGTAAGTATTTAATTCGTTCTTTTTTTAATTTTGGCAGATTTGATGTAAACATATCTGGTATGTGGTTTTTTTTAACATTGATGGATTTCACTTTACATTTTTGCATGTCCAAGCAACTTTGTTATCACTTGAAAAATAAAGAATAAAATTTGCATAAGAGTGTGCTTGATCACAACATATTTTTTGCCTATCATAGTTGCCAAATATTTCCAGTGAAACTGGAAGACTCCATGTTTTTGTCACATATCCTAGTCTTCTGGTGGATCACTGAATCTCCCAGTGTTTAAGTTTTATTTAACCTTTACTAAAGAAAGTGTTTCCTAATAGAAAACTGATTTTGTTGAATTAATGAAACATGCAAATTCCATTCCCCCACTTCTGATATTCAGCATAATTTATTAAATTTTATTTGATTTGAATTGACTTATTCTATTGCAGACATTTGCAGAACATTTTATGATGATTTAACCAGTGTTCAATAAATTAATGTTTGCATTTAATTTTGTTTCACATCAATAAATGGAACAGTACTAAATTCATATATACAGTAGTACATTTATTATTAATTTTACTTTCCTCATATTTAAAAGTACTTTGAAAAATAAAAGGTTCTCTTCTTTCCTCAGGATTTTCTCGGTATAAAAGCGGAAGAAAATTACAAGATAAGCTAAGTCAAAGATCATAAAATTTAGAATTTCCAATTAAAATACCGTAATTTCCGGAAGAAAGGCCGCATCAGCGTAAACGCCGCACTCGAGAAAAATGGCGGGAAAAAAATTAAAATTACACAGAAACGCCGCATCAGCGTAAACGCCGCAATAGATTAAATTGCGCGTGACATCGTCGTGGGCCGTATAGATGCAAAAACTCAACCTAAGCCCTGATATATGACATACCAGTTAAGAAAAATGCATGAAATGAAACCATAACTCAAAAATAAATTAAAGGTAAGAAATGTATAGCTTCTGTGCCGTTTAGAGACATTTTCAAAAATTTTCCGCTCCCTAATTAAAAACTATCCAAAGTACTTGTACTCAAACTGATGGGATCTGTATTTGGCAGAATGCCAAGAAAAATCCATTCATGCTGAAGGGGAAATACGTCAGAGCTCGTTATTTCGAGGCAGGTGGAGTCGTGTCCGCCTTTGAAAAAAATTGCAGAAAAGGCAGGGGTGGGGAGAGGATGGGTCCTGGAAGATTCATCGAATGGCACAGGAGAGAGACTATTCAAACTGATGAGAATGTTGATTTGAAAGGGGGAAGAATGTTATTGTTCTGAGATCTCGTTTAGGGTGAATGAGGCATGTAGGTCCGTTCAAGGGAAAGAATGTAAACAAAATAACGTTCGCAAAAAGCAACTGAGTGGTCTTTTGTGTGGGAACAGCACCAGTCTATGCACAATGACAAGGCCATCCAAACTATGTACAATGACCATCATAGGAAATATTTTATTTTTAGTGCACCTAAACGCCGCATTGGTAGAAACGCCGCACCCGCTGAAAATTTAAGTTTTAAACACGTAAACGCCGCGGCGTTTCTTCCGGAAATTACGGTAGTTATTCATTTTACATCAAAATTGCATTATAAATAGTTAAGTAACCTAAATCATGCACTGTAAAGCGTATTTTAAATCAGTTTGGAATTCTTTCGAAATGGCGTGGCCATTCAGTTTGAGAACCTGGTTTTTCAGATTTCCAGCTTGGCAGCTATGCCTCACCACCTTTTTTTTAATTCTCTTTTTGGTGGTGGGAGAGTAGGCTAATATTTGCTTATAATGTGTTTGTTTGCATTTGTTTCTTCTCATATATGTTTAAGAAAAGTGTTAATGGCTTAATGTTTCAGTATTTGCTTGTAAGGTAACTATGTAAATGTGGGAAATAAAAGTTTTTATGTCTGTTTGTTTTGTTTTCTGAGTGATAAAAGTTGGGAAAGTTCTAATGTTTTAGACAGAATTTTAGAATGTTTTAATTAGTTCACTCGTGTTTGTTTTGATGGTCAAAAGTTTTAAATTAATTTTACAAATATCTCCTGACAAATTATTGAGCTTAAATTTTGTGCATTTGCTGTTTGTGGACGGACAATGTGGTGAAGCAATTTCTTTGCATCCATTTGAGAATTTTTAAAATGTAGTGTTGAAATGATTTTTATCACACTATTTGCTTCGGTTTCGAAGTTACACAATGGCTGACATTTGTTTTCAGATATTGGAGTTTCACTTTTATTTGCAAATCTTGGTTACTAAATATTAGTGAGATAACTTTTATTTTTCTTTTATATATATTATTAATTTATTAATAATCTTTTTTATTTTAAAAAAGTCATTCAAAACATTTTAGATTTAAAAAAATGATTTGCTCTAAACGTTCTGGGGCAGGAAACCTCTCATAAATATTTAAACACTTTAAACAAATGGTTTATATTTAATAAAAGCATGAAAATAATGGGGCATTTAATATTTCATTGTATATTCTTTGATTAAAATTACACTTTTTGTGTGCTTTGTCAAGGATTTAACTAATTTCTTTGTGTAAAAATCAGGGTTGCCACGCTACCTGGAAAATCGGAAAAAGTCAGGGAATTTAAGTGTTTTAGTCAAAATCTGGAAAAGTCGGGGAATTTCGTACAACGATCCCGCCAAAAAAGGCGAGTTTTGCGCCGACGTCGGAAGAGGTAACTTTTTTGGCGAATTGTGTATCACGTGAGTGTCATTCGGGCAGCTGGCATAGAGCCAATTTTCGCAGCTCCAATTTGATTATCTTTTAGAAAGGCAAATCAAGTTTCCCGCAACTTTTGGTTTCTAGTAACCTCGAGAATCGCATGTGCAGTGCATGAACTAAAGAAAGTACCTGTTCTCGTATAAAACAAAATGGGTTTAATCCTAGTATACGGTACCATGAAGGTTAGAATCAAAAAATATGTATTGTAAAAAAAAAAAAAAAAAAAAAAAAAAAAACCCTCTTTGCAACAGACGTGGCTCCATTCCATCATAGAGGGAAACAGCTGTGCGTGCGCGATATATATGTCGCCAAAGCTCGAAACCGGTGTCGAAGTTCGAAGGTCACGTTATCAAGAATTCATAAAATGAATATCGTTTAAAATTTCTTTAAACTCTTAAGGAAAAGAAAATATTTTTTGGCGAAAGTAAATTAATTCATGGATTAGTTATTTTGAGGGGGGAAAAAACGTTCTTTGATAAAACATTTCTTCTTGGATTTTTCGCAATAATTTAAAAACGGATTTTCGTAGTTTTCTTTTTTGTCAAAGAACGTTTCTTCTTAATACGTGTTTCTCAATTTCCTGTACACATCGCGGAGAGGGAAATTCTGGCCGCCAGGTTCCGTCGCCAAATCCCTTGGCAAATTTTCCCTCTGCTTTCTAGCGGCGTAATAGCATTTACGTGTATGGAACCTTTTCTTCTTTACATAGACGTTCTTTGGTTAGAATAATCTCCATGTATGGTATAGCGGGATTTGGAGACAATTTTCAAAATCGTTCGAAGGCCGTACCGTATACTAGGATTTTACCACAAAATCTTTTTTAAACCTTTTCTTTTTAATAAATAACTTGTCATTTTGCAGTAAAATAAAAAAAAGTAGTAATCAGTCATCTAGGCTAACCATGTAATATAACTGTATTCGCTAAAATATCGTTGATTATTCTAATTCAATTTTTAAGTAATTATCTTTATGTGTATGTTATTCATATCATTTAATGTTGCTTTTCCCTCTAAATTTATTTATCATTAGTAAATAATATTTCCAAATTTCAGGAAATTTTCTCTGGCATAATCCTGACATTAATTCTAGCAGTATGATGACATACCATCACGAAATTTAATGCACATATTTTTTCCTTATACATGCTGCGAAATAAATATAAAATACCTCAATTTATTAAAAAAAATATCATTCAATAGATTTCTTTCTTTCGTTTAGCTGCAGAATGTCTGCAAAAAAACCTTATTTTATTTCAGATTGGGCAAATTCTAAATCTCACTCTTCAATGGAGAAAACAACTCCTATTATAATTATATTTGTGTTTTCAAGTGTTAAGGTGCCTTTTAAGAAGACACCTCACACAAATTCATTGCGTTGTGATTTATAAGAACCGGATTAGCCTCGTGTTGAACTGGTGATGATCATGAGTAATAATTAAATAAAACGTACAATTGTTATCCAATGTATATATGTCAAAAGTCGTTAATTCGGACACCCATAATTCGGAATGATCTATAATCCGGACATCAAAACTAAAAACTTTCTGCGCATGCGCCACGTTGACACATGCGCAGAGGCGTTCACGCGTGCGCGTAAGACCTTTTACGACTGCGCATATGAGTGTGCGCAAGTGCAGAATACGTTTTCACGTGCGCATTTTATGTATAATGGACGTATAAGCTAAAATTATCTAATTATCTATTTCAGTTAATGTTGATGATTGCGTTGTTCCTTAATTTTCGAATTGCATCCGGCTTATTATTTTTTGCAGACTGTAAGAGCAATTTTATAAGAGTAAGCTTAAACTTTCGATTATATCAAATAGAATTTCCGATATATATTTGTTAATATGTAAAGGATCTAAAGCGAAAGTATGTTTTGAAATCCGAAATCTGTTTATCAATTTCACGCTGCTCGGCGGCGGGAGCCTAATGAATTGGAAGTTGATTTGTCAGCACTATCCTTATCTTCAGCGCAGATGTTTTTATTTTATTTGGCTTATAATTCCTTACCAAATGTAGTATTTCATCTCGATATGCTCCATCTTTGATATGATTTAAAACGAGTTCCTCGTCATTATAATTCGCTTCGGATAGCGAAGAAAAGTGACAGAGGTTATTGAAAACAAAAAAATTTCGATTGACAAATTAGTCGGTGTTCTTGACACAGCAATTATAGGACTTGAACGGCGGAACTTTGTAACTGAACAAGAAATTATGTCTGTTTAATAGAATTAAAGAGAAAGTATTATCACATGAAACGAAGCAAAACTTAAACAACTTACATTGAAAGAAATGTTTAATAAAGTAAACAAATAAATATTAAGCTTTTTCTTTTTGCAAATTTTGATACCCTTTAGATCATAATTGTTCTTTATTTCATAAATTACGGTTTCATATTTTTAATTTTAGAATTTCTGCATGCCATCTTACGAGATTTAAACTGATGATCTATAATCCGGAATCGCCGAAGTCCCGACGAGTCCGGATTAACGACTTTTGACTGTATCTTAAATTTTATTAAGTTTCTTAAGTGGAAAAGTAAACAAAGTGTACCAAGAATAATTAAGAATAAATGTCCTCTGAGATTTATTGAATAATTAAGTGAATTTGCTACACAGTACACGTAATACCATAATTAATATACCTCTTAGCACAGCCAACGTACATTACGAGAATAGACTGGAATTTTCTCGAAACATACCTGGAAAAGTCAGGGAATTTCATTCTCCTGTTTGAGTGGCAACCCTGTTACACTTCAAACTACTAAGCATTTTAAATATAATGCAATGCAAAGCACGTCTAGAAAGCAAAGCTTTTGCAGATATGTCAGTACTCCGAATTCAGGTCCGAAATAACAATTAAGATTTGGTGTTATGTAGTTTTCTTCTGGTCGTCAAGAAATCTAGTACTTTCAACTTCTCGAAATTACTGGAAGGCATATAAGAGACGGATATGCTTACAACTACATATGGTGATCAGTTGTATTTATTCAATTACAATACCAATTACAGTAATAGAAGAACAGAAACAAATGATAGCTAAACTGGTGATATCTCGTCATTTAGCAAGATAGCGATTAATTCAATGTTAAATAGATTTGCCTCCTGTAATATTATTTTCATGTCAGAACATTGTCTCTTATAAACATTTCATGTTACATTATTTGGGGGGGGGGGAACTACAGTTTCACTAAAATTATTTAGACATTTACAAAATTTGTAACATTGCTCCCTTCTCAAAGACTTCACGTCCCGGACAGTGCATTCTCTAAGCAGGAAGCCATGCTTACTTTAAATAAAATAAATGCAGTACTAAAACAATAATTTCAATAAATAACATAATAAATAAATGCATACATTTACAAATATTACTACGATCTTAGTATACTATTTACAGTGGGTGTTTACACATTTTTGCAAAGATTTATATATATAAAAACAACCCTTAGAATTTTATTTTCTAATATGTTCAGTCTGATAGCCCTTTTGTTGAACTGTCATATTACATCTTGATTATTCCACTCCCCCTTCACAATCTTCCAGAGTCCATCCAATGTTTTGGGATGCCACGTAGAAAGAGCTTGTTTTAAAAATACATAGGCAACACATCAGGGGACTGCATCTGGGTGGGATGCATTTAAAGGAAATAGCTTCTATCCCGGTTTCATTTCTCATTTTTTTTTTTTTTTCAAAACATAGAACAGTATATTTAGAGGTATGGCTTGGAGCCTTATCCTGATGGAACTTGAGGTACGCGTGAGTAACATGTACCTACAAGAGTATTGATAAAAATACCTAGAAAAACAGAAATCTTAATTGAGATAGAAAATACAATTAATAATGAAATTTAATAAGGAAATGTAACATAGTAGGATACATTATAATAGCTTAAGAAAGAGCGGGAACTCGACACGGGCACCGAAGTTTACTTATCCCGATGAAGCAAAAGACTGAAGTATAACACAGACTGCTGGAGAAAACTGCATCAGGTTCTCATACATGTGTACTGTCTTTCGCCAATTGGCTGTTTTCTCTATAGTTTTTGAGTTTGTATCGCCTGTTTGGCACTGCCGCTGCAAACTTAACATAGTGAAGATTGTTTGGATAAAGAGAAGGGATTTCTTCTTTAAAAATAGGTATTAAAACATATATCTGATAATAATCCGAATTAATTTTGACATTTTTTTCTCCTTTCCTTATTTTACGTTTTCCGTTATAAGAGAATCAAGCAATAACCATAAAACCTTTAGAAAAACTTTCCTTGCTCTCTCTGAACCAACTCATTCAAGACTTTTCTCCTCTTTTTCGGTAGTAAATTGATCTTTTTCTATTTCAATCAGATAAATATATCCAAGCCTCATCAATTGTAAATATGTATTTCCATTTTTCACATAATTTTCACACAGCAATCTGCACCATAGTCTTATGCTGAGAAACATGTCCCCCCCCCAAAAAAAAGAAAGGAAAGAGTACAGTAGACTCTAAATATAAATATTTCCTGCCCGGAACTGAGGCATATGTCAAACTCTAAAAAGAAGATTCCAAATCTCTCATTTAAATTCAAATTTATTAGTGTTTACATCTGAAACCAAAACGTACGCTACAACTCAAAACGAATTCATGGAATACAAATAACATTGCCACACAAAAACAACAACAACCTAAAAAAAACCTAATCATTAAAAGTTTATAAAATTACTTTTCGTTCATATTTCATGGAGTCATCCTCCCAACTTGCAATGAGTAATAAGGAATTGAACATTGCAACATTCTTAATCATAAATCTAATCTCTGTGTTTACTTGAATCCAGCTTGACAGTCCTTCCGTGTATCGTAATACGAGATTCTCCATTTGAAACGGGTATGTTTCTCTGTTGAGGTGCTTTCATTACAGATTGTCTTTCTTTTATCCATAAGTATCAAAGGTCCTGCAAAATCAATGTTGGTAATCTGGAACACAGGGCAATAGTGAGGCTGGAGGATTGACCCCTTTGCTGGAATATCTTTTAGAAATAATGCAAGATCTGAAGATGGATGAAACAGTTCTTCGTCCACATAGTAACCAGAGTCTTTCTCGTAGAGAATTTAAGACGTGAAAAGTTTAATATCACTAATACTAAACTCAACTCCAGCAAAAAGGTTCAGTTTGCATTAAACGAATGAGCACTTTCTCAACTTCATTAAGTTCAGGAACGCGTAAGTTCACCTTTCCTTTTCTTCTCATTCTTATAGTTGTGAATGAAACGACTAATCCAAGCCATCATTCTAATAGTCCCGCGGTAAGTTGAGAACCGGAGTATTTATTAGACCAATGGAATTTGTGTTAAACAAAAATGATACAATTTCATTTTCTTCTCCTTGGCTACTTCTGTGCTTACAATGAAGTCGTTGCTTAGCTAGTTTTCTCGCGCTGAATATAGCCACTCCAGCCCCTCCCACCAATGGCACGCGACTGAATAGCGGGCAGAACATCATCTACTGGGCAAATGGCCTGGAAGTTCATTGTTCCTGGGATGTGCCTCCAGCCATTCTTTGGAGTAAGCTGTCTTATTTCCATAACTCTGTTGTCAACATATCATGCTACATATATTTGTATCCAGGCCAGTACAGTTGAAGAATCAGTCAAAAAACAAACGTTGTGTAATTTAAACTCTTAAAATGGGCGAAGCTAGACGAGCACAAATAGTAGCGCCCAAGAGTTATAATCGGGCAAGCAAAATCTCTCTTCCCAGTGGGAGCAAACTCTTGTTTTAGCTTGCAGCAAATTAACTTTCACGGAGTCTCCGCTTTCAGCACGAATGAAAGCTGCAGTCGAATATGCCAATTTACTTGCATCGCAAAAGAAATTAAGTGATATTATTTCATACTCACAATACAGATACCTTGGTTCACTGCGAAAAAAAAAAAAGCGGGGGGACAGTTATATCTTTGGTTCTACTGGACCGATTGACGCGAAATTCATCTTACGTTTTTCATGTCTCGAAAGTGCGACTTAGGATATGTATTAGATTTATGTATAGCATTGTTCTGATATCGGTATTTTGACACAAATTCGGACTTTTTCTGAAATAACATACCGATTTTTTTTCCATATTTCAATTCTACCGCTCAAATTACGCCAAATTACCAAGTTTTGTAAAAATCGCATGAGTAGTTTTTAAAAAATTAGCTCTCAAAATTTTAGCTCCTCAATGTAAATTGAGTTTGGTATATATATATTGATTAACTCTTTTTTTTTTTTTTTTTTTTTTTTTTTTTTTATTAAGCTTATTTGATTCCTCCTTTCACATTTCGAAATTCAGGTTCATTCCAAATAAAATTCACCCATTTCTTATGATTTATTTAATTTTTTAATTTTTAAATAATTTTTTCAAAAAATTTGAATTATAAGCTATAAAATTTTTACCATCATCTTAAAGTAGACGTATTTCTAAGCATACCTGCAAAAAATTACAATTATTTTTTATTCAAAATTTCCGAAGATATACGTGAATTTATATATTGGCATGTTTTGAAAGGTGGCATATTTGTTGAAAGCGATAAAACATCAGATGTGGTTTAAACACGCTGCTAAAATTATTTGGAAGTAGGAACGATATGTTTTTTTTGGCTCATGTACAATGTAGTAGGAACGAGGTGCCATTTTTTCTGCTTCGGCATAATTGAAGGGACAATTGGTTGCCATATATTAAAAAGTTCGCGAAGTGAATTATTCTTGGCCAAACTTAAAAAAATTTCGCCAAGATAAATTTTCGAGTTTCTCCATAAATTTCGCAACACATTTTACAAAATTTAATATCTGGGCATAATATGAGCCGTAGAATCGAAATATGGTAAAAAAGTGGTATGTTATTTCAGAAAAAGTCCGCTTTTGTGTCGAAATACCTATGCTAGAACAGTGCTGTATATATATATATATATATATAATATATATCCTAAGTCACGCTTTCTAGGCATGAAAAACGTAATTTGAATTTTGTCAATCGGCACAGTAGAACGGGAGATATGAACTGTCTCCGCTTTTTTTTCGCAGTGTACATTCAAACCTTTCAAGTAATTCAAATCATTCATCCACTCATAAAATTCTGACTTGGTTACAGAATCAACTTCATGATCCCAAGACAATGTAGATTTGTAATGTATCCGTTCCTCAATATACACTAATGCCGGCTAGCTTTAAAAGGATTTATTAACAGAGCACACAGGAACGGTTACAAGCAAAAGAAAGATACATAAAAATGAAACATATACCAAATGGAACATCAAACATTAGAATAACAGAGACATAGTAAACTATCATCATGGCGGCTGGAGGTGGACTGATTTTTTTTCGTATCGCCACTAGAGGGCGTTTAAATAAAATAGTTCGGTTACAGTTCATGAGTGCATGGCGTTGAATAAAATAGTGCAAATACATTTAAATAGTTCTGTTACATCCTCCCCCTCTGACTTCGTAGACGTCTCGGCAAGAAGTCAGGAACTGACATTTGCCTACTTTGTGCAGCAGGCAGAGAATCAGATGAATGTGCTCCAGTTTGACGAGCAGTAGATTTAGCGTCACCAGCATCTTGTGCAACAGGTGCAGATTCGGGTGGTATTACACGTTTTGGGCGTCCTCTTTTCTTTAAGGGAAACACTGGAGTTACACGAGCTGAGTTCTGAAACTTATTTCGATCTTGATATGGTTTCGAGGCTGAAACATGATACTTGCCGAGAATTTTATCTGGGTCGTGAGGATTGGCAATATCATAAGTGGCTGGAGATCTTGTAGTCACTATCACATAAGGACCATCTCTCTTGGGCACGAATTTAGCAGTTTTCTTCAGTGGACCTTTGCTGATTGGGTGGCGGGTGACCCAAACTTTATCTCCAGGAACGAATTTCGCTGTTTCTCTTCGTTTTTTGTCAGCATAACGTTTCTGTTTATCTTGATGCAATTCCACTCTTTCTCGTACCTCTTGTACATTTCTTGCAAAACTTTTCAAAGATGGAGTAATTTCGGGAACAAAATTATCGTTCTCAAATACGGATTTTATATCATGCTTTACATCATCTAAGGTTCGTAACTCTCGTGCAAATTGAAGAAAAGCAGCGGAATGTCCAGTTGAATCACATTTGGCTGTATTCAAAGCAAACCTTATTAATGGCAGTTTATCCTTCCATGACTGATGGTCGTTACCAACAAGTATTGCTAAACGTGGTTTTAGATCTGTATTCTTCCTTTCAACTGGGTTAGATTGTGGGTGATAGACAGGAGTAAGACTTTGATCAATGTTCAAGATATAGCATAGTTGTTGCATAACAGCACTAGTAAACTGGGTACCATTATCACTTATTATTTTCCTGGGTAACCCAAATCGAAGGGTGACTTCCTCCAAAAGAATAATAGTGGCACATTCTCTGGCCGTGGCTTCCTTTAAAGCAAATAGTTCTGTCCACTTCGTGGCACAGTCCTGCACAATAAAAATTTATTTTTCACCAGACGGTGTTTCAGGAAGGGGACCGAAAAGATCAATTGACAAGGTATCAAAACGTTGAGCATCGACTGGAGTTTGAAGTAAGCCAGATGGCTTTTGATTAGTGGCTTTATAACGACAGCTTTTGACATATTCTGCTATATCCTTTCTCATTCCAACCTAGTAGTATCTTTTTGCTATTTGATGAAATGTTCCTTTACATCCATAGTGACCGGCCATGATATTCTTGATATCATGATATTCTTTCAAGATTTCTGCTTTTCTTTTTTGAGGTATAACTAGTTGAGCTTCTTCCTCTTCCGAATCAGGGGAATATCGGTACAAGACTCCTCTGTTCATAACGTAGCCTCTTCCAATTCAAGTTGCACAGGCTGCTTCTTTCTCTGGACTCTCAAAAGTTTCGATGATCTTCCGAAGATCATCATCTTCTAGCTGTGATTGTCGTAATTCTGCAGGGCTAATAGTAGGGATTTCGACAGAAACAGCACAGACTTGACAAGAATCTGTACTTGAGTGCTCACAAATATGACGAGATAATAGATCAGCAATAAAGTTCAATCGTTCAGTAATGTAATTGATAGTCAGACTGTAGGATTGGATTTGTAAAGCCCATCTTGCGAGCCTACCAGTTGGGGACTTTAAAGACATCAGCCACTTCAATGGTTGGTGGTCAGAGGTGATTGTGATAGACTGGCTTTCAACATATCCTCTAAATTTGTTGAGTGCCCATACTACTGCTAAGGCTTCTTTTACTATGGTGGAATAGTTTCGTTCTGATGCGGTCAGCAAGCGGCTGGCATATTCTAAAGGGTGTTCTTCATTTTTCTCCCCTTGTAGCAACACTGCTCCAATGGCTACATTGCTAGCATCTGTGCGAATGATAAAAGGCTTCGTGCCATCAGCTTGCTTAAGAATCGGTGGGCTAATTAATTTGGATTTCAGCTCTTGGAAAACATTTTCTTGTTGTGCTTCACTTCCACAGTACTTTCTTCTTTCTTAAATCCGTTAACGGTTTGGCTATTTGAGAAAAATTTGGAATATATTGACGATACCAGGAACACGTTTGTACGAACGATTGCACTTGCTTAACAGTTTTCGGCGATGGCATTTCTGCAGTGGCAGCAGTCTTGTGTGGATCAACAGCTTTACCATGCTTAGTAATGTAATGGCCTAAATATTTCACGTTTTCACAACAGAAGTGGCACTTCTCACGGTTAGCATTGAGCTTGAATAACGATAGACTTTGGAAAACTTGTTCTAAGTCAGAAAGGTGCTTTTCGAAGCTAGATGACAGCACGATGACATCATCTAAATATGACAAACACGTTATTAAGTCCAGAACGGAACTTATCTATCAATCTAGAAAAAGTGGCAGAAGCGTTTCTCAATCCGAAGGGCATTCGGGTAAATTTATATATACCAAAAGGGCAAACAAAAGCAGTCTTATTTTGATCTTCTTCAGCTACTCTCACCTGATGATAACCGGATCTCAAGTCAATAGTTGGCATATAAGGTGTCGGTTTTGCTTCACTCAAAAAATCATCTATACGTGGCAAAGGATAAGTGTCTGGAACGGTCTGAGCATTTAGTTTACGATAATCAATGCATAACCGTACTTTTCCACCGCCTTGGGAATCAGAACCACAGGAGAGGCACAGGGGCTTTCACATTCTTTTATGATACCTTGTTTTAGAAGGGAATAAAGTTCCTTTTTCAACAGTTCTTTCTTACTTGGGCTCATCCGATATGGAGGGACTGAAACAGGGGGCTATTTCTTGTGTTAATATGATGTTCAATGAATGGAGTGGCTTCTCCCCCTACTTTGAAGACAGTGTGATATTTGTTAAGCAATGCATCAGCTGCAAGCTGTTGGGCTGTAGTTAATTGCTGTTCTTCATTTTCGCGTAGTCGGCAGTTGTTTACAACGACTGGGGTTTCTTCCAGTCTTGGGATTGATGAGGTTTCACGAAGCTATATTTTCTTCGAGGTTCATCAGAAAAGTTCCACTTATTTTCAGCAAGATTTAAAACAATTTTAGCTTTTTGAATAAAGTCAATTCCTAACAGAGTCGAGTTATTTTTGGCATCAGGCAACACAAGGAGCGGAGTTTTGAACTCTCTGCCTTTGAGAAGAATAATTTGTTCGGTGCGAAGTACCTCTTTTTCAGATACCAAACCATCAGCGAAAGACACCTGTAGTGTTGTCTTTTCAAATACTGCATCTTGTTTCTGCAGAATATGATAGATTCACTTGCGATTGAGTGACTAGCACCACTGTCGGCGAAAGCTGTACCGGAAACATGACCAATACTAATTCGAAATACAGCAGTCTGAGTGGAAGATAAACAGGATCGGATTTGGATAGTGCCAAAATTTGATGAATTTGAAGTCTTTGAGGGGTTACAGTCTGGACATTTAGACTTGATAAAATCAGTTTTTCCGCACCCATAGCATGTTAAAGGAGGTCGCTTTTCTTCTGTTTGTTGCTGACCACTATTTGAAAAGGTTTTATGAGTTCCCTGTATGTCACTTGTTCGATTCTTTACTTTGAATTTGGATGGATTAGTCCGTTTGTAAGAATAGTTCCGCCTGCCAGGAAGTTGAGTTTTATAGTTCGTATTTTTAACACGTACAGCTTCATAATCATCCAATTTCTGTACTAATTCAGATGAACTCTTTATTTTCCCCCAAGTATCAATAAAATGCTCCTTAACGTCACTACTGACTCTTATTTTAAGCTGATCCGTCAGGACCAAGTCTTTGAGTGATTCAAAGTCTGTAACATCGAGACTATGAAGCCACTCTTCGAGATAATTGTTTAATTCGTAAGCAAAATCTTTCCATAAGGACCCAGGTGCTTTTGGTGTGTAGTAAGTTTAATTCGAAATGATTCAGCATTTAATTTGAATCTTTGTAGCATAATCTTCTTGATGTAAGAATAATCTTCTAATTTGTCTTTTGGTTCTTTTAAAATAATTTGCGAAATGTCTATAGGCAGAAGAGGTAGGAGGTAAGTGATGTAATCTATTTGTTTTATATTAACTTTCTCACATTGTCTTTAAAAATTTGCAGATAGGTTGCAATGTCAGAAGTTCCTGTAAATTTAGGGATTAGGTGTTGAATATTTGTTTCAATACCTGCATTTGAAGCAAAGGCGGCATAGTTAGGATTTGAGCTAGCAGCTGCCAGGTTTAATTTTAAACGTTCCAATTCTATTAAAGTTCTTGTTCTTTTCTTTGACGTGTCTCTAGATCGTAGCTTTCACATTGTTTTTGTTGTCTAGTTTCGATTAAAGTTTCCAGAAGATTCCTGGTAAAAACCTCATCATAAGTGAAAGAATTGACGATAAGATCTTTAAGATCTATTACTCGCATAGTGTCGTTTACAGTGAAACCCAGTTCTGTAGCGAGAGTTTTTAAATTCTGTTTTCGTGCTTTGGCAAGTTAAGCCAGAATTATATGAGAGGTCAGGGGGGAGAGAAAAGATGAAGTTGAATTTGTTGTTATTTCGATTTTATTCACAATACAGTATTTTAGAATTAATAATTGTACGTTTAAGTAAAATGTTTATACCCCTATTAAACAGCATGTATAAATGTAAACAGTGTTACTCGTACATTTATATACCACTATTAAACAGTATTTATAAATGTAAACAATAATACTCCCAAAGTTTATTATTTCTGAGTCGTAAAAATATCATAAAATGTCGTCATAAATTCAACTTGTCTCCAGAAAATAACATATAATAAATTGCTCAAAAATTGTTTACTACTTAACAAAACATACATAAATGTCTTACCATAAACTTTTATGTTTAAGCTGAGTTCCTCGAAATCTTAATCTTAACAAAATATTAAGCTAATTAAGCAACACACACTTAGTAACTTTTTTATTTTAATTAAATAGTCATTCGATTTTATTCATAATTATTTCTTTCGCTTCAAGAAATATTTTTCAAGACATGTATTCATTAAAGGAAAACAATCGTATTTTCTTAAAGTATTATACTATAATCATTTTCTCAAAATGTTTGTTGAAAGATAAATTAACAAGTACAATATTTTATTTTATGTAAAATAAAACATTTAATGAGGAACAACAGCACTCAAAGGAAATAAAAATAATAAAAGATTTGACGTAAACACATCATAAATCATCACTAGTCTAAACCGCGGGGGAAAAACATCTGCTGCTGCAAGTCAGAATCGAAACTAATAAATTCTAATGAACAACGTCCATGAATATATTCAAACTTTAACATCAAAACATGTATTCAGTGAAACAATATTATCCACAAATTAATTTAATATGCGCATTAACATTTTAAAATGACAAATTACAATTCAAGAAACAACGTTTGGTTAACAGAAAGCCGTTTGCTTTCGTTTAATACTCTTATGTAATATCAATAAATCAGATTTCAGTAAGGAATTTACATTTGCTTTAAGAAGCAGCTTATAATAAATAATCAGTTTAAAATGACTTTAAACTCAGATTAAGCGATAATGTAAACGACACTTATCTTTTCCGTTGAAAGTGTCCAGTTGATGATTCGATGTGCTAGCAGCACGGCATAACAATTTTAATTCCAGAATTGGTTTCCAGAATTTTTGACCAGCAGTCCACACCTGAAAAGAAACTGAGCCGATCTCCAGCAACCTAAAAGTTAAATTCGGGAGTAAGGGCTTGTTAAAACCAAACAGAAATTCTAAACATTTTGTTGCGCCATTTTGGATTCAAATTTAGTTGGGCGCCAATGTGATATAGCCGTTCATCAATATACACTAATGTCGGCTAGCTTTAAAAGGATTTGTTAACAGAGCACACAGGAACGGTTACAAGCAAAAGAAAGATACATAAAAATGAAACATATACCAAATGGAACATCAAACATTAGAATAACACAGTAAACTATCATCATGGCGGCTGGAGGTCGACTGACTTTTTTTCATATCGCCACTAGATGGCGTTAAATAAAATAGTTCGGTTACAGTTCGTGAGTTCATGGCGTTGAATAAAATAGTTCAATTACACTTAAATAGTTCTGTTACAGATTTCTACAGGCTCTGAAGCATAAACTTAGGAAGCAAGGTTTTAGGAGATAATATTCCCAGAGGATCAAATACTTTATGAGCAGTTGCTAAGCTTGTTCTTTTAGTTACCTTTTCGAGCAATTCATTAATAATATTCAAGCTTAGTGTATCGCTATTACGTTCCCATTGCATTCCTAACACATTAGTAGTGTTTAAGGAATTGTCTGATGTATCATTTGTTCCCATTCATGTAATTCGTGTTTCCTTCCAGCTAAAATGTCTGTAGCCATCTGTATGAAGCAATATAATTCTTGATAATTTTTGACGCTGCTTGTACAGTTATCGACATAAAAACTGTTCTTCAACTTTTCAACAATTTTTGCTTAATATTTTAATTTTCCTTCGAGAGCATCTTTCAAAATGGAATCTAAGTTATATTGAATAACAGAACCGGATGAAAAAGGACTACTGGAAACATCAAACACAACTCTACAGTGTCTGTAATATTTAAGTTTGCCATCGGCTTGATACCGTAAGAATCTCAACAAATCCTTGTCTTTGCGATTACGGCTGATTTGCAAAAGAACATTTCGTATGTCTCGTGTAACTCCTATTTTGTTCATCCGGAATCGATAGAGAACTGAAGGAATGAGTTCAATAAAATTCAACCCCTTTTCAAGACAGTCATTTAGAGTGGTGTTCCTTTCTGTTTTGTTGAAGTGTCAAATACTGATCTAACCTTTGTTGTACTGTTTACTTTGACTACATGACGATGAGGTAAGTAATGACAAGTTAACTCAATTTCATTTTCCGTTACAGATTCTATTACTCCTTCTCGTTCCCCCTCACAGAAAACTTTCCCATATTCTTCATAAAGATTATCAGCTTTCAATCGTTTAATAGTCGAATCTAATCTTTTAATAGGCAAATTAAAATTTTCTGGCAAGGGAGGATGATCATTAACCACGGTAAGCATACTTGAAAACGACCTCCTTCATTTATTCTAACTATACAATATATAGTTATTCTATAGATAAGAAATGTTTCCTTGCTTCTTCTTGAAGTTCTAATTTATTTTTCTTTTCTAAAGGGTCTACAAGTCCCAGCGTATCAAGAGCCCACAAATCGGATACGAATGTCTCTTTATTGACCTTCGAAGTGACAAGAAAAGTAGAAATATTTGAAGTTTTATACATTGAGTTTTTGTCTATAACTGTCCATACTAATTTGATCTCAATGCCGCAATACCTGAGGGAAGTAGTGTAAAGCCCATGGTCATCAATTTTCCACAAATATCTGCACCAATTAATATTTCTATCGGTCTATCATTTTGATCATTCAGATAAATATTATTTTCCCTAAGTTCATTTATCAAGTCACCTCTTCCTACTGGTGGTATACCACAAATTACTTCTTGTCTAAGAACCTTAAAATTACATAAATAATTACCATCTGTTTTCGATAAAAACGTCGTGATCTATAATTTCAGTGGTTGTCCCTCCAAATAACGAATGCTGTAGTTTTTCTTTGCATGTGCTCGGAAATTGCATTTCATCAGCGATATTCTTCAAAACATAGGACCAATGTGACGCTGAGTCAATGATAGCTCTTGCTTGCCTTTTTTTTATTTTCCCCTTTCAAATTAACCATCAAAGTTTGCAATAAGACGTTAGGAGTTCTCGACAAATTTGCGAGTGTCTAGTCATGTTTTGGTATCTGTTTATCATCTCTGATATTGCTGCGAAATTTGTTTCCCGACATTTAGCTATTCTACGTCCCCTATCCAAACACAAGAAATAGCTACGACTGTTTTGTTCTACGCCTAGTCCTTCTTCTACTGAATTCTTTCTAGCTTTGCAACATTCTCTGGATTCATGACGTCCAGAAGAAAAATATGCACAAATTTTGATTTTCTTTTTTCATCTTTATTAAGGTGAAGGCCGATGATATAGGTGGAGATTGGCCATGATTTTTAAAACGAGTGAGTGTGATTATGGCAAAGCCTCGAGGGCTATCTGCCTAAGGGGAGGGATGCCTTCGTGGAGGACTTTCTAAGGGAAACTGGCTCGTATACACATTACACATGGGGGAAAACCACGAAAACGCCGATGTAGACAGCCCGTTCGTGGGATTCGAACCTCGGACCGAACTACCAGTGTTCAGCGACTTTACCACTCGGCCGCTGGTGGGCGATTTTTAAAACGAGAACGTTTTGTATTCCACTGTCTGGAAGACTGATCTTTGACAAAGCATTTGCTAGCTACGGGTACACTGATCTAAATCTCTGCCACGCACGAAGAGTATCATCAGGTAATGACGATTCTACAAGTGGGTATAACATCATATTTTATCTCTGGCAACACCAAGAACCTCTAACGTGCGAAGTTTCGATTCTAAATATCGTACAATTTTCTCAAACAAAATTTGTGATTCGAATTCTTTTGAAGCACTAAAGAGAGAAGATCCCTCACATAAACTTCTATAAGAATGCCTTCGCTACCCAAACGTAACTGATGTTGTTGCAAAGCTTTGTTGTAACTATCACCCCCTGGGGGGAAACTTTTAATTAACTCTTCGGCAGGTGATCCTTTTTCCATAGATTGTAATAAATATGCAAACTTATCATCACTATTCAAATTTCAATTGCTGTCTATCTTTCTTTCTTTCTTTCCACCGACAGCGAGGCAGCCGGTCCACTGGTAGTTAGCATATCGGCCAGGCAGCCCTGCTGACGGAAATAACTTAATCAACATAACACACTTATATATACATATTGTGCTCAAGACGAGTGCTGGGGGTAGTGCAAACAAATGCTGGACGAGACGATAGTGCAGTGATGGAAGAAGGGTGCATTGCGGGTGAGAAGAACAATTTCAGTTACATATTTACAGAGTTATGGATAGGTGGTTACAAAAGACATACACAGCGTGAACAATAAATGAGTACAGTGCAATATATGAGCAATTAACAGACTTATAAAACAGTACAAGTAATATCTAAAATAAGGCTAAATACTAAATAGCAATACCAAAAATAATAAGAAGTAAAATACTAAAAAGCGAAATAATACATAGAATAAAAAAGACAGTGAAAACAATACATAAAATAAGGCGAAATACATAATTCAAGGTTCATAATTCAGGGTTTACCGTTCAAGGAGATAAGTATATACAGGGAATAAGAAAAGCCGAATAAGCTAACTTATGATAAAAATTAATTCATTACAGGCACATAGCATATAGGGGCTGTGCTGGTAACGAGGATGGCAGCTAAGAATTACTCCAGCCTGTCTGAGATTTTGCGTGCAATATTTATGCAATCGCATATGCGTTTCAATGCATTGCGATTTTTCGAAGTTGCTTCGGCCCATGCATGGATATGGTTTGCTACTGGTGGCCTAAGATGATGTTTGGCAGTCTCTCTACAAGCGGAACAGATAGTGGTCCGGATCTTCTGCTATCCCGCATGAGCAATGGTCGTTTTCGTGTCGTCTGAAGCGATGCAGGTAAGTCATGAAGAGACCATGTCCTATTAGAAACTGAGTGAAGTGAGACGAGCCACTTTTTAGAAGCTGGCAGACTTTTGGAAAAAAATCTGTGAACTCTTCTGCCGGTGGTCTCTGTCTCCCACAGATGTTGCCACGTTTGAGTAATTCTCTCTCGAGCTCAGCTTTTAAGAACGAGCCCGGGAGAGGCACGTCAAGTGTGCGAACGTGGGGAGTCAGTTGCTGCTCTTTTGGCTATTGCATCTGCAATTTCATTACCCAGTATTCCGGTGTGGGCAGGTACCCACTGGAGTTCAGGCCTGTAGTATTTTGGTGTTCTTAGTAAGAGTTTTTGTGAGGCCCTGACGAGTGGATTTTTACATGTGCCTTGGATTGTTTAAAGGCTAGAGGCTGAGTCTGAATATATACTGGAATAGTTATTTTCCAGTGCATAGACAAGTTCAGCTTTTAATGCAATCAGTTCAGCCTGAAAAACTGAGTTGTGGTGCTTAAGCTTTCTTTCCTAGTTTCCCAGGTCTTAAAGATCTCGTTCTCATTAGAACACAGTATCCGCTACCGGTGCCACATTCTCCTTTGGAACCATCGGTGTAGATTGCAGTGGCTTTGAACAACGTTGGTGACCTGCAGTTAATCAAGATGTTGAATTCGGTCGGGTGGCAAGGTGGCTCGGGAATGCTTTGCTCATAGTCAGTATAAACATAAGTCCTGTCCCATAAACTTATTGTCTCTTTGAGTCGCAGCACTCGCACTATAGCGCTCTCGCGCTGAGCTAAGAGATGCAGAGGCGGCAGTCCTGAAATCACGTTTAGAGCATTAGCGGGCGAGGATTTATATCCTCGGGTAATACTTAGGAGGAATGGTCTTTGTGCTAAGCGTAGCAGATTCTCCATTTTAGTAGTGATCATTATGCCCACATGGAGGCGCCATACAGTGCAATACGTTCAGCAACTACAGAGTACCACGTCTTAAGCATCCTCGAAGAAACTCCCCATGTTGGTGCTGCTGTTCTGAGCATGGAATGAAATATCGTGTGAAGTCGTGCCTTAACCTCCTTTAAATGTGGCATGCAAGTGAATGTGTCGTCAATTATAACTCCAAGGTACCTCAAGTTTCTGACTATTTTAATATTTTTGCCATGAAGATTGATGCACGGGGTTCTTCGATGGCGCTTACCTGGGCAAATAAGCATATCTTGGGTTTTTGAGTTGGTAATAATTAACTTATGGTTATTGGCCCATTGTCCAAAGCTTGTTGCGCCCTAGTCTCATATGCGTCGCGGCTGTGCCCTTTGGTTACCAGCAAAAAGTCATCGGCATAAGCCAGTATTTCCGTGTGAAGATCTGTGTTAAAGAGAGTCAGCGCTGTGTCGGCTACAAGATTCCAAAGCAGTGGACCCAGACAGGATCCTTGAGGACAGCCTCTATTGATGGAACGTGAGTGCACTCCTGCGTCCGTCGTGGCTTGTAAGCGGCGATCACTTAGATAGCTGTAAATAAGGTCAAAGAGGATCTTAGGGCAACTCATGTCCTGTCATCTCTTCAATACGTCGGGCCACCGAGTCGAAGGCGCCCTGTATGTCCACAGAGATAATGAGACTATGCTGGTTATTTCTTCTGTTATTTGCTATTATTTTTCGTAGTGCTGCAGCGCGTGATCCACCGATCTGCCGATTGATTCTGTATGTTTTCTTGTGGCAAACCTAGCGTTTTATGTCGATAATTGTAAGAGTCCGAATTTAGCGTAGCTAGAAGATTTTTTTTTAAATTTAATTTTGAAATACTGTGTTTGTTTTTAAAAGCTTTACTTTTTAATATCGTTGTAAAAGCGCAGAATAGGCTGCATTAACAAAATTGAGAAGGCGGAGCTGTGTGACGTCCATAAATGGGTGTGACTAAGCTTGTGACGTTACAATGTTTTATCCATGAACCTTATAAGAGATAGACTAACCCAGTGGGCGGGGCGCGCGTCACCGACATGTCGGCGAGAAAGAGTAGGGACGATCTGGTTTACTTTAACACTGAAACCTATGGCGTTTGTATCACATAACTCTTTTTAATTATTAAATGTGATACGTTGTATAGTGATGAGATTATGAAAGCCACAGTTTTTCCCAAATAGGATTAATATGTCTCATTAAAGCACTTTTTACTGCTTTCACGCATTTTTTTCACGCGTAATTCATGTAAAAACATCTTTACTTTGGTAAAACGGTAAAACTCTAAGCACAAAATTTATGAACTTAATTTTGCGTAAAAATAAAGTAAAATTAAATAAGATTGATAGTACGTGATGCTTTGAAATAAATAAGGTAAAATTAAACAAGATCTGATAATTTTTTCAAAAAATTTAATGAACATTTTCAGACAGTAATTTTTCAAACTATAATAACATTATAAAACGATCATATTTATTTGATTATATGATCATTAAATTATTAACATTAAAGTGGATTAGTTATTTTAATAATTCATAAATTTCGGAGAATAAAATTTTCTGAGCGTAATTAAAGGAAAGAAAAAAGATAAAATAAAATCTAGAAGCACTCAGATTTTATATTACGCCCAAAAGGAACGTTTTTTTAAAGTTTTTTGTGTTACGTATATTTAATGAATATCATGTTCTTCCCCCGTAAACCACATACATTTGAAAACAGCATATCTTTAGAATTTCCGCACTGGAGATAAAACTGTTATTTTCCGTACAGTGCTCGCTCTGAACTCGTTGAGTTTGTTAATCAAAAATTCGTTAAAGTTTTACAAAATATGAAATAGATTAAAACAAATTCGAAATTCGGCCGTCTAGATGCCCATGTTCGGGTGGAGGATTACATTATTCAAAATTTGTTGGCTCTAGATAATGTCGTTTTTGTCACAGTGCGAGAAACATACATGTATTCATGCAGATTCTTCATTATTTAATTTCTTCATATATAATACAGGGCGATAATATTTGATAACAACAATTTGCAAGGAGACACGGGCATTTATAGTAAAACAGCGCAAAATGCCGCTTCGAAACTAACAGCCTTTCTAGGCTACCGCCGCTTTGGGCTAATAAATTAAATTAACAGTAAATAAAAAAATTTTTATGCAGAACTAAAAATAAATTAAAAAAAATAATCACTATAAAATACAAGCAAAATGAATTATTACGGTTAAATACAATTTTAATATTAGAATTAAATGTATAAAAATTTTTAAGGAGTCAAAAGTGTTTATCACTACTATTTATTATGAAATATAATTGAAATAAAATTCCTTTATAGAAATTGTGCTATAATACTTATCTATAATTTTAAAAAAGCAGCACAACTTAGAATTTAAAACAAATATTTCAAAAATTCGTTTTTAAATATTTTAGTATTTTTTACTTATTTACACCAATAAAGAGCATAAAAATTGCTTGTTTGAAATTTTCTATTAGTTCAGATTAAAAATATTATTTTCTAAAAGAAGTAGTTACAAATTTCCTTACAGCATAGGGAAAGCTAAAAAAATATCCAGCCCTGAAAGCATGCAATAGCTTTATAATTATTTGGAACGTTAATTATGCTTGATAAATATGCTAAATTTTTAAAATCAATCTCAATTTCAAAAATAAAAATATGTATAAATTCTAATTTGTGAAATGATGCGCTACAACCAGCTTTTTCTTGACAATTATATACGCTGCAATAGGCAACCAATGTTAAATTTCTGCAAGTCGTCCCTACTCCTCCGGATGTGATCAAGGTGACAGCCGGCAACGCCTCAGACGAGGGAGAAAACCCGTCTGGGTTAGTCTATTTCTTATAAGGTCTATGGTTTTATCGCATTTACGCTACGCGTACTTTTTATTTTTCTCTTAAAAATAACAATAATGAATTGTTTATTATTGTAAATTAGTATCAAATTCTTTACTTTTAATTTACATTTATAACATTTAAGCTTAGGCTTTAATATAAATAAGTATAATAAATTGTTTATAATTAAAATTACCATGATACAGTGAGTGAATTCTGCCAGTTATTAAAACGATAAAACGTAGTCTCTCATACTTGTGCTTCATACAGCTTCAATATTTTCAAAGATTTTTAAGCTTTAGCATTTATACAAATAACGATTTTTTAAAATTTAAATTCATATTGTAAAACATTTTAATTTTATCATTTTTACAAATTACCGTATTGCTTACATAACGACATAATTCCTTACATACCAGTAATTAGACAATTTTCATTATTTTCTAAAAATTTTAAACTTTACATTCATAAAAAAGAAGAATATTTTGGTAAAAGTATAGTTTAGGGTACCCCTTGGCGAAACTTGGCGATTTTTTGCGGTACATGGATATCGATTTTGTGCAATTTTTTGACTCGTTATTTTGGTTTGCGAAGCGGCGATTTTTGCGCCGCTACACAAAGCTTAAATAGCAAGAGAAACTGTACAAACTCGGTATCCATGTACACATCGATTTATCTGCACTTAAAAAAAAAAAAAAAATCCCCGAATTGCACAATAATGGCATTGCGCACTCCTTTGACTTTAGCCATGTACACGCCGACCTACTTTCACTTAAAAAAAAATGCCCGAATTGCACAAAAATGGCATTGCGCACTCTTTTATCTTTATCCATGTACACGTCGACCTATTTTCACTTAAAAAAGAATCCCAGAATTGCACAAACTTGCATTTTTAGCTTTACATTGCAGAATATTTTTTATTGCATATGAACATCATCACACAGCTTTCTTATCAGTTTCTAAAATTCCTAAATCACGCCATATTCTCTGTAGGCATACTAGAAGTCTACGCATTAATAAATAAATAAATAAATAAATAAATAAATAAAAAAAAACTAATTTCTCACAATGAAAAGAAATCAATATAAAAAAATAAATACTACAAATTTGGAACACTAAGCAATGCTTCGCATACGCACACATATTATCAATGAATTCATATTATCAAGTGCAATTACGATACCAAACACTACATGTTAAAATAATGAGGTAAACGTTACTTATAGAGTCAAAGTTTACAATTTTGCTCCTGTTGAGTAAATCGTCGGACTATCGATATTTACCGTAAGTCGGAAAGCATTATCAACATAGTATCAAAACCAAACAATTAAAAATACAATTTAAATAACAAAAATAATGTCTCAAATAGGATTTACAATTAACACAATACAAATTTAAAATACGCAAACGATACATAGTCACTCAAAACCATCTGTTCAAAAAATTCTCACCAAATTTGTTACCTCAAGAACTATTTATTACTCGAAAATAACTATCTATATCACTTTAGTTATTTAAAACTCTACAATAATTAAATAGTTCTTTTATTCATACTCTCAAATGATGAGAACAAAAGTCACACTTAACTCTCTAAAAAGAACAATGTCATAGCATGTTGCCATTCTCTGAAACATAAACTGTTACAAAACATAGATAAAAATAATATGAATAGATAATGAATAAGAAAACCTATAGAGTAAAGAAAACGATTACTTGAAGCTCGTGCAATATTACTCAGAAGCTGCAGTTACAAAAAAAAAAAAAAAAAAAAAAAAAAAATATATATATATATATATATATATATATATATACATATAAACAAAAATATTAGAGTCAAAATATTGTTCATCCTCCCACCTTACAATATGAAATTCGGGATTGAGTATTGCAAAATAATAAAAAATTAAACATTATTCTCACAAGTCCAATCGATGAGGAACTCTAATTTCTGATTTGGCTATCGTGGGCGATTTTAAATGAGTATGAATTATTCTATTTGTTTCTACAGGTACATCACAGGAGTTTGCTGTACCGAAATATTTTCGCATGGTTGACTTCCGCTGAATTTCGATGGAAGTTCCTCGGCAGTCGATAATTCCAAAGGATAAAGATTTTGTACAGCTCTTATGACTTCTCCATTTTGCACTTCTTATAAGAGGATGATCACTTGGCAAAATAGCAGGCGTTCTGAACTCAGATGTGTAAACGCAACGTATTAATTTTATTTAAAATGTATTTTCCCGATTGGCAACAATAGTTTTTTTCAGAACGATAATAATTTGAACTGTAAGTTTTTGAGCAGTAATATTGACGGTAATGTTTCTGAATAAAGCAAGTATTTAACAATTAATGTTTTGACGGAATGTGTTTTAAATAAAGGAATTAATTAATTGCTAACATTTCAGAAGTGGGATAAACTAGAATTATTATCTAGATTTAACAACGTATTGCCTTAACGTACGGTAAGCCTAAACTGAATGCGGAAGCTCGCCAAAACTGAAAGTAGAAAGGTACGTGAATTTATAAACTGTTTATGTTATGTCTAAGTATTAAACGGAAAGAACTTAAGTATAATTATTGTATTAGTATTTGAAAATTGAAGTCTAAGATGGCTTATTTGGCAAGAGGCAAAAAATGTGATTTAAAAGAACTTGCTTTGGAACTTGATGTAGATGTCCCTTCTAATATTAAAATTGTAGGCTTAAGAGATATGATTTTGAATAGTAAGAATTATAACGAAGACTTTACTAAACAAATGCTAGATAGAATTATAAATGATCGTTTAGACAGGGAAAAGTTAGAAATTTTAGAAAAAGAAAAAGATAAGCAAAGAGCATTTGAAATGGAAATTTTAGAAAAAGATAAGCAAAGAGCATTTGAAATGAAAGAAAAAGATAAGCAAAGAGCATTTGAAATGGAAGAAAAAGATAAGCAAAGAACTTTTGAACTTGAAAAATTGAAAATAGAAGCGGAAATCAGAAGTAGTAATGTAAATGATTCTGTTCCTTCTAATGTTAGTAGAAGTAATATTTGTGATATGAGTAAATTAATGCATAAGTATGATTTGAATGAAGGTGATATAAGTTTTTATCTAGTTTTATTTGAGAGACAGGCACGACGTATTGGGTTAGAAGAACAAAACTGGGTTTCTCAGCTGTTGGGTCTATTGCCTTATGAAATAACTCAATTAATTGCCCGGGAATCAGAAGAGAAAGCTAACGACTATAAGCACGTTAAGCAACTGCTACTGAGAAAATTTAAGTTAAGCCCTGAACAGTTTCGGCAAAAGTTCGTTGATTATATTAAAACGTTGCGTAATACGTGGAAGGACTTCACGTTTGAATTAAAAAATTATTTTGAAGAGTGGTTTGCTGGATTAAATGTAACAGATTTTGACTCTTTAAAACAACTTATTATTACTGATCAATTAAAGAAGAGGGTCCCCGCTGCTATCCGAGACCATTTCATTGATGATTGGTCTAAATTCATTAATCCTGAAGAGTTGGCTGAAAAACTAGATGAATATGAAAATATTCGGGCAGGGATAAAAGTACTTCAAGTAGAAAATAAAACTTTTAGGCATAATTCTAAGCCCAAATCTGGTTCTAAATTTTATGAAGGATCCTATAATCAGTATTCAAAACAAAGAAATGTTAACGATTCCATGCAGACAGATGGTAATTTCAAAGTGGGTTTTAAAAACAGTTTTGATAATAAATACAATCTGAGAGATAAGTTTTATAAAACAGACGAAAGGAAAAGGGAATATAATTCTGGCATCCGCAATGAAAAGGGTGAGCCTAAATGCTTCAATTGTAATGATTATGGACATATAGCGACGGATTGTCCTCAGCCTAAAAAAGAAATTATTTGCAGGAAATGTAATGAAAAGGGTCATACTTTTAAAAAGTGTACGTCTAAGAATCCAGACTTGACAAATGTTAAAAATAATTTATCCGTGGACCAGAATTCAGCTGTTTCACCAGCTGTATATTTAAAGTATGCTCGCATCAATAATGGGGAAGAAATTACTGCAATCATAGATACGGGTTCTAGTTCGTGTTTATTGAAACAGTCTGCGGCTAAGAGACTGAATCTTATTGTAAAACCTGATGTAGAGGAATTGTTTGGCTTTGGGAACCAGAATAAACCAGCCGCTAGAACATTGGGTAAGGTAACTGTTAACTTAGAGATTGATAATGTGGAAGGAAAGGACATTACAGTTCTAATTGTAGGAGATGAAACGCAACCATGCGACTTATTAGTTGGTCGAACATGGATTGATTTACCGCATATTGCATACGCCAAGATAGGAAATACCTTGCACATACGCTATGCTAATGACTGCCCATTTTCACAGTTGCAAAATGATAGCAATACTCCGCGAATTAAACTGAAGGTTTCCCAAGAAACTCAAATCGAAAGTAATACGGTTAATTTCGTGAAAGTTAAAACTGATGAAATAAATAACGGTTATGTTTTAATAAGTGGATCGGAAGATGAGTTGGGCTCATTATTGGAAGTAATATAGGGAGAAACAGTGATACCAGTCACTAACTACAGCGATCGAAAACTAATTTTGAAAGAGAATCAATGTATCGGTAGAGCGGAAGTAGTAGAATTAGTTGAACCAAGTTCAGATCAGAAAACTGAAAATTCAAGTCAAAAGGAAATACTGATAATAAATGAAATTAAGAAGTTTAGGAGACCGATTACTTTAGAAGAAATTAAAGTTAATAACAATACTACGCCAGAAAGAAAACAGGAAGTTTTACATTTGATAAATGAGTATCGAGATTGTTTTGCATTAAATATGGAGGAATTAGGGTGTACAAACTTAACAAAAATGGATATTAAAGAAATTGAAGAGAGTAAGCCTATTTGCATGAACTCGTATAAAACCAATGCCGAAGAGCGTGCTATATAGAAGATAATAAATGAATGGAAGAAATATGGAATTGTTACTGAAACAAGATCTCCGTATGCTAGTCCAGTTTTACTCGTAAAGAAAAAAACAGGTGAATTACGATTAGTGATAGATTATAGAAAGTTGAATTCGCAAACTGTTAAAGATAAATTTTCACTCCCTAGGATAGATGATCTCCTTGAATGCCTTAGTGAGTGTAAAGTTTTCACTACATTGGACTTAGCTCATGGATATTTGCAGATTCCTTTAACTGAAGAAGCGAAACTGAAAACAGCTTTCATCACTCCAGATGATACTGGTCAATTTGAACGTATGATCTTTGGGTTAGCTAATGCACCTGCAGAATTTCAGAGACTTATGAATCAAGTTTTAGGTCCATTGCTTAATAAAGAAGTATTGTGCTATTTGGACGACATATTAATTCCGGCTAAATGTTGGGAAGAAATGATGGAAAAACTTAGGAAAGTGTTTGATAGATTGAGAGAAGCAATGCTGACATTGAAACTGACAAAATGCGAATTTGGAAAAGATGAAGTTGAGTATTTGGGATTTCTAATAAAATAAAATGGTATGCAACCTGGACCAAGAAAAGTACGAGCCATATTAAACTTTCCTAAACCAACCAATGAACATGAAGTTAAACAATTTTTAGGTCTTACAAGTTTCTTTAGAAGGTTTGTACCGAAATACGCAGAGAAAGCTGAGCCGCTAACGAGACTGACGAGGAAGGATGAAACATTTCGTTGGAACGAAGATCAGCAAGAAGCATTCAGTACTTTAAAGGATCATTTAACTAATGAACCAATACTAGCATTATATAATCCCGAAGCAGAGACTGAAGTACACACAGACGCGAGAACAAAGGGCTGGCAGGAATGCTGTTGCAAAGAGGTGAAAATAGAAAGTGGCATTTAGTTTATTGTGTAAGTAAAGGGACAACAGAAACAGAAAAGAATTATCATTCAAGCAAATTAGAATTAATGGCTATAGTTTGGACTTTGACACGACTTCGACAACTTTTAATTGGAATCCGATTTACGGTAATTACAGACTGCCAAGCTTTAGTTTATTTAAACGCGAAGAACATTTCAAATCCTCAGATAACAAGGTGGAGTAATCTGATCCAGGAATACAATCTTGAAATAAAGCACAGGCAAGGCAAAAGAATGAGTCACATAGATGCATTGAGCCGATCGCCAGTTGATCAGCCAGGAGAAACTTTAGACTCTATAATTGAAAACAACTTGGAAGTTTCTTTAACGCTAACGATAGATGAACAAATTCTTATGATTCAGCATTCAGATCCAGAATTACGCAAATTAATAGACATTTTAAAGAAAAAGATAAATGATAGAACGAATGCAGAGAAATATGTAACTGAAAATTACGTCTTGAAGAATAATCGATTGTTTCGTAAAGTGAAAGATCAGGAAAAGGAGAAATTGTTATATGTCATACCTAAATCTATGAGAAAAGGTATTGTAGTAAAATTTCACGATCTTTTGGGACATTTTTCAGCAGACAGAACTGTTGCCAAAATCAAGGAATCATACTGGTTTAAAGGAATGAAACGATATGTTATGCGTCACATTTCGATGTGTTTCGAATGCCTAGTAAATAAAATGCCTAGTGATAAGAAACAAGGAGTACTGCATCCAATTAGACCTAGTAGAAGACCTTTTGCAATTATACATATAGATCATTTAGGACCATTCGTAAAAAGTTCAAGAGGAAATACAGAATTATTTGTAATAATTGATAATTTTACGAGATTTACACGCTTATATCCTATGAAAAGTAAAAGTACTGCAACCAAGTATGTGTTAGTTGCATTGAAGAGTTTTGTAGATGATTTTGGGTTACCAGAAAAAATTATCAGCGATAGAGGAACATGTTTCACAGCGAAGGAATTTCGAGAGTACTGTCAAAATAATGGAATCAGTCATACACTCAATTCAACTCAGCATCCAAGTGGTAATGGAATGGTGGAAAGAGCAAATCGAACAATTTTGGCTACGATTAAAACGAGTATGGAAAATCCGAATCAGAGAGACTGGGACAGAAAGATTAAGGAATGCGAAAGAAATCTAAACAATATGATAAATAAGACTACAAATAAAACTCCTTTCGAAATGCTTCACGGTTATTCACCAAAATTTAACGACGGATTGATGAGGATGATTACAGATGAAGACGCAGATGAATGGGAGAATCCAGTAATCTTACAGAATGAAGCTAGAAAGAGAATTGAAGATATGCAGATGAAAATGAAAGCAAATTATGACAAGAAGAAAAGCAATTCTTTAACATTCGAACGAGGAGAAATAGTAGTTATGAGAAGAGTACCTAAATCAACTGGAGAATCAACCAAAACACAACAAAAGTATCGAGGACCCTTGGTAGTTACAGAAGTTTTACCAAGTGATGCCTATAGAGTGACTCAAGAGAAGGTGAAAGGACATTTCTTTAGTACGACAGCTCATGTGAGCCAATTAAAGTCATGGCAGTGTCAAGCTGAATCAGAAGAAGACGATGATGATGGTGATGACATTAGTGTTACTGAGGATAACGATAACAACACGCCGCATATTACTAAAACTAGGACACGGAAAAAGAATAGAAAGCGACGGTGAATCTATATGACAGCTAAAGACTTTCGAACTATAAACATTAATATTACAGATTTAATTTTTTAAATATAAGTTCTTAATGTTCCGAGGTCGTAACTAAGTCAGGATGCCCGAATGTAAACGCAACGTATTAATTTTATTTAAAATGTATTTTCCCGATTGGCAACAACAGTTTTTTTCAGAACGATAATAATTTGAACTGTAAGTTTTTGAGCAGTAATGTTGATGGTAATGTTTCTGAATAAAGCAAGTATTGAACAATTAATGTTTTGACGGAATGTGTTTTTAATAAAGGAACTAATTAATTGCTAACAGATGTATCTTCTCTTTGAAATATTGCTGTTTTAGTTCTGATGATCCCACAATCAATGAATGGATTAAGACTTAAAATCAGTTTATCTTCTGTTCCATTAAAGGACTCATTTTGTATTAAACGAATCAAGATATTCTCTACTTCATTTAACTCAGATACAGTAAGTTCATCCTTTTTCTTGTTTTGATGTTTACAGTTGTAAACAAAACGACACATCCACGCTACCAGTTTGATTGTCTTACGATAACTTGAGAATCTAGTAGCAACTATTTCACTAGCATTAAGATTTAATAAGGACGAAATAATCCTTTTCTCAAGAGCTATTTCTTCTTCATCAGCATTAAAATCTTCTTTTGCCATTTTTCTGGTGATAAATATAGCCATTAAAAGCCTTCCCACCATCTAGATTTAATTAAATAAGAAGCAGAGCATCCTCTACTGTGCAAATCAGCAGGATTCAGTAATCCTGGTACATGCCTCCAAGATTCAATAGAAGTCAGTCGCTTTATTTCCTTAATTCTGTTGTGAACAAATACGTCCCATACTTCATTTCTCTGTATCCAAGCTAGCACAGAAGACGAATCTGTCCAATAATAAATATCATCAGCTTGAAATTCAGGTATTATGCTGGATGCTAAACATGTACATATTGTAGCTCCAAGAAGTTCCAGTCGAGCTATTGTTGTCTTTTTCCTTCCGCTGGGTACAACTCTCGCTTTAGCTTGCACCAAATGAACTTGAACCGAATCTCTTGTTTGTACTCGAACAAAAGACACAGCTGAATATGCAAGTTTGCTCGCATCACTGAAGAAATGAAGTGAGATATTTTCAATCTCACGATCACAGTTTAACCATCTTGGTATTCTCATTTTTTCCAGACACTGCAAATCATTCAACCATTTACAAAATTGTGATTTTGAATTTGAATCAACTTCTTGGTCCCAAGATAACTTAACTTCCCATAGGTGCTGAAGTAAAAGTTTCGGCACAAGAGTTACGGGGCAAGCTATTCCTAAAGGGTCGAATATTTTGTGTGTAGTAGCTAAAATCTCTCTTTTAGACAAAATTTCTGGTAGACAGTAGGTGATGTTAGTAATATTAAGGCAAAGGTAATCTTCACATCGTTCCCAAATCATGCCTAATACATTTGTGGTACTAGAGGAATTATTTGTTGGGTCACTATATTCCCAATCACGTAATTCTAGCTTTCTTGTAGCTAAAGTATCTGAAGCAACTTGTATGAATTGTTGCAATTCTAAATCATTTTTCACACTCGCTAAACAATTATCTACATAAAAACTCTTCTTCAATTGCTCAATAATATCCACTTTATACTTTGGGTTTCCATTTAGTTGTTTCAAAGTGGATTCTAGAAGATGGTGAATTACAGAAACTAGCAAGAAAGGGCTGCTTGTAACTCCAAATACTACCCTACAATTCCTGTAATACTTCAGTTTTCCATCAGTTCTATACCATAAGAATCTTAGATAGTCTTTATCCTTAGGGTTGAGACTTATTTGTAAGAATGCTTTTCGTATATCTGCAGAAACTCCTATTCTGTTCATTCGGAATCTATGAAGAATTGAAGGAATCAGTTCGATAAGTTTCTGACCTTTTTCTAGACAATTATTGAGACTAGGGGATCCTTTTTGTTTGGCCGAGGCATCAAACACTGGCCTGATTCGTGTAGTACTGTTTTCTTTTACTATGTGTCGATGTGGCAGATAATGGCATGTTACATCAATTTCGCTTTTTGGTACTTCTTCTGTGATGCCTTCTTGTTCCCATTTACTAAAAACGTCTCCATAAGCATCATAAAGTTTCTCAGCTTTTAGTCGTTTTACTGTAGAAGCTAATCTCTTTACAGCTAAGTCATAGTTATCTTTTAACGGTAGATGGTTATCAAGCCATGGCAAGCTGACTTGAAAACGCCGCTCTTCGTTCACCTTTACAGTGGACAAGAAATGATTTCTTGCTTTTTCTTGAAGTTCCAGTTTACTTTTCTTCTCTGATGGATCTAGAATTCCAAGTGAATCTAGAGACCATAGATCGGATATCAATATTTCCTTATTGAACATGGATGTGACGAGCAGTGCGGAATTGTCCGACATCTCATGCATACCATTTTTCCCGAAAAGAGTCCAACCAAGTATTGTTTCTATAGCAGCAAGGCCTGAAGTAAGCAATTTAAATCCTCCGGTCATCAACTTGCCTGCAATGTCAGCGCCAATAAGTATTTCTATTGGTCCATTACTATCGTCGCATACGGATATATTGTTCTCTTTAAGCTCTTGAATCCACTCGCCATTAGCGATTGGTGGTATACTTCCACAAATAATATCTTGGCTAAGAGCTTTGAAGTTACAATGATAAGTTTAGACAAGAACACTGTAAAAACATCGTGGTTTATGACATCAGTACATGACCCGCTAAATAATGAATGGCTCAATCTTTCTTTAGATGTACTCTCAAATTTCATTTCATCTGCAGAGCTTTTTAAAATATAAGATCTCTGTGAAGCTGAATCGATAATAGCACGGGCCTGGCGCTTTCTATCTCGCCCTTTCAATATAACCGTTAAAGTTTGCAAAAACACATTTGTTGTTCTCGCCAAATTGGCGAGGGTTTCATCTCGTTCAGGTACTGCATCTGTATTTTCATATTTATTCGTGCTAACAGGAACTAGAGATTTTGGTTCAGCTTGGATATTTCTACATAAAAGTATGTGGTGTTTCTTCCCACAAATCACACACGATGTTCGTTTTTTACATTTAGCTATTACATGTTTTCTGTCTAAACATAAAAAGCAACTGCGACTATTTAGAACTGCTTTTTGCCTTTCCTCAGACGTCATCTTTCTTGCTTTAAAGCAATCACCAGATGCATGATTTCCAGCACAAAAAATACATCCAGTTGAATTTTGTTCAGATGTTGCTATTAGAGTCAGAAGGTGTTTTGGAAAATTCTCCACGGTTTTTGAAACCAAAGTGTTTAGCATTCCCAGGCTTAGGTGTCTGATTATAGTCTGATATTTAGTAAAGCACTGAGTAACTATAGATACTCTCTCTTCACCTTCAATTTCATCGAGCAAAAATGAAAGCAAACCATCTAAATCCATGCGAAGTGTTGACGCATTTTTCTCTTTTTGCTCACTACTTTCAGATTCTCTCTGACTGCTATTAATAACTCGGAATCTTTGCCATGCTCTTAATGTATCATCCGGCAATGACGATTCGACTAGAGGATATAACATCGCCGCATATTTATCTCTAGCAACACCCAGAACTTCTAACGATCTTAGTTTCGATTCTAAGTTATCATAGAGTTTTTGTAATGAAAATTTCTGCTGAGAGTTTTTTAACAATACTAACTAAAGTAGATCTCTAACATAGACTTCTATAAGAAGGTCTTCTTTCCCAAAACGCGATTGTAGTTGTTCTAAAGCTTTACTATAACTTTCGCCACAGGGCGGAAAGCTTTTGATTAACTCTTCAGCAGATGACCCTTTTTCCATAGACTGCAATAAATATGCAAATTTATCATGATCATCTGAATTGGGATCATTATCTATCTTTTTAAACTGGCCCCAAAATCCTAACCAGCTTTTAATATTCCCATCGAAAATCGGAAGTTTAAGCTTAGGATAACGTATAGTAGCATTTTGAGTTAAGCTTCCATTAACAACAGAACCGTTTTCCTTTTCAGCTAAAAGCGAAACTAATTTACTTTCTACCATTCTCCACTTATCAATATAGCATTCCGACTTATCAAAATTTCATCTTTTTCAATTTTAATCAATTCTTCTCTATAAGTCTGTTCTATTTCGATCATAGGTTTTGCTTTGTCCTCAACTAATTTAAGTTTCAAAATTTTTCCGTCTAAAGATAAATCATTTTCATTCTTCTCAAAATCATTTAAAGCTTTTGTAAACAATCTCCTAAATTGAGATCGTTTGCACTTCAAAACATCCATTATAAATAAACGAAAGAATTCTGCTTACAGATAACAGTCCAGTCAGCGGACGCCAAATGTTCAAAAAATTCTCACCAAATTTGTTACCTCAAGAACTATTTATTACTAGAAAATAAAACTATCTATACCTCTTTAGTTATTTAAGACTCTACAATAATTAAATAGTTCTTTTATTCATATTCTCAAATGATGAAAACAAAAGTTACACTTAACTCTCTAAAAAGAACAACGTCATAGCATGTTGCCATTCTCTGAAACATAAACTGTTACAAAACATAGATAAAAATAATATGAATAGATAATGAATTAAAAAACCTATAGAGTAAAGAAAACGATTACATCTGCTTGAAGCTCGTGCAATATTACTCAGAAGCTGCAGGTACAAAAAAAAAATATAAACAAAAATATTAGAGTCAAAATATTGTTCACCATCTATACAGTTCTTTCGCTCTACTAGTTTCAGATAAGTTTCACAAATTGGGCATTTATACGATCTTGCAATCAAACGTTTCGGTGCTAGTACTTTGGTAGACGGTTGCACGGATTTCGGCAAGTAATACGACTTATAGTAAACCCATTGCTGGATAAGTTATTTATGGTAACCAATACTTTGTTGTCATTTTATTAAGAAAAATAATGCGTTTTATTATGCATAAATTCCGTGTTTTAAATATTATTAATGGCTTCTAAATATTAAAAATCAATTTAATTTTGCATTTTTATTTGAAATAAAAATTTTATTGTTTATGATATTTTATGAAATTTTATTTTGTGGAGGATGTAATCAATGACGTCACCTTATTTTAAAAGTAATTACTTTTAATATATATCAATTTAATCTAATGTTTTAAACATTATTTATAGCTGTTAAATATTAAAATACAATTTAATTTTGCATTTGTTTTAAAAATGAATTTATTATGAATGATTATTTAAAAAATTTTAATTCTACGCGTGATGTAATCAGCTCCCTGATTGGTTACTGAATGCATTACCGTGCCATTTTAAAATTTTATTATTCATCTCTTCGAATTCCTCAGATTTCAAATGGAATGGATATGTCCGTTTCGAAGATGAATGTTGTTATTGGTAATAACCAAGAATTATTGGTATCGGAATAAAAAAATTGCCCTTTGAGACCTTATTTTGGCCAACCTGTCTTTCCTAATCAAAGATTTATTTATAAATTGTAACAAAGAATCAGAGGAAATTTATTTTAAATTTTTGGAGGAAACTTTGCTAATTGCTTCTTCAATGAAGTGCGAGAGATGTGGATGTGAGATGAAGATTTTTTTTTTGTGGTACTTATCAAAATACGACAGGTAAAATACTTTAAAATAATATAAGTACATATTTTTATCTTACTTTATAATTGTATACTTCAATTTTTATTAAAAAATTGTTTTCAAAAATTCCTGAGATATATATTGCCACATATGTTTTAATGTTAAATAATTATATCCTATAAAACCTATTTTAAAGTACTTGAATTTAACTAATATTTTAATTCTTTTAAACGTTGGTATGATGTTTTTAATTCGATATTCAATTTAAGTAATATTTTAATCGAATTAAATGTTGGCGCAATGTTTTTATAGCAATGTTTTTATAGCGGTGTTTTTATTCTATTATATGAAAGTAATAATTTAACCTTACTTTAGCATTTTATACTCTTAGTAACTGTATTTATTTACATTTGCCAGTCATCTTAAAAAACGTTTTCAACAAAAAAATTAATCCATTATTTTTAACGATATTTATTTTTTTAAAGTTTCGAATACTTTACTATGCGTAAAATACATAAAAACAGCATTTTTCAAGATGGCTGACGACTATAAAAACAGCTCCAACAATTGCGCCAATGTAAATCGCCAAAAATCCGTACTACCATCTACCAAAGTAGTACCAACGTATAATTTAAGTTGTCTTCAGATAAGAAGAAGCTATGGCATACTTAAAACTTGTTTTTAAGAAGAGGTGTAACCAATATTACGTCATAAAAAGGCGTGTCCAAGCATAAGACAAGTAAACACCGCATCGACTAATGCAAAGTATTCTCCGATTTAGCCAATATATATATATATATATATATAGCCAATATATATATATATATATATATATATATTGTTTCAAAAGAATAAATTGAGTTTAATTTAAAAAATTAAATTTAAATACATATTTAATTAAACATAAATTTAAACAAATTTAAATTCTAAGCAAATACGTATAAAAGTAAAAAAGTAGAAAAGCAAATTTAAATTCTAAAAAAAGGAAAAAAGCCAAAATAATTTAATATAATTTAAAAATATGCAAACATGTAAAAGATTTAATTCTCGAACTAATCTACAATATCATTTAAATTCAGAAGCATAAGCAAATCAAGTGTAAAATCTATCCATGAAAATAAATCTACTAATTTAATAAATTAAAATTAAATTAAACAATTTTTTAAAAAAATGCATATGTGAATGATCGTAGAGTAGGCAGGAGACAGACTTATCAAAGGGAAGTTGCCTCCAAACCTAACTCTCCAATCATTCAATTCGTGTTTCGTCATTCATGCAGGCAAGGGCAAAAGTCAAAACCAAAAGTAATTCCAACAAAGTGGCACCCCAAGAAACCAACATTTAAGTATTAACATTCAAGAATTAAAGTTAGAAAGGAAAACACTAATTAAGTCCCCTGAAAAACAAGCAAGTAAAGTCAAGAATTAAACTTTTTCTTAAAAAATTAAATTTTTTAAAAATTAATTTTTTTATAAAATAATAAAAAAAATTTAGAAACCAATGTATTTTAGAAATCCTTGTCTGCAGAAACTTCCCCTACACGAATATGCATATCAATAAAAAGAAACTATAAAAGAACTATACATAATCCATATAAACCAATAAGAAACAAAAAGAACTAATTCACAATTTTTAAAATAAATATATATTTAAAAATATAATTTCATGTTTAGAAAATACTTAAATACTACATAAAAATTTTTTTTAAAAAATACTTAAAGCAAGTAAATAGTAAGTTTTAATTCTAACTTACCCACTATATGAGCGTTGGGGTCTACAAAAGTGTTGTGAAAGAGAAGCAAGTGTGTTCTTCAAATTATATAGATGGCGCCCATGTAGGCAAAGTTGAGTGTCAAGTTGTTATCTTTGTCATAGTAAAAATTTTTTGTAAATATTAATATTAATTAAATTAAATTAAATTAAAAATCCTAAAGGTAGTAATATTAATTATTTAGGAAGTTAAGTAACTGAGCCAATCAAGAGATGTATGTTTACTTGAAGGAAATTAAAGTGATGTGGTATGTGAAAAAAATTAAAGTGAAGTGGTATGTGAAAAAAATGTAAACTGTATGTAATTTGAAATGTGTGTTCTGTTGAAAAATTGTGAAAATTGTTAAAAAAATTAAGTGAGAGATATTTTGTGTAAAAATTGCAAAAAATTAAAGTAATTAAGAAAAACTGAAATGTTTTAATATTAAAGTTTTAAAGTAAAATTTCCCCAAATTTTTTTAAAATGAAGTCCTTAAAAAACCTCTAAAAATTCCCAGAAATTTCTCAAAAATTCCTTTAGGAAGTTAAATAAAACTTAAATTTGATGAAAGAAAATATTAAAAGTTTAATGAACTTGATTTAATTGGTATATCAAAACTTAACTAAATACTGGCTAAAGTATGGAAAATTAGAAGAAGAAGATTAAAATCTTCACTCAATTCGGGCTATAATTGAGACTTTTGAAAAGAGTTGGCCCTTTATTAGTAAAAGGAAAGAATCCAGTATTGATTAAATATACATATTTACAAAATATTTACAATAAAAATTGACAATAATTTCTCTACTCTTTTATATCCTTCATTACCCTCCAGTTAAGGTTTAAGGTAATGTTATCATATCCAAAAGAACCAAAAAATTATAAAGTAAAGTTAAGGCCTGCCTTTTTAATATATAAATTAATAAATTTTGGTGGTACTTGGTTATCAACTTATACATTAATTAGTTTTATGATTTCTTCCTTTAAATCGTCATTTTCAGTACATATATTTTTTATTCTGATAATTTGCCCATGAAACGTGTTTTCTATTACTTTTCTAGAGATATTAGAGTTCCAATTAATTAGTTTAATAGTAGGAAAATGGAAATTCCTTCTTTTATCAAATAATTTAATTTTGTTGTGTTTAATAATTTGCAGGTCTAGGAATTCAATAGTATCTTGATTCGTATTCGTTTTATTAAGTGTTAAACTATTTGGGTAAATTTTGAATTGCTCAAAAGTAGAATTATTATTGAAAGTTATAATATCATCTATGTATCTAAAAGTATGAGCAAATAGCTTTAATTCATTTTTATTTAAAGTGAGTTGGAATTTATATTCAAATGTAAAAAGAAATAGGTTACAAAATTGTGTAGAACTGTTTGCTCCCATAGGAATTCCTCTAACTTGCTGAAATATCTTATTATTGTATTTAATGTAGTTATTAAATAATGCACAATTCAGATAAGTATTCCATCTTTCAATACAAAGGATGTCAAGTATGTCAGGAAAAAGTTGTGGGAGTTGCATTAAACTAGTAAAAATTTCTTCTAATGGTAGAGAAGTATAAAGGTTTTCAAAGTCATAGCAGTTAATGTTCTTGATTGTTAAACTTTTAAAACTGCTGAGAACTGGAGCATTATTATAAATAATTCAACTATAATTGTGTTGTTTGTTAACGAGATGTTGGATTAAATTACAGATTTTTTTAAGTATAATTGCAAATATGTAATCTATATTCTTTTTATAATTATTTGTACCATTAGCAATAAATATAAATTTGAGTGGTGATTTATGAAATTTTGGGAGAGCATATAGATCTGCAAATCTATAGTTAGATGGTTGTGAAATTTGCAGTGTCTTATGAAATGCTTTTAGCTTTTTTGCAATAACATTTTCTTGTAGATTGGTGAGTTTGTAAGTAATGGCATTATTGAGTTCAGTATTAATTAATGAGACATAAAAAAATTTTCATATTATGAAAATCACAGCCACTAAACAACTCCCATTTTGAAAAACTTATCATTGCATTTATCTCATCACTTGTAACACATGAAATCTTAAATATGTTGGACAAACCAAAAATAGTCTTAATATTAGAATTAACAACCACAGAGCACACATTAAAAAATTTGCAACTACTAATTTTAGCACACTTAATACAGCTGAATTAGAACATTTTCAAATACATGATTTCAAAAAAATTAATATTCAAATTTTGGACATTGTACCTGAATACAAAGTTAGATTATTTCAAGAGTCACTCTACATGCTTAAATTCAAAACACTTTACCCTTATGGACTCAATACATTCAACCAACACATTAAATTAAATTCTGAAATTCCAACTTACAGCCATTTTAAATTATTCAGTAAAAAAACATTACGAGGAACCAGAGCAGGTAATAAACATAAAAATAAACTTCTTTCAACAATAGATACAAAAAAGTTAAACGATAATATAAATAATTACTTTCTTACTGATAATTTCACTAAAAATATAATTACTTGGTTGCATACTTGTAAGCACAATTTCTTAAAATTACTAATAAAATTTGTAAAACAGCATTTTACAGGGCACAATATTATCAAAGACCTTATTATTGACTTTTGCAATTATAAGTTCTCTACAAATAACAAATACAATAAATATTACTGCAAAATCAATTCCCTTCATACTAACTATGATCATATTCAGTTTAGCAAAATTTTCAGAAAAAGTCAACAACTTTTTCCAGCTACCAAAGCACAGATCTCACCAGCTTTCAAGTATCAAAAACCTCTTAGTAAATTGCTAATTAACCAATATTTAGAGTTAACCAATTATTTAGAGAGCGAGTTTAAAATAAAAACAAAACTATTATTAAATTTGTTTAAATTTAAATATTTATATATGTGTGTGTGTAATAATAAAATTCCATAGTCAAAAATACACTTAAAATTCTAACTGTATGTTCTTTTCATTTTTAATGGCGACGGTCTCTTATTTGAAAGTACGTGGAATTAAATCCACAGCCCCGTAGTCAAGTTGTTTTTTCTCGCCTTTTCTACACGTATAGTTATAGAATGTTCTGGAGATATTTAAAGCGAAATGGAATGGCTGACGCATGGACCTTATAAGAAATAGACTAACCCAAATGGGTTTTCTCCCTCGTCTGAGGCGTTCCCGGCTGTCACCTTGATCACATCCGGAGGAGTAGGGACGACTAGCAAAAATTTAACAGTGGTTGCCTATTGCAGCGTGTATAATTGTCAAGAAAAAGCTGATTGTAGCGCGTCATTTCACAAATTAGAATTTCTACATATTTTTATTTTTGAAATTGAGATTGATTTTAAAAAGTTTAACATATTTATCAAGCATAATTAACGTTCCAAATAATTATAAAGCTATTGTATGCTTTCAGGGCTGGATATTTTTTTAGCTTTTCCTATGCTGTAAGGAAATTTGTAACTACTTCTTTTAGAAAATAATATTTTAAATTTTAACTAATAGAAAATTTCAAACAAGGAATTTTCTCTTGCAATTTTTATGCTTTTTATTGGTGGAAATAAGTAAAAAAATACTAAAATATTTAAAAACGAATTTTTGAGAGTTTTATTTAAAATTCTAAATTGTGTTGCTTTTTTTATAGCACAATTTCTATAAAGGAATTTTATTTCAATTACATTTCATAATACATCATAGTGATAAACACTTTTGATTCCTTAAAAATTTTTATACATTTAACTCTAATATTAAAATTGTATTTAACCATAATAATTAATTTTGCTTGTATTTCATAGTGATTATTTCTTAAAATTTATTTTTAGTTCTGCATAAGATTTTTTTTTTTTAAATTTACTGTTAATTTAATTAAAGGGGCGGTAGACTAGAAAGGCTGTTAGTTTCAAAGCGGCATTTTGCGCTGTTTTACTATAAATGTCCGTGTCTCCTTGCAAATTGTTGTTACCAAATATTATCACCCTGTATTATATTTAAAGAAATACAATAATGAAGAATCTGCAGGAATATGTGTATGTTTCTCGCACTGTGACAAAAACGACAGTATCTAGAGCCATCAAATTTTGAATAATGTAAATCCTCCACCAGAACATGGGCATCTGGACGACCGAATTTGTTTTAACCTATTTCATACTAGCAGCTTCGCTGCCAGCCTTCGTCTGGCGTTTAAATGTACCGGAAAAATAGCTGAAAGGAACACCAAACGTTAAATTTAAAAACTGCATAGAATTTTACTCTGCAGAAAAACTTCATAAAAAAAGTTATTACGTATAACAAAATTACAATGAAAAAAGCAATATCCCTTAATATAAATATTAATTATCCTAATAAATAAATTAACCAACTTCCCCTTGCAAAATCTTAAGAACTCAAATGGTATAAAGGAGGTTAAGAACTTTGTTCCCTAAAAAAAATCACTCAAAACTTTTCAATATCTTAAAAACAGTGAAATGAGCAATAAATAACATAAAAGAATACAAAAAACAAAAAATTCTGAAAAGCAAAGTATAATTAATGATATTTTATCTTATATTTTCAAGAAAAAAAATTAGGTGCTACTTTGGTAGAGGGTTGCACGGATTTTTGGCGATTTACATTGGCGCAATTGTTGGCGCGGTTTTTACAGTCATCAGCCATCTTGAAAACTGCTGTTTTTACGTATTTTACGTATATAGTAAAGTATTAGAAATTAAAAAAAATAAATATCGTTAAAACTAATGGATTAATTTTTTGTTGAAAACGTTGTTTTTTAAGATGGCTGGCAAATGTAAATAAATACATTTACTAAGAGTATAAAATGCTAAAGTAAGGTTAAATTATTACTTTCATATAATAGAATAAAAACACCGCTATAAAAACATTGCGCCAACATTTAATTGGATTAAAATATTACTTAAATTGAATATCGAATTAAAAACATCATACCAACGTTTAAAAGAATTAAAATATTAATTAACTACTTTAAAATAAGTTTTATAGGATTTAATTATTTAACATTAAAATATATGTGGCAATAAATATCTCAGGAATTTTTGAAAACATTGTATTAATTTTTTAATAAAAGTTGAAGTATACAATTATAAAGTAAAAGAAAATTATGTGCTTACATTTTTTAAAGTATTTTACCTGTCGTATATTGATAAGTACCACAAAAAAAAAAGTCTTCTAACGATCTTCATCTGTGATCCACATCTCTCGCACTTCATTGAAGAAGCAATTAGCGAGGTTTTCTCCAAAAATTTAAAATAAATTTCCTCTGACGCTATTAACAATTTATAAATAAATCTTATTTTGGCCAACCTGGGAGAGCCAGGTTGGCCAAAATAAGGTCACAAACGGCAATTTTTTAATTCCGATACCAATAATTCTTGGTTATTACCAATAACAACATTCATCTTCGAAACGGACATATTCATTCCATTTGAAATCTGACGAATTCGAAGAGATGAATAATAAAATTTTAAAATGGCGCGGTAATGCACAAATATTCAGTAACCAATCAGGGAGCTGATTAAATCACGCGTAGAATTAAAATTATTTAAATAATCATTCATAATAAATTCATTTTTAAAACAAATGCAAAATTAAATTGTATTTTAATATTTAACAGCCATAAATAATGTTTAAAACATTAGATTAAATTTATAGATATTAATAAAACCAATTACGTTTGAAGTAAGGTGACGTCATTGATTACATCATCCACAACATAAAATTATATAAAATATTTAAACTACAAAATTTTTATTTCAAATAAAAATGCAAAATTAAATTGATTTTTAATATTTAAAACACGGAATTTATGCATAATAAAACGCATTATTTTTTAAATAAAATAACAACAAAGTATATGTTATCATAAATAACTTATCCAGCAATGGATTTACCATAAGTCGTATTACTCGCCAAAAGAAAAATCGCCAAAATCTGTACAACCGTCTACCAAAGTAGCACCAGAAATTACAATGAAATAAGCTATATCCCTTAGTACAAATATTAATTATCCTAATTAAAAAGTTAACCAACTTTCCGTTGAAGAAAAAAGCTCATGCAAAACTTTTCAATATCTTACAAACAGTGAAATAAACAAAAGATAACATGAAAGAAACTCAAAAAACAAAAAATTCCGCGCACAATTTTACTCTGCAGAACAACTTTATAAAAAACATCAATAAAAATGTATTATATATATATATATATAAATGATAATGAAATATGCCAATCTCTTAAAAACAGTGACATAAGAATACGATGAAAAATTGTTGCCAAACCCATATTTCTAAAAGAATGAAACTATTCAAAATGATGCGATTTCATCAAAAATCTATCAACAACAATAAGAAAGGAAAATTGTTGCCAAAATCACATTTTTAAAGATGTGAGAAGTGTACTCGGAAGCTTCATTTAAAAAATGTTTTAAAAATACAAAATATTATCATTTTTGCAAAATTCGTTTTGTAAAAGCAGTCGGAAGGATAAAAGTTTAACGTGTCCAAAAATGAAAGAAAAAAAAAAAAAAAAAAAAAAAAACTGTACATTTTTAAACATAAACTTTTTTAGAAAAAATCCCGTTGAAAAGGTGTTAAGCTCACTTTGTTAAATAAATTCGTATTTAATCGATTTATTGAAACACCAAATTTATTTTAAGTTCGTAAAATAGCTAAGTGCCTACGTTTCATCACGATGTGGAGTGTGTAGAGTAAAATCTCGCTTTCCTATAGCCCATTATGTCTCAAAATGACGCGATTTCGTCACAAAGCATAAAATAAAAAAATAAAAAAAATAAAAAAAAAAAAAAACTGAAATGTTTCAGATTTTAAATTACGTCCAAAGGGGCGTTTTTTAACATTTTGCGTGTTACCTTTCTTTATTAAATATCATGTTCCTCGCACTTAAACCATAAGATCCAGTGCAACAGCAATATCGCAAAATAGTTTTAAAACGAGCATATCTTTAGAATTTCCGATACAGAGACTCACGCGCTGGAGATAAAAATGTCTTTTCTGCACAACGTTGCCATTGCTCGCTTTGAAATCCTTGAGTTTGTTAATCAAAAATTCGTCAAAGTTTTAAAAAATAGGAAATCGATCATAAAACAAATTTCAAATTTCAAATTTGGTCTTCCACATGCTCATATTCGTTGGAGGATTACGTTATTCAAAATTCGATGACTCTATGTACCGTTGTTTCATCACAATACGAGAAATATACATACATTTATGCAGATTTTTCATTATTTAATTTCTTCAAATATAATGCAGGACTCTAACATTTTGTGGCAACGGTTTGAAAAGTGAACCGACATTTATGAGTCCGACGCAAAATGCCAAAACGAAACTAATAGTCCTTCGGGATTCAAATCCCTTTGGACTAAAAAATTCGAATTCGAATTTCGAAAAAATCGCTTTGAGGTGAACTGGCTTTTGTCTAGATGCACCTATGTACCAAATTTCGTAGCCGTGGGTCTATTAGCTTACGCGCAGCGCGAACGAAAGACACACACACACACAGACAGACAGACTCTTTGTTTTATTATATGTAGAGATTTTGTAAAACATTAACGAATTTTTGATTAACAAACTGAACGAGTTCAGAGCGAGTATTGTACGGAAAATAACAGTTTTATCTCCAGTGCGGAAATTCTAAAGATAGCTGTTTTCAAGTGTATGTGGTTTACGGGCAAAGAACATGATATTCAATAAATATAGGTAACACACAAAACGTTAAAAAAAAGGTTCCTTTTGGACGTAATATAAAATCTGAATGCTCCTAGATTTTATTTTACCTTTTTCCCCCTTCATTACAATCAGAAAATTTTATTCTGCGAATTTTATAAATTACTAAAATAAATATTCCACTTTAATGTTATTAAGTTAATGATGATATAATCAAATAAATGATTGTTTTGGAATGTTCTTATAGTTTTGAAAATCACTGCCTGAAAATCGCCATTAAATTTTAAAAAAAATTATCAGATATTGTTTAATTTTACCTGATTTATTTCAAAACATCACGTACTATCAATCTTATTTAATTTTACGTTATTTGTATGCAAAATTAAGTTCATAAATGTTATGCTTAGAATATTTACCGTTTAACCAAAGTAAAGATGTTTGTACAAGAATTATGGGTGAAAGAAATGCGCGAAATGCAGTAAAAAGTGCTTTAATGAGATATATTAAATTCTATTTGGAAAAAACTGTGGCTTTCATAATCTCATCACTATACAACGTATCATATTTAATAATTAAAAAGAGTTATGTGATAGAAACGCCATAGGTTTCAGTGTTAAAGTAAATCAGATCGTCCCTACTCTTTCTTGATGACATGTCGGTGACGCGCGCCCCTCCTGCTGGGTTAGTCTATCTCTTCTAAGGTCCATGGGCTGACGAGGCTGACGTCATTTCTTGGAAGCTCCGCCTTTCCAGAGGCTATAAAAAAACTCGCAAAGGAATATCGGGGTCTTTTTCTTTAATGTAACGATGCAGTAAACTTCATACAAAAAGTTATTAGTAGTGCTTTTTTATTTACTCCGGAGATCTGATTTTTGTAACTGCTATTTCTCCTGAATAATAATAAATGGATCCTGTTTTTTAAACTTATCGTCTGATACTTTGAGGTTCGACTACGTCTATGATTCTTCACCAATCTATTTTATTCCGGACAAAAGCTAGTACTCATATATATATATATATATGTCTTTTATCATTTGTTCTTTCTACTTTACTTTAAATTATATACCACTTAACTTACATTTAAATTATGTACCAGCTTTTGCCCGGAATAAATAGAATGCTGAAGAATCATAAATGTAGTCGTAGCTTAAATTATCAGACGCTAAGTTTAAAAAACAGGATCCATTTATTATTGGTCAGGAGAAATAGCAGTTACAAAATCATATTTCCGGCGTAAATAATAACTTTTTGTATGAAGTTTACTGCATTGTGACATTTAAGGAAAAGCCCCCGATATTCTTTTGCGAGTCCTTTTATAGCCTCTGGAAAGGCGGAGCTTCCAAGAAATGACGTCAGCCTCGTCAGCCAATCCAGTTCGCTTTAAATATTTCCAGAACATTCTATAACTGTACGTGTAGAAAAGGCGGGAAAAACAAATACTTGACTACGGGGCTGTGGATTTAATTCCACGTACTTTCAAATGAGAGAACGTCGCCATTAAAAATGAAAAGAACATACAGTTAGAATTTTAAGTGTATTCTTGACTATGGAATTATATATATATATATATATATATATATATATATATGTTTAATATTATATTTATATAAATATTTGCAGAAGGTTAAGCTGTTGTTGGTGGGAGAATGTTGGATTTCAGATGACGTGAAGCTTCTAATTTATGAATGTTTTCATTTAATTTTATTTAGTTAATTATTATTTTCATTATTATTATTATTTTAGTTTTGTTTCTTGCATGTGGCAATCGAGAAATCAGGAATATTTAAAGTTTAGAAAATTTGGAACACTTTCGTTTTGTTTGCATTAAGCATAAACTCACATAAGATATCTGGAATGCTTTCGTTTTTGTTTGGATTAAGCAATTAAGGTTGGAAACTGTGTCATCGTTCACTTTTTGTGTGCTGTCGAGAAGTCTGCAATCACGGTTAGTGAGAAATTATTTATTTTTTCATGATGAGTGAACTGAAATCGATTAAAGCTCAGAAAAGGAGCTTAAAAGGTAATATCATAAAGTTTGAAAATAAGGTAAATTCAACAGTGGATGATTGAGTTATACGAATAAAAAATATTAGAATTTAAAAAGGAATTCATAACATTTTTTATTTGCACATTATGAGAAAAAGGACACTAACGAATTCATTAAGGGGCTCTAGTGTAGAATTGGGTTCCCCTTCGATTAGCGACAATTTTTTTTTAAATTTTGGCGATGAAACCTCACTTTTGATTACCATGATAGTTTTAGCTTCCTCATTTTATTTAAATGAAAATAGATTGATGTGTACATGGACAAATTTAAGGCAGTGCGCAATGCCTAGTTTGTGCAATTCTAGAATGGTTTTTAAGTGAAAACAGATCGATGTGTACATGGACACAGAGTTTGCGCAATTCTTTGACTCCTTATTTTGGTTTTGTGTAGCGGCCATCTGGCGCCGATCTTGGCGTCAAAAAAGAGGCGCCAAAAAACAAGGGGCACCCAATTGTAAACTTTTACCCATTAAGGAAAATATAGTAGTCTCAATGAAATTTATTTGAAAATTAAAAGAAAAATTTTTTAGATGAGTTCTCAAAGGAATAGTTGTTCAAATGAAAACGGTTCCAGTAAAGTGACCAGACGTCTCTCTTTTGGCGGGCCAGTCCCGATTTTTAACAATCTGTCCCGCGACGTTTTAAAAAAGTACCGATTTTTGGAAAGAATGCAAGATAAGCTAGGGAACGGCGGCAGAATACGGTTTTAGGCGGCCATGTGGTTAACTTCGCCAGGATATGTGTCTTATATGCTTTTGGTTAATTTTGTAATGTTAAATTTTAATAATAACAAGTAATTATTGACAACTGATTATCGAGAACTGCTTATCAAAGTTCGCATTGTTAATCAGTTGTTAGAATTCAACCACCGTTGTTTGGACTTAATGGCATTGGCATTGCCGAAAACATTTTGTAAATGTCTCTCAGACGATACACATCGTACTACGTGCTGGTGCTAGTTAAACAAGTGATGTCAACAAACATCACTGTTTAGAAAGATAATACAAGTTAATACTGTTATTATTTAGAAAGAATTATAGGATTAAAATTTAAATAATTTTTTAAATATAGTTACTTTATAACAAACAAATTAATTTAATTTTTAAACTAACAATAAAATATGTTCATGTAATTATGTACCTACTTACTGTGTTTTTAAGCAATATATATAGAGAAAAATTTATAATACAATTTATAAATTTATAACACAATTTATAAATTTATAACAAATTACTTCTTTAGATTTTTAACATAATGAGTAAGAACAGAAGATGCAAATTCAAAGATGATCTAAGAAGTGAATTTGAGAAGTGAATTTGTTAAAAAAAAACAAAAGCGATTACATGGTAAAATGTGAGAAATGTAACGGTGAATTTTCTGTTTCGCCCGGCTGGAAGAATGATATTTCAAAGCTCTCGGGGATACAGAAACATAAAAGATATTTAAATACTAATGCATCTTCCTCCAAAATGCAGAAATTCTTTCGGAAAACAATTTATGGCGACGAAGAAAAGAAATTAGCATTAGCAGAAGGAGTTATGTCTTTTCATGCTAATAATCACAATCATTCCCTCAGATCTTGTACATCACAAATCGTCCAAAAAAGTTATTCAACAAAAAAAAAAAAAAAAAAAAAAAAAAGAGACAGCAATCTACTAAAAGAAGTAACACAAATGAGAAATATGCCAAAGAATAAAATAATACTATACCTAATTCTTTAATGTATTATATTTGTAATTTGTACCTATGTTGAAATTAAAAAATATATTGTTACGAAATGTACAGGCGCGGTAAGATGGCTTCCCCGCAAAGCAGTTTTAGGGTTCCCATAAAATTGGCAAAGGAAGGCAGGGTTGCCACATTTGGCGAGAAATAGCCCATTTTTCGACAAAATTGGCAATATACCATGGACGAATGGAGAACCTTCTGGAACGAATTCTTACTGGTTTAGCCCAGAATGTTCTCGAACACAAGCCGAAAGCTATATAAACCCTGCTGGTCCGCAGTCAGTCAGTGTGTGTGTGTCTCGTCTAGTGAGTCAGTCCCTGCGGAGTGGATCGAGTTGATAGCCGGGCAGCGAGCACCGACTGGGTCGTCGAGTGCACCGCAAGAGTCTCGTAGTATATCGCGGTTAGTGCATCGTCTAGAGAGCGTGTTGAGCTCCGGGAACGACTGAACCGAAAAGTCGGGAGCTGTGCTCGTGTGTCGTCGAGTGCATCGCGAGTCTCGAGAGTACGTGGAGTTCCGAGAACGACCGAGCAGAGTCGGGAGCATTGCAGTGAAATTGTCTCCACCGTTATTCCCTGACAGTGTGGAGGCTGTGTCGCTGATTGTTCCAGCGTGTTTATAGTAGATCTTCGACGACTGTAAAAAGTGTTATTGGAACAGTCCTGATTAATATTGGCTAATAAAAGTGTGTTTCGATACTTCATTAAGTAGTGTCGTCATTATTCACTCCAAATCCATACGAACCTCGTACGAATGTGAAGGAAAAGAAAATAACGTAACAGCTGGTGTCAGAAGAAAGAAGAGAAAAACGCAACAATATATTAAAATACTATTTTTGCGTTCTATGAAAATTTGTGTTGCTCCATATAGACCAAATTTTTAATCAAGAATCTACCTCCCCGGTCAATGCTGCCCCGCTTTACCAATCTTAAAATCTGGTCACCGTACAGTAAAGACATAATTGTTTCGGATATAAAATTGCCCCTAAGTAGTCTCTTCCTATATTTAGTGGGAAAATCGAAGAATAGATTGCATTTGAGGATCTATTTTCCGCAGCTGTGCAAAAAGCAAATCAACTAATGCGCAAAACTTGCAATATTTAAAGAGTTCGTGTAAAGCAGATGCGCTAAATATTATTCATTCCATTCCAATTTCCCATTTCCCATTTAAATTATGACATAGCATGGAATCTGTTAGTTGAGCGCTATTGCAACAAAAAAGATTTGATCAATTCTATCATAAAGAAGTTAATTTCTATACCTCAAACGAGTAATTCTACTTCATCGCTTTTAAAATTTATCGATAAGGCGCATAAATGTTTACGATCCTAGGAAGCATTACAGCAAAAGGTGGAACAATTTTTTTTTCTGACACGTTAATTGTTTATTTATTAATTGAAAAGTTGGATACTGTTCTGATTCCACCACAGCTCTGTCATGCGCAATGATCAATGGGGAACTTTTGTAGGAAATCGTGCCAGAGAGAGATTTGTGCACTTTCAGAGCGAAATCAGTGGTCTTACATGACAAGCCAGTTAAATCCAGCTGATATACCATCTCGCAGTTGTACCCCTCATCAAATTTTAAGAATTCACGGTGGGAGGGTTCTAACTGGTTAAAGAATCCGAAGGATAGTTGGCCACGCCTTGAAATTTAACCCAACGAGGCATTAATTTCTTCAGAAATCAGAAAGAAAGCTGTAGTATTAAACGTTAGTGTGAGTAGTATGAAAAATATTCTAAATGAGTGTGTATGAAAAATATTCTAAATTTTCCGCAATTGTAAAAATTTTAGCATGGGTCCTAAGAAGTGGTATGAAAAATATTCTAAATTTTCTGGAATTGTAAGAATTTTAGCATGGGTTCTAAGATTCATTGGAAACTGTCAGGCGAAATCTCTAAAATAGAGTAAAATTCTTGTCTGCAGCCGCGTTAAAGGAGTAAAAAAACACTTTGAGTCTACTAGTTCAGCGTGAAAGTTTTTCTCAGACTGGACATGTAATAAATGGTCTCTCAGTTGTCAGAGATGAAATAGGACTGATAAGAGTGAAAACAAAGATTTTCGCAAGAGGTGATGAATTTGAATTTAAATATCGAATTCTACTTTCGTCAAAGCATCATACTGTGCAAAGTCTAGTGCTCTAATTCCATAAAAGAAATTCACATGCCGGTGTTCAAATGCTCATGTCAATGATTAGAGAAGAATACTGGATTATTTCAGCGAGACAGGTAATTAGGTCAATGATAAAAAAAATGCATTACCTACAAGAGATTCACAACAAAGTCACCTTCAACCATACCTATTCATTTACCTTTAGACAGAGTACGGGACGCTCGAACTTTCGAAGTCACCGGAATTGACTTGTGTAGTCCCTTTATTTTTAAGAAAAAGACTAAAGTCTGGGTGGTGCTGTTTGCATGCGCAGTCTACAGAGCAATACATTTAAAAATTGTGACATTCTTAAGTGCAGCAGATTGCTGTACACTCGCGTTGAAGAGATTCATCGCTCGACGAGGCCGTCAAACAGTTATCTATAGTGACAACGGCACGAACTTTACCGGTGTCTCTGGTGCATTGAACCAAATTGAGTGTCAAAAGATAGCTGCTCTTGAAACTCTAAATCCAGTTAACTGGAAATTCATTCCCCAACCGCAGCATGGTGGGACGGTTGGTGGGAGAGACTAATTCGCATAGTGAAAAATCTACTAGTTCGAGTTATTGGTAAGTCGTCTGTTACGTATGAGGAACTGCTCACAGTTCTTTGCGACGCAGAAGTCATCGTTAACAACCGCCCGTTTATATACGTCTCCAACGACGCAGATGAGTTGAGACCTCTAACACCATCCAACTTTCTCCAAGATGTAAAAGAGATTGGAGCGGCTGATCTTGAGCACTTGGATAGGAATGAACTGGTAAAGAGAAAACGTTATTGCCAAGAAATACGTGAACAATTCAGACGACGATTCCGGAAAGAATACTTAGGTCAGTTGGTGCAAAAAGCTGGTACACGTGACAAAATTTTCAAAGTTGGAGAAGTGGTCCTTGTTGGTTCTGAAAACCAGAAGAGACTTAATTGACCACTTGCAGTGATTGAAGAAATGAATCCAGATAGAGACGATCATGTGAGAGTCGTCAAAGTCAAAACTCCACTTGGTCATCTCGTTCTTCCAGTCCAAAAGCTTTACCCTCTAGAAGTTAATTCGTATGGGGATCCTATTATACCAGATCAGCATCGTACTAATGACCTACCAGCAACATCACAGAATGACAGTCCAATTCGGAAGGATGTTTCAGCGGCTCCTCGGACGTCAAGAAGCGGTAGAGTGATCAAGATACCGAAGAGACTGGGCTGTTGAACTTTCGAACTTTGTTGATTTTACCTCGAAGGTGGAAAATCAAGGTGGGAGAATGTTACGTAATACCATCAATAAACTTCGGGAGATATCCACGAGACGTTGTTTTATGAATGAACACGAGACTTTTAATGTGTTAATATTTTAATGAGACGAGTTTTATGTATCCTTTTTGTGGGTGGCATCAGTTTTCGGCGTTGACATGCACGTTCTGATTCGTGTTTGCTTAGTGATATAAGCGTTCTATGAATTTAATGTTGATATGAATTGAATTGAATTTATGTATCGTATTTTTGTTCTGTTTATTGAATAATATCCTAGTAGACTATTTATGCTTTAATTCAAGGAAACTGTGAAACTGCTGATGTCAAGTATTAATAAAATTGTTATTTGGCAAGAAGTATGTGCAGACCAATCGTTGACGGGTTGTCTCGACGTAGTTCTGATATTTTTGGTATTTTGATAAATTTTCGTTACATCTGGATGCCGGGACTTTGGTAGCAGTAAAAGCTACCAAAGGACGGGGAATCTTGAACCGAATGCTTCCCCCCTTTCCGAAATCACCTATTATTTGCAATAAAGATTCTTGTGTGTAGCTTAATGGATTCTCAGAGGGGTGGACTATGTCGCAAAACGAAGACCTTTGAAAGAGATAAGGGGTTAAAAGCCCCAGTTACGTCAAATTTGACATTTCACCCCACTTTTCAACCTGGAAAATGGGGGAAAAAGACATGACCACTAAAGTGGACAACCCCGTCTTTTCAAAGAGAGGACTCTAAGGCCACTATAAGAGCCATCCCGTCTTCATAAGGTTAAGGCAGAGCTCGTGATGGTTAGAAACAATTCACAGTGAAAAACGCCGTAGTTACTTCGAGTCTGCTGGGACATATAAGTTATAAAGAAGAGTGCTTTGCTGTTGTTGTAAATTATGGTCTATGATCATGTTCGGACACTGCTAGGAAAATCTTACGAAAGTCTGCAATCCTTCGTCTGCTATCTTCGACGTAACTCTCTCATTCCGCGTGATGTCTATCTTCATAATCCTTCTCCTTTTCCAGTAGCTGTCCGATTACTTTGCCATTATCTATAGTGACAACGGAAGATGCCATTATCTATAGTGACAACGGAAGATGCCATTATCTATAGTGACAACGGAGAATTCAAAGGAAACAGAACTGTCTACATTTGTCCAAGCTTTGCATCTCCTCATCACTAACACTAAGCTTCTCTGGACGTGTTTCAAAACAAGAGAATCATTTTGAGTTTCTTTTCCTTTTCCCTTGCTTTTGGAGTTTCCAATGTTTATCTATGCCAGTACATGAAGCTTCTATTGCTGTAGTTAGAGAAGGGCGTGGGACACACCATGCGTCCCCGTCCTCCGTAACCCGTAACCTACCTACATGAAGGTTCGTTTATACAAAGCGAAATTTTAAACTCCGGCAACAATCTCCCAAGTAGACGGACATTCATAGTTATTTGTCTGTAATGATCATAGCTTCGATGGAAAAAAAAAGAGATTTCCAGCAGGTAATATTCTTTAAAATGCAGTCACATTTATCCAGAAATAGTTTCCTAAATAATTCACGAGCCCATCATCTCATGTAACGTGCTATTTGCAAACAGAGCGCTGAAAATTTAAAATTGAGAGAAGCGATCTAATGAAAGAGTTACTCAAAAGTTAATGTTGTGGAGTTTCTAGAAAAGTGCCTGAATAGACGCAGGCGCAACAAGTGAATCTACGCGACCTGCTACGGCTTACAGCAGAGAAATCAAAAATCCATTGCATGCCGTTATCTTACCAAGAGCACTACATCGAAGGAGACCCTGAGTTCATCGACAATGTCATCGCACTAAAGATCTGTACTTTCATATAATACTACATATGTGGAAATGGCCATTTAACTGTGAATATAACTGAATTATGTAATGCTAAAGCGCCATCTAGATGAGCGAGCAGATGAAAACGCAGACGATGACCAACATAAGCGTGTGATGCTGCGATGATTCTTCTTCTTTTCTTATATATATATTTTTTAATTTTGTAAATAAATCGTAGTTTACTAAAAACTCGATGAGTATTAGAGATATTTATTAGTGGTGTTTGTTTTTCCTTGTAGTGATTTCAAGAGCTCGCATTACAAAGAATTTCGAATTTCAGAATCTGTCGCATGGGAGTTCTTTTGCAACAGCGGTTTGGCATTCGACTGCCAAATAACAGACGCAGGACTAAATCTCGAAATTTCTCGTACCACGCGATATAAATGAGAGGAATACGACCCAATCCACCTGGTCTAAAAAATAGTTCTTATGATCTTGTTTGGGTCGCCTCTAAGCCACAGTGGTACCCGGAGAATTATACATACTTCTTTCCCCCTACTGAGGACAAATGACGCACTACGTCACTCTAATCTCAACTAAAACCTGACGGCGACACACATGCCAACAAAGCAGATTCTCTTAACCATGCTCTGACATACATCAACAGGTCTAGCTGAGCACACCGCAAATACAAACCGGTCTTAATCATACCGATCCGTCGTATCTCCTCATGTCGCATTAGAAATGCTTTAAAGGGAATATGTAGCGATCTCGAGAGCTGATCAAATGCTCGCATTACAAAGTAGGTCGAATATCAGAATCTGTCGGATGAGAGCTCTTTTGCAACAGCAGTGTGATATTCAACTGCCATGTAACATACCCAGAATCGAATCCCGAGGTCTCTCGCAGCACGTGATTGCTGCATTCTATATAAATTTGATGCCGGAAGTATTAACATTAGTTTTACAAACTAGCAAAGTTCCTTTCGATTTCATAGATTATGTATGGTTAGTGTAACGTTCTTATTATCAACGGATCTGGATCAGATCTGGATAGAAGTATGTATCAACGGAACGGATCTTATTACCATCGTATTTGGATTAGCAACATCCAACCATTTTCAAAAGGATTACAGGTAAGAGTTTTACATTTCTAACTTTCGCTCTGAATGTGTTGTGTAGCAAATTCTCTTAATTATTTTAATTACAGCTTATTACAAATTTAATTCATTAATATTCTAAATTCATGCTACAGAACGTCTATTTTAATTAATATTTGTACTGCTTTTGTTTAATTTTAATTGGGATTTTTGTACGAATGATTTGGTAAGCTTTTTTCACTCGTTACTTGTTAACGCGCTGAAACACACAATGGAATCGGATGAGTAATAAACTTGATTTTATATGACTTAAATTAAGTTTAACCATTATTATTTAATATCGATAGAAGCAGAAAAATTAGCACCTTAATGTAAGATCACTTGCAAGATTCTAGCTTTAATAGATTTTAAGTTATAGCAATTTATTTAACGAAAATTTACAATTTCTATTGTCTGAAAAATAATGGGGGAGGCAGCCTTAGAAAACGCAGTTTTAACCAGGGATAAATAGAAGGGCTAGCTCATTTCTTTGTTCGACTCCTCGCCGACGCGAGCCTAATGGGGGGACGTAACAGGCAATAATCTGACGTCACTGTGATGCCACCTGTCCTGATTTCCCGCGTTTAAAACAGTAGTTTCATTGAGCTGCGACGATTTTCTAGAGGTTACATATCCCAAATTAATTTAATAATATATATATCTGTTTTCTAATAATGTATATATTTAAAATAATTTATATATATGTAATTTTAGTCAGTTTTTATTTTAAATTCTATATTCTAAAGTACCGTTTACGTAATATGGCTTTTTGCGCTGCAGTAACGTGCCGTAGCACTTACAGAAGTATGAAAGGATGAGATATTTTATTTCATGGGACCAAAGGATCCAAATGAGAGTTTGCTTTTGACGAAAGAATGGATACACAAATGTCAAAGAGAAGATTCTATTAATGTGAAGAGCGGAAAAATCTGCAGCGAACATTTTCTATGCAGTATTTATGAAGATGATATGAAAAATCGCTTGTTTGGATAGCCACAAAAAGAAACTGTTGAATTGGAATGCTGTGCCGAAAGTAAATTATGATGACAATAATAAATCGAAATTGATGATGACAATAATAAATCAAATTTTAATGATTTTGAAATAAAACTCACAAATGAAAATGTAGATCATCCTGAATGTTTAAGGATAAACAAGAATGCATTGATAATTTGAAGAACAAAATAATATCCTTAGAAAATTGTATTAAATTGTATTAAAGTATTGAAAAATAGAGAAAAGAAAAATTTGAGAATGTTTGTTCAGCGACAAAGAGGGTGGACGACATCTAGACAGAAATTGGTATCAGAAATTAAAATCTCAAATAGCGAAATTTCGGGGGGGGGGAGCACAAATCGGAGAATTTGGAAAAATATCTAAAGCCTATTTTTATAAAGACGCAGATTAATGCATTACTGAAAAAGAAGAAAAAAATCAGGTGGACTAGTGAAAATATTTCACGTTGAATCGTCATAAGAGCTCTGTCATCTTAAAGCTATGATTTTTGGAAAGAAAAAAAATTAAGAAAAAAATTGGAATATCTTTACCTAGTATTATCGAATTAAAGAAATGGTGTTTATTTTATTTTTTAGTGTTTTCTAAATTTTAGTGTAGTCCAAGAATTCAAAGTAATGTTCTTACTCTAAAGAAGGAAAGAGGCGAATATTTGTATTCTGTAGAAAAAATATACGTTCTCAGTTTCGACGAAATGCATATAGATTGAAAACTCTGCTATGACTCTAAACTGGACTAAGTTGGTTCTTTTCAAAATGTGCAGTTTGTTTTAATCAGAGGTCTCATTTCACGCTCTGCCTCAAATTACTGAGAAACCGCGTTTTAGATAGAGGATTTGTTTTAGAAGATGTAACTGTTTTAAATTTTGATATTATTAAAGAGGTTTTAAATAGAGATTGAGAAGAAATCAAATTGTGTCACAAACTAAAACCAAATTATTTAATGGTCAAGGGAAACGAGAGACAAAAAGTCGCTCCAGAGAAAACGTTATTTTCAAAAAGTACCGCAAAAGGTATACTCTACCGCACAGGAAATCAGAAAGCATCTGACTTCTATGAGTTAATCGATAATATCTTCGGTATTATGAATAGTACCAACAAGAATAACAAGTATTTAACAAACTAATTTTGTTAAGTACTTGTTTAAGTTATTCTTATTGCATCCTTTGTAACTAATTATTGATTAGATTTTGTGCTAGATTAGCATTCTAGATAAAGTATAATAGTATTAAACATCAAAGTAATTGGCATAAAAAGACCTGCTTCCTTTACTCACACTTTTGAAAAATTAAATAACTGTTTTAGGTACACTGAATAAAGCTATTTTGTCAAAATTAAGGTAACAATATTATATACATTTATTTAATTGTAATATAGATATAAGTATAAATTACAAAATTATTTAAAAAATATCTATTATATTGAATCGGAAGAGAATTATAACAGTGTAAAATTTACAATTAGGCAAAAAATCAAACGTAGGTTAGCAGAAATGTTGCCATATATGTGATATATGTTTAAACTTATGTGAATGTAAAGTTGTTTTTTGAATAAATTTAAATAGCTGCTATTATAGTTATCTTAGAAGCAGTATAAAAATTCTCTCAGTTAGCATGCAAATAAAGAAATGATTAGAAATAAACGTGCATTAAATTAAAAAAAAAAAAACCTGCAAATAAAAATTAAAAAAAACCACGGAACTTTATGTTAAAAGAGTAGCACATTTTATCTATTATTTTAAAATTGAGTAAGCATTATTAAATTTTTTAATAGTTCAGTCTAAAATGCATAAAGCAGTAACATTGCTTCTTCCAAATTATAGCTATCTTTCACACACAGCTCATTTTAAACGCTGGTTCAAAAACGCTAATTTCCAAGCTGTGAATTATATTGGCGCGCTCAGTGTCATCATGGCTACGTCATCACTTTTCACTTTCTGCTTCAGGGGGAAAAGCTCTATGAGCTAGCCCTTCTCTTCTAAGTCCTGGTTTTAACTAGATTTCTGGTTCCTTACCCACGATTTCCGGAGGGGAGAATTTAGGTTTGCCAGCTCTGCTTTGCACCTGCTCAAGGTTTGGCGTGAACTTGGCGAGATTTAAGTTTGAGTTTAGTTCAACGCCGCGGAAAAAGAAGAAAATTTACATAGCGCAAAGCGGTTATTTTAACATCTAGTTTTTTCACAATTTCGGGCGTGTGTTAGCCTATATGGCAGTCTGTTACATCTATAGGGAGCTGCATTTTCTGGATTTCGTTCTCTTGTGACTTCTGCTTGCCATCTCGTTTAGGGTCGTCGTTCGCCTCCGTTTGCTTGAGGCCCTCAGGATGTTGCCGGCTTGCTGTATTCTCGTGGCTTTAATACAAGAACCGTTTGTTTCTATAAGTTTCCTGTAACTGTTTCTAAGATGACTATGAATCTACTCTCCTGAATTATTTGGACTCTATATCAGGCTTCGCAAGCTTCAACAACTGTAAATTATGAATTTACTCTCCTTAATTATTTGGACTCCATATCAGGCTTCGCAAGCTTCAATAACTGTAAACTATGAATCTACTCTCCTTAATTATTTGGACTCCACATCTGGCTTCAAACTTCATCTACTTTGGATGATGCATCGATTTTTTTTTTCTTAAGAGTATTCCAACCACCCATATCTGTTGATTTTATTTTTCTGAATTCACATGCCTCCTCTCCAGTCTCGTCAACTGGCGGTGATAATGTCTCCTGTTTCTTCAACTGGCGTGCTGATGGTTCCGGCTACAACTACATCTTTAGCTGCAGGAAGTTAAGAGACACTTCATTCTTCATCTATTAGCTCATGTCCCATCCTCTTCGAGCACACCTTAGCCCATCTATGAATAGTGATAGTGACGGAGGACGTGGCCACCACCCCTTTACTATTAAGTTAATTAGCATATAGGGCCACGTCCGCCCTTATACAGAGTAAAGCCAGAGAGGCCACATGGGAGGCTTGCACAAGGCGCCCAAACCCAACGCCTGGACCATCCGGTTGGCAGTTCCGCGAACCAAATGCCACCGGGTAGACACCCGTCCAAAGTGCTCAGGTCCAGTGATTTTGAATCTTCAAGAATAGCATTGTACATGGCTAAACAAGGGCAGATATACATTAGTAGTTATTTACATGCTTCTGTTAATACATATTTGCTGACATGCAATCCAGCACTGTTACATACATATACTTTCTAAATACCTACATGACATTACCTTAATTTGCTTTGGAATAATAAGACAGAGCTAGTATATACACTTAGCACAATAATAATAATAATAATAATAATAATAATAATAATAATAATAACATACATTAGGACACGCTTGCCCACACTATATACACACATCGCAGACATACCTAGATTACTTATGCTTGAATGATACTGATTTACATTGAAATTTGCTGACATACTGACCAGTTATATTTACACATGGCATAAGTCTGGACCCATGTCCATTAGCTTATCAAGTATATGAGTAATTTTGTTGGTCTGGTGTCGCTGCTTGACCATAAATCTGTTGAATGCCTCCCTGTTCGTCTGCGGGAACGGAATGTGCATTCCCTCCGTGAGAGGACGCCCATCTATGAATACCAGTTTACCATCTAATTCCTGTTACAGCTGATTATTCAACAGGACTTTAACATCAGTGACCAGTTAGTCTTTCGCTACTGTATGGCCGTGTTTTCGCTCACCAGTTCTCCAGATAAGTGCAGTTTCATTTTTTTGATTATTTTTTTTAACCTCAGTTCTCTGTCATCTTGGCTAGCCTTTAGTTTTGATTAAGCTGAAAATTTGATTAAGTAATCTGTCAAGAAAATAATAGTTTAACTATGCGAGAATACTTGGAAGCTTTAATTGAGTCGTAACTGAAGTTATTTTAGAAAAATTTTGAATAGTTAGTTAAGATTAATTGATTTGTTAAGGGTCAGGAAATTGAGAAATTTGCTTTTCTAGCATCGTTGGTAAGGCAAAGTTACTGGAAAATTAAAATTATTGCATCCTCCTAGAAATTTTAAGGTTGTTCTTTTATTGGTAAAAATGTTTTCACTATGTGCATTATTGCTGAAATTCAATTTGTTCTTCTAAACGTTATCAAATATCTTTTATGAAAACAATTTATGTAATTGATTAAGAAGGAATAATAGATTTTGGTGCAAATTTTAACTAAATAGAAATATAAGGTGAAATCACAATAATATTTTTTTATCCCTATGTTTTTTTTTTTAATTTCACCCGAGTAAAAATACCTTTTTATTATTGAAGATTTTTTTTTCCGTATCATTTTAATGATTTTGAATTTACATGATTTCTCTTTATAAATAAATGTCATGTTTCATTGAACTAATTAATTGTATGTTTTTATTTAATATTACTCCTGACATTCACCAGTTGTCAACACGGCGTATTTTCAGTTTTCAAACACAGCGCACTGCTATCTTATTTGAGTTAGATTAGGTTGCTAGGAAAAATTTAATGTGGTGTTCTGGTGCCTCTTAAAAGGACCAAAACAAGTATAACTTTCATTAAAATATAAACGTGGCTTCTGAGGAAATTTCGAAAAATTAAAATGAAGAGGCAGTGTTGAAAGAACAAATACTACTAAACTCATTTCAAGAATTGACGTTGCGTTAGCAGATGAATATGTTGCATGTGATATAATATAGGAATATCTAGAAGATTTAGTTGAATGAAATGTGCCGCCCAGACGGTATAGTGGTTAGGTGAGCCTGAATGCGATACCAAAGAGCCTGGGTTCGAATACCAGAGAAGGCATGGATGTAAAGTTATCTGTCCCTTCATAGGAGGTAACGGTGGCCGCCTATTAGGTGCCTCCACAATAAAATGGCTAGCCCTTCTGGCCTTAGTAGTGACACAATGTCGTTATAGGCAAGTGCCTGCAATTTGTAGAAAAAAAAAAAAATCTTACATATTCAAACTAAATATGTAATCGATGTGAAATTAATTGAGGAAGAAGTACTCATACTGATTACCATAAGCTTAAACGTTTATTGAAAAGGAAAGAAAATTTTGCAAATTCTTCGACATTCGAAACGTAAGTACTTGGTATTTGGTAGCTTAAATCTACCTCTTTAATTAAACTTAAGCTAATTGTGGCCTTCTCGCAGGTACTTCTATTCAAGAGATGGCGCCACAAATCAAACCCAGTTCGTAATCAAGAACAGTGAAGTAACGTCAGCGGTCACGCGGAATTCTTATTTATGGAAATCATCCGCAACGGTGCTATGAACTGTGTCCCAAGCTTTACTTCAGTTTTAATGTATTTTCGATTGTAATTTAGTACTTAATATATCCTTTTGTTATAGTTGAAATCTGTACTCTTGTTTCCTTTAATTGTATTGTGCAACATAAATGCAACCACCAAATAATAATCAAACTGTATTCAGAAGATCCGAAATATATTGGAACTAATTTTGGAGTTCATTTGAAAGCACTATCGAAATGATTCACTTTCGAAAGTGGAAAATTTTCGTATTAGAAAACATAATTGATTGGAGGACGCTAAATGTAGTATCTGGTTTCAATTAACTGGTAAAATTTATGGCGACTGTTAAAGTTACTTAAAGATCGTTAAATTTTTTTGAGTAAAATTAAACATTCGAAGAGTTAAAAGTTCTTCAAAAGTTCCAGCTTTGAGAAAGTTATTGATGAGCTCGATATCGCTTACGAAATCTGGATTCAATGAAAGAGGATTAAAAACCCTATGGTTTACTTTTGATTTCAATAGTCCTAAATTTATTGCCAGAAAATCTTGTCTTAGATTTTAAGCGATGTACAACAAAAAATTCGAAGTGTAATATTACAATTTCGATCTTTCTTTTTTAAAATGCGAGATTGAGTGTCATAAATCAACAATTTTAGTTTTACATAACGATTTCGGTCATAAATCTCTCACTTAAAGAAGCAAAATAGTGGAAAGAAAACATCTGGAAAAATGAACACTGTCACATTATTGAAATTTAATGCGACAAACTTACACCATAAAGTAATCAAAATTAATGATATATTACTTACAGCTCTCGTTGATACTAGAAGTTTTCTCTAACAATGTTTACTAACTAGTTTTCTCTAACAATGTTTACTAACTAGTTTTCTCTAACAATGTTTACTAACTAGTTTTCTCTAACAATGTTTGTAAACAAATAAGAAATCCTTCTTTAAGTGTTTTTCATAATGCGTTGACTGGCTTCGGTAATGACCAAATTTAATTCAATTGTTTACTTTACAAGTGACATTTAAATAGATACGAAATTATTTACGACTTATATTCATGTCGTAGACAGTAAGATAATGACATTCAGTGCTATAATTGGCATTAAACAAGGTTAAGTTAATATAAACAAAGATGGTTTTGGCATTTCTAAATATGTTGTTAAACAAATTGAACCGGAAAATCTGAACATCAATAATATTGTTGCGTGTGTACGGGTTCGTAATAGATTGAATGCAGAAGTCTGATAAAAATTAATAAAATTTATTCTTAAGAAATACAACAAAACGCTGGGTTTTCCTTAAAGATATTTGTGGAAATTATTTTGATTGATTGATAGATGGCGCTAGCGTTGCGTGTTAACGCGACGCGACGTGCCTTCTGAATTTCCATAGACGCTTCACCGGCAGTTCGGTAGATGAATGTTTGATGCTTCGCACGCTATTTGATTAGGAACACTTCGGTTCCTATTTGAAAGATTTCGATTATGAAAGCATATAGATTTGTTTGCCAACTGAACCACCATGTTTTGATTAATGATCTGTAAATATTGTACATGTTAAAAGTTATATTTTAAAGTGATTGATGTCGATTTATAGCAGTCTTAGAATATTTTGAAACAGCTGGTGCATAAGGCCGTAAAGAATTGGATTTAGCACATTGCAAGTGTGCGAAGTCAGCAAAAGGTAAGACTAAATTTTCTAATTTGTAGATTAACTATGGCGGAAGCTTCTGTTGCTAAATTAAAATCGAAAAGTTATCAGGACCACCGTGTCCAAGATTCTAAAAAAAATCGAATCGAGTTAAATAAAGAAGAAATTCATACAAGTATATTAGAAGAAAATTTAGATCAATTAATCATAAAACCGAAAACTCTGAGTGAATTTGGTGCTCAGATAGAGCGTGACTTTAAATCAGAGGCGGAAGAGTTCGAAACAGAAATTGTATCTTGTATTGAATACGAAGAGAAAATTCAGTTATGGCAATTCAGAGCAAATAAAAAATTGAAAGAATTAAATAAAGTAACAAATTCGGACAATGAAAACTCTCTTAACAAAACTAATTCTAAAATCGAAAGCAATAAATGTACGCGTCTGCCAGAATTAACCATCGCTAAATTCTATGGAGATTTTACCCAGTGAACAAGTTTTTGGAACTCTTTCAAGGTAGCAATCCACGATAATGAATCTTTAACAAAGATCGAAAAATTCTTATTCGGCAACGCTGCAAACGCGATAGAAGGTTTTTGCATTCGGAACCAAATTACGATGAAGTTGTCGAAATACTTAAAAACAGGTTTGGCAGGAAAGATATAATTATAAACTCACACATGCAAAAACTTCTGAATCTTATTCCAGTAACCAAATCCAGTGACACTTAGCAAACTTTGTGACACTATAGAAACTTAAATACGCAGCTTGAAATCATTAGAAGTCACACCAGATAAATACAGTTATATGTTGATTCCAGCCATAATGAAAACTCTGCCGTCTGATATAACCTTAGAATTCAATCGTAAAACCGATTCGTCATCTTTTTTTAATGTTGACGAATTATTGCAGTTTGTTCGTTCAGAATTGGAAAGTCGCGAGAGAAGCTATCTTTTGCTCTCCACTCATAAATCAGAAAGCACTTCCTGTGTTTATAAAGAGAAGGGTGGGAAAGGGAGTATCGTTCAGTCCGCTCAGCAGCTGCTGGCGCCGGTTAAATAAAACAAAACTACTATTTGGTGTCTGTTTTGTAATACATCCAAACATGTTACTGAATACTGTGAATCACTGACAGTTGATGAGAAGAGAAATTTTTTACGTAAACATGCCAAGTGTTACCTTTGTCTGAAATCAAACCACTGCGTAAAGCAATGTCGAAGCGATCTCGTCTGCTCCAAGTGCAAAGGTCGACATAACCGTTCAATATGCTTTCGCGCTGAGGAAGAACGAAATGAAAAAAATAAAAGTATATAAGATTCGAATGTTCTTTCAGCATTCTCTCGCAAAATTAAAACTATTTCGCTTCAAACGTAATGCGTAACACTTCGAACGAATACGCAGTCGGTTTTAATTAGAGCTCTACTGGATTCAGGTAGCATGCGTTCCTTCCTAAGCAAAGAAATCGCGGTTAAATTGAAGCTTCCTGTTATTCGAACAGAGACTCTTTCGGTATTTACGTTTGGAAATAAAACACCCATTAGAAAAACATTTGGCATTGTTAAGATAAAATTACAGAACAAGGAAACACCGAATTTGAAAATCGAAATTGAAACTCTTGTGACTGAACAAATTTCAAGTTCTGATTTACCACCTCCTAATCTGGATAGACACATTTTAGGCAAACAGTTAGAAGGTTTACAACTCGAAGACTCTTGGGATTGCAAAGAAAAAATTAGTCTTTTGATAGGAGCTGATCATTATTATGATATAGTGACTGGGAAACTTAAGCGTATTGACAAACATTTAGTAGCTGCTGAAACGTTATTCGGTTGGTCTCTGCTAGATTACAGCAAAGGTACAACGTATAATTCCACAGCCTTTAATATCGTAGTTGAGGAAGATATAATATCTGATCAGATAAAGAAATTTTGGGAGCTTGAAAGTTTAGGTATAAAACCTGAAAATGAATCATCTGACCCATTAGACAATACTATAATGGAAAAATTCGAACCGGAAATTTTATACAAAAATTCTCGTTACAAGGTTAGGCTGCTATGGAAGTCTAATAGACAATATGAGTTACATGACAATAAAGCGATTGCGCTGAAACGATTTGAAAACCTTGTAAAACGATTTCAGAATAACCCTGAACTCTTTTATTCGTACCAAACAGTTCTACATGATTATTTACAACAAAACATCATTGAACCAGTTACAGACATTGTTGATAGTGAATCTCAAATCACATTTTGTTTGCCTCACAGAGAAATCGTTCGTAGTGATCGAACTACTAGTAAACTACGTATCGTATTCGATGCGTCTTCACATGGACCTGGCGAAATCTCGTTAAATGACTGCTTGCATATTGGTTCAAATTTGTGTCCTGACATTTTTGAACTTCTGTTGGCCTTCAGGCTTCATCCTGTAGCATTTACAAGTGACATAAAGCAGGCGTTTCTTCAGATAGAAGTAGATGAGAAGGACAGAGATGTAACGCGTTTTCTGTTTACTAAAAAACCATTCGATGATCCACAAAATTTTATATCTGTTCACACGTGTGTTATTTGGCATAAATAGCAGTCCATTTTTACTGGCTGCAACCATTAAACACCATTTGAAACAATATGAGAAAACCTACCCTGCCACTTGCGAATTTCTAAATGATCACATTTATATAGATGACATCATTGGAGGACACCAAAACGTTGAACTTACTTTCAATACCAGTTTAGAGTGCATCAGTATTTTTAGAGATGCTAGTATGATTCTACATAAATGGCACACCAATTCTCAAGAACTGCGCGAATTATGGTTTAAAGAAGGTATTGAATCCGAGGAATCTAGTCATGTTTCGGAAGCTAGAAATCCTCCATTGAAAGTGTTAGGAGTCGCCTGGGACAATAAAAGTGACATAATTTAGTTTGATGTAAAAAATTTGATAACATTTCTATCAAAACAAGTTAATACTAAACGTTTTGTCCTACAAGCAATAGTACGAATTTTTGATCCTGCAGGTCTATTATCACCGTTTGTACTTGGAGTCAAAATCATATTGCAGCAAATTTGGACACTTGCTTTAGATTGGGATGATGAACTACCAGAAAATTTATGTTCTGTATGGAAAACATGGTGCAAAGAAGTTTCCAATTTGGACGAAATCGGTATTCCACGATATTATTTTTCTGCAATCGGTAATAGTGATGTGGAAAGGATTGAACTGCACTGTTTTTCTGACGCTAGCAAAAAGGCGTATGGTGCAGTAGCGTATCTGCGTATAATTTCTAGCAATGAACAAATATTTACGGTTTTTGTTGCTTCAAAGACTAGAGTAGCGCCTTTAAAACCGCTCACCTTACCTAGGTTGGAACTAATGGGAGCTCTTTTATCCGCTAAACTGGGCACTAGCATCACTAAAGTTTTGAAGTTACAACTTTCTTGTTTTTTCTGGACTGATTCGAAAATCACACTTTTCTGGATAAAAGACTGCGCAAAGAAATTTAAGCTTTTCGTTAAAAATCGTATTCAGGAAATACAAAATTTAACATCCCCAGAAAATCGGCATTATTGCCCCGGTAAATGTAATCCCGCTGACTTGGCTTCGAGAAGAGCTAATCTTCATGAGTTGATAACAATCCTATCTGGTTTCAAGGATCAGAATGGCTTAGAAGGTCATCTGAATTGTGGCCACGACAGAAGGAAGAGAAACCTGTCACTGAAGAAGAATTAGAATACCGCAAGAACATTAATGATATTTATGAATTTGTGTGTACGGCAGTTGAAGAAAGGGTAATAGACATCTTAAAATATAGTAATTTAAGAAAATTGTTGAGAATAACTGGTTGGATGAAGCGATTCATTGGTAAAATTAGGAAAACAAACCATTTGACAGGTCCATTAACGACTGAAGAAATAGTAGATCCTGAAAATTATTGGATTCGATCTGAACAAGAACGTTTTTATCCCAAAGAAATCGAGTCTCTGAAGAGAGCGAATAAAGTCGAAAAGAAATCATCTTTATAATCTTTTAACTCATTTTTAGACCAAAACGGGATACTAAGAGCGGGTGGAAGATTAGAACATTATAGTTTGTCACATGATGAAAAACATCCGGCAATTCTTTCAAGAGACTCCTGGCTAACGAATTTGACAGTAGAAAGTGCACATGTTAAAACGATGCATGGAGGAATAGCAATGACCTTAGCTGAAATTCGAAGTCGCTTTTGGATCCCAAAAGGACGTCAATTTGTCAAGAAAATAAACAAGTGTCTTATTTGTAAAAGATATTCATTGAAGTCTGCTGACCAGACCACTTCTCAACTTCCAGAAGACAGAATCAATGAGACACCACCATTCTACGTGTCTGGTATCGATTTTGCTGGACCGATTTACGTAAAAAACTTCGAAGGAAGCCAAAAAGCCTATATAACATTATTTACATGTGCTATCACTAGAGCCATACATCTGGAACGTGTAAGGAATCTCTCTACAGATTCTTTCTTGATGGCATTCAAAAGATTCACATCTAGGAGAGACAATTGTCCAGTAATTTATTCGGACAACGCGAAAACTTTTAAAATGGGAAAAAAGGAACTCGAACATTTCTCTAAACTATTGTCGAATGAGAAATTCCAAGATTTTCTGTCGAATGAAAGAATCAGTTGGGAGTTTATAATAGAACGAGCGGCTTGGTGGGAAGGCTTCTACGAGAGATTAGTAAAATCAGTAAAAGAGTGCTTAAGAAAAATTCTCGGTAAAGCTTTACTAACGTTTCAAGAATTGTCAACGGCTTTAGCTCAAGTGGAAGCTGTTTTGAATTCTCGTCCTTTGACATATGTGTACAATGACCACAAGGAACCGTTGCCACTGAAGCCAGTCAATTTTTTTTATTTTTGGAAACAAAGATTCTACATTATCTATAAACTTTAATTCCATTGTTAAAGATGGCTCTACCAAGTCCTTTCTGACCAAAAGAAAGATTTACCAAGATTTATTGGTTAGGCAATTGTGGACTAAATGGAAAAAACAATATTTGATTGATCTTCGGACAGCTCATCAATTAAAAAATCCTAACGTTTATGATGATCTAAAAGTTGATGATCTTGAAGGCAACAATAAGTGCAAACTTTTGTGGAATTGTGGTAGAGTGATAAACGTTTTCCTTGGTCATGATAACAAAGTTCGTTCTTGTGAACTAAAAACTGCTGATGGAACAATAATAAAACGACCAGTTCAATTATTATATCCTTATTATATCCTTTGGAACTTTAAAAACATTTTTTTATCGTTTAATAATATGAATATGATTGAATAAGTTTTTTATGCAATTGTTTATTTTGCTAATTTAATTTCATATGATTAGATTAAGAATAGTTTAGATTTACTGAAGTAGTGTCAAATTATATTTGATGATAACATACCTTTTTTAGAATTTAGTATAGTGATTATAATTTGAATATATTTTCTATTCATTTAATATACTTATCAATTGTTTTATAATTATATGTTAACATACTTATTGATATAAATTTGATTGTTGTTAGATTAATGTGAACTCTTGACAGAGTTCAGGTGGGGAGTGTGTGGAAATTATTTTGATTAATTGATAGATGGCGCTAGCGTTGCGTGTTAACGCGACGCGACGTGCCTTCTGAATTTCCATAGACGCTCCACCGGCAGTTCGATAGATGGATGTTTGATGCTTCGCACACTATTTGATTAGGAACACTTCGGTTCCTATTTGAAAGATTTCGATTATGAAAGCATATAGATTTGTTTGCCAACTGAACCACCATGTTTTGATTAGTGATCTGTAAATATTGTACATGTTAAAAGTTACATTTTAAAGTGATTGATGTCAATTTATAGCAGTCTTAGAATATTTTGAAACAATATTCGTACAATGTCACAATATCACACAGTAATTATATTTTAAACTACTAAAACAGAACGCAATCCAAAGCGCAAAGAAAGCTAATGCGATCAAAATTGCAGCAGCTAAGTAAACAACAACTCACTAAAACAACTGAACTGAGATATTTCTCTCCGGCATTTTAAAACTTTTTAATCGGTCACGAGAAGGTTTCTTTTAATTTCTCATTTCATCTCGAGATTTCTGGAAAGCATAAGTGTACGGTTACGAGATATCTATTTATTAAATGTTAAATGCGCGTACTCCTGTATATTTAATTTTCCGGCATAGCTTTCTCTCAAAATAAGTCTCGTGCTGTGTTGAACGGGGATATAACACAATTTTAATTATAATTCTACTAAAAATAACAAAGTAAATATAAAATCCGTAACACTGCTCAAGGGCTGCACGTCTCGGGCAGTACAATCCCTGGATAGAAAGCCAAACTTCCAGCTACCTTTTGTCGCTACGAACTTTGTTAGCCGATGGCATAATTAAACCATGTCCTTCCGAATATTCTAGTCAAGTTGTAGTAGTAAAGACGACTGATGTTAGCTCTATAGTATGCATAGACTATTGCAAATTAAACAAAAAGGTAGTAAAAGATCTGTATTCTTTACCGCTAGTAGAAGATTTGCTGGATAAACTACAAGATGCTTTGTAGAGACATTAGGTATTTTTGAAAGCAGGCAAGATGAAAAATTAGCAAACACCTTCGCCGGGAATCGAACCACGGAACTCTGGAATACCAGCCCAGCGTGCAGACCTCCACACCACGAAGGCACTCTAGGAAGGCGGGAGAAATACCTTATAGCTTTATGTCTTTATGTTCACTAAAATCGATTTAAAAACTGTTTTCTTCCATGTTAGTGTCAACAAAAACAGTCGACATAACACATCTTGCCACATACAATGGACAGTATCAGTTTCTACGTGTACCTTTCGGTCTCTGTACCTCGCCTTCTGTATTCCAAAGATTTGTGAATTTAGTTTTCAAGATTCTAATCTTGCAAGGTTATATTTTACTGTATTTAGAAGATATCATAATTCCTGCTAAAAATTTAGATGAAGGTATAAATCGTTTGAAGTTCGTTTACTCAATTGCTTCTGATTATGGACTTGAAATTAATTTTAAGAAATCTAAATTCTTAAATCGTAGAACTGAAGTTTATGGACATGTCATCGAAAATGGCAAATTTTTCTCATGTCCTCTTAAAACAGCTGCTGTTATTTATTATCCTGACCTTAAAAGCCAAAAGGTTTCTTGGTACTGCCGGATATTTTCGTAAATTTTTTTCTATAATTGCTCAACCATTAACTGATCTCCTTAAGAAAAGAAATGACTTCCACTTTGGTGACATTGAAAGAAAAGCTTTCAATCTTTTGAAACAGCGTTTGTGTGTAAAACCTGTACTTAGCATCCATAATCAGCGCAGTGATACTGAAATACCTACAGATGCCAATTTTGATGGTTATGGTGTAAGGATCCTAAGTTTTACTAACGTTTATTTTATTTTAAATCTTTACTATCACTTCTTATTTTCTACTTCCGGCCAGAATTAAAAGTTTTGACTTATTTATGCAAATTTGTCTTGCTAACGCCAAGTACTTAAGTTGTGGCTTTTTGCCAAGCAAGAGAGAGGAGGAGTTAGTAGAAGCAGGCCGCTTGCCATAGTAGTTTTACTCGGTTGCTGGTTGCCTTCAAGGCCAGAGGTTTAATCCTCTTAATAATTTTAAACGTATCGTAGTGTTAGCAGTTCTCTGTACTATATACGGCTTTTTGTTAATATACGGCCAATCTTGGAGTTAGGCACTTGTTTATTAATCCAAAGTTAGTTTAGTTAGATTTTTAGTTAATATTTTTTATATTCTTACGTTCAGACCACAAGTGGTTGGTCTCTGTATTCCGAAGTTCCGGAAATCATTGTAAAGAGAGAAAAATAAAGGGTTTCGTATACCCTTCCTGTGTGTATTGTCTACTTCCCAAATTTATTGAACATAGCTTTAGTAAGCTCCCTGTTCCGAGTCAGGACAGTTAATGTTCCCAAAAAAAAGTAAGGAGGAACACAGAACCTGATAATGGTTGTATTCTCACGTAACGATCCATGCCAGGTAATTGCCTACACCCTGTTTATTACATAAGCAAAAAAGAAAAGGTGCCGAAAAGAAATTTACTAGCTATGAACTTGATCATTAGCAACTTAGGCATTAGCAAGAGTTGAAAAAATTTAATTATAATATTAATTATTTTATTAAACTTATAAATATTCGATGCATATTTTATGGTACGTTTTCCATTATTAACTTGGTAAGATAAAATTTTTTTAAGAAATCGTTCAAGTTTATTTACAGTTGTTACAATTTCAATTTAAATATGATTGCTAGTAACTTTACTCTAATTTCAACAATCATATTAAAAATACTCTTACTTTTTTAAACAATACAATAGCATAAATAATTTTTGTAGTATCATATCAACTGCCCGAAGTTTATTCTTACGTAATACTTCCATGTGTTGATGCAAATTATGTGTATTACGTTACATTATGAAATAATAGTAATACCACCATTACAGCAGTATAAACGATTATGGTGACAGATAAAAGATCGAAGCATATAAAGCTCTGATCACATCATTTGATTAAAATTCAAGAAAAAAGAATTCAAACGAAGTATATAAAAAGCAATTTTATATTAGTTCAAAACTAATTCAAATTTAGGGTTTCAAGAAGAATAAAATAAAAATATAATTTTTCAACCTATGGGCAAATGGGCAGTTATCGCAGTCTACTTCATCAGTTCATGAAAATGAAATCCTTCTCAATCAAACGTAGCTTGCAATTTCTTTTTCTTGGATTTTGCATGCAAATTAAATGGTCGGAATTCTATTTCCTTTCAATAGCATCAAGGGGCTATGATCTAACTTGACACAGAGATACTTATGTATTTGAAATGTCCTTAAAAACATCCGGTTAAGTTTTTCAGTCAAATCACCAAGCAAACCACCTTTTTGGTCGTAGATGCAAGTGGGATAAGTGCAGGAGGGAATCCAAATGGAATAAAAATGAAATGTAAGAGAGAAAAGAAAACAAAGCCTTGACTTTAAACAGTCTGTCAGCTAACTTCGGTGCGCAAAAAAAGAATAGGGGGAGTTGAAGAGATACATGGAAAACCTTTATTTCAAACAAGAATGTTTTTGGTGTTGTTAGAGGAACGCAGTGTCTTCGTGTAGCCATGATTTTTCTTGTGGCTGAATTCTTCATGTCCTTGAGTTTTATTACCTTCGTGTTTCCCTATATTTTTTATCTTAAAAGGAATTTCTGAAATAAGGAAGCTAGTTAGTTGTAAGAAAATTTTAGATTTTAATTCAGTATCTCCAACCCAAGGCTAAAATTTAGAGTTTATCTCTTAGACAAACACTTCAAAATTATTACTGACTCTAATGTCTTAAAAATGACCATGACAAAAAAAAAAAAAAACCCTTAAATACACGAACAGAACGTTGGGCACTGATTTCAGATGATTTCGATTACAAAATAGAATATCGATCGGGAAACGAATGACACACGTTAACGCATTGAACAGATCTATTATGCTCATCGATCAAGATAGCGTCATTTTGAAAATACGGAATGCTCAGCAAGAAGATCACATTGGAGCTATCAAAGATGTCCTTAAAGTTAAATTCTGATGAGTAAGGCGTTAAAGCCAATATACTAATTAATATACTGATTTGTAGACGGTAATGTATTACTTGTTGTTCCAGAATCTATGCAAACCGGTGGAATGAAGGACGCACATCTTCGTGGACATTTCGCTTCTAAACAAACCAATGAACTCATCAAATATGAATTTTATATACATAGATTAAAAGACAAAATTGGTAATTTTATTGCAAATTGTATTCCTTGCATATTAATTATGCGTAATCATAAGGGTGGAAAACAAGAAGGTATGTTGCATTCTTATACCCAAACAAAACATACCACTTCATACATCACATTGATCACTGTGAACCATTTGAAAGTACTCATAAAAACTATAAGTAAATATTTGCAGTTAATGACTCATTCAAAAAATTTGTTTGGCTTTACCCTACAAAATTTACTGATAGCGCTGACGTAATATCTAAATTGGGAAATCAAAAATTTGTCTTTGGAAATCTTTCGTGTATAATTTCCGATGCAGGTTCAGCATTTACTTCTAAAGATTTTGAAGGTTATTGCTCAACCCACAATATCCACTATATTCGAATTACTGCAGGAGTGCCTCGTGTCAATGGACAAGTTGAGAGATTGAATTCTATCATAATTTCTGATCTTTCCAAATTATCGATTCAGCATCCTACAAAATGGTATATCCACACTTTGTTGAAGTTCAGCAAATTATTAATTTAACACATCAACGAAGTATTAATACACTCTGTCACACACACACAAAAAGCACCCATAAGGAAACGAATTACTATCACGAAACTTAATATGCACGTAGTGTATGAGGAGATAAACAAATGAATTTAAATTCAGAACAAAAGATCGTTTTCTTAAGATGTTATGGCATGAAAAATGTTACAAATCAGTAAGTAGCACAGCCACCTCTGGCAGCTATAAAAGCCGAAACATGGCGTGGCATCGAATCAAGTGGATCACCTATGACACCCTCCGGTAAATCATGCCATAATCTTTGTAACTAGGCAGTTAATTCACCAGTATTCTGGGACGACTGCAGTTGCCTTCCAGGCAAGCCCCAGACATGCTCTACCAGGTCACCAATAGAGCCCAGACATGCTCTATTTGTGAGAGGTCTGGTGACCTGGTAGGTCCCAGGAATACGTTATATACTTGAAGACATTGTTGGGAGAGTCGCGCAGTATGCGGACGAAAGTTGTCTTGTTGATAATTGGAACCTGGGCGATTTGATAGAACAGGCAGTACAACCGACGTTAGAATGTCGTCCACGTAACTGCAGGCCGTCATTGTGCTTTAAAGGACAGGTCGCGGACACTTAGCCGACGGGACACTTAACCGACACCAGTTAGCCGACACGAATACTTAGCCTACACGGACATTTAGCCGACAGGACATTTAGCCGACAAGGACACTTAGCCGACAGGTCATTTAGCTGACACGGACACTTAGCCGACAGGACATTTAGCCGACTTGGACAGTTAGCCGACAGGACATTTAGCCGACACGGACAGTTAGCCGACAGGACATTTAGCCGACACGGACAGTTAGCCGACAGGACACTTAGCCGACAAGACATTTAGCCGACACACACATGTAGGTATCCAGCCATTGTCTTACCATGTATATAGCAAGTGAAATTACTGAGCATAACCTTTTTCTGTGCTAGCACAGAAGTTCAGAAGATTTGAATGCGAAGCATTCAGATACCATTTTATCGAAGTAGGAGGTGATGAGCAATTATATTCGTAGGAAGCAATTATCGTGATTTGGCGGATACTGTATAGGCATAACTTGCTTGTAGGAATATTGTGCGAGAATCCGCAGTGAGGTGGGATCATTCATTTCGCTTTACGAAGCGCAGTTACTGGAGAGACATCGTAGGCTAGACTGAACTGGCTGCTGTCTTCAGCGTAGTAGGAGTAGACCGTTCTGAAAAATCTGAATAATGCAATAAAAGTTATTGTTATGAAAAACGATATGTAGTTTAGTTAGGTATTCAATAACCGTGCGGTAGTGGTCTGAGTCATAAACTCTTATGGTCAGTGTACCTCTACTTAGATTTCCAGGATATGTTTTGATATTTAATTACTCTTCAAATTCTTCTTTCATCTTATCCCAATCCCCCGTGAAGTCTGCTAACACTATAAGGGGATTGTGTCCTGCTTTTTGTTGATTGTAATAAATTCACCTTCCTCTGCTTCCATATTGTCTTCAGGGTTTAGTTCCTCGAATTTACTTTTTTTTTGAGCTGGTTTTTCTATTTGGGAATTTGATAGAGTTCTCTTATGAGTTATTCTAGGGGTTATGTATCCTTATTTATCTATTGTGTTTTTCTTTTTGATTCTAGATTTTTGACCAGCAGTAATATCAGATTGACTTGTTTCCTATGTTGGATTATTTAGGGTTTCTTTTTGTTTCATTTCATTAATGTATAAGTCTAAGATTTGTATATCCTTTTCCATAGCATTGACGAGAGCTAAGTGAACTTCAGTCACATTATTTGGATTAAATGAATTTTGATAAGCATGAAACTCAGAAAGCATAAGTTGCTTAAGTTTTTCTAAGTTATCGCTGGTAACTTCCAGATTTCTGTGATTACACACAGATTTGATACGGTTTTCGATCGCCTCCTTGTCCATGATATGCATGAATCCTAACTTTTAACCTAATGGCAATAAGAATAATGAAAACATACTTATCATGAACATCAAGAAGAGACGACAGCAACTCAGGATCAGCTTCAGCAGTAAGAGCAATGTCTTTTTCCCTTTCTTCACAAAATCGCAGGAATAAAGCAACGCCGTAGACAGAAAGAACAATTTCTCTAATCATCAACAGCAACAACTATTCGACGTATTATAACTCAGAATGCACAAAATTTATGAGTTTTGAGGATGATGGCATGAACTGCTAATTATAGAGGTCGCAAATAATTTATACCTTTGCTGGTCTTAAAAATTCACTTTTTTAATTGTTTTTAATAACAAAATAAAATATATTTGCTAAACTAACCCTCACTGCTGTATGTTTCCATAAAAAAGTATAATTCAAGAATGACAGTAATTTTTATTGTATTATTCAGATTTTTCATGACAGGGAAAGGAAATTTCATTAGTGGGAGCAGCCAAACGATTTTTTAAGGGAAGGAATGTAACACGATGTGATGAGCAAAATAGTAATGCAACGTAAAGATATTAGAAATTTAAAAGCATTTGGACGAGCGAGATTGGAAAATTAATATCATTAAGTAAACAAGAAAAGTTATTAATGATGTGAAAGTTGATTAAATAACAGAAGCTTTACGGATAATTTTTGAAGATCCCATATTAAAATGTAATTAAGTGACCGCTGTACTTACCTAAAAAAATTCTTTTTCCTTTCGAAATTTAATTCATATTCCCTAACGAGAAATTTCAGCGCTTTCTCAATTTGGCCAATATACACCAAACAGCACGATACATATCAAACAATGCTAAATTAAAACAATAAATTAAAAGCACGTATGAGATCTTCAAGAATCGAAAACTGAATTTTACTGATAGGTGAAAAAAGTAACTTAGATATTGAACTTATGGAGAAGTCGAGATATTTTGTAATTGATTGTAAATTTAAATAATTATTGGGTACGCGTCAGCTAAACATCACTGTCGGCTTATTGTCCTTTTGACAAAATGTCTTGACAATTAACTGTCTCGTAGCTCATTCATACTTGGTGACACTATTTAAACATAAATATTTTTCACATCTCAAATCACTTTCAAAATCATCTCCTGGTGATGAGCAACATTTTAGTTTTGATTCACGAGATGGAAATTGCTTTTTTAACATTATGACTTTCTTTGCAACTCGTTTCATAAATTTGTTCCTTGCACATTTGTCTTTACAAATACGGCTTCGACTTTTTCTATCACTCCTCACTATACTTTTAACGCAAGTGTTATTAAAAATAATCAAAGATAAATCTAATTGCAATACATAATGTTTCAAATCAAATTCAAACTCATACGTTAGCGAGACACATACGCTTTTAACATGTAAATAATATAAATATTGCATTCTAGTTGAAGTATTTTCATGTTGTCGCGCAGTTTATAGGTACTTAACTCCCTCTCTTTTAAATTATATTTCAGGGGACATCTTTATGAAATCTTTAATATCTCAGTTCCTAATTAACGTAGAAACAAAAGCAGACCTGTTTCGGAAAGTTAAATAAACAATCTATCAAATAAAATGAATAAAAGAACACTACCATTTTTGGTCAAAATTTGGCCTTTTCTACGTGTAGGGAATTTTGGTGTGATGTTTTTAACTGTATTTTTGTTTTAATCTGCGTTGGGTGCGCTGCGTTAACCATGATCCCGATTATTATCGGCCAAGAGGGTTGCAGCACACTTGTATATTACGTTACCCGTAGAGCGCCATCTAGATAAATACGCAGATGAAAATGCGGACGATGACCGACGTAGACATTTGATTTGCTGCGTTGATTATTATTATTATTATTATTTTTCATTATCATTTTTATATTTTGTTCATTTCCTATATATTATTCAAATTTTCAATCGTTAAAAAAATACTTTTTATTTATCCACTCAAGTTCAAATACGTTTTTTAAACTTGTAGTGGATAACACTTGACGTTAAGCCAGTTTTTTCACATAAAAATTGGAATTAAATTTAGTTTAATTTTATTTTATTGAAATTAATTTTAGTTTAATTTTTAGTTTAATTTAATTCATAAATTAGAAATGAAAAAATGTTAATAATGTTAATAAGTAGTTACTAAAATATTATTTTTTTCTTTGTTGTCCTGTAGTAGGAATTGACTTAAAAAATTGTTTTTTATATTATTTGTGTTATCTGTGTAAATAACTCGCAGTTTAGTAATAACTGAATGAGTACTGGTGATGTTTATTAGTGGTGTTTTACGAATGTATTTGGTGATTTTAAATTGTCGTTTAGTTTTATTTTTTTTTTTTTTTTTTTTTGAAATCTAAAATATAGTATATGTATTTTAATTTTAAATAAACTGAACAATTTTCAACATTATTTATTTAATAGTGTCCGATATAGATCGAAAAATACGACCAAGGGCGTTTGCATGCTTCCAGTTTCTGTAAATGTCATCAAATACAGTAACAGGTAAGTTTTAGAATTATTTTCAATTATCTGGAAAAATCTCTTATCCGAAATTGGTGAAGTCCCGTTACTGCCTGGTTAAGAGAGTTTCTAATGTATATCTCAAACTCAAAATACACGTATACAAGATATATATGTATATATATATATATATTATACATACATACATATATATATATATGTGGGAGTCATCAACGGCCGATGCCGACTTAGCGAAGTACCAGCTGACGTCATCAGCATAGCTCAGCGCGAATCATTCCAGACAGCACGAGATAGCGTCCAAATGTGGTCGAGAGTGGAGGGTAGACGCGAGCAGACGGCTCGTATGCCTTCAAGAGTTTATGGAGTTTTGATTCTTCTTTTGATGTTTCCCCCATAGCTGTTATGCCTTTAGCTGACTATATTATTATTTAAAGCTACCTAGACTGTCTGTGCATCATTATATGAATCCGGTGGACTGTTAATTAATCCTGCTTACTGTTAACTTCATCTTTACTTAATTTATCTTTATTACTTTTATTTCTTATTATTAAAATAAAGCATATTTAAAATGCTACGTGCTCTGATTTTAAAAGAAAATTCTACAGAACATGGCGACCAACCGTGCGGCCTCAAACTCGAAAGTGTGCGAGTGATATTATGAACTATGCTTTGAACTGACTGAGTGAACTGTTGTCACAATTTATTGGATTACTCGTATAAAGTGTGGATTACCCTTATTGACGACGATCATCTGTCGGGTGAGTACAAAACTTTCTTTCCAATATGAAGTTAGTAGAAATTCCAGAGTTGGAAGCAGCTTTAAAGAACAGTGAAAGTTCTGAAATCAAAAGTTTGCATAAGCTTATTTTTAATACTGATGGAGATCGAAATAACCGGAAAAGATTACGTGAATTTTCTGGCTTTATAGTTAAACCAGATTCTGAAGAATTTAATAAGAAAATAGATACAGTGCAGAATAGTTTTACTTTGAATGAGTTAATTAAAGTTTGCAATGTATTGTGCATAAATTCAGAAGGTTCAAAAACGGAAGTCGTAACCCGAATTGTCTCTTTCCTATGTGATTTATCTGTATTATTTGAAAATATCTTGCATGAAGAAATTAGGGATATTGAAGATGAAACTATTAATAAAATTTCTGAAGTAATGCTTGATGATAATCAAAGAGACAATCCTGGTTTTACCGAGTCTCAAGTAAACAACAGTATGCAGCTTCCAATTCAAGATCATTTTAAACCTCATCTTAGTTTTTCTGATATTGAAAGTATTGTTAATCCTTTTTTCTGGTAATGCATATGAAAATGTTGATAAATGGATTGATGAATTTGAAGACGTTATAAATTCTTTGAAATTGAGTGATTTGCATAAATTAGTTTTTGTTAAAAGATCATTAAAAGGTAAAGCGAAACTATTTATTCAGAGTGAACCTAAAGTTAATGACTGGTGTAAGTTAAAAAAGCTTTTGAAATCTGAATATGGTAAAGCTTTTAATTCTGCTGAGTTGCATGAAATGTTATGTAAGCGTAAATTAATGCCTAATGAATCTTTAGATGAGTATTTTTTGAAAATGAAAGAAATGTGTTCGCGAGGTAACATTGAAGATGCTTCGTTAATTAAATATGTTATTGATGGTATTCCCGATTCTGTAGTGAGGAAAACTATACTATATGGTTGCGAAACAATAGCTGAATTTAAACAAAGACTTAAAATTTATGATAAAATGAGATCGGACAATGATAAGTTTAAAAATCTGAAACCGAAAGTAGACACTCAAGTTAAAGATAGAAGTAAGCCTGCCTCATCTAACCGAAATCAATCTAACGTTAATAAGGTCAAGTGTTTTAATTGCCAGGAATTTGGGCATTATTCTAAGCATTGTGTAAACAAATCAAAGGGTGTAAAATGTATAAAATGTAAGAAGTTCGGGCATTATTCAACGAACTGTCCAGAGCAGACCCCCGAGACACAACAAGCAGCTTTATTACAACGAATTTGTGACAAGGATAGAATTATGAAGACTGTAGAAATAAATAATCATTTAGTTGATAGTTTAGTTGACACTGGTTCAGATGTAACGATATGCAGCGTAGAGTTACACAAGCAGATTGGTTCTCCTAATTTAAATTGTAGCGATATCACATTAAACGGAATTGAATCAAAGCAAACGTACCCCATCGGCTTTTTCATTTCTGATATTTCAATTGATGGTTTTTTTACTTCGTACGAAAATTTATGTTGTTAAGTCATTATGTAATCAAATTGTATTAGGTTTGGATGTATTGAGTCAGTTTAACTTCTCTTTTACCGAGAATGGCCTTCAAATAATTTCTCATCGGAATAAAAGTAATGTAAACTTGATAACTGCTGAGTCATCTCGAAATTCTAACGTTCATTGCGTTATGGGAAATTTGAATATTGCTGTCTCATTGAAGAATGTTTATGATCCTTCGCAATCGTCTGGCGTCTCTGTTAATGTAAACAAAAGTCCCGAAAGCGGAAGTAGCTCGACGTTTAATTACCTTTCACATCTGGTGAATGCTATTTCTGTCAACGAGATTGATTTATCGCATATTTCGAATGCAGAACATAAAGAAAGACTGTGTAATTTAATTAATTCGTACCAGCCTCGGAAAAATAGACAATCTGACTTCAAGATGCAAATAAATTTATGCGATGATATTCCTGTCTGTCAAAATAGAAGATACATGTCTTTCGCGGAACAAAAATTTGTTGACGATCAAATTAAGGAATGGTTGAAAGAGGGCATAATAAAGCCTAGCAATTCTAATTATTCGGCGCCTATTGTTTTGTGTAACAAGCGTAATAATTCGAAACGTTTATGTATAGATTATCGGAAATTAAATAAGAAGATTATTAAAGACAAATTTCCACTGCCTTTAATTCCGGAAGTACTTGATCGCTTAGAACAGTCAAAAGTTTTCACGACACTAGATTTGAAAAATGGCTTTTTCCATGTAGACATAGATGAAAATTGCACCAAGTATACCGCATTTGTAACACATAATGGTATCTACGAATTTCTTAAAGCTCCTTTTGGTTTATGTATTAGTCCAAATGTTTTTCAGAGGTATATTTATTCAGTATTTCGTGACTTGCTAAATGAAGGTGTACTAATTATTTATATGGATGATATAGTCATACCGGCTAATGATGAAGTTGAATGTTTAGACAAATTAGAAAGAGTATTCAGAACTGCTTCGGAGTATGGGTTACAAATAAATTTCAAAAAGTGCCAATTCTTAAAACGTAAAATTGAATTTTTGGGACATGTAATTGAAAACGGAACTATTCGACCATCGCCTTCCAAAACTGTTGCTGTTCGAAACTTTCCACAACCGCGTAAATGTAAACAACTACAAAGCTTTTTAGGACTAACGGGATATTTTCGTAAATTCATTCCTCAGTATGCTAAAATAGCTAAATCTCTTAGTGACTTACTTAGAAAAGGTATTGGTTTTAAGTTCGATTCCGAACAACAGGAAGCTTTTTGCAGATTAAAAGAAATTCTCTCTCAGGCACCTGTTCTACACATATTTAGGCAAGGATATCCATTAGAACTTCATACTGATGCTAGTAGTCAAGGCTTTGGTGCGGTATTACTCCAATTGTCTGATGATGGTAATTATCACCCAATCCAGTATATGAGTAAGAAGACTTCACCGCAGCAAGAGAAACTTTGTAGTTATGAGTTAGAAGCCCATGCAGTTATAGAAGCTCTGAAGAAATTTCGAAACTATTTGTTAGGGACTAAATTCAAAATTGTAACTGATTGTAGCGCTTTTCAGAAAACTTTAGATAAGAAAGATTTAACTCCCAAGATTGCAAGATAAGCAATGTTCATTGAAGAATTCGATTACGAAATTGTACATCGTTCAGGAAGCCAAATGAAACATGCTGATGCTTTAAGTAGAAATGCTTTAATTTTAACATCATACACATCCGATGTAACTGAGAAGATTCGGTTAGCACAACAACAGAATGAAGATGAACATGTGAAATTGATAAAGAATTTAGTTGAGAAGGGAGAAGAAAATGGATTCTTCGTGAGAAATGATATTTTGTACAAATTTGAAAATGATAAAAATCTTCTAGTAATGCCAGAATCCTTACAGAATGAAATCATACAGAAGGTACATAAAAAGGTCACTTTGCTGTAGATAAAACTGTTAATGCTGTCGAGCAAGAATTCTATATTCCCAGACTGAAATGTAAAGTTGAAAAAGTAATTGCTAACTGTATAGAATGTATACTGTACAACAAGAAACAAGGAAAAGCAGAAGGATTTCCTCATCCTGTACCGAAAGAAAACGTTCCCTTGAGTACGTATCATATCGACTTTATTGGACCTCTTCCATCAACGAACAAGAGATACCACCACATTCTAACTGTTGTCGACGTTTTTACGAAATTTACTTGGTTCTATCCAGTGAAATCACCAACTACGCAAGAAGTTATTTCAAAATTGAAGTAACAACAGACTGTATTTGGAAATCCAACTAGAATCATTTCAGATCGAGGTAGTGCCTTTACATCGAAAGAATTTTCAGCTTATTGCACTGAAGAAGGAATAGAACATGTCAAAATTACTACCGGTATTCCAAGAGGTAACGGAAAAATTGAGCAAATACATAGAATTTTTATTCCTGTTTTGTCAAAATTATCACATGAAGATTCAACGAAATGGTTTAAGTATGTTCCAGATGTTCAGAGAATAATCAACAGTACAACTACGAGAAGTACGAAATATTCAACGTTTGGGCTTCTCATAGGCACGAAAATGAAGAACAAAGAAGATTTGAGAATTAGTGAGATATTGAATGAAGAATATCTAAAACAATTGATACAAGAACGTGATGAAATGAGAGAAGATGCTAAAAACAACATTTTGAAGATTCAAGAAGAGAATCGAAAACAATTCAACAAGAAACGTAAGAAACCGAAACTATACAAGATTGGCGACTTGGTATCCATTGGTCATATGGGACTGGTTTGAAACTACGACCTAAATTTCATGGACCGTATAAAATCATAGCTGTTCGATTAAATGACAGATATGAAGTCGAGAAAGTAGGATGCCATGAAGGACCAAATTTGACATCTACTGCGGCTGACCATATGAAGCCATGGTCAAATTGATTTAATGCTTGTATCAGCTCAAAACCTAAGGACCTGATACTCTCTCTTTTTTCTTTTTTTTTATTATCTTTGCAGGTACATGATAGTGATGTCCATTCAACAGACATCGAGGACGATGCCTCTTCAGGCTGGCCGAAGCTGTGGGAGTCATCAACGTCCAATGCTGAATTAGAATACCAGGATTATGACGTCATCAGTATAGCATCACCCAGCGCAGTAAGAATCATCCCAGACAGCGCTGAGACCTGGTCGAGAGTGGAGGGCAGACGTGAGCAGACGGCTCACACGTCTTCAAGAGTTTATGAACTCAAATTGTGCTTTCGATGTTATGCCTTTACATTATTATGTTAATCCTGCATACCGTTAACTTCATCTTTATATACTTTTCTTAATTACTTTTATTTCTTCCTATTAAATAAACCATTTAAATATTACTTCGTGCTCTCATGCTGTGAATTAAGTCAAATTCTACATAAATTCTTTGAAATTGAGTGATTTGCATAAATTGGTTTTTGCTAAAAGATCATTAAAAGGTAAAGCGAAACTATTTAGTCAAAGTGAACCTAAAGTTAATGACTGGTGTAAGTTAAAAAAGCTTTTGAAATCTGAATACGGTAAAGCTTTTAATTCTGCTGAATTGCATGAAATGTTATGTAAACGTATATTAATGCCTAATGAATCTTTAAATGAGTATTTTTTGAAAATGAAAGAAATGTGTTCGCAAGGTAATTGAAGATGCTTCATTAATTAAATATGTCATAGATGGTATTCCCGATTCGGTGGTGAGGAAAACTATATTATATGGTTGCGAAACAATAACTGAATTTAAACAAAGGCTTAAAATTTATTATAGAATGAGATCGGACAATGATAAGTTTAAAAATCCGAAACCGAAAGTAGACACTCAAGTTAAAGATAGAGAAGTAAGCTTGTGTCATCAAACCGAAATCAATCTAACGTTAATAAGGTCAAATGTTTTAATTGCCAGGAATTTGTCCAACGAACATCGCACTGTGTAAACAAATCGAAGGATATAAAATGTGTTAAATGTAAAATTTTTGGGCATAAATCAACTGATTGTCCAGAGCAGACCCCCGAGAAACAAGCTTTAATGCAACGAATTTCTGACAAGGACAGATTTATGAAGACTGTAGAAATAAATAATCATTTAGTTGATAGTCTAGTTGACACTGGTTCGGATGTAACGATATGCAGCGTGGAGTTACACAAGCAGATTGGTTCTCCTAATTTTAATCGTAGCGATATCACATTAAACGGAATTGAATCAAAGCAAACGTACCCCATCGGCTTTTATATTTCTGATATTTCAATTGATAGTATTTTACTTCGTACGAAAATTTATGTTGTTAAGTCGTTATGTAATCAAATTGTATTAGGTTTGGATGTCTTGAATCAGTTTAACTTCTCTTTTACCGAGAATGGCCTTCAAATAATTTCTCATCGGAATAAAAGTAATGTAAACTTGATAACTGCTGAGTCATCTCGAAATTCTAACGTTCGTTACGTTATGGGAAATTTGAATATTGCTGTGTCATCGAAGAATGTTTATGATCTTTCTCAGTCGTCTGGCGTCTCCGTTAATGTAAACAAAAGCCCCGAAAGCGGCAGTGGATTGACGTTTAATTACCTTTCCCCCCACATCTGGTGAATGCTATTTCTGTCAACGAGATTGATTTATCGCACATTTCAAATGCAAAACATAAAGAAAGACTGTGTAATTTAATTAATTCGTACCAGCCTCGGAAAAATAGACAATCTGACTTTAAGATGCAAATAAATTTATGCGATGATATTCCTGTCTGTCAAAATAGAAGATACATGTCTTTCGCGGAACAAAAATTTGTTGACGATCAAATTAAGGAATGGTTGAAAGAGGGCATAATAAAGCCTAGCAACTCTAACTACGCAGCTCCTATTGTTTTGTGTAATAAGCGTGATAATTCTAAAAGATTATGCATCGACTATCGAAATTAAATAAGAAGATTATTAAAGACAAATTTCCACTGCCTTTAATTCCGGAAATACTTGACCGTTTAGAACAGTCAAAAGTCTTCACGACACTAGATTTGAAAAATGGCTTTTCCCATGTAGACATAGACGAAAATTGCACTAAATATACCGCATTTGTAACACATAATGGTATCTACGAATTTCTTAAAAGCTCCTTTTGGTTTATGTATTAGTCCAAATGTTTTTCTTTATTCAGTATTTCGTGACTTGCTAAATGAAGGTATACTAATTATTTATATAGATGATATAGTCATACCGGCTAATGATGAAGTTGAATGTTTAGACAAATTAGAAAGAGTATTCAAAACTGCTTCGGAATATGGATTACAAATAATTTTCAAAAAGTGCCAATTCTTAAAACGTAAAATTGAATTTTTAGGACATGTAATTAAAAACGGAACTATTCGACCATCACCTTCCAAAACTGTTTCTGTTCGAAACTTTCCACAACCGCGTAACTGTAAACAACTACAAAGCTTTTTAGGACTAACGGGATATTTTCGTAAATTCATTCCTCAGTATGCTAAAATAGCTAAACCTCTTAGTGACTTGCTTATAAAGGTATTGGTTTTAAGTTCGATTTTGAACAACTAGAAGCTTTTTGCAGATTAAAAGAAATTCTCTCTCAAGCACCCGTTCTACACATATTTAGGCAAGGATATCCATTAGAACTTCATACTGATGCTAGTAGTCAAGGCTTTGGTGCGGTATTACTCCAATTGTCTGATGATGGTAATTATCACCCAATTCAGTATATGAGTAAGAAGACTTCACCGCAGCAAGAGAAACTTTGTAGTTATGAGTTAGAAGCCCATGCAGTTATAGAAGCTCTGAAGAAATTTCGAAACTATTTGTTAGGGACTAAATTCAAAATTGTAACTGATTGTAGCGCTTTTCAGAAAACTTTAGATAAGAAAGATTTAACTCCCAAGATTGCAAGATAAGCAATGTTCATTGAAGAATTCGATTACGAAATTGTACATCGTTCAGGAAGCCAAATGAAACATGCTGATGCTTTAAGTAGAAATGCTTTAATTTTAACATCATACACATCCGATGTAACTGAGAAGATTCGGTTAGCACAACAACAGAATGAAGATGAACATGTGAAATTGATAAAGAATTTAGTTGAGAAGGGAGAAGAAAATGGATTCTTCGTGAGAAATGATATTTTGTACAAATTTGAAAATAGTAAAGATCTGCTAGTAGTGCCAGAATCCTTACAGAATGAAATCATACAGAAGGTACATAAAAAAAGGTCACTTTGCCGTAGATAAAACTGTGCATGCCGTAGAGCAAGAATTCTATATTCCCAGACTGAAATGCAAAGTTGAAAAAGTAATTGCTAACTGTATAGAATGTATACTGTACAACAAGAAGCTAGGAAAAGCAGAAGGATTTCTTCATCCTGTACCGAAAGAAAACGTCCCTTGAGTACGTATCATATCGACTTTATTGGACCTCTTCCATCGACGAACAAGAGATACCAACACATTCTAACTGTGGTCGATGCTTTTACGAAATTTACTTCGTTCTATCCAGTGAAATCACCAACTACGCAAGAAGTCATTTCAAAATTGAAGCAACAACAGACTGTATTTGGAAATCCAGCCAGAATCATTTCAGATCGAGGTAGTGCCTTTACATCGAAAGAATTTTCAGCGTATTGTACTGAAGAATGTATTGAACATGTCAATATTATTACCGGTATTCCAAGAGGTAACGGACAGATTGAGCGAATTCATAGAATTTTGATTCCTGTTTTGTGAAAATTATCACACGAGGATTCAACGAAATGTTTTAAGTATGTTTCAGATGTCCAGAGGATAATCAACAGTACAACCACGAGAAGTACGAAATATTCACCGTTTGAGCTTCTCATAGGCACGAAAATGAAGAACAAAGAAGATTTGAGAATTAGCGAGATATTGAATGAAGAATATCTAAAACAATTGATACAAGAACGTGATGAAATAAGAGAAGATGCGAAAAACATTTTGAAGATTCAAGAAGAGAATCGAAAACAATCAACAAAAAACGTAAGAAACCGAAACTGTACAAGGTTGGCGACTTGGTAGGCATACAGAGAACTCAGTATGGGACTGGTTTGAAACTACGACCAAAGTTTCATGGACCGTATAAAATCATAGCTGTAAGACCAAATGACAGATATGAAGTCGAAAAAGTAGGATGCCGAATTTGACATCTACTGCGGCTGACCATATGAAGCCATGGTCAAATTGATTTGATGTTTGTATCAGCTCAAAACCTAAGGACCTGATACTCTTTTTTTATTATTATTATTATTTATTATCTTTGAAGGTACATGATGGTGATGTCCACTCAACAGACATCGAGGACGATGCCTCTTCAGGCTGGCCGAAGCTGTGGGAGTCATCAACGCCCGATGCCGACTTAACGAAGTACCAGCTGACGTCATCAGCATAGCTCAGCGCGAATCATTCCAGACAGCATGAGATAGCGTCCAGACGTGGTCGAGAGTGGAGGGTAGACGCGAGCAGACGGCCTTCAAGAGTTTATGGAGTTTTTATTCTTCTTTTGATGTTTCCCCCTTAGCTGTTATGCCTTTAGCTGATTATATTATTTAAAGCTACCCAGACTGTCTGTGTATCATTATATGAATCCGGTGGACTGTTAATTAATCCTGCGTACTGTTAACTTCATCTTTACTTAATTTATCTTTATTACTTTTATTTCTTATTATTAAAATAAAGCATATTTAAAATGCTACGTGTTCTTATGCTCTGATTTTAAAAGAGAATTCTACATATATATATATATATATATACCTTAATTAAACTTAGGAGATAATATAATCAATTAATCAATATTGTTTAGGGAATAAATTATATATATATATATATATATATATATGTAAAAAAAAATACGATGGCTTTGCTCTTTGCGAACCAGCAACCTTTAATTAATTTTCTGCAATTCAGGATCGTTCCCTAACCCAGTACCTGCTAGAACATTCACGCCTATTACATAACCTCCTCATATAAATGCTGCGTCATAAGTTTTCTACATTTTTCTAGAAGCTACTCTGTTACATAACTATTCATATAAATGCTGAGTCATAAGTTCTCCTAGACAGATGCCTTCTCGCCTTCGTCCTGCTAACGCTTCCGCTATGCTCCTCTTTCTTTGTTAGAACGTTATGAGGTATTAAAGTTTAAAGTCAGTCGTATCTAATAGTTCAATTACTGAATAAGTTATTTGATTAACTTCATCTGGAAAAAGTCATCTGCTATAAATTAAAATAAAGATATGCTTGCTGTTAAAAGTGAAAAGTCCTGAGTCGTCATTTTACTCCGTGTTTCAATCACCCCAGCTTCGTTAACTATCTGCCAGAACGTGTAATGGAATAGCCTCACCATTCGCCCACGATGTGTTGGAATAACTGAAAACAAAACATTACATATATATATATATATATTATACATACATACATACATGCATACAAATGAGTATATATATAATTTTCCGTTTTAATTTATATATATATATATACTCTTCGCATTGTAAACAAAAAACAGTATATAGAGCCATCAGATTTTGAATAACGTAGTGCTTCCCTGAACATGCGCACCTGGAAGCCTGAATTTTGAATTTATTGTGCTATTTATTTCCCATTTTATAAAACATAAATGAATTTTTGATTAGCAAACTCAACGATTTGGAAGCAAGTAGTGCAAACACTGTCCAAAATAAATTATTTTTATCTCCAGTCCGCAAGACTGTTACCATTCGAAAAAATATAAGATATTTATCTTTTCGTTTTAATTAACAAACTCGGCTTTGCCAAAGCAATGTGTTTCCATGCTTGGAAATAAAATACATTTATCTTCTACGCACCAACGTTGTGCCATTTAGTAAAGCCTAAGATGCTTTCAAATTTATTCTGGAAGGTTACTGAGTAATGAACTAAACGATTTAAAAGCAATAAACACAGTTCTTAATAATATATTTTTCTATTTAAGCGCGACTGATTTAAATAAATATGTATTAAAACTATTTGATGCCTACTTAGAAGTATTCAATATTATGATTTTTTCTGAAATTACGCTTGCATGGCTCATTAAAATTATTGCATACTTTTTCTTTATTATGATAACTATTTTATGCTGCTGGCCACGCCAGCGGCTAATTTTTAAAGAAATAACGCAGTGAATATAAAAATATGTATAGCAAACTCTAACACTGTATCAAGAATTCTGAAGATAAAAATAATTTCGTTTTAAAATATTTAGTGATTTTGCTGTTGAATTAAATTTCACTTGATATAAGTGCGAAGAACGTGATATTTTATAAGTAAAGTTAACACATAAAAATTAGTAATAAAAAGATAAAAGAAAAATTTTAATAGATATGATAAACTGAGAATATGATTTTCGCTTATGCGTCAAAATAAACTATTACGCTAGAAGCGTATCACGAGACTGCTAAAAATATTCTAAAAGTATTTGTTTATTAACGTAAGTAAAACACCACTCATGTACATAACATGTCAGTTTTCTTTAAATAAGCCTAACTGCTGAAAAATATTTTCATAATTCTATAAATTGTTTTGTTGCCGCTTCTAAGTAACTAAACTAGCAATAGTTATTAGTGGCCAAACGACATTAAATAAAAAAATTAAAGGAAAGTAAGTAAAATTGAAGCACGCATAAAATGAAAACTACATTCATTTGAAATCCAACAGCTATATCAAGAATTCTAAAGATAAAAATAATTTCGTTTTTGAATATTTAATGATTTTGCTGTTGAACTAAATTTTACATGATATAAGTGCGAAGAACTTGTTATTTAATAAATAAAGTTAACACATAAAAATTAGTAATAAAAAGATAAAAGAAAAATTTTATCAGCCATCTTTACTAAGAAAACTGAATATAGATATGATAAACTGAGAAAAGAGTGAAAAAACTATAAAAATATGTGCCAACACTTAAAACTGGCTGCTATGCAACTTTTAAAACTTTTGCGATTTTGCTTGTTGAACTGTATGTGGCGCAAATGCGAAGAAAATGATAAATAATAAAATTTTTAAAAGAAAGTTAGGAAATGGATTAGTGGAAATGACTGTGAGTTCAGCGAGTGCAACAAACCATTAAAATCTGAAAACCCAAAGGGCTGTTAGTCTCAAAACGGCATTTTGCGTTGTTTCACTTTCTTCGTTGATTCACTTTTCAAACTGTTGCCACCAAATATTATCGCCATGTATTATATTTTAAGAAATTAAAAAATAAAGAATCTGCAAGAATGCATGAGTGTTTCTGGCATTGTGAAAAAACAATGGTACCTAGAGCCATCAAATTTTGAATAACGCAGTCCTCCAACCGAACATGGGTACTTGGAAGCCCGAGTTTTGAATTTGTTTTATTTTCTATTTCAAATTTTGCAAAACTTGTAAAAGAACTTTTGATTAACAATCACAAAGCGAACGATGGCAACACTGTACGAAAAACAAAAAACATTTTTACCTCCAGCGTGCGAGACTGTGTATCGGAAATTCTAAATGCTGTTTTTAAATACTTTTTGATATTGCTGTTGAATTGAATTTTATGTGGTTTAAGTGCGAAGAACATGATATTACATATTTCCAGCGTCATTCTGGCTAGAGGGCGCTGTGTTCGTCCCAATAGTCAGTGGCAGGCAGGATACTAAAGGTGTAGGACATGGAAGGCAGGGATGCCTAATAATATATCTCTAATTGAGTGAAATTTTCGTAACTTTTCTTGTAAATAAATGTTGTTATGTAAGGATCTTAAGTTTTACTAACGTTTATTTTATTTTCAATCTTTACTATCACTTCTTATTTTCTACTTCCGGCCAGAATTATAAGCGTGAAGGTTTTTATGCAAAGTTTGTCTGGCGAACGCCAAGTACTTAAGTTGTGGCTTTTTGCCAAGCAAGAAAGAGAGGAAGCAGTGAGTTCGAAGCAGGCCGCTTACCTTAGAAGTTACGCAGTTGCTATTTGCCTTCCAGGCCAGAGGTTTTAATCCTCTTGATAAATTAAACGTATTGTAGTGTTCACAGTCTCTGTGCGCCCAACGAAGAAGAATAACCATGGCCGAGTTTCAAGAAGAAGCTGTGCTGCCTGCAGAAACGGCTCAGAATCCAGAAATGCCAGCTGCCGCCCTGGAAGGATTCGGTTACATCGTCCAGACCATGCGCGCTTCGATGAAACCAGAAGCAACATTTAACGGAAACTCACCGGTAACCAGTTTTTTTGGAAAAATTGGATGACCACTTCATGCTCTACCTAGTGCACGAGTTTCAAAAAGTTACCTTAGGTACCAGCGCTTTGAGGGGCCAAGCGCTTAACTGGTTCAAATGTATCGGCAGAAGTCTCTTGGGTCAAGCAGGAAGTCCCACCTATACTTACGAAAATTTCAAGACTGCCCTACTAAAAGCCTTCCCTGTTGTAAGGGATCGTGCGAAATTAGAAACGGAACTTTTTAGTATATATCAACAAAGAATCGAAAACCTCTCGAGCTTTATTTTAAGAAAAATTCACGTTTTCAAGCTCTTGTATGGAAACCGTCCAGATCCTGAAATAATTCAAGTGATTTTGCCGAGGTTACTGCCCCAAGTGCAAGACTTTATTGAATTAAGAAATCCGACTACACTGGAAAAGTTATTTGAGCTAGCAATCCAGTTTGAAAGTAGAAGAACGGCGGACGTCGAAAGAAGACGCCAATATCAACAGCGAAACCAATTTGGTACGCCAAGACTACAGCAAACTCAAGCATACGGCTACGGAGAAAAAGCGAATCAGTGGGCAAGGAAACCCGAGCATTCAAAAACAGCCGGCGAACGTCGACAGTTCAATAGCAACCCAGGAAAAAAGTCTCAAGGCCAGGGAAAAAAGAAGGAAAGCACGGAAAGGAAAAATAATTTAAACTAAAACGGATTTCTGCTGACGAGAGGGTGCGGAAATCCGAAGGCCACGAAAACCCCTCTTCCTACAAGATAAATACAGTAATGGTGAAAAATTTGACTCTTCCGAAGATTGAAGTCTTGGTGAATAATATCCCGGCCACCGCACTCCTGGATACCGGCGCGCAGTGTTCCTGTGTGGCAGAAGTCTTTTTTAGAAAGTATTTTCGCAAATACCGCATATATAATGCGGATAATACGACAGTATTAGCGGCGCAAGCAGAACAATGTAAGTGCGTAGGTAAAGTACCTTTGTATATCCGTATCAAGGACGAACAAGTAAAGGTGATGTTTTTTATAGTAAAGAATTTGCAAGCACATTTGATCTTAGGAATAGACTTTCTTTCAGGCGCACAAGCTACACTGGATTTTAATGAAGCGTCCCTTAAGCTGACAATGAAACCAGTGCGTGTAGAAAAGGTTGAACCGCCAAGGTTAAATCTTGACCACCTGCCTAATGACGAGCAAGATAGAATCCGACAAGTGGTAAGTGAATTTGCTTCGTTATTTAGTGATATTCCAGGATTTACTCAGGTTACTAACCATAGTATTGACACCGGAGATGCATTGCCAGTTCGTCAAAAACCATACCGGTATGATAAGAATAAGGACAAAAATTATAGAATGGCATATTACCGATATGCTACGTAAAAAGATCATAACGCCCATCTCAAGTAGTTATGCTAGCCCGGTGGTTTTATGTAAGAAAAATAATGATTATCCTTTGGAGCATCCAAAAAGGTGGAGATTCGCTATTGATTACCGTAAATTAAATTCCATAACGAAATATCCGGTATATCCGTTGCCGATCATAGAAGAAATTTTAAGGAACATAAAATCAACCAAATTTATGACGACTTTAGACTTAACGACTGGTTATTTTCAAATAGGGGTGAGGCCTGAGGACGTGCCTAAGACTGCTTTTATAACCAAGTCTGGCACTTATGCATTTTTGCGTATGCCGTTTGGCCTTTCAGGCGCCCCGGCAACATTTCAGCGATGCATGGACATTGTGTTAAGACCTGTTCTTGGAAAGTCCACATTTATCTATTTAGACGATATCATTATTACTAGTGATAATCTCGACCAACATATACAGGATTTAAGACAGGTGTTTTCTTTATTAAATGAGGCCGGTCTAAAAGTTAATGTCGAAAAGTGCAAATTTGCAGCCCCTGAATTAAAATATTTAGGTTACAAAATATCGCAAAAAGGGATCGAGACAGATGAATCAAAAATAATCGCTGTACAAAAGTATCCGACTCCAAACACGGCAAAGAAGCTCTCTTCTTTTCTAGGACTTTGTTCATATTATAGGTCCTTTATAAAAGATTTTGCGGCTATCGCTGAGCCATTGTTAAAATTAAAAAGGAAAAAGGCAAGATTCTTGTGGACGGCCGAAGCCAATAGTGCTTTCGAAAAATTAAAACAAACATTAACGCAAGCCCCTGTGTTAAAATTTCCTGAAAAGGATGAAAATTTAGAAATTTCAGCGGATGCTTCGGATTATGCGGTAGGAGCGGTACTTTCGCAAAATCAGCAGCCCGTGGCATTTTTTAGCCGAACTTTAAATCAAACACAAAGAAACTATTCCGCGACCGAGAGAGAGGCACTTGCAGTTCTGTTAGCAGTGCAAAAGTTCCGAGTCTATTTTGGAAAGGCGCCGATAACAGTATACTCTGATCATGCGGCGGTAACTAGATTGAACTCAGGGAAAAATTTATCCCCAAGGTTAATAAGATGGGCACTCAAGCTGCAAGAATATAATCTGGTAATCAAGCATACCCCCGGAAAGGAAAATATCGTAGCAGATGCCCTATCACGAATTAAATTAGACGAACAGGGTAATACCGTAAAAGTTGCAATGCTTACAGCGTGTACAATAAATTCCCGAGAAACTGTAATAACAGAACTGGGTAAGGATCCTGAGTTTGGAAGTATTTATGAGTATTTGAAGGATCCTGAAAATTTTAGCCACCAAGATATTGTGGCGATAAGAAATAGGGCGGCCCATTACGAACTAATAGATGGTCTATTATTCTACACAAAAACTACGAATTCCAACAACGAATTTCGACCTGTTATCCCAGCTAGTCTTAGATTAAATATCCTGCATGAGCTCCATGACAGCCCTTTAGCTTCTCATGCTGGTATTCGAAAAACTATCCAACGCGTACGCGAGGCAGTCTACTTTCCTGAACTGCAAAAGTTAACAAGCGCGTATGTCCAGTCCTGCCCAACATGTCAAGCCGTTAATTATATTAATTTCCGCCCGGCCGGGTTTCTAAATAGTATTAAATCCGAATTTCCAAATGAAATAATTGGCATCGATTTATTGGGCCCTTTCCCAAAAAGTCAGTTAAATAAAAGTCGCTATCTCCTTGTTATGGTTGATCATTTTAGTAAATGGACCGAAATTGTTCCCTTAAAACGAGCCTCCGCGAAATTGGTTACCGATTCTATTTTAAATAAATATATTTTAAAATACGGGGCGCCCCTAAAAGTTATATCGGATAATGGTCCTCAATTTGTAAGTAATATATTTGAAGACATGTGCCAAAAACTGGGCATACGTCATTTAAAAATGGTCCCGTATCGGCCGCAATCAAATATAGCGGAACGGGTCAACAGAAATATAGTGAAAATTATCCGTAGTTATGTTAAAAATTTTCATAAAAGCTGGGATAACTATGTCAATGAATTTGCCTTCGCCCTTAGGACCGCAAAACATGATACAACGGGCAAAACTCCTGCTGAGTTATTTCTAGGCAGAAAGATTATAACACCGTTAGATAAACTATTTTATGTGCAACAAAGAGCCCCAGAATTTAAAATAGGTGATATAGAAAAACTAATAAAAGAAGCAAAAAAGAATACGGAAATAGCACAAAGAAAACAGAAATTATATTATGATTTGAAACGACGGGGAGTAACTTATAAAGTAGGGGATGAAGTTTTAAAAATTAAGCATTCACTTTCTTCAGCACCAGAAGATAAAACTGCCAAATTTTTTCCACGATTTGAAGGACCATATGTTATAGAAAAAATAACTCACGCTGTTGTAGTGTTAAAAGCCAGAAATGGTGAAACCTGTTCCGCAAACATTGATCAAATCAAGCCCTACTTCGATCGTAATAAAATGCAAATCTTTTCAGATCTTTTGCAGGATCCGGCACGGCAGACACCGCAGGTACAAGTTCCAGAGGCGAAAAAACGACAAGTACAAGGGCAAGCCAATGAAAGACAGAAGCAAGTGAAAAGAAAATTGCCCCGCGGAAAAATGGAAGGTAAGAAGAAAAAGAAGCCGTTCCACCGTCCAGAAAACAGAGTTCACGAACACCCCCAGAATGAAGAAGGGAGAAGGACGACGTATGTGAAGAGGACCAGGAGAAATGACGGCAACCATAACCCGGCTTTAAAACGGAAGATCTACTCATCCGACAGAACTCTCCGCAGCAAAAGTCGCCGAACTGCGGAAGGGCCATCAGCGGCGGAGGAAAAAGTACAAGAAAAATTTGAACGGCCAACAACGAGGTCCAAGCAGGATCACGACAGAAGTTTCCCGGTTCCGCCCAGACCAGCTGCCATCAAACGGCAAAGACCACAAGCAGAGGAAAAAAGGAAAGTATTCAAGGGTGGCCGTACTGGTGAAAAAAGGAAGCTTCCAGAGGAAAGCACTGAAGGGCGAGCCCGTACAAGAAGGAGGATAAACCAAGCTACTATTTGCAGTACCTTTAAAGACTGGGCCCAGAAAAGGATGTCCGAATATTACAAAGATAAGTAAAATTTTATGTTACTTTGCAAACTTAAGTTAATCTTTCATTCTTACTGCAAGTGGCAGATTTCAAGAAGTTTTACCTCATGCGAGGTCTACCTTTATCGCCAAAAGGGCGAGAAATGAGTTGTGACCGATTTTCTTATTATGTTTTTTAATTACTCGTGCGTAAAACTAAAGTTGATGTATAATAGCGTTGTGTAAAGACTTAAATATTGTAAAAAGTTATTGTATAAATTTTATTTAAAACATTCTAGCAAGAAAGAAGTTTTAGTCTGAAAGACTTTTTGAAATGTAGTATTATTTCAATGTAGAAAGAATTGGCACTTGCTTTGAAAAGAATAGAAGTTAACAATGTAGTACTAATGTATGTTTTCAAATGTGTAAAATTAACGGCATGTTGATATGTTCTTATATACATGTGAACTGTTATTTTAAATGTTAAGAAATACCGTGATATGGTAAAAGTGAAAGTAATGTTAAAAATTTGTTATTCGTGTGACTGTAAAGATTAAATCATGGCGAATATGTGGTAAAGGTTGAATGATGTAGTTAGGCTCTCTGACGCTACACTTTAGAGTTAGCCACTTTTAGAATAGTACCTCAGGGTTTAGAGTTGAAAGTAGGGTGTGTTAAGAGGTCTCGTTATGTTGAATTTTAACACGTTATGTTTTTTGATTGTAGGAGGAAGTGTGGCACACGTAGACAGAAACACATTCGTGTTTGGTGTTCTTTTACAACACATGTCAGAGAGCACGGGGAGAGATAATTAAAATAGTCATGAATGAAATAAGAATGTTAAGAGAAGTATATTCTATATGTTATTTGCAATGTCATTGTGTAACATTTCATTAAACTAGTTTTCCTTCCAGATCTCTGGAAGGAACCAGAATTGAATAAAGCTCCTGTTTAGATGCAGTACAGATGAAAAAAAAAGATTGTTGTATATCCTGGGAGCTGCTGTTGTAACAAATTTCTTTCTTTTAAATTTTCTAGTTTCTAGAGAGGTTATGTTGTAAAAGATTGGCCTCGCGTTAGTTTCTAGAGCTAAAAGTTTTCAACAAGGTCGTTTTAGACCTCAGTTTCAAACTAATTAACTCTGGCGGGAAGTATGTAAGGATCTTAAGTTTTACTAACGTTTATTTTATTTTAAATCTTTACTATCACTTCTTATTTTCTACTTCCGGCCAGAATTATAAGCGTGAAGGTTTTTATGCAAAGTTTGTCTGGCGAACGCCAAGTACTTAAGTTGTGGCTTTTTGCCAAGCAAGAAAGAGAGGAAGCAGTGAGTTCGAAGCAGGCCGCTTACCTTAGAAGTTGCGCAGTTGCTATTTGCCTTCCAGGCCAGAGGTTTTAATCCTCTTGATAAATTAAACGTATTGTAGTGTTCACAGTCTCTGTGCTACATACGCTTCCTGTTATTATAAGGCCAATCTTCCACGTGTATTATTCTAAAGTTAAATTAGAGTTTAGTTTTATTTTTTTATACTTTTTTTACGTTAGACCCCGAGTGGAGGGTCAGTGTATTCCGAAGTACGGAAGTTATTGTATATAGAGAAAAATAAAGGGTTTTGTATACACTTCGTCTGTATCCTGTCTACTTACCACAATTAGTGAACATAGCTTTAGTAAGCTCTCTGTTCCGAGTCAGGTCCTTGTATGTTCCCGAAGAAGGTTAGAAGGAGCATTGAACCTGATAGTTATTGTTTACAAAACCTCTTATTATCTCTTGGATGCACCTTTAGTCTCACAGAACCATTAGATGCAAATCATGATATTTAATAAATAAAGGTAACACACAAAACCTTAAAAAAAAAAAAAAAAAAAAAAAAAAACCCGCCCTTTTGGGCGCAATATAAAATCTGAAAGCTTTCAGATTTTTTTGGGGGGGGGGTAAAGTATAATGGTAGTAGCAATTCTTACACTTATTAAAGGCAACAAGGAAAGTCATTTATTTAGATAGTGATCACGAAAGGTGATTATTGAAAAGAATTATATATTTCAAGACAACTCTTTAGTAAAATACTAAAGCTGTTCAAAATAAAAGAAAAATACTGAGCTGGAACTTAATTGGTGAACATAACAAAAATGAATAATGAATTATCCCTGCAAGAATTTTTGATCATTATCATGATCATTCTCTGACAAATGAAATTCCAGGATAAGGAGGTGGAGCTTGAAAAACAACCTTTGTTCCCTTCTCTTGGACCAAATGATCGACTAACATGTTAACTAAGCAAGTGATTCTTGGCATCTGTCTGTCAATGACCATAGACGATTGAGCATTGGTGTAAAAAAGAGAAAGGTATAGTTAGTTCTTGAGCAAACAGTTCTTTTCGCACTACGTACTCGCATTACATAAATTAGTACTCACGTTACTTACAATGAAAACTCCCGGCGCCTTCAGGATGTAAATGGAAGCGAACCCGCCAGGAGGTCCGGAGCCCGAATCTTGGCGAGGGCATTGTACATTTGCCCACCAACGGTAAGTTGTTGAATACTAGTCACGGGGTTAGAATCCCGAAGAACGGGCTGGCTGCATAAGAGTTTACGTTGTTTCCCATATGTTTAACGTATACAAGAGGCTGTTTCTCCTTAGAAAGGGCTCCACGAAGGCATCCCTTCCCTAAGGCAGATAGCTCTTGAGTGCTTTGCCGTGATCAAATAAACCAAAGCAGACAACAGGACCTCCAGACAATGAGACTAGTGCGAAAAGTTTAGGAGTTATTAGATTATGACAATGAAGCAAAAAGGTCTGTAACTTCGCAAACTCCCACAACCAGGGAGGATAAAATTACAGAGTCCTGGACCGACAAATTAAAGGCCTTGGGCTGGCAAATCTGGACTGGTATCTCTGAATTACGACGTTGTTCTGTGGTAAAGGCAGATTATATCTATTTCGTAAGGCAATGGCTATACTTAAGCAGAGGAATACGGGTTTGTTCTACCAATAATAAGTATAATATTGTGGACACTAACCTCCAGATTACGTACGTTGCAGAATTAGGTAGATAGCTTGTAATCCTCATAATATGTAGTACAAGTAGTAATGATGGCGGTTGATACAGAACAGATCACAGTTCCAACCTACATTGACATGTTATTTATTCTAATGGAACAACAAAAGTCCTTAGCAACAAATGCCCGGGAATACAAGACTGACCAAGCAATCATCAGAACTTTTAAATCAAACCTTTCTAAGCACTTGATTTTGATGCGTGTAGAGAGAAAAGAAAAAATTTAAACAACCTCAAATGCTAACGTATTCGAAACGATACGTTTAATGAACAATGCATGGGAACACGTTACATCAACATGCATATGCTTCCGTAAAGCTGGATTGGACATTTCTCAAGAAAGGTAAATCACTGTGGATAAAGAAGACGTCTTGGAAAATTTGGAAATGGGTAGAGTTTAAAATTATGTATCTGTTGACGCCAATGTTATCACTTCAGAGATACATACTCCTGAGAATATTGTAGCTGAAATTCGAGCTAAAGGTTCAAGCAGATGAAAAAAATAATGAAACCGAAGACGATAACGAAGAATATGAAGAATTTCAATCTGAACCGCCCCTACGCATACCCAATGACTTTTGACTGCGCAGAAAAACTTCAAATATTTTTCGAAGCCAGGGGTACGAATTACTATGCTTTTCGGGCCGTGAGTCTTCTCCAAAGAACAATAATACGAAAAAGAGATAATAAGGCAATTCGAATCAAATTAAACAACTAGTTTTGTACTGTACAGAAATTAAAAAATAAATTAAGTATATATATATAATATAATATATGTATGCATTTTAATGATTTTTTTACTAACCCCTTTTTTATGAACACTCGGTTATAAAGAAGAAATATCACGCTCGTTATAAGCGAGTTCGACTGTAGTAATTTGCGTCTAAGGGATGAGATAAGATAATGGGATTTTATGGTGAAGTATTCGTTACTTACCGTTTCTAATAGCGAATGGATATAATTTGCTAGCGTGAGCGTGAATATATTTATATTATATATAATAATTTATTTCCTAAACAGTATTGATTAATTGATTATATTATCTCCTAAGTTTAATTAAAGTAGAATTATTTTAAAAGTGTGCATCCATACTGGTAAGTTAGATTTTGAAAGATGTTTTGAAGTAATTTGAAAGCAAAATGTTAATAATGTTTTAACGGGGACTGGAGTTAAATCATCACGAAGAATAATATTTCAATTGTAAAAGGAAAAATTAAAACATGTAATTATTATCATTGATCGGAAATTAGTTGACTTTTTAAGGGGAACAAACCAACTCCCGTTCAATGAACAATAATTGATAAAAATACGTAAATATGAAAGTGTTTCGTCTTTACTCGAGTTATAAGTTAAAGCCAAATCGGCAATTCTAGTCAGGCCAAATATTTCCGCGAATATCAAAGAACTTATTCTCATGAAGCATTTTAGTCAATTCAATTTGGAGTAAAAATTAATTACTGTAGAGAAATCCTGTAAAACTCGAGTAACCGTCCCCGACACTATCATCTTTATGTATTTGAGTACTATATTATTATTAGTAGTAGAAATTAAACATTGGAAATTGTCATTATGAAATCGAATTCAAAGTAAAGTTGAAATAAACATAGAAGATTATAAAAAAGATAAATAATGCAAACTTTGTAAAAACAAATCAAAGAAAACATAAAAATAATATAGAAAATAATATAAATAAGATAGTGAATGTACATGAAGATATAAAGGCCAGAAAGGTATTAAGTAACTTACATTCTTTCTAGTGGGGGAGTTGGCAAAGTGTTCTCTTCGTGTCTGACTCATAAGTGTAGGGTGTCCGAAAATTCTTAGCGGCAGTAGGGGCTTTGAATACTATCAGTCGGTAAGACTTGGGTGAAGTAATTTATGGTACTGGGTGGGACTTGGAATTCTTGAGGGATGTATTTTGTGGAGTTCTTATCTGAGAGAGACCGTCTGTTAAGATTTTTTAGAAAATACTAGTGAATGGAAATTAATTAATTTCTGGCTAATTGTCGTGTCGCAATGATTAAGAATTTAAGAAAGGAAAAAAGCATTTTCGCTGTCCAAGAGCTAATAGACAGTCTAAAGGCAGGAAATAGGCCCATTTTTTTAGTAACAGTATAGTAACAGTATATGTCTGAAGACAATTAGCTTTTTACAATATATACAATTGAGTAATTACACTATATACAATCCAAAGAATGATCGTTCGTATGTCCCTCGGAACTAAATAATACTCCAGTTAATTCCATAATTTTCGTAGTGCTATACAGACTTGTGCTATACAGTCTCATTAGAACTAAATAATACTCCAGTTAATTCCATAATTTTCGTAGAAATGACTTGTGCTATACAGTCTCATTAGAACTAAATAATACTCCAGTTAATTCCATAATTTTCGTAGAAATGACTTGTGCTATACAGTCTCATTAGAACTAAATAATACTCCAGTTAATTCCATAATTTTCGTAGAAATGACTTGTGCTATACAGTCTCATTAGAACTAAATAATACTCCAGTTAATTCCATAATTTTCGTAGAAATGACATGTGTTATACAGTCTCATTAGAACTAAATAATACTCCAGTTAATTCCATAATTTTCGTAGAAATGACTTGTGCTATACAGTCTCATTAGAACTAAATAATACTCCAGTTAATTCCATAATTTTCGTAGAAATGACTTGTGTTATACAGTCTCATTAGAACTAAATAATACTCCAGTTAATTCCATAATTTTCGTAGAAATGACTTGTGCTATACAGTCTCATTAGAAACAGGCGAAATAAAAAATATTAGAAATAAAAACAATTATTGCACAAATTATTGAACTTGAAAAAGAACAATGTTGAAGGTATGTTTTGGAGGAAAAGTAATGATTCATGAATAATATTATTTTCGCTGAAAATGAAAATAGAAACAAGATATTTCCTTCGAAAATTAAAAGTTTCTGAAACTGTATTTCATGATAAAAATTTAGTTATAAGTTTTCAGAAGCTATTTGCAAATACAGTCGGACCTCGCTCCTTGTGTGGAATAAGGAACCGTATGGGCATGTCCGATCGAAACCTCTTTTGCAATTTTCATACTTTTTCTAGAATTTCTGCAAGTTTCAACGAAGAAAGTTACTAAGCGTTAAAAAACATCTACGTTTAGGATATTCCATCCATAAAAAAATACACCTTTACGTTATTTTCCGTTTATTTTCATCCTCACTTTTCTCCATATTCTAAATAAAGGCTAAAATGGTGTAACACTCAGCTCTAGAAGAATGAGGATACAATAAGCATATATTAGGACACCATATGGCGTACATGACCATTGAACCTAAAATCTCTAGGGCTCTCTGATCCATTCAAATTTCCGGATTGAGTTTCCAGACATAACTCTATTTAAAGTTGATGCTATGATGTGAATTACGAAATTTTTCCTATCCAAGGAAAGAGCGACATATAGGGGCTATATTAATCAGTTTTTTTTTTTTTTTTTTTTTTAAATTTTCCTCACCATTCAGTTTTTACACGTTTTTGTGAAATAACCATTTTCCCCCTTCAGAATGGTACCATCTGGATAATTTACACATAATTTTTAAAAATTAAAAAAAAAAAAAAAAAAAAAACTCAGTTATTTTTCATAGTTAACTTTCCAATAATTAAATAATCATGAATTCGTATAAAAGAGGTTTCAGTAAGATTAATTTTCCAGTGCTTCAGAATTGCTTTGTTGAGATAAAGTTAAATTATCCACTCCTCAGCTCAACAGTTCTTTTTTATTAAATCAACATAAGAAAATTACTTATTATTACTTTTTTATTAGCTTATCATCTTATAAAAGCTGTATCAAAAATTAAAAATCCACAATAGTTTTTAATTTTTTTTTAATAATAAAGGAATAATTATCGAAAATATACCACAGAGTGTCCTTTAGAAATGCTTAACCTTGGAATCTTCTTGAAAGACCCCGTGTAATCTTTCCACTTCTCGCATGTTTTGCTTAAAACTTCCAATATTGCTTCTAAAAAATAGGAAATAATATTCAGAAATAAAAAAACTGTAATTTAAAGCCAAGTACAATGTCCTTCTGACTGTACTTGAATGCATCCTTACCAAAGTTGCTACTTTAATGAGGGGGTGGAACCTTTGTAATCTGAAGGGATTATCTGCTGACATGAAATTCGGCTACTGCTGTTTGAGCTCTGACATTTCAGTGGCCGGAAAAAACGAACCAATCTCGCAGAATCTGACAGATGGGCCTTGGGGCTTTACCCCGACGATCTCCCTCCCAAGACCGCACCCGTCTCGTCGCACAGCTTTCGGATTCAAGGATCTCAGTACCATGGAAACACATTAATTACGCTGATATTTTTTCCCTATTGAGGGGAAAAAAAATCAGGTCAATATTTCTATGCCTGGCTTTCAAGAGGTCACCCTAAAAAGGGGGTGTAGTCAGGGTTAAGAGTTGTTTCAGTAAGATGCAATATTAACCCCTCGCGTTCAAACTAGTTTACCCCAACCCACTCTTCGAATTGGATGAAACTGTTCTATTTCTCAGAGGGAATTAAACAGAAATATTATCGCAGATATTTAAACCCTAATTTAATAGATTATTCGCCGACGGAAATAATGAAATTCCATTTCAGTTAGATTTTTAAAAAAAAATAAATATGAATGAAAATTACATATCACCAAATATACTTTATCGTAACACATATGAAAAATTTAGAAATGAATCTCTAATCTGCAGTGTCTCAACTAGGAAAACTCAAAAGCCAAATTGTTTAGTTGATATACGTAATCTGTAGTTTTATAAACATGATTTATTAATTGTAATAATTGTATAAGCGGTAAAGAAGAACGTTTTATGAGGAATGTACTGTTGCAATCTGAAAGATTTATTATAAACATTTTGCCACACTGGACAACACATCCCAGAAGTATCAATTTACCAAAAAGAATCGAAAAGGTTGCAGATTAACTATCGCCCAAACGGATTTGTTAAGGTTTTTCTGTATTCTTGCTGACTTGAAGACTACCAGTCTTCTACTGTACTAACTGTTGCTAACTTATTCTTTTTTTTTTTTTTTTGGCTTTATTATTGTTATCTTTGCACTGCCATATACAATTCAATAGCAAAATCACAAAAATTTTAAAAGCAGCATATGTTTAGAATTCCCGATACAGTGTTAAGAGTGGGCATTTTCTCTTCCTCAGTTCATCGTATCAGTGTTCTTTTTCTTAGTAAGATGGTTTACAAAACCTTTTTTTTTTTTCTTTATATTCACGTTCGCCTTTGACGGAGCAGTACATCTAGAACTTGTCACCAATTTATCTACTGAAACATTTTTTATAGCTTTTCGTAGATTTATTGCCAGACAAGGAAGATTCTTCACTATTTATTGTGAAAACTTCACCAGTTTTGTTGTTGGTGCTAATCTACTTTTCTTGCATTGGGATAAAACATACAAATATAAGTCATGACAATATGAACACGATTGACTGGAAATTTAGCCCGTTAAATGCAGCCTGGTGGTAGCAGCTGGATCGAATGATGAAACAGCTCTTAGAAAGTGTCTTAGGTCAGAGCAGAATTGCTTAGGTTGACCAGAATTGCTTTGTGAAAAAACTGTGACACTCCTTTGTGACTGTGAAGCATTAATGAACTCTGAGCCTCGCACCTACCAATATGAAGACCAACTAGTTCCTATATCACTTTTAAGTTTTCTGAAAGGCATCAAGGAGTGGAATACGCTGGATGTTGATGTGTCGATGTTTAAATAGAAGGATCAAACATAGACAAAATCTCCGAAGAGATTTGAAAAACCGATTCAGAAGTGAATACCTAGGGTTTTTTTGTTCAAAGAGTGCAAAGTAAAGATGCTCTTAAAACATATATTGGAGATAAAGTATTAACTGGAACAGACAACAGTAAAGGGTCAACTGGTCAGTGGGAATAATAACAGAGCTTTTACCTGTAATTAGAATTCCTGTAAAGGATGGACGTGGACTTGTAAAAATGCAAACATCTCATTCGAAATCACTTCGTCCAATTGCAATATCTTTTAGATATTTCATAGATAGACTTCGGATTATTTATCATTGCTGTCATTTTTTAAATATATATTACCATAAACTGTACATTTGTTTTCAACGTGATTTAAAAACATAATGTACAATGTTCTAATTATAATGTATAATCAGAAGGTAGAAGGATGTTATCATCTGTGTTGTCATCTGCTCGTTAAGTACTTATTTAATTTATTTTAATACAACCGCGTTAGCTTTACGTAAATACAAACGATAACCTTTTAATATAATTTGTGTGTGTTTGCGTTTGAATCCTATAAGCGCGTGAAGCTTTGCACAGAAGGAACAGTGAACAAGCGTAATAATATCATTGAATACCATGACTTTATGTTGGCAAAGTAATATTTTGGGTTGGATTATCTTTGATCGATTTCAATAATCTGCATTCCTTTACAGAAGGTACTGTGACGGCTTTAAAGTATCGGTAATTGATCTTATTGCGAGACTGAACGGAATTTATATATTGAAGTTAAAAAAATATTTGTTTTCTGTTTATTGATGTTCTAGAAAGAATATTCTTTAAATTTATATATGAGAATGCGAGATTTCTCGACTTGCTTGGAAGAATTATGCTATAATGTCGTAAATAAAATCGTCTTTATTTGAGAATATTTGATATGTAATGTTTCTTTATTAAAAGCTTGTAGAGCCTGGGTCCCAGAGGTAGATAGTTTAGCAGAAAATTTGGGTAATTATCGGATTGAATTTTATTAGATAGTCTTTAGAAAATTACTTCTAATGGTAAAATAAACAACTGAACAGGGTTATATGCTGGTAGTTTCTGTAAAAAGATGCAACATTATATATTGTTACAAGATTTCAAACCTTAACCATCTTCTGTATAATTTTTACTCAGGGATCAGGTATCTTCAGTAACTTTTGTCCTTAAAGATTATATCTATGAATATGCTAAAAATGCAACCTAAAAATGGATGTTCTCAAATCGGAACATGGCTTAAAAATTACATAATAAGCACTCAGAACACGGCATTTAAGTAGCGGATATTTAAAAGGAGAACCATATTTAGACGTAAAACCGTATTTTGTAAATAAATGGATTTTTTTATGGGAGTTAAAATTGCGTATCACCAATGAGAATATCACAGAAACAATTTCATAATTAAAAGGAGAAATGTAGCATTTAAATAGAAAGCATAGAAGAAACTGGAATTTCAGTAGAAAACCGTATTTCGTATATAGGAAATAAATACAGAAAACACGCTATTTAGAAATTATGAATGGTAGTTGGAAATGGGTTCGATAGGGCAAGAAGTAAGTGCGAGCTAAAAATAGGTCTTTCTGAAAATTGAACTTGTCCAGAAAAACTATAAGCTTACCAAAAGTTAAGTACGCTATACAACAGCAGATGAAACTCGCTGTGGCTGTAAACGAGAATATGTAAATATCATATAATGTGATCAATTATAAATTTTTTACTGCGGAGATTAAAATTAGGCATTGATTGAAGACTCCGCCTTTGCGAAGCGTTTGAGCAGATGAATTTAATTGCTGACACAGAAGTTTTGGAGGAGTATTATGGTTACGGTTTTGATTAAATAAGATAAATAATGGCTCAAAGAAGACGATGGATGATTCTCAACACTGGCCTTCTGTCATTTAGCTTGAAGCAGATTAGTCTATCAACGATGTTATTTTCTTTAATTTCGGCTATACTGTAAATTTATTGCCTATAGAAACAATTTCGTCCATAATTTTTCAGTAAATTATCCGGAGACTTTTTATTGTCATATAAGTACTCATATGTTAAGTAAATTATTTTGGCCATATATATGGGCTTAACCAAGCGGAGTAGAGGAATGTCTGAATTAACTCCAAAAAGCAGTGGCCGCTATAACAACTGAAAAAAAAAAACAATATCTGAAACTACTCTGCACATAAAAGACTATATAAATTGTATGTGCGGTTACCAGTAGTTTATGTCTCTGTAAGCACCAACGGAACACGAAAGTGGAATCGTCAGAATGCAAATCGAAAACCAACTGAATGATCCAACGGACTTTTCACAAATGATTCGAGATTTGTTTTAGAATCCAATAAGCATGTGTGGTTCTGGACAGAAGAAACATAGAACAAGACTAGTAGTATTATATAGTATGACTTCATGTTGGCAGCGTAATATTTTGGGCTGGAATTTTTTTTTAGCTATCTCAATAGTCTGCACTTCTTTACCCGAAGAAACTATGACGGCTCTAAAGTGTCGGTAACTGATCTCATTGCGAGACTGTACCTTCCAGTAGTTGGTTTGGAATTTATTAATATCTTGATGCTCGATGATGAATCTTTATGATGGATTCGAGGACCGAAGCCTAATCTACCGATATGTCAATATTTTGGTATTTGACGTCCCTTAAGAAGAAGGCCAAATTTTCTCTACTCCTGGATGCTTTGTCTACACTGTAGTAGCTTTTACAGCAACATTTTTATTTAACTTCGTTTCCTGAAAAGCAATCACTTGAATGTTATTCATTTCTGCAATTTCTAGAAGTTTCTCAAGTTTAACCCTGGTTGCCTTAATATTCAATCTATTGATGTTGCATGGTAAAATTTTTAGGGTCTTCGAAATATGTGGGTCTGGTGACATTATTATTACATAAAAAGGCCCAGTGGCGCAGTAGCTAGCTCATTGTGTAGCAGCACCAGAGGTCCAGGGTTCGATTCACGGGCTGGGCAAAGTTGACTCAGCCTTTCATCTCTTGAGTGGGTCAATAAAATAAGTACGCTTGGAGACTAAACACTGGGAAGTGGGGTTCTGCGACATGTTGACCACTTGTCCAGGGCATATGCTCACGATCAAGGTAGCGATACTGCGGCACTGCAGGCAATGGCCCACTAGGGCTGTTGCGCCACTGAGTTTAGTTTAGAAATATGTGCGCCTCTAACTTAATTTTCGAACAACGCCTTCTGCCTAAAACTCGAGCGTTTTCCTGACTGATCCAGAACCACGGACGATGCAACATCAAAATCTTGAGTCAACGCATTCATGAGACGGAGGGAATATGCAGCTTCTGTTAGTCAAGGGACAAGAGCATCGAGTGATAAACCACTGACGTAGCTCATTTAGCTGGGCCTTTACGCCTTGGTTGGCCGTACCAGAAGTACACTGCATTTTTATTTTACATTTTTCCCTTTCATTTATCTGTTGATTTTAGATAGGCAAAAGCAATGGCCTTTACGCCTTGGGTGACAATACCAGAAGTAAAATACGGATATACTTTCACCTATTCTCGTCGTATCGAGTCATACTCTCGATACGACGAGGCAATCAACAGAATTAGGAAGGGGCCTGATTTTCTTATATAGTTTATTAAGGCTCCTCCTAGGGCCACATAAAGCAACTTCCTAATTCAGTTCCGTATCCGTTGTAAAACAGAACGTGTTGCAAGCTACGCTCCTGCCAATTCTGGTAATCTATAACTATTTGGCTTTGTGTTATATCGTTGCCTACATTTGAATTTGACACGCCGGCAGAGTTATTGAGCCAACTTAGAGTAGATTTAAAATTGTTCACGATGAACTTGAATTTGAGTGTTTCTGTTTAATTGTTTCACCAAGAGTTGTGGTTGCTATTGTTAACAAGCTCTAAGTTTTAAATTCGAAGTTATGTTTAAATAAAATGGTTTATTTAAACAGTTCGAAACGTTTGTAGTTACTTCAGAAGTAGCGGTAATTCGCTTCACGTCTTTTAGGGGTTTTGAAAGAATTAACTTCTACCAGATCAAAGAAAACCCCATAAATATAAAAATTAAAATTTAAGAGTAAAGAATTTTTCCTGACATTTTAAAGTTTTTCGAAATTTTTTCTCTGAAATTCGTTATTTCTTTTACTTTTGACTCAAAAGTAAAAAGCTCTTTTTGTTTCTACTGCTGTTAATTCTCATATTTTTCTTTCTTTATCCTTTTTTTAATACAAATTCAAGGAAGATAGATTTAATAGCTCTGCGAAACATTTTATTAAATTTGTAAAGTATTATGTTCTTTCTTATAACTTCATTCGAAATGTAACTGATAGAACGTCGGTTATCAACTGCAAGGTCCATAGCTCAAATCCCAGCAAGGGCACTGCACGCTTTTCACGTTTCTTGCTGCAAGATAAAATGCTTAATGGTGTCAACAATGGCATCAGAATTAAAAAGGTAATTCGTCGCCATTAGGATTTTGTGATTGAGTCTCTCCCCCACACTCTTTAAATGGAGGAGAAGATAAGGTGTTTTCTCCCTGCTTGCTGGGTGCGTTTGTGGTGAAATTGGAAGCACTTCCAGCGCTAGTAATCCGAAGATCTGGAAGTCACATCGTGGCGAGGGTTTTGTCCATTTTTCGTGTTTTCTGTTCTAAAATAAAATGCCTAATAGTCTGTGCAATCTAAAATGCATGAAATGTGTTATTAATTCAATCGAAAACATTTCAAATGATAATAATAACATTAATAACACGCTTTATTGAAAGTCTATATTAAATTTTTAAATTGGAATTTTGCGTTTTGACTCTTCGTTTGATTTATCAAAAATTTGGACTTATCAGTGTTATTTGTTAAAAGCTAGAACAAACTGAAATAGAAATCTTCCTCGTAAACTTAGTTTAATACAGTAGACTAGAATATTACTAGAATAAGATTCCTAGTAAACTTAGTTTAATTTTCCTAAAAAGGGTGTAATTTAATTCTATCGACAAAAATTTCTTTTCTCAAATATGCTCATAAGTGCTGTAAATTATTTCTATCAGCATAAAAAAAAATAAGATATAAGAAGAGCTATTTGAAATCTATATATTTCGACGCAGAATTAGAATAGCGATAAGATCTGTAATTTACGATGTTCGATAATGATATATAATTATCGTAATTACGTGCAAATTAATGCATACAAGGAGTGCGCTCACCACATTCGACTAAGAAATACCTGTAATTAATTGGCATATTAATAATACCGTAGTGATTTATTTCTGTCTGTATGCAGCATAATCAACATCGAATACTTCTATATAACACAACAGTTCTTATATTTTTTTCCAAGTATGGTTTAAATCTATTTTACTGGAATTTTGTGAAATCTAGGTTCAATAATTAAAAAATTCTCAATCAAACTTTAAAAAAATAGATCAAAACAGTTACTATATGAGACTTGTGATTGTCAATTTATTTAAACATTTTCTTTATCATTGTGTTATTCTATACTGTTATATCTTATAAAGATTAATTTAATTCGTTCTTATAAGATGATATGCATGATAAAATTAAAAAAAAATTAAGATATATGTTTTAATATATACTACTGTTTTCAGTAACAGAACACACAGAAGAAATGTAGCTAAATTTTTTTATTTTTGAACACATTATGATTAATATTCCAAAACGATAAGCATTATGTTCGTAATCAAACTTAGTATCTTCTTGTTCACATCTGGCCTGTACTGTTTGCTCTATATAATTTGGCAGTGAATTAAACAAAATTTTAATGGCATCGTGTGGAATAACCAAACTTCACTAATGCATCACATTTCATCTGAGTAAATTCCACACATTTTCCTTTTAAGCACATATCTAGGCAATCAGTGAAAAACTGGGCTATTGATAACTATGAAAAAGGCTTGCGTTTTTACTGCAATCGTAGAATTGGCATTGTCTTGCGAGAAAATTACCCCAAGGAAACTTTTCAAGTACAAAAGTGCGACTGGTCATTGTTAAATCTGAAGAAGGCTTACGTTGTTACTGCAGTAGTAGTAATGGCATTATCTTGCTGAAACGTTATCCGAGGTAGGCTTTACAAGTACGGAAGTGCGACTGATTGCAGAATGCAGTTAGCGTACTGAAATTCGTTATGATGGCTTGAACGTTTACGAAGGGTGATCTTAGTTTAATTACATCTCATACAAGTAGTAATCCGATATGATACGGTATGCCAGGTACAAATGCAGTCTTCTTGATGTACTTCAGCCATTGATATTGGACATACATATGCAATTTTCTTTTTCGCTTAAACAAAATCGTGATACATCGGAGAAAAGGATTTCATGCCACTCAATCTGCCATGCGGGACCTTTGATCCCCCAGTTACAGTCTGACTTCATTGCTGAGTTGTCATAAATAAAATGGAAAGCAACTGATGCATCTGCAATCCAGAGCACAGTAAACGACATGTTTTGCTAGATGATATTGGCGAATTTGCAGCCGTTCGCCATTCTGCACAATATTGTTTGTGACGCAGAGCACTTGGCCCGAGACATTCTGATGAGATGATGGTCTTCTCTAGGCTTTAGCTGCGTTTCGGCGTCCAAAACCTTCTCTTCGTGCCTTACGTTCTTCTTCCAACCAGTCTGTGCATAATCTTTCAATCATAAAAAAATTCAACCCAGCTTACCTGAGAATATCCTGGAAAGAAAGAATTGTGTGAAGCCAAAACTGTATTATTTTGTCAAAAGCGCGGATGTGAGCGCCATCGGTGTGGTGTCGTAATCCAGAGGTTTTAGAAGTTGGATTTGTTGGGCGGATCTTGGATACGATTATCTTACATAGTGTAGAAGCATCTTTATTCATAATTGAAGAATTTATAAAAATTAAATTGACTAAATGACTAAAATTGTAATTAACGATGATTAACTTTCTTATTGAGCCAGTACTCGCTTAGAAAAGAATCAGGGTTAATTTATATAAGAATTTTGAGATTTAGAAACATTACTCTGGAACTTATAGAATGATGCGATTGAAATGCTAATCTTTTTTTTTTTTTTCCTGTCTTGTCTACTTTGCATATTAAGAGCAAATAAATCTTGTAATTGCATTCTTTCTAGAATTTCTGTTTTTAGGAATAAAAACCGAATTAAGAAATTACTAAAATTTTGTGTTTTAAGAAATCAAAATGACTCCAGGAAATTTGATCGTAGATGCCTTCTTTATTGTAAATGTAGATTAAAAAAAACCATTTTCTTACTAGAATATTTTGTAAGAATCAAATGTTATTCGAATTTCTAGGGAAGAGTTGTTTGAAATCTATTCTACTACACTAAATCATATAATAAAACTTTTTTTTTTAATATCGTGTTCGCTTAAAAGTGTGAAAAGGTAATTGTGCGAATATACTGAAGAATATACATTCTGAAGTTTTGAAATTCTGCTGAATTATATTAACTCCAGAATTCTGATTTTGCAAAGAATCTTCCTGATTCTGAAGATGTCGCAGATATTTGGGAATCATTTCTGATTCTGAAGACATTCATCGGATAGAAATCATCCTGGTTTTTGAGATCTTATAGTGAGTAATATTTTCATTATATTACAAACATTTATTAGTGTTTTATGGGAATCATCTTATTCTGAAGACTTTAGCTGTGTCTATGTTTGCAGCATATAACGTAGTGCGTTGAGGTTTCGTCTAACGTGAAATTTATTGGATAGTTCAAGTATCTCGACTTGTACACTAAAGTAGCAACATATTCTAAGTTTTAAAAATACACAGCAAACGCTCTGTAAGACGACACTTGGGTTTCAGATGATTTTAGTTTTCCGCATAGTTAGTCGTCTTATGGAAATAATTTCAGTACTGGTGTGTGTTAATGTTCTCAAAAATATTGCTCACTTTCAGAAATAATCGTCTTAGGGAAGTGGTCGCCAAAAGAAGGTTTACTGATTATATAAAAGTCTGACGCGTTTTCTCACAACGTAACGTTATACTAAAATAATTTTAATAGAATATATCACAGTTATGAAATCGTAATACATTTACGAATAACTGCTAAAATGAGGTATGTTTATGGAGTTGTTCTGCACCAAATTTTAATACTGTGGAAATAAGATTAACTTTATTACCAAAGCGGAATTATTGAGTGTCATTTTACTGTAGCTTATAAGATTTATACTTATTCTATTCGTAGTATTATGTTATACTGATTTTTAAATACTTGTATGGAATAGTACAATACAAGATCAAGAAGTATTTGCACTAAATTTGAATAGTGTAAGAAATAATATGGTCATCATCGCAGTTGTAGAATTTTTATTTCTAAGCGCTATTGCTGTAAAATTGACATCGATGTTATTTATACTGCCGAATAAATATTTGTTTTATAAAACCCGTGCAATTACAATTTGTGTTATTTATATACTGCTATTATAATACTGTGAGGACTTGTTACAATTTGAAAGTACCGTGAATTAATTTTAGTGCTATTAAAAATATGATCAGGGTTATAATTGTGAATTATTTTGCATAAATTTTCAGAGTTATAAAAAACAAGATTACAACTGCTATGAAGAGGAATTATGATGTATAAGTATTTAGTGTTATTAGCCCCAAGATAGTGTTATTGGCAACGGCCATAACTGTAGAGTTCTGATATAATAATTTTATTACTGATAAGAATAATGTTATCATTGTTTGAAATTTGTTATAATTACATATTATTCATATTTAAGTATAAAAGTTGGGTATAATTGACAATTTTATAGCTGAGAAAATAACATTCTTGGATTAAGGGGTAAAGATTGACCTCTACAATCTGGCTGTATAATTTAAAAGAATAATAAACTGAGTTTCTAGTTTCATTTAATTTATTGAGCTGAAATCCGACATTGAGAAACTTAAGCGTACGTGAAAAATTTAGTTAAGAACTTTTGGAGGCATAAAAATACAAGAACTGCAGAAGAAAATTTAAGGTGAAAAAGGAAAATAAGGCGACCTAAGGAAATAAAGGGATGTGATTTAAAAAAATCGACACTTGAGGAAATTATTAGATCATTGCCTAAAATATGGGCAACTTCACGGAATGTTCGTGAAAGATTTCATTATAAGTTATAAAGAATGTAAGAGAGTTGTTTTGGGTGGTAAAACAAAGAATTTGGGATATATTCTTGAGCATTACACTGTGTATTCTTTTTAAGATATTCCAAACTAGAAAATAGAGTTGAGTAATGTAGATGTTCTTGGCAGTGTATATGCTTGTGGCATAAGGTATTTCTCCCACTTTCCTAGCGTGCCTTCGTGGTGTAGTGGTTCTGCACGCTGGGCCGGTATTCCAGGGGTCCGTGGTTCGATTTCCGGAGAAGGCGGTTGCTGTTTTTCATCTTTCCTGCTTCGAAAAGTATACTTAATGTCTCTACAGTGAAAAGGAAACGGAATGAATTTATCTTGATCTTGTTAGTAAAATAGAAGTAAATAGCTACTTGAAATACTTTTTACATGAAGGAAGTTAGACATTGAAATTATTTCTAAAAGTCAGCGGTAATAAAATTCTGATAATACTTTTAGCCGTTAAAGCTAAGAATGCTTTTCGCATATTACGTGACATCAAATACTGAAAGTATTTCTGAACAAATTATGAAGTGGATTGAGTTCCACAGAAATTCGCGAAAGTAAAATGGATTTTTGTTAGACTTCAGATTCGGAAGCTTTCAGAAACTGAAGTGTTGTTATCTTTAAAATCAGTTGGGATCTCTTGTGATGGGGAAACTAAAACACACCCCATACTCTTCCAATACTAGTCCGGGTGACTATGATCTCTTCGCTAAAAGGAAAGAACCGCTGCGAAAGATCCATTAGTATCCCGATAGTGAAAGAAAATATCCAAAATACTTAGGCAAAACAATAGTGTTTTCTGACAATGATAGATATCTTTTATTACTAAGATGCGTATTTAAACAAACAAAAGTAATACCTACCTTAGCTGTATTCCGTTGAAGTCGACGCTGGGGCATCCAAAGAAGTGAACGTGCTGATGGGTACGTGATGGCTTTCAGTAATTTGGTCAGAAAATGGCAAGCACAGCAGGCGATAACATTTAATGACATAAGTGCTTTTACTTACTATAGGAAATTTTTTTCCAAGCCATCGACGTGTTGCCATTACTTTTTATTACAATTTTTGCTTCATAATTCCAATGTATAATATTCGTACTGATTTATCTGTATCTATACGTCAAAGACATACTGTAACAGTGATGAATGCCTAAAATAGGTATTGCATTAGTAGAATAATGTAAAATATTACAGATCTGCAAATCTTACTGTAAATTAGCATCTATATTTTTCATTAAATTTAATTGCATATCTGTGAATGTACGTTATAAATTTGTGTAAACTAAACCAGATAAAGTCAATGAGTACAATAGAGCTTTTTCGTTTGTCACTGCTTCACTGCAGATAATACAAGCTTACGTGCGTTCAAGATAAACTATAAGTATTTTCCCCATAGTCTCAACAGCAGTATCCCTACATATGTAATTTGCATATGTAATTCCGTAAATATGAATCCTGACGAGTTTAGTCGGAGATCATAGTAAGATTTCCAGCAAGTGAACTCTTAAGGAATTGCAGGTTTTCACATTAAAGGTTATATAATTATTTTTTTATTATTTGATGAGTTTATAGATCTATACTACAACGCAGATGTAATTCAGAAAACATGAGATGAAAACAATTTTTGCAAATAGTAAAAATTATTGCTCAATATTGAAGTTTGAAAATTAAATATGGCAATAAACAAGATACAATTAGCATTCACAGCGGCTTAAGTTGTAGCGTTCTATACGCGAAACACAGCATTACAAGAAGCTTTACCTACAAATGGATTTCTCCCAGCAATATTTTAAGAGCGAAATTCCTAGGCGAAACATACCTTTGACGATTAATTGCAGGTATGTACCCAAAACATTTTATAAGATCAGGGAAAATATTCCGCTTGTAACTAGCTCTCTTTCGTGTAATTTAACTAATACGATATCCTGAAAGCGAAAAATCCTGGAAATACCTTTTTAACGCTCAGGTGCAGATAGTTAGAAGGTCTGATACCAGATTTACCGTCCAAATCTCACTTCCGTTGTGACTAACGAGGAAGAATTTCTCCTTGTGTTTCGCGGAGCGGCACAGTTTGCTTAAATGCACCTCGTACAACTTTATCTCTAAATTCAGTTTATTTCAGTGGTAGAATTCAACAGCCCGAACCCTTTACATAAGAAACAATTTATCAATTAATATTTTATCAACGACGATGAAGGGGGACGAAAAGAGTACTTCAAAGTAATAACTGACTTCCAAAAATGCACTAAACGTGGCAGACTAACGATTAAAAATACTTTATAAATAAATATAATATTACCATAAAATATATATTAAATAAAGTAAAAATAAGTAAATAAGCAAATAAAAACAAGTATGGAACCCCCTCCCCCCCAAAAAAAACCGCATTATAATCAATATACCACAGTACACTACTAACACAAACAAACAGTATTTCAGTTCGATACATAAATTTAACTAAAATAATCGATATATAATTACAATAGGATTGCTTCAACATATACGTGATACAAAATTAAACTTGCTTTTTTTTTTTTTTTTTTAACAAAAATAACATTTATTTTTGCCACCTAATGAACCCAATATTTTTCTATTTGCTCAAAATTAAAATTGAAAGGGAAGATAACAATTTGGAAGCATGTTGAATCCGGGTGTTTATTCTCTGCGGTTTTGGTCACCGGTGAAACAGAAATATATCGTTTTTCATTTCATGAACATTTTAACAGAATTATTATCATGCTCTCTAGCATAAAGCTTAATATCGTGGCAAATTCCTGCAATATAACCATCTCTGTTTTTAAAAATTGTTTTAATATTCACTATTAAGTATGAATATTCTTTAACGAACTGTCGGTATTATTAACTAGCGAAACCTTTTTATTAAAGAAAAGCAGAACATATGAAATTTGTCGAAATATAATGTGCTGTCAGTTCTTTCTTTCGACGCATATATGTAACCTATGCACAAATGCTGTCCAGCTCTGAATTGTGGTCAAGCAAACGTGCCCTATCCACTCGCTTTGCCATGATTAAAAGATGGAAAGATGCCTTCAAGATGAGTTTCTAAGAAAACTGGCTCGAATTTACATTACACAAAAGTGTAATTAATAATCTGAGTCAGCCGCCTAAAATATCGGCATTTAGTAATAAAATTAACAGGAAAGATTTCCTATCGAGGGTTTCGGTTTATTTGATTACGAAAAATACACTTGAGCTTAAGGGAAGGGATGCCTTCGTGGAGGACCTTCTAAATGAAGCTGGCTCGTATACACGTTACACATGGAGAAAACCGCGAAACCGCCCATGCAGCTAGCCCGTTAGCCTGAAATAGAACTCAGGTTGGAACTACCATTGTTTAGCGGCTTTATCGTTCGGTCGCTGGTAGGCTCTCCTATCGAGTGGGTAAGCTGCATTTTGATGTTATATTGCAGTTATATCCTAACGATAAAATGGGATCTGCCACTATTTTGTGAAAGAAAGCATACATTTGCGAATTAAAATTCATAAATATGTGGATAAAATGAAATGAAAATAAAAAAATAAAATTATAAGATCGAGTGGAATCATATAAATTTTAACTGAAGAGTTAAGAGAAAGTACAAAAGGGAAGGGAAATGAAATAATTAAAGGGATATTTTACATGGATTTAAAACAGAATTTACATCGGAAAATGTCGAAATTTCCTTTCTCCTCAATTTGTAAATAAATACTGTGACTCCCTATAATGTCATAATTAGAAATTCTATAAAAAATTATAAGATAGTTTTAATTGAATCTTTTCAAAATATTCAAGGTTAAACTATTATAGAAATTAAAATCATAAAATATTTGTTTAATTATTAAATAGAGTCTTCTGTAATTGTAAAATAAATGCCTGTAATGGACTAGGAAATAATTCTGGATTTTAAAAACCGTAAACGTTGTTTTGAAATTTCTCATAATTTAATTCTTTCTAAGTATTAAAAGTTTCCTTAGTAGATTTAAAGATGGACATAATCTCACATTTTTAAATGTTCAAGCCTCATCTCTGTTTCCCCGTTGGCATCGGAATCGTTATTCCAATCATACAATTTAATTTTTTATGATAAATTTTGAGGTTTATGAATGAATTCGAATGTTCATATTGTGCAACTGATTATGACCACGAGATCTCAGCTAATATGAAATTAATGATTATAAAAAACACTTTTAAGAAATTAGCGAATTGTTAGATATTAGCGAAATTCGTAATTAAAAAACAAAGCAAAACGTATATTTTTGTAGTATGACAAAATTAATTACGTGCAAAGGCGCGTTTTTACTTTTTGTGTGGTATCTTTATTTATTCAATATCATGTTCAATATCATCTTAAACCATAAAATTCAGTTCAACAGCAATATCGCATGAGCATATCTTTAGAATTTCCGATACACAGTTTCGTGCGCTGGAGATAAAAATGTTTTTCTTTTTTTCCTTTCCCTTTTTTTTCCCCTTTTTCTTTTCTAGTATTGCCATTACTCGCTACGAAATTGTTGAGTTTGTTAATCAAAAATTCGTTAAAGTGTTACAGAATATGAAATCGATAATAAATTTCAAATTTGGGCTTCCAGATGCCCATATTCAGTGGAAGATTATATTATTCAAAATTTGGTGGCTTGAGGTACCTTTGTTTTAGCACAGTGCAAAACACACACACACACACACACATATATATATATATACAGATTTTTTCTGCATTATTAAATTTCTTTAAATATAGCACAGGGCGATAATATTTGGTGGCAACAACTTGAAAAGTGAAACGGATACTTAAAGGTTTCAACGCAAAATGACAAAACGAAATTAATAAGCCTTCCTGGTCTAATGCCCTTTGGTCTAAAAACTTTGAAATTTGACAAATGTTTTTTAAAGGTAGAGATTATGACTACTTTTTGGTCTTCCGCAAATAAAGGACATGAGTTATATAAATAATTTTGCTATTTTTCCCGTTACCGAAGTTAAGTTTTTCTAAAAAAATTTTAACTTAAGGATTCCGTGAAAAATAAACCAGTGCTATATTTTCTCCTTTTGACATACGTGCGTTTATTCATCAAAAATTTCAACAATTTCACCTTCAAGAAAACCAATAATACTCACTGCTTTTAGAGAGTTGTTTTAAGAACTAAATGCTTTTAAAAAGGAATAATAATTTAGAAAGAAACAATTTTATCACTGTTTGGCCTGTTCTCTTTTAATATCATGCTGGTAAAGATAGTTTGTTAGGGGTCGAGTATGAGATTATTCCTTTTTTTCTCCTGTGACGTTTCTTGGAAATGCTCTTTAAGGGAAGCTTTTACTTTAAAGAAGTGAAATTAGTCTACTGATGTTTTGTGAGCAATGGAAGTAATAAGAAAAAATTACATTTTTCATTGCAATAAACAATTTTAATAAGATATTCACATTAATAAAATAAAAACTGATGATATCGCATAAAGGAAAAAAAGACATCATTGTACACTGGCTTCCAGAAGTTAAGCTCGCAATGCAAATTAGCAATTTTCGAAAGCGTAGTTGAATTTCAGTGACAAGAAATATCTGCGGGCGCAGATGGCATTCTGCAAATATCATATGTTACAGCCAATCATGATTGACTGACTGTCAGAAGATATGCTAATTAGGCAGTCGTTTAAGACGCCAGCATTCTGAATGATTTGAGAAGGTTCGTTTAAATGCTCATATTAAGTGTTTATAACTTTTCGCACAGAAAGCTTGGCAGACAGATGGTGAGTGCTGGTTATGCAAGGGTTACCACTCCTTATGAAGATCGGCATTCTGCTATAGCAGCTAAGCGGAATTGATGAGTGACCTCCAGAACTGTTACATCTGTGGTTGCTATATGTGGTTGCTATATGCGTGGTTACATATGTGCTAGTTATGCCCTGAAGGCTTCGCGTAAAGTGAATGTGCTCTCGAGCACCAAGTATTTGTGTTCCACTAACCACCTAATTCAGAACAGCAAGATTCTCACTTTGGTCCAGTCCACGGACGAATTTAGATTTACCCTGCTATCAGATGACAAGCGTGTAAGGTCAGAGACCAAGGTACATGGAATCAAGCCTAGGACATCACGCATTCAGAGGTTGTAGCATCGTGGTTTTGGCTGGAATTTCAATGCGATATCTCATCCAGCTGCAACCAAACCCAAACTAGGCAAATGAACTCTGAGTTATGTGGAAGCGTTTTGATGAAGATACATCTGACTGACCGAAAACAGAGAAGTGTATTTTACATTATAGCATAAAAATATTTGCTAATCTGTTATTTATTTATTTATTTTACTGTTTGGAGAAGTTTTCGATGAGCGAAGATTCTTGAACTCTTCGTCGATTGACGCCTCTTACCTTCACATTGTTGAATGATTAGCTGTTCATTTTTCTCCAGTTATGGAATTATGATGAACTAGTTACTCTCAAACTGTGGTAACTGCTCTTACTGTACTTACTTAAACACTGCTCTTAAATTTATGATTTTCTCCAAAGCATTATTTGTGTAGGAAGTTATAAGTATGTTATTATTGTTAATTATTCATACATGATATACATAAAAAATAAGCATTATGTGTACAAGAGGCAGGAACGTCAAAATTTCTCCGTTAGTCGTACATGTATAGTCTTTCCGCGCTAACTGTTCAGTTTTAATTACAAGGACAGTTTTGATGAAGTGTTGTCCCTGGGCCAGAGTATGGGGTTTCTCATCCCTCCTTTCCTAGCACCAAACCCTGTGAGAGGACTTTCGACTCGCCCGTATTTTTAGACTCTCTATGCCTCACAGACACTACACACTCACAAATATCTATGCCTTCTCTGGGATTCGGGCTGGCAGCCATTGGTACGGCAGCCAGCTTCGCTAAACACTATACCGATCAGGGCAGTAATAAGTATGACAACAGGTCAATTATGGAGCTAAACCTGCACTAGAAAGATGGAATTGGAAAATGAAATATAAAAAATCTCTATCAAGACATACAAGCACATTCTTTTAGAAAAAGAAGTTTGAGGATTCATTATAATAGATGTAAGGTTCTTATACTAAATTAACCAGATTTATGATTTTGATCAAGGCCCGGTGGCGCAGTGACTAGCGCATCGCGCAGCAGCATCACAGGTCCGGGGTTCGATTCCCGGGCTGGGCAAGGCCGACTCAGCCTTTCATCCCTTGATTTCCATCACTTGGGTCGATAAAATGAATACCAAGTTTACTTGGAGACTAAATACTGGGAGGGGTCCTGCGACAAGCTGATTACTTGTTCAGGGCATATGCTTACGCACCCCGCGGCCCACGATCAAGAAAGCAGATTTTCGGGCATTGTAGGCCTTGTCCCATTAGGGCTGTTACGCCACTGAGTTTAGTTTATGATTTTGATCTTAACTTCTTCTTTCCCAATTCCTCACCAGGATTCAAACTGCCGATTAAACGGGATAGTGGTTAGTGACTGTGACTATATACGAAGAGCCCGGGTTCGAATCCCGGAGAAGGCATGGATATTTGTATAGTATCTTTGCGGCATGGGGGCACTCTAAATATATGGCGAGCCGAAAGTTCTCTCGTGGGGATTTCTGGTACAGAAAGATGGGTAGGAGACTCTTGGACCCACTCCACAAAATTGTGGTGGAAATGGACAAAATCATACTGTCACATTTATGGGGCTCAAGGCTCTTGCTAACGACAGGCGTAATCTTGCACTACTTGCAACAGTGAATTTTGTGAGTTTGTTTTGATGTTGAACAAGCGAGATTAGTCACAACAACAAAATGCAAATTAGTTTTAAGACTATTTAAGCAGAGAAATTTTGAGTGTAGAAAGAGAGTTTCCGCACTTGTGTTGTTAGGTTCTGCCAGTTCTAGCTAAATGTAATTATCTCGGCTTTGCTTCCTCTCGCAGCCGATACTTTAAGCTCACGCGACAGTAAATTAATTTGAACCAATTAATGGCTTAGTTATTTAACTTTCTTATAGTCTTAGACTGCTGATCAACGTTTAAATTTATTTGACTGTTATTATTTAATTCGCATCGGCACAAGAGGTGGCTGTCTGTAGCGCGAGACATGCCTTGTTTTGCTAACAGTTCAGTTTAATAAATAAAGGTTTTTTTTTAAACCTTTGCAAGTCTCTAATATGATATTTTCAGACATAGCGATAACCCTCTTGTAGGACTGAAGTTCCTATGTTTAACTTTACATAGATATCAACAAATGCTTTAACATCCAAAATAAGATTAAAGAGTTTGATTAGTAAAATTTATGTTTGCAGTTTTTTCTTTCTTAAAAAATTACTAAAGATGCTATTTAACATTCTCTTACGGTCATTTCGATTAAAATATTACATTATATTATATTTCATTTATTGAACATAACACTTTAAAAAAAAGGGTAAAATTAATATGGTAAAAATAAGATTATTAAATTGATTTGGGATGAATTTCGTACCGGGTAAAAACGAAATAACTATATTGGTTATGCATGAAATAATAAAGATAAATATACAAAACTTTAAAGTTGTCATGGTAACGGTGATTCATTTCTTCAAAACAATAACAGTTTTTGTTAAATGCTATTAAAGTTTTTAAAATGGTATCTCATTTAACTAAAGCAATTAAGAACAAAATATTTATCTTTTATAATGGAGATGCCCAAAGAAGTAAATTCGCTATAAAAATCATCAAATATCAAAAGCGATGATCTCTCGAGCTTCGAAATAGTATGAAGAGAAAGGACGATTTGATATTAATTAAAATTTTGGAAAAGAGAAAAAGCAGCAAACAAATCCCGAAAGTAGTCAAACGGAAGTTATTCAAGGAGCTATGCATTTCTATTCGTCGAAAGTAATCAGAAGTTGAAGACGTCAAAATTTTCTGTTATCTCGAATTAAGAGAAGATCTGGGCTTAAAACCTTATATTAAAACAATGGCTTCAAAAATAAAATAAAAATAAATAAATAAATAAAAAAAAAAAAAAGAAAAAAAAAAAAAAAAAAAAAAGATCACGAATTTCATGTAAAAAAAATCGCATTAAAATTTATAACTTATTGATTTCATTCGTAACTAAGTGGAAGCTCATCATAGATGATGATTCATAGTTTATAGCTGATCCTAATCTGAGTGGTGAGCTTAAATAGTATCATTCAACATTCCCTAAGAATGTTTGAATAAAATATTCTTATGGAAAATGAAGGTATGATATCCCATAGAGGACGACAGCAATGTTTCCAAATCAGTCTTTTTTTTTTTTTTTTTTTTTTTTTTTTTTTTTCAGGGACTGTAAATGACTTCATTTATTAAGATTAGCGCCCTGAAAAATGTTTGATTCCTTTCATCAGACATTGGAGATATTTTGTTAGCTTCCAGCCTTTATGAAAGATGTTGCCAACTAATTAAATTACAAGACAGCTAATTTTGCATTTAAATCGAATTACACCTCCAGCGTACTCCAAGCTACAGGTATCGATTTTTTAAGCGTTATTAAAAGCAATACGAAGGAAAAGGAGCCTAAAAACGTGAGTCAATAAAAAGGAATTTACTTCGGATTATCAAAATTTCATGGAAACAGTAGTAGCATACATGAAGAGAGCTGGAGCAGATATTCCTAAGACATGCCAAAAAGGTATATACCCAGCAATTCAAATATGCTCCAAAAAGAAAAAAAAAATATCTGAAAGTTTTCAGATTTTTATATTACGCCCAAAGAGGCTTTTTATTAAAGTTTTGTGTGTTACCTTTATTTATTAAATATTATTTTCTTCGCACTTAAATCATAAAATTCAATTCAACAGCAGTATCGCAAAATAACTTTAGAATGAGCATATCTTTAGCATTTCCAATACAGAGCCTCGTGCGTTGGAGATAGAAATGTTCTTTTTTTTTTTTTTTTTTTTTTTTTTTTTTTTTCCTGAGTTTGCGGTGTTGCTATTGCTTGCTTTGAAATCGTTGAGTTTTTTAATCAAAATTTCGTTAACGTTTTACAAAATATGAAATAAATAATAAAACAAATTCCAGATTTAGGCTTTAGATAATAAACAAATTCCGGCTGCCCCATATTCGGGTGGAGACGTATGTTACTCAAAATTTGATGGCTCTAGGTATCGTTGTTTTATCATAGTACGAGAACATGCATACATTTATGCGTGTTCTTCATTATTTAATTCCTTTAAATATAATACAGGGCGATAATATTTGGTGGCGACAATTTAAGAAGTGAAGCGTCACAAAATGCCAAAACGAAATTTATAGCCTTCCTGCGCTAACACCCATTGGTTTTAAAAAAATGTCGTGCCATGATAGAAATTTTAATTTTACTTGAATAACATTGTTTAAAAAAATCTCAAATTTGCCTCCATTCGAGACGCTATTTACTTTAATTTAAATATTCTTTTAAAATAGATTTACGACTACAACAAAGAGGTGGGAGATAATTATAAATGTCTTTTGTAATATTTTACGGGTTCACTCATATTTACTCATATCGGCAGGATACAATCTACGAAAAGCTTTAGAATAATTTGCAAAACTGTCGAAAATTTCTTTAAAAAGTCAGACTACTTACTTTGTTCTATAATACAGCTAAGATTGGATGCGCAGCAAGATGCATCAAAGTTGGAAAATTATATAGTAGATATGGGGGGATAAAAAAAGAAGTCTAATCACTTTTTGCGCATGTGCGTTTCCCCCAGGTAGACGTCAAAGTGGTTAATCCACCGGTTTATAAGACGACAAGGCTGAATGCTTGTGTAGGTCATACGAGAAGTTGCTTAGGCCGTCGACAGAAGCAGTTTCATCTCCCACAGGTGCGGACCACTATTTCGTATCTCCGCGCGTATGAGAAAGAATAGCCAGAGCCTTTTGGTCCGTGTTCGGTAACGAGGCAAAGTCTAAGAGAAAGGGTGAAAAGTAAAAAGAAAGTGGTGGATTGTTTCCGTGTTTGTGTGTTGAGAACTGTGACTTGGATTCTATGTGATGGGAATTGGACTTCGTTGCCCTCGTTTAGGTGTGACTCTTGGGATTCTCATCTTCTTTGTTGTGTCGTCTAGATTCACAGGTGAGTCCTTTTGTTCTTTCTTTGCTTTTTGAGTGTGAATTGTTTCTACAGCTGTTCCCTTGTAAGAAGCGCTTTTTTTTTTTTTTTTTTTTTTTTTTTTTTCGTGAATGGTCTGTGCACATGTTTTGAGTAACGATATTTTTTTTTTTCTCGAAAACACACTATCAATTAAGTCTTCTAAAACACGACAATCGCCAAGAATCAAAACAACTAGAGAACATTCTTTGCCGTAAAACTTTAAAGTTTGGAATTAATTTCGAAACTTTTCAGTATGATAAAATTTCAGTTTTTAAAATTTAATGCCTATTTTAAATATTCTATCTTTATTCGTTAATTCTGAAATTAAAATACAAAACGTATTTAAAAAATCTTGTTCATTAAGGAATTTATTTTAACTATTACAATATATAATTAACGTATAACAATATATAATTAATATATAGCAAATAGTGACGATAATATAAATTATTACAATTTAATTTATATTACCGTTTTAAAAGGTAATACGTTTAAATTTCATCACATTTCTTAATTTACACTGCTCTAAAGACAGCTATTCTTTGAGTAACAACTATTAATGCAACACAAAATTTAATTTGAAATACTTATTGTACGATATATTGTTTTCTGATATACCATCCTATGCATAATGCAGTAGGTTATCCAAATAGGTATAACATTTTACAAACATTTCGAATTTATCTTAAAATATTAAAACTCGACTTTGGCTTCCCTAGTCATTGCTTAATACTTTGGATGCCTCGTGAACCACATGTAGATGACTCATAAGTTTCCTGTTTCTTTAGGGTGGAAGGATTTAGTCATATATCTGAGATGATTTTATTTACTGAGTAGGAAATAGTTCTTGAATTATATACTGATATAGAAGGAAGGCAATAAATACTTAATTTTGCATTTTAATGAAGATGTATATAAAAGATCATCAAAAAAAAAAAAAAAAAAAAACTATAGTAACTAGTATTCCGAAAAGTAATTTAAATATAGCTGTAGGTTTGCTAAACGTGCAGGACCGTATGTCGCGCTTATTTATTTTTTACGTATTTACTTCCTCTAGTCAAGCCAAAGAATATTTTCTTCTCTTTATATTAAGAAATAGCGTTTACTTAACTTTTTTCCCCATATGCTTCTTTTCTTCCTAGAATGTTGTTTGTTTCTCTCGTTCATTTGAAAGAATAAACAACTGAAAAAAACTATATTAATACAGTAGTCTAAGAGTTCTATGAAAAATGTTACTAGACTATTCATTTCAATGTACTCTGCATCGGGAATTTTAGTTCTGAAGAAATCCCACACGAAAGATACTTAACATTCAAAGTGTGGAAAAGATAAAAAAAAATGTGGGTCTGATTATTTTCATTTTATTTATAGTTTACAAATGTCGTCATTCCGATGTCCTCTCTAAATTTCCCCCAAAATTTTATATTAGAGTGAAAATTATATAGAAGATGGGAAATTGACTAATATTTTAGCACCCTGCTTTACTATTATTAAAATTTATTCTTTCGAGAGGATGATGACGTAATTCCGGAAATTCAGAAGTAAGTTCTTTGGTAAATTTAATGTAATTAAATGAAACGCACAAAAAATTCAATTAGTTTAGCTGCATTCGATGAAATTCTGAAAACAAGTCATAATTTCGTGAAGCAGTTAAAAACCAAATAGTTCATTGTAGAATGCTTTTATGAAGATAATAAATGCAAATCAAATGAAAGATTTTTTTTGTTTTTGTTGCAGTTAGAAAATGAAAGGGAAAGTAATATGCAAATATATTTTCTTGTTGTTTTTTTAAATTTCGAGTTGAAAGTAAAAAAGCTTTTTCTTACAGTATTTTGAAGGTCACTTTACAAAGGTTCCTAGAAACCGAGCGCTTTTTGTCAAAAAACCGTGGACTAATTTTTTACTTATTTGCATGTTATATACTTATTTTGAAAGAGTATTTTAATTTAAAGGTACTAATTAGAATGTTCTTTAATTGAGTAACAGATGCATTTCTAGCTGAAAATCCAATAAAAATGTTTTCTGAAAGTAATTTACGTCGTTATCCTAAATAATGTCCTTTTGAATTTGTATCTCAGGGTAGGATAAGAAAAACCATACGCTACTGCAGGACTTTACCATATGGGATAAAGCTACTGCTCGCGATGCTCCAGAGAATGTCCCACTGGAACGTCCTAGTGGGCTCATTGCTATCTTTCAAAACAGTAACAATATAGTTATTATTTTGAAAGGGATGTGACCTAAGATAAAGACTTGTTTTGTAACAGCTATCAATCACAAATGTCTTAGCCTTGTTCCGAAAGGTATTTGACAATATTATTGATCTTATAACAGAGCTTGGGAGTGTTTATAAAATTTTCGGAACTCTAGCTCGTTTATAGTTTGTCTAGCAGTCTACTGCTGCTTGCGTTAACGAACATGAAAAAATGCAGTGCTGTCGTTTGTCGCTTTCACCGCAAACCTAGTTGTCTGAAGAACAGCTATATATCTCTTAGTAATAAGGTGCGAAATGCATTAATTTAAACGGAGGATAATGAGATATCTTTGCCGTTTATTACATTACTTAATTCATCTATTCTTCTATCTTGGATTCCATTCGTTCTCCCAAATCTGATTTATTTTTTTCATTGCGATAAAAGTGAAATAAAGAAGGACAAAAACTAATCAAATTTGCTTCTTGGAAAATTTTTTTATACAAATCTTCGGCACAACGCCAAAACCACAAATCTGCAAAATTACGGTATAAGTGTATTTAAAGGGTTGCCATTTTGAGAAAAGTCAAGTATTGAATTTCACATAACAATTTTTTGGTAGATATCAAATAATATACATATGTTTCTCTATTAGTCTAGAGCAGAGTTTCTTAAACTGTGGGTCACGAACCGCGTGGAGGTCGCTGGACCTGCAGCAAGAGGTCGCGAAAAATTTAGTGGTTTTGATATTTCTTTATCTTATTATAATAATTTTATAATTACCGAATATTTTTACACAATGCATCTGAAAATAAAAATAAGGCAATACTGACAAAGAAAAAAACGAAGCAGTTTCGAAGCTTTATAATATAAACATTCATTTTACTTGATTTGCGCGTGACGCTGTTCGTTTGTTACGTATTTAAAATTTTCACATTGTTCTACGTCTTAAAATTAGAACTTAATGACCTGCAATAATATGTTAAAGTGCTGCAATAGTACATATATTACAATACAATTTTAAAAAAATTGACAGTTTCACTAACGCCTATGTCGGATTTGCGCAATGCTTATGGGGGTCCTCCAAAATTTTCGTAAATACTATGGGGTCCTGGAGTCACAAAAAAAAAAAAAAAAAAAAAAAAAAAAAAATCTCAGTGATAAAAAGGGGTCGCGACTGAAAAAAGTTTAAGAAGCCCTGGTCTAGAGCAAAGAATCAGGAAACTGTCGAATGTATATAGAAATAAGTGAGGGAGAGGGGAGGAAACAAGTGAAGATTCCTATTTTTGGCATTGCACGCTTATATGTTTCATTTCCCCCCCCCCGATTTAGTATGGCTGATGACTGGCTCGGGACCATATATATTCCTTATATCTCTAATAATAAATATACCTGTCATAATTTTCACATAACAATTATTTTTCTGGTAGATCTCAAATAATATACATCTGTTTCCCTATTAGTCTGGAACAAAGAATTAGGAAAAAAGCTAATGGATATAGGAATAAGGGAGGGAGGGGATAGGAAAAAATGAAGTTTCCTATTTTTGGCATTGCAAGCTTATAATGTTTTTATTTAATCCAAAACTACTTTGTTCCTAAGGGACTATTTTTTTTTCTGATTTATTATAGCTGATGACCGGACCATATATAATCCTTATAATAAAAATACAATGCCGTAATTTTCAGTTTCTTCATTATCATTTAAATTTTTTCATGTTTCGCCATTTTATTAGTTATACTGTCTCTTTTTAAACCGTGCACTAACTGTTATTTATGTTTTTATTTGAATAGTAGAGTATCGTTATTTAGATTAAGATTTTACGGCGCTTTTAGTTATTTTTCTCATTACTGCTGCTTAATTTTGTTTGTTTCTCAAGTTTCTGCTTTTATTTTATGCTGCTCTTTAAAACGTTTCCTAGGAAATTCATATCTTTGGTTTCTGTTTACTTTAAAATCTTCATGTCATTGTTAGAAATTTCTCTCGCATAAGATGTTGTTTACGTTCACGCGATAAATAAATAAAGAATTTAGAGAATAGATAATTGTAATATTAGAAATATTCTACAAAATTATTTATTCCGTTGTCGAAGAATTCGTGAATCTCACTGAGCGTTTCCAAGGAATAGGAGTTTATATTTGCCAATAGGTTTCTCTCTTGCGTCCGCATTTCATTTCATGCTTTTCAAACAGAAACTGGAAAGATGATTTCGTAAAAGAGAATAATCACTTGGCTTTATCCCAACAGATAGCGCAACTGGTGTACCGTTTCACAAGTAACGCGCCTGTTTCATTTACGTTCGCTATTATAGCCTTAGGCATAGATATTCTGTAGCAAGGAACTAATTAAAACGCGCGACGCTTACTTTCACTACGGGTATTACACGCTAAAAACGTTATTTTTAAAAGAATTTGGGTGACGAAATTTCTTATTTATTACGTTCTGAGACCAAACTGCCGTTAAAAAAATTTTAAGGACATTTTTGTTTTTAATTTTGTTTTTATTAGTTCTCATTTTTAAACTTGTCTTGAATTTTTATTTTCATCCAGAATCTCTCAGAGAGCTTTCTCGAGGATATACTAGGTGTCTATAATTTATTTACTGGATAAAGATACGTTTTAAATAATACATAACAAGAGGTACAGTAAAAAGACTGACCGACTTTTGTTCAGCACTCCAAGTAATTTTATAATACTACACTTCAAAACATGAGCACCATTAGTTGCTCAGAGAATGTGTGTGTGTGATTATGGCAAAGCCTCGAGGGCTATCTGCCTAAGGGGAGGGATGCCTTCGTGGAGGACTTCCTAAGGGTAACTGGCTGGTATACACGTTACGCATGGGGAAAACCACGAAAACGCCCATGCAGCCAGCCCGTTCGCGGGATTCGAACCTCGAACCGAACTACCAGTGTTCAGCGACTTTTTACCAGTGTTTATCGCTCGACCGCTGGTGGGCCTGCTCAGAGTATATCAAGTCTGTTCTCGATCCCTCTCCTGAAGTTATTAAGCATTTACGAACTCACGGTAGTTGTTTCTCTGGTGATTCGATTTATTAACTTTTCGATGCAGCGAATCACGAATCGAGATAACGAATCTTCGAAGCTACTGCAATATAAATTCGGTTCTTCACTTATCTCGAAAGAAAGAAGTCAAGCAATATGACATCCGGAAAACGGTTTGGTATAAAATTGGTCCACCTCTACCAATCCAACGATCTGGGGATGTTTCATAAAAGAGCTCACACACATTAGTAGCCGAATGACAGGGTTCCCATTCTGTTGGAAAAAAAAAAAAAATGGGTGCATTTCTTCTAATTGCGGTGCATCAAACAGTCTCAACAAATCAAAATAAATGCCGGAATAAATTGATGACTCGGAGAAAAAGGAACCAATTACTTTGTTACGAGTTAGTGCACATCAAAAGTTAATTTCATTGCTACCTCGTTCATTTCCCCTTATACAATGCGGGTTTTTTTATGCTGAAATCTTGAAATTAAGTCGACTAACCTCTCCTGAAGTATGCAACGTCGCTTTGTCCTTGTACACGATTTTCTGAAGGAACTGATCGTCATTGCTAATAGGGTAAAGAATGCCTATCGAAAATTTCTTACGAACAACTGCAGCATTAGGTTTGATATGTTGACAAATCTGCAATTTATACGATGTCAGTTTCAACCATTCAAGAAAATTTTAAAGTCTTCCTGTGAATTCCTATTCGTAGGCTGGTAAGGCAAATGGATATTCTTGGATTATGCACAAATATCTCAAATGGCGGAAGCATTTTCATCACTGATTCTTGGTCTACCTGCATTTCCTTAATACAAAACATGTGCGTTCCCTCGAAACTGTTTTAATTATCTTTTAATTGATTGTTCCGTTGGTGCTGCTTTATTAAATTCATGTCGAATCGCCTCGGAACTTTTTCAAAGATTTCATTTCCCCGTAACCAAAGAACGCATATTGCGTTTTTACTACATGATGCCATTTTGTCTGTAAACAAACAAGCTTTCTATTTAGGTTACACGCCGAACAACGATTGTTTTAGAAGTCAAACAATAAAAATCAGTATATTTGCAAATTTTCCACGAGTAGTTTCGATGATTTAGCTACCGAACCAATTTCCTCAGCTGCCAAAGTGCAAAAACTTGGGGTGTTTTGCATTTTGCACTTTGGCAGCTGATTCAAATGGTTCTTTAGTTAAAGCATCGAAACTAGTCCTAGAAAATTTATAAATATAATGCTGATTTTTGTTGCTTGTCTTCTAAGATAAGCTTCCTGTTGTCATTCGCAAAAATTAAAACAAGTGAAATTTCTTGACATAAAAATTATATCGATATAAATTATGTCCAGTTATTTTGCAAAATTACGTTTCAATTTTATTTTGTTTTCCGGTAATTAAAATAAGAACACTTTGTATAACTGGAATCCAGTTATTTTTTATCTGAAAATTACGTTAGTTTAATTTACTATCTCAGAAAGGACGAAAATGATTGAAGATTCATCAGTTAGTTCTTAGGAAAATTTAATGTATCTTTACAGCACATAAAAGGATATATTTAGTTTAATTAAAACGTAGATCAACAGGAAGTTGAGGAATAGAGAAGGTCAGAATGGTTGAGAAAAATTACTTACATAAACTGAAAATTTATTTTCATTTGAAGAACTTCTGAAAACGAACCCTAGTTTCGTGAAATAGTTATGAACAAAATCGTTCACTGCAGACTGCATACTAAAGATAATAAACGCAAGATAAATGAAGGATTTTTTGCAGTTTGAAAATGAAAGGAAAAGTAATACGCAAATCTTGATTTTCTTGTTTTGTTTTTTTCCCTTGTTCTTGTTCTTTTTTTCTTTTTTTTCCGAATTGAAAATGAAAAGCTCTTTCTCCTCTTTTGAGGGTCAACTTGTAAGGTTCCATTAGAAATCAAGCGTTATTTATCAGAAGAATGATGCTATATTTTGAGCCATTTTTTTTTACTTCCTTGCATGTTATTTATTTATCTTGAAATAGTTTTTTCATTAAAAAGGTACTTATTAGTTAAAGGCACAGTTGTAAAAAATGCTTAGTTAATTTCATCTTAATACAATTAACAGCTGCAAATTTGAATTTTGTTTTCTTTGCCAAAAGAGTGTTGTATTAAAAGTGTACCAAGAAATAGAAAACATTTATATATAATAAATGCAATTAAAAATATAGTCCTGTATCGACATGAATGCCTTATTTTTAAATAAAAACAACTTAAGCATTATGGCAAATTGAGAAAAACAGAGTTAAAAAGGAAAAATAAATTAACCTGAAATTAGTTATTTGGTCACAGTTCCTTACCCTTTCGAATAAAACTGAGCATGGATAAATAATCGGAAAGTTAATAAAGGAGGAATGGAAAAAAATGCCTTTGTCCTCTTTATGATAAATTTTGATATTCTAAAAGCCATTTCTTTTTCTTTTATTTGCTTCTTAGATTAAAAATTTTTTCAGCCTCCCAACGGGTTAAGTGGTTAGCAGCGCTGACTACCGTACCGAAGTACGTATGTCGGTACATCCGGGTCTTGTACATCCTTGTATCTCGGAGAAGGCATGGGTGTCTGTAAATGTACAGTGTCTGTGCGGCATAGTGGGCACTGAATACTCGGGGAGCTAAAAGTCCTCTCGAGTTGCTGGTGGGAGGCGAAGAGGGGTGGGAAACCCTCGAACCTGTCCTCTCCCGGGGTGCTCTGCATCAAAATTGGTGGCCTAACTGAGCAAAGTCGTACTCTCACCTATATGGTGCTGAAAGTTCTTGCCAACGTCAGGCACAAGCTTGCTCTCCTTGCCCCGATGAATTTCGTGGGCTTGTTCTGATATTACTGTCAGACAAGTGAGATAAGTCACAGCAACAACAACACATTTTTTTCAACGTACTCTTCAAAAATTTTTGTTTATAAGAATTGTTATCTTTTCCTCTTTTGTAGATTCTCGGCATCGAGAACAAAACAAGACGATAATCAAATCTATTTTATGAAAAAAATAATAACAGTGCTACTAACCTTCATTTTAAAGGGTTGGGCAGAGCCCGGCTATAATACTCCTGCTTCAACAATCAGCGTTCTTTCAAGAGTCTTCTTAATGCATTTGTTTCTATAAAGGGGAAAACAAAATTGTGAGGAATTGTAACTAAATTAAGTTTAAAGCTTCTTAAAATCCAGGCTTTCTGGGCGTAGACGACAATAAAAAATGGCTTTGGAATGAGAATGTTACGTAACATTGAGTTCATGCCTATTCGTCATCAAACCATTTTGAGTTCGCAGAGATAAACTATCATAAAACTAAATTTAATTGGCTAAAACTGGCCATGCTAACATACAAAGGATAAAAGAAACCTTATTTTTATGAATATTAAGTTGCTTTAAATAATATAGTCCTTTAAAATTAAGATAAAAAAACAAGAATATATATATATATATATATATTTTAAGTTAGAGGAAGGTACCTTACCTCTGTTACTAAAGATTCATGTAAGAGCTACTCCAAAGTTTGTTTAATTTTTCATTTTATGGTACCATATGTCTTTTCATGTAGACTTAATATTCGACGCGGGAGCAATTAATTACACTAACGCTAATAGTTTATCAAAACTGGTCAGCAAATTCAAGCAACAGATCACTGTGATGTGTTCCCTATAATTTTCTAAAACTGCGGCACACTTTTCAATGATCTAACATCTTATATTTTATATGGAAAAAGATGATGAGCATTGTTACCGGCTACCCCCAAAATCCCCCCTTCCCGCATTTTTCTTACCATCAGTTATATATCCATGCTTAAATTTATAAGCACAATATTTGAATCATTTTTACATGATATGCACACTATTTTTATTCAGTAGTTATTAAAGTCGTAAAAATAATTAATTTGTAATTTTTTTATAAAGTAATCTTTTTTTTATAGAAGACAGGATGTATGAATATTAGTCATAAACATATTTTTTTAAGTAATGATTAAAAAATAATGCAATATATTTTGCAGATAATAAATAAAATATATCCGAAAACATTTATAGAGTTTTGGCTGATATAAGAATGATGTTAAAAGGTAATCTCTTTTATACATAAATAATAGATGTTAATAACCTTATGGTAATGACTTCATGTTAATAACATGAATTAACATGAGGTTTTTATCGATAGTTAACAAAGAATTTTCACATGTTCTTAGTTTTGTAGGTGATCAGTGAAAATCGAATCTTTACATTACAAAATAATATTACAAAAACGCAAAGAGAAAGGCGATTTTGTAATTTGTATTGAATTTTGTAACATAGGGACGCTGTATTAATGAAGAAAGAGGAAGTATATGTCATTATGAATAAAAATTCCATGCTTCACAAAACATATTCCAGGCTTAGAAGTTACGTGAAGTAAAACAAAACAATGGTACTTATTTTTTAATATTTAATTACGTAAAGTTAACCAGTTGGGTTTAGTTTTAAAGATTTAAATTACGTGAAGTTAACCAAAATGCAGTTATTTTTAAAAATCTAACTCATGTACAATTTAATATTCATTCCGATTTAACTCTAAAAGAATAAATTCCTTTTTTTAATCGAAATAGTAGCTAAATGATTATAAATTTTTCCTCTTCATGGTCAAGCCTGGTCTATCGGAAAACAATGATGATGTTAACGCGATTATAAAAACTTCACATTCTCTATGTGTGTTTTTATTATTATTCTCTAAAATGTAAGGTGAGTTCCAAATTTGGTATCCCTCGATTTTATCATAATATTGTCCCCAAATTAACAAAATTAATAATGGCATATTTCATTTGAAAACTTAACTCTCTCTAATTTTTCCCCTCTGCAAATATAGGCACATTGATGTTTTATTGCCAGTTTATAATGATAAATTTATTTATTAGCTCAAAACGATCGTTAGCCCAGAAGGTAAATTAATTTCGTTTTGGCATTTGCGCTAATTCACTAAAAACGGCGAATCACTTTTTAAATTGTTACCACCAAATATTAGAGCCCTATATTATATTTAAGAAATTAAATAATGAAGAATCTGCGTAAATGTATGTATGGGGTAATAAAACAACGGTACTTAGAGCCATCAAATTCTGAATAACGTACATCTCCACCCGAATATGTTTTATTATCGATTTCATATTTTGTAAAGCATTTATGACTTTTTGATTCAGAAACTCAACGATTTCAAAGCGAGCAATGGCCACACTATACGGGGAAAATAAAAATACCAGCGAGCGAGACAGTGTATCGCAAAATCTAAAGATATGCATTTTAAATACTTTGTGATATTGTGATATAATTTTATGGTTTAAATGTGAAGAACATGATATTTAATAAATAAATAACACACAAAACGTTAAAAAACGCCTCTTTGGGTGTAATATAAAATCTGAAAGCCTTCAGGTTTTTTTATTATTATTATTTTCATTTTTTGGATATTATAAAAATGCGTTTAAACGAATATCTGTATCGAAGAAATGTGGGCTATTGTTGATATTTGTGATTCATAAGTCGGCGTTTTTGAATAAATTGAATGAAACCCTGCTCTTTTTGATGAGCAGACTAATGTCGGGTTTATTTTTAGGTATTAATATATTTTGTATATAAGCTTTATTAAAAACTTATCAGGTTTTAATTAGCGGCAAAATTCCTTTTTACCTTTCCCGACAATTCCAAAATTCAAGTAAAAACGAAATTAAAAGAATGCGAGTTACCTTCTGAAATAAGAGAAAATTAATTTCACTTATTCAGTCTTATATTCACGCCTAGACATCCTGAACTAAGCATGAATAGAGTTTCTTTAAGTGGTTTCAAACCTGAAAACACATTACAGCTCAAAAGAAATGAATTAGTTTTCAATATCACTGAACATGAAACAAAGTTTCAAAAGTTTCTCAAATTTTGTTGTAAATTACATCCCAAAATGAAAAACCTGAGCATTATGCAAATATAATTAATTAAATGTTTATACCAATGGTAATGACCTTTTTTGTTTAATCGATTAAAACATGTTTTCATGAAGAAAGGCTCTCGTGGTAGCTATCTTAAATGACATTGGCTTGAATTCAAGAAAACTGCACATGGAAAAAACCACCAACATTCCTATGAAGCTGGATCACACAGAAATATGAACCCTGGGCGAACTACTGGTTTTCAGCGATCTTATACACTCTGTCATTGTCAGACGAAGAAAAATAATAATAAAACTTTTTGTTAGGTTTATTAATTATTTTTGTTTTGGTAGTCGGTTTTCAGACGTTTATTTCGTGCAGCACTAGAAATTAAGGCGTCAGAAATGTATTTTATGAATTGAAATACAGAAATGTTATAAAATTTATCAGTTAAATATTATAAAACACATGAATCAGTCGCTTAATGTACTACCTCATCTAGAGACATTATTAAAAATAAAATAAACGTATCAAATATTAAGATATATTTACATTAACAATAAAACTTTCCAGTTAATAAATTGTTCTCATTTGGGAGGTAAATTAAAGATCTTAAGTCATGTCGAATGGGAACGGTCTGGAAATTGCTATTTGCAGGCTGCGTTGGTAATAAATGCTTCGATAGCCTAATATAAATTGACCGTAACAGAAAACTGAAAATACTGGATTATAGACATTTATAACGCCAAATAGGCTTCTGTATTGAATAAAAATTTTCATTGCAGTTTAAGATCTGTGGTAATTATTGCTGCTGTATACTCACACCTTAAGCTGAAATATTAACATGGTAGCCATTTTTGTTTATAATATTTCGATCTTGCAAAGATAATTGTGATAATAATCAAAACAAAGTAAGCTGACAGAATTTTCATTGTTTCCATATTTGCGTAAATCCGTATAAACACTAAATCACGTTTTCACGCTTAACGGTGAAGGACATTCACTCTATTCTTTCTAGGCTAAGTTCAATGCTTGCGCCCTAATGCACAAATCATTGCGTATACGCAAATAAAGACTTAAATAGGATAAATGGATTGATTAAAATTCTTTAGCTTTAAAAATCTTCTGTAATTCTTGTTTAATTCAAAAAATCCATTACATCGATTGCAACACCATAGCTGCAAATCGTCTTATTTTTTTCCCTTTTCTTTTTGAGTAGAAAATGTGTTTATGAGCTTCTAAAATGTATTATATATATATATAATAAAATTTATATAATATATATAATTATAATAATATGTATTATAATACATATATTAAAATGCATTTTTCGTTTTGAAATCATGGATATATTTTTGCCGTAAGAACGTGCCTGAAAAATGACTGTTAAAAACACTTTACTATTAGGTTGCCTAAAAATATTTTTTCCGTACCAACATGTAATAAATATATGGCATTAATTATGTATTAATAACTATAATAAGGCTGAAAATATTTATAAAACTATTAGTTAGCTGTATTGAAAAGCATGTAAAGTAGATGTATAATAAATTGCGTCAATGGAAGGTATTATTAGAGTATAAAATAAAAATAAATTATTAAGAATTACGAACTTCTGTAGTCAATCATTTAAGATATAAACGGTTTTAATTTGAAAGATAAATTAAAGATACTACACGAAATCCAGCAGAAGCATCTCTAAGAATTGTTCAGTTTGACAGATAATGTGAATATCTATATTATAAATAATTACAAGAATTAAAAAAATTTCAGCATTTTACACATTTTATTGATACGTATTTCGCTTCTATTAATAAATAAGAATAATGCCATATGTTGCTATTTAATAAGTCTTTTTAATAAAATTGAAAAGAGGGAAACTTATTTACTTTAAATTAAGATATTTAAACTAAACGAGACTCCTAACGGTGTCGAATTATGCTGATCGACTTTTCCTAAAGCGTAACTGAAAGAAAATCATTAAAATGTAAACAACTGGTTCAAAAGTCAATAGGCAGCTACTCTAACAAATTTTTAATCCGTCATAATGTTTGCCAGCCAAATATTTGGACAGCAGACATTGAGAATGGAAACAGCTGTGCAGTTTTCTTTAAAATCATGAACGTGTATTCATAAAACAAGCATTTCACTTAAAAAGTTTTATTTTATTGAATTAATAATTTATTATTACGCGGAACTGTCTTCTGAGAATGATAAGGAAGTTTGTTTCAGTAGATGCAATGCCAGTTCGAGACAAAAACATTCAATCGTTTTTAAAACTGCTATTCTGTTTTAATAAAATTTATGAAATTTGCTTGACTATTAAACTCTTTTCATATGGAAAACCTATTTATTGTATTCAAATTTCTTATTTGAATTTCATCTCCATTTTGTAGTATACGAAACCTTTAAGGAAAATCTAAACAATAATAAAAACTAGCATTTTAACATCGTTCGAAATTTCGCTATTTTGGAGTATTTAGTACGATGAAGTTCCAGAGATTTCTTTTTATGTTTCCTAATAATAGCTTCCATGTGGAAGTTTTTTTAGAAAAATCTTTGTTATTAATATTGTTACTATTTCCTAGTAGGGTAATCAAATTAGCATGAATTCCACTTGTTTCTTACTCTGAATTAGGTTGAAATAACTCCACATTTTCAATATTTATTTTCCTTTAAAAAATCCTGACGAAAGTTTATTTGAATTATATATTAAACATTTTTATCAGTTTTGGATTATAGTTTTTTAATGCACCATTCGAATTCTGATAGTTTGCAGTATTTGCGTCTTCTAACCGCACATTGCAGAAGAAATTACTTATGCATCCAATCTGTGTCAAATTTACTTAACGTGAAATGATTTATTTAAATTAGTATTTTCAGATGATGCTATTTCAACAATGATAATTTTTTATTGTATACAATGCAAATCCTGTGTATTTTAAACTTCAAAGATTTTTGCTGTGTCCTCAGAATCCGAAAGGTGCATTAAAGAACTGAATTCCAAAACTGATGGAAATGTTTAATATATAATAAAGCACGATATAATTTAAAATTTATTACCTCCAAAAATAATTTGCCCAGAAGAGCAATTTTTTCGTTTTGGCATTTTGCATCGTCCACTATGAAACGGCTTTTCACTTTTCAAATTGTTGCTACCAAATAAGAGAGCCCTGCATTATATTTAACGAAACTGAATAATGAAGAATCTGCATGAATGTATGTGTATTTCTCGCACTGTGGAAAAACAACAGTACCTAGACACATAAAATTTTGAATAACGTAGTCCTGCACTCGAATATGGGCATTTGGAAGCCCAGATTTGGAATCTGGAATTTGTTTTATTATCTATTACATATTTTTTAACACTTTAACGAACTCAACGATTTCAAAGCGAGCAATTTCAACACTGTACGAAAAAAAAAATCATCTCCAGCGCACGAGACTATGTATCGGGAATTCTAAAGATATGCTTTTTTTTAAATATTTTTTATATTGCTGTTGAATTGAATTTTATGTGGTTTAAATGCGGAGAACATGATAAAGGTAACACACAAAACGTTAAAAAACGCACCTTTGGGCATAATATAAAATCTGAAAGCTTTCAGATTTATTTATTTATTTATTCATGTTCGTGAACTGTTAGTTAAGCATTTCTGGAGAAATTCTGAACATATCTGTCATCTAGCCGTCTCATCATTGAAAATGTTGGCCAGGGTGCACCATAGGGGAGACCAGTTCAGAACTCGTTGAAATGATTGTTTCATATCAAAGCACAAGGAGCTGAATGGTGGCATTTGAAAAGTACCAAATTTTTAAATATTTGATTATATTATAATATTAAATATTTGAGGCTTTTTCCTTAATTCATTCCAAGAACAAGTGGCAGAATTTTTTATCTCATGATATTTCAATTCGATCTCAGTATACCATCGTCGATGACATGACGCACACCTGCAAAATTTCAAGCTATTAGATCTTCCGACGGTTGGCAGAGCATAAGATATCACGTTGATTATCATTCATTCCGCTTGTTTCTAAATGATAATAAAACCACGGTTGCCGTCTAATAAAGAAAATTTTTTTTCCCGGTCAAACTCTCTTTTGTAGTCTAAGTTATACATGTAGACAGCTACAAACAATATTTGTCAATGTTGTGAAATTTATCAACTATAAATATACATTGTTTACATGTATTTATCTATAAAGGTAATAATACAGTTCAATTAATATATATACATATATAGAGAGAGAGAGAAAGGAGAGAGAGACACATATTTTGATGTAATTACAATATTTTCACGCGGTTTTGATTTTAGAATAGAGCATAATTGGGAGAGAAAAATTGAATTTCTGCAAAATGGATATATAATATATAGCTTTAGGAGCATTTTTCTTTAGTTATACTCATGGCACATCGCTTACTGCCTTCAAAAAATGCTGTCAAGAATTACCCATTGTTTTTAAATGGTTCGCTTTATTAGATGCATGAAAGATGCGTGTATTGTTAGGATCTGAAAGATAAATGCCATTTGGATTGGGAACAGCTTCCTATTTTGTTCTAGACGTAGTTGGCTACATTCATTCCAGACGAAACTGTTGAGGGGGGACCTTTCTATTCCTTGCTTATTTTCAAAACCTCTAAAGAATAAAGAAACCTTTTAAGGATCGATGGCTTTTTCAAGGAGACTTTTTTGTAATATAGTTTTAAAATAACTGAGCCGGTTTCGTTATTTAATTAAAATAGAAGTGTAAGTTCCCCATCAAATTCTATTAAAACATTCATATTTGATAGCTTGATATTCAGCGTTTATATTGTAAATTTACTGCATTTAACATTCACGTTCTTATTTTAGTAGAGCCTATACCACGTAAAAATTGAAACAAAAATAAAAATTATAAAAAAAGCTTTAGTTTGAAACTTCATTTTAGAGTCTAACTCCTCGAAGAGTTAAGTAAAGTTTTAACAGATTTAAAAAAAGATTATATGTAAGATATAAAAAATGCAACTCAAAATTATTAACTTTGGCAACTTAAAATTATTAATTTGGCAACAGTCCTTTTAATTCTTCATTTTAATTAGGCTACCTCCTCTTTCTGTTATAATTTGCTTAAAATAATTTTTCTGGACTATCCTTTTCCATTCATGTTGCTTATGTAATTTTCCCGCTCAGCGACAGCTCATGACCAATCGCAGATCGAGAAATTAAACGAAGAAATCATGCTTCTAAACATCACTGGTATTTGTCTATTTATACAGTACTATCTCATTGCAAATTATTACAGTACCTTAAATTAAATGAAATTGGAGACTTGTCAATTTATTTAATAAAGAAGAGACTTCATTAATCGATAAGTATTCGTGCATTTATTTCACTGGATTGGATGTACACGAGACTTGCCGTAAATATTTCCGTCGTGGCAATAACTTCTTTTTTACTAAGCCACCAAACTGAAGATACTAAAACACCAAATGACCAGTTATCATTAATCATTAAGCACCCGGAAGAAATTTTCTTCGAGTTGTTAAATAAAGAAACCTTGATCTATAATATCATTTTTCATGATCTGCAGAATTTGTGAAGAATACTTTTGACAACAAGATCTAACAGTTACACACAGAGAAATTAAAAACTCAGAGAATTTACTGATATGCAGTTAACTTCAAGGGTACATCTTATTTCAATTACTATACAATGTCCGACATTATAGTTGGCAGAGAGCCTTTGCGTGCTTTGCCGTAATTAAATAAACCAAACCAAAAGCGTACAAAGGTACACTATGTCAGGAAATATGACATTGGATTAAATCATTATTCTGCCAGTATGACGGGCTTGCAAGCAATTTAAATGCATTCTTACAAATACAAATTAAAATTCCCGTAAAGTCCATATAGTAAAATATTATATAATGCTTTACTACGATTTACACAATTTACAACATAATGCATACAGTAAAATGTAATATTTAATATGACTACTATAATTAATTTACATAATTTACAAAATATTACTACTTAAATGCATTGCATACCATCGCTATAAAAACTGAAGGCACTAAGTAGTTAAACCGGTTTGCAGTTCTCCGGATTCAAATTCTTAGTGCAAATCTGTGAGTATCATAAAATGCACTGTTAAAATCACCGAGTTAACTCATACATTACGGTAACATTTGCTCTTTATAGTGTCTTTCTATACTCTGTCATGGTCACACTTTTGCTCATTATAGTGTGAAATCTAGAAGCAGTATTAGCCTCATTTAAACTAACTTGCATAAGCTATGCTTAATTAATAAATTAATTACATTATCGGCTCTTGACATACTTTCCACATAATCTTCCAGATAGTTTTTAATTTTCTTTATACGATTTGATTCCATTTTAAACTTTGGAAATATTGCATCCAAAAGTTGCGGGCCGGAAACCACCAGGTAGTCAGAGTCGTCTTCCTTCCCACACTCGCAGTTTTCGTTCACTCTGAGTTCAAACCTACTCAGGTAGGATGGGAAAGGCCCATGCCTTGTAAGGTAATGCCTAAGGAAGTTATTCGATGTCTGGGCCTGTAACGAGACCTTCGAAATGAAGCTATACACCCGAAGACCTGTTGTAGACGAATCCCATTCTGCTCGTCACCTGTCCATTATTTGTTGTAGGCTATGCCTTTTTAAGTATGTCACAGTTTAAGGGTAGGGGGCCTCTCTTAGGTTACTGGTATTTGCTTCATCTTTGACAGCCTAATCCGCTTGTTCGTTACCAATTATGCCTGTATGGACCCATGTGAGTAAAGGCTTGTGAACTTCCGGAAATTGTGACATTATATTTTTGATTCTCCTTACTGTAGGGTTGCGAGAGATCTGCCGCACTATCGCAGCCAGATTGGAACCTGAGTCACTAAAATTTTGTCTTGGTACCGTTGGACTCTCCATATCACTTCGGCCCAATACCGTTGACAGGAAATCATTTGAATATGTAAGTAAAGTCATTCCTGCCATGTTCTCAAACATACGAAAGACTGAATTTGTTACTAGTTTCCACAGAGTCGGTCCTAAGTACGAGCCCTGTAAACATGAGATCGTGAGCTTTTTACGCGTTATTTCACTGTCTAACTTGATTTGCACACTGCGATCTATCAGATAGCTCTTGAGCATGCGCAGTATTGAGCTTGGACAGGCATTCTGGCGTTTCATTATGTTCCGCCACCAGAAGGAGTCGAAGGCACCCTTGATATCAGCCACGATGTGCTTCTCCTCTCCTCTGTTTGCGCCTACAAAATGCATCAGACTGATTAAGGCATGCTCCGTGGAATAGCATGTTTTGAAACCGAACTGAATTTGGTGAATACCCTGAAAGATGTTGATATCATACATTAACTTTTCAAGTTTCATTCTTTCCATCAGTTTTTCTAAACCGGGCAGCAAGGCAGATTGGCCTATACGATGATTGCTATGTGGGAGTTCTCCACTATTACCAGAACAGAGTCACTTCCGCAGTCTTAGTTCCGGTAGTAAAGTGAGGTAAACGCTAAAATGTCAAGTCTCGGTGCTTGTGAAAGGTAATCTTGATTAGGGTGTTTGCTACTCTTTCTGTCGCTGACTGTCATAAAGAAAAGCTGGGTTCGAATCCTGGAGAAGGAGGGGATGTTTGTAAGCATATAATGCCTGCGCTGCAAGAGAGCGCTCAAAACACGGTAAACCGAAATCCTGTAGATAATTTGGTGGTACGGGAAGAAGGGTGAGAGACCTCTTTGACCGTCCCCCAGGGGTGTTCCACCTCGAAATTCCAATGATTAGGCATGGGGCGGAAGCTTATGAGTTAGCTAGGTACAGAAATACCTCAATAACCTGTGGCACTACAAAGGTGGTGGCCTAGCTCCTACTTGTATTTGTCACTAGTGGTGCGCAAGAATCTTCGATTAATAGCGGAATTCTTCCATTCATAGTTCTGGAATGGCAGCTTGAATACGAGTAGCAATGACGAGCTTAAACTGCATTATTCTTTGAAAAAGCTTTACGGGGATTGAAAATTTGTCAAAAGGAAAAATTTTCAACGCAAATTTGTCAAAATGAAAAATATATTACATAAAAAAATATTTATCCGATTATTAACCATTAAATCAGAAATTATTCATATAGACCATTAGACCATATCACTATTAGATCAGAATTATTCATAATTATTTTACTACATTAGTTGTTGTCAATTAAGTCTCAGAAGCTTGTTTACTGCATCAGAGCTTAATCTTCAGTGGTTCCAGTCCAGAAAAAATCGTGATCATCATTTGAGTAGTATTTTATCTGTTGCCAAACTTCATGGTTAAGAATGGATTTTTAATCGTTTCTATCTCCTCCCCATATAGATCTGAGGGCGATAAGAAACCAAAAATACGTTCCCTACTTCCCTACTACCTTTCAATTAAAAAAGTACAGGTATGGTAGCCGCCATTACATAATCAACCTTTCTTCGCTAGTGACGTCGCACGCCTTTGTATTCTTGACTTCCGATCGGACATGATTTGCTGACCTTCGCTCAAGCACTCGTTTTGCTTTAATCTTCAGTATGAAGGTGGCAGTAAAAATCGGACGGCAAACTGTCCTTGAATTCAACTCTGGAGAAAAAAAATATTTCAGAAGGTATTATAACAAAAATTGGTACAGGAAATTAAATGAATGATTGGTTACACAACAGCATGCCTTTATGTGTACTCCTAGTAAGGGAGGAAAAGCTCATTATGTGCAATAGTTTTCCGATAGAAATGTGAAATATTTATCCGTATGTTAAGAAAGTTTAATTATTTGCAACAAATTTTTGTTTTAGGATTTTTGTTTATCTTTCAGATTTAAGTGACTGCATAAGAAGCATACCACTTAGAAGCAATAAATATGCTTATAAAATTAATGTTTGTATTATTTTTTCCGTAATATGACAGAATGACATAACATAATTTTTATTTCTAATGCAACACAGAATCCATTCGTTTCCAGGTGCAAAATTTCAGAAGAAATTTCTCGTATCTTGAAGTAAGCCGATGCGCGTCAGATTTCTCATGAAATGCGAAGAGATTTTCTATAAAACTAACTTCAATCTAAAATTTCAATTTTGCTAAATTTTGAAGTTCAGAGTGACGTGTTTTTGTTTTATCAGTAATTATGTAGTTATTAATAATGCTATCGACACAACTTCCTTGCAGTTGTCAAATTCGCAACATTATAGAAATAAATTTGTGAAGCAAGGTTACATTTGTTACAGTATTCAGCATAGGTTATTTCCAGTATTTAAAATTAAAACTGTATATTAAGATTGGTAAAGTTCGTCATTTCAGAAATAAAGTATCAAACTTAGATACTTTATTTCAATTAATTATTTATTTCAATTAAAAATTATATATTTCAATTAAAATTTATTTCAGTTAAAAATTATATATTTCAATTAAAATTTCTTTCAATTAAAAATTATAATTAAAAATGAATGAAGCAAGAGACTTAATAAAATTTGTTACATTCTAATAAAAATCACCAACAATATATTTTAATTACAAATCAAAAAAAAAATTTAAAACGTTATAACCTTGCCTAAAAATTTCCAGCAAGAAATTAATCATATAACATGAGGAAAAGATCTTTCTGAAAGAGAAGATAGCTTATGTCTCCGAAAGACACAAAAATGAAGTGAAACGGGAAACATTTAATTTTTTTCAACTTACTTATTTTCTCCCGCTCAATTTTAAATGTAATGAAAAATTTAACTTAAAACTTAATATTAAATATTTGTTTAGTCCAAATTCTCAGCTTTCAAACAACATACACTAGTATGATTTTTTTACTAGAAAGAATCAATGCAAATGAATGAAATAAAAACGAAAGCAAGATAATAGAATGAGACGTTAATTTTAGGCCTTTAAAACAGTAATATGACTCATCTGTAAATACGTGGTAGAGTTTGAGAACATGGATATCTTAATTTGGTGTATGTGTGTGGGGGGGAGGAAGTTAGTAAGAAGTTGGCTGAAATGGATTTTCTGGGTTTTTTCTGAAGTGGAGCTCAAAAGCAGCAAGTGGGTAAAACTACAAAGCATTGATAACTGCAAATTGCGTTGGATTTGATACATTCTAGAATAAAATACTCTATGAGTATTTTGATATTTGATTATTTTCTCACACATGTAACATAAACAGAAGATAGTTTCTAGTTTCTTTTTGAAAGCACTGCTCTGAAGATACCTAATTAAGACAGAGAATACTGTCATGCTATATCACAAGGCTGACAACTGTTATTTATTCCAGCAACTGACAATGACATTTCAAAGATATTATAGAAGATAAAATTATTTTGAGCCGTCTACGATTGTTCGTAAGACTCTATCATTAAGCTTCTAAAATCTGTCCACTCATACAAGATAAAAGATACTCTTATAAGTATCTTTTTTTTTTCCTTGTACGAAGTAAAGGAAGTATGTAATCGCGAGAAATTTCGGGTATCATATTTCAACGAAAATATCCATTTTGACCGCTCTCGAATCCACATGAACGATATTTTTACGTGACATCTGTACGTAAGGATATAATAAAGGACTTTTTCCCCCCAAACTGATTGTAAAATGCATCTAAAATGGATTCAGAAGAGATTTTTTGGTGACGTCTGTACGTGCGTACGTATGTATGTATCTCGCATAACTCAAAAATGAGTAGCTTTAGAAGGGAAAATTTTGTATGTGGAACTACTATAACATGCAGATGTGCACCTTTCTGTTTGGTTGCGAACGGCCTGCACCAAAAGTATGCATACATATATATGTATTAAGAATTTAAAAGTTGTTAAGGTGCTACTAAGCCTAGCGAAGCTGTCATTTGTTTACATTCGAAACTCTTAGTAGAATAGTGAATTAAGTCAGTTTGTGCACCAAAATCAGTATCTTTTTGCCGAGTGAGACCAAAAGTAAACTTTCAGTTTTTTTTTTTGCACCGTAAGATCTCGCTTTCTGCCCGCTGAATTGCTTGCTCTCGTGTAGAAACTCTAATTGTAAATCTAATTGCAGAAACTCTAATTGTAATTGAAAAAAAAAAAAAAAAACATTTCACTATTTTTAACTGTATTTGGTGTATTATGTTGTTCTGCATTTTACAACTCGTAGTGAAGATGTTTTGAGCTTTTATGTATTTTTGCCTTGCCACGAAGTGAGAAGTGCATTGATTGAATGAGAAATGTATCTGTAATGAAATTCGAGGAAATAAGTTTAAATGAAACGTAGCAAAAAATTTTTATAATTTGATAGGCCGTGCCAGTAAGTCATGTGGTGTCCACATTAAAACTTTTATTCAATTACTGACTGCACCAAGTGCGTGCACAGTAAGAAAACGTACAAAAGTTATCAAGAAATAGAAATAAAATTAAAAATAAACCTGAGATTAACACAAGCTTTGAACACTTTTTAAGTAATGAAAAATGCCAGACGTACCATCCATTTAGACTGGTTCAATTTAATTCCAGATAAAGAATAATGGAAGATGATAGAATATCAAATCAATGCTAAATAATGTAGGCCTTTTTTTTTTTTTTTTTTTTTTCACTCAGCGTCTATGAAGACCCGAGCAGCGTTCTGTAAAACGAGATGGCTAAATGACTAATGCGATCAGGCTATTCCCAACTAATGTTTTGGACAAAGTCTTTGCTCATCTGGGGTGGAGGAGCTCGAAGTGGATTTCTATAAAAATTATTAATTGATCAATAGTTAAGTTAATAGTTTGAAGTCATTATAATTACGTGATTCAGTATCGTGTAGCAATCTGTCTCAAGTTCCATATGCCTTCAAGGTTTCGAGAATGAAAACGTTTCCAGTTACTGGTAAAGATAATGGGTGCACACGCAATCACATTTAGCCCTCGGGTATAAAACTTTCCTTCCTTTTCACCAAATCAAACATTAACGTACCAAGTGACACTTTGTTCAGAAACGTCTGATGATCATCACGAAGAAAAGTTACAGAAAAGCGGAAACGAGAAGTAGCCGAGCAGCTTGAATCACTGAGGTCTTTGTGAGGAAACTCTACGAACCTGTTCGATTTATTCAGACCACGTTTCCAAACAGAGAGTACTCCACACATCGAGGCAGGAAGTTAATACTCGTATAAGGAAAAAGTCGCCGACGCTTGGAGAACAATTGTCGCTAAGTGAAGCGTCTTTCGGTAAACACACATATGAATTGTTTACGGAAAAGCTACTATGTTCTTTTTTATCGTCTGGAATAAAAAATAACCAAAGTTCGCTTTTTGTCCATTATCTGCACTTCTTCCTCTTTCTTTTCTTGCCAAGTAAGGTATTTAAAGGATGACAATATCATTAAATATTTCAGAAACTGCGTTTCAATGAAATCGTTATGCATAATTAAAAATTTACACAGAATTGCATAACAATTTGGAAAAACGTTTTCAGAGATTTTGGTCATGCAAAATTTTTAATTGTACTTATCTCCACTCGATACCACGTCATTTCTAACAGATCCAAAAATAGCTGAAATAACTGTTGAATGTGACTTCATTCTTTCTGGCACAAGAGAGTGTTTCTTTAGGAGATCATTGATTTGTGTCGTTAATAACACCTTTTAACACTGCCAAAGATAATGAGCGATTTCTATATCCCTGTATCTGTATGAATTCAGGTAATTCCATAAAAAATTTCAAGGGTTATTTCAATAAAGATTATTGACGTACATCATCGAATAACGTCTTCTAAAAACATCAGTGATATTGAATTAAATTAATGAGAATTTTAAACTGATGCGATGATATCCCCCTATTTTGCAAGAATCTTTTTTTTAATATTATGTCTTCATCTCTGACAGAAATGCAAATATCATACCTTGATTTCATAGATTTTACCAAACTTTTGATCAAGTCTTATGGAATTACACGCCAGCCTTCTGAAAATGCACGTTTTAGAACCTGGAGAGTCCGAAAGATGTTTGTCTTGCTGCCATTCAAGATCCACACATGCTCAGCCGGATTCAAGTCTGGTGAGTAAAGCTGGTCTGTCTGTTCGAATGGTATCTTCTATCTCTAAGCATTCCGACACACGAGATGCTCGATGTCAACGAGTATAATCATCTGTTTGCAAAATATCTTGGCTAACAGCACCACTAAAATGGAATTCCATCACCTCGGATATATCTCTACTAAAACTAACCTAAATTCAACGGCACAAACAGCCCTTAGAGAGCCATGGCTGGCAGTATCCCAACACCATCGTTAAGCTTCTTTCATTTCTCGAAATGTCATAAAAGTGCTATTTCTTTTCAGGCTATCCTATTTTTGTGTTGCTTAAAATTGCTGCATTATGATCAATTGTTTATCTCTGTAGATTAATCTGAAATATTAAAGATTTGTTTCTTTAATACTTACATATTTTATAACATTATAAATTGATCTTCCGTCAAAATCTTCTTACGAGTGGATTACTTATGCTTAATATTTAAAAGCTTAAATTACTTCTTTTTCTGATAACCAATCTTATCAGTGTACCTTTTACATTCGCTGCACATAATCTCATAAACCCAACTGCTTTTATTAGTATTACGAAAACCTATCGGAAAAATTATGAGCACTGATTTTTGTGAGATTAAAGAGCTATATTTTTATCGTTTTCGCGTAGGGAAGATTAAATTTGAAGTGTGTTATTAGGTAAATTTGCACTTAGCCTTGCCCGGATATGAAATTGGGATTTTCGGTCGCTGGATATGTCAAATTTTATACTCCAAGGGTTAAAAATATTAATTCTTAAGAGCTAAATAAAAATTTTTGCTTTCGAGAATACGCATTTTGTTTCGAAAATGTCTGGAATAACTCATATGCATGCTAAGTGCATCATTACAATCTAAGTGTCATTATAGGCCGTATAATTTTATCAGCACGCTTGAAATCGAATAATGACTTTATGATAATAAAAATGTTATTACAGCTAGCCGGTGGTAGCTAAGATGGTATCAGCGTGATTACGAATTAAATAATGAAGAATCTGCATGAGTATATGTATGTATGTTTCTAGCATTGTGAAAAACTACGGAACCTAAAGCCATCAAATTTTGAATAACGTAGTCCCGAATATGGGCACCTGGAAGCGCGAATTTTGAATTTGTTTTATTACCTGTCTCTTATTTTGCAAAACTTTAACAAATTTGTGATTAAAACACTCAATGATTCAAAGCGAGTAGTGGCAATACCGTACAGAATTAAAAAAAAAAAAAAATTCCAGCGCACGAGACTGTCTATTTGAAATGATAAACATATGTTGTATTTAAATATTATTAGCCCAGATGCTCTCAAAATAGCTTTTGAAACGTGTATGTGTGTGTAAATGAAAAAACGCAGCTTTGGATGTAATATAAAATCTGAAAGCTTTCAGACCTCTTTTTTGCAATTCTTTTCTTTTCTTTTCTTTTTTTTTTTTTTTCCACTCACTCATTCTTTTGACGCAGAGATGCATGACAATTGTGTTTATCATTTAGAAACTATGCATATAGAGTAAATCATAACATCAATCAGCTATCAGTTTTACATGTCATGCCACTTTCCCGCCTTCTGTTTAATAAATAATTCAGTTGCTTCTTTTTTGCTTTGCCCAAGTCTATGGGATCAAACAGTTGATTTTCAAATCTTTAAAGTGGATGTTCTTAATCGAATCCTATTTAATTTAAGAAGTTTTGAGTTTAAGAAATTCATAGCTTCCCCAGAGACCACTGACATATGAACTATAACGTTAAAAAAAACCTTTTGTCCGAGACACAGTGATTGCTTTAATTTTAGAAATAATGTTTTATATTTTTTAACAACGAGTAATGTTTTAAATTCTAAATTGTAGCATTAACTACAACACTTTGAAGGCTTTTAGGCGTATCCCGTCATCTACAAATAAGAAGTGGCATATAAATAGAGCACTCAACAACTTATTATAATTAGAGCTCATATTTGTACTCTAAGAAGACTTGAGGTTTGTACATTAAGATTTAGACTTTCATTCCAAATATGACTCTTTACAGGCGAATAAATAGGCGAGCGGCTAAAATGTAGAATACTGCTAGCATGTTTTGGTAGTCGAGAGTGAATATATGAGGATTTTGTGTAAGGTAAATGCGAATTAGTTCCTTTAGAAATCCTTCCATGAAAGCACCTCTTCTTTTAACTGTATAGCCCCTAAGTGGTTCGCTGTAACATTTACACAAAAGGCATTGGATTATTTCTTTGTCACCACTGTCGAAATTATGTTAGAGAAAGAGAAACTGTAAATAGCATTCCTGAGATCAAAGATTTTAATAAAAAATATAATTTCACATGTGAATCGCTAATTTTGTCATAAATACCGCAGCAGAAAAATCATAACAGCATTAACATGCTGCAGATGCAACATTATTATCACAACAGGTAAGGTATTTCCTCCCTTCTTTCTTCATGCCTTCCAGGTGTAAAGGTAGCACACTCGGCGCGTATACGAGAGGTCGAGGTTCAAGTCCCGGCCAGGCCATAACCTAATGTCTTTTCAGTGGCGCCCGAACTAAATGGTGGTGGATGATGATTCACCACCATCAGGATTTAGCGAGTAGGTCCTCTAAACCCCACACTCGCCTTTTAAAAGGGGGAGTATATAAGGCATGTTCTCTCTCCTTTCTGCATGCCTTCGTGGTGTAACGGTAGCGCACTCAGAGCGTATTCGAGAGGTCCAGGTTCGAGTCCCGGCGAGGTCATTGCTCATTTTTCCCGTCTCCTGTTTCAAAATAACCTAATAACTCTACAACACTTCCACTAGTCCTTTAGAAAAATTCTTTGTGCATTTTCATTTCACTATAATTGTGGCATAGCGCGTTTATAAATACTTTTATTATTACAAATATTTAGTTTGATTTCCATCGGCATAGAACTGTAATTTATTGCAACTATATTAGTTTAAATTCAGTAAGTAACATCTTTTAAAACCAACAGTTACTTAAAACTACGATAACTGAAAAGTGAGCTTTAGAAACAGGTGAACCTTATAAGAAAAGCATTTGCGAATTTAAATACTTTTAAGTTCTTCAATTTTTCAAAGTTTCCGAAAAAGTCGCATAATAAAACTGATGTTAATGCTTCATTAATCGAGCCTCATCTGATGATTCTTTCTTTTTTATGCTCTCTCTTTTGTTTTGGTATTTGACTTTCTGTTTTGCCTTTAAAATTTTGAAATAATTGTTTTTTAAAGCACGCATGGCACCATAAAAGTGCGCACACACGTGGAAGTGCACTGATGTTTTTGAACTGGCTGAGGTGCTTTTACTTCATCCGCAGGCCATTCACTTAAGTACTGCAACATACAAAACATTCATAACAATCCAAACAATGACTGGTTTATTTAACTATGGCAAAGCATTCAAGGGCTATCTTCATAAGGGAAGGGGGGACTTCGTGGGGGGACTTTCTAAAGGAAACTTGCTTCTAAAGGAAACACATAGGAAAAACCACAAAAATGGCCATGCAGTCAGCCCGTTCACCGGAATTCGAACCTCGGACCGAACTACCAGTATAAGCGACTTTACCGTTCGGCCGCTGGTGAACTCACCCCAAAAACAATGAGATGAGACTTTACATATTTTCAACAAATAATGATATTTCTGAGAACCCTGTTTCTGCATTGTTCAGTTATAAGAAAAAACAGCAGAGTTGTACTTACTATATATAGTGATGTGCTCTATATGATGAGTGAAAACCGAATTAGAGAAGTTTTTAGTTACGACTGCAAAATTTGAAATATTACATCGAGAAATTTCTCTGTTAAATTCCAAATGAGGGCGCGAGTAATGTTTATTTCTGGAATACATTTCTATTTACTGGATCTTTTTTAAAGTAATAAAATGTAATAAAAATAAAAGTAATAAATAAATAAAAAGTAATAAAAGTAATAAAGTCACAAAAAGTGCTTTTTTTAAATAATAAAAGTCTTTTTTTATAGTAAAGTGGAGTTACTCTAAATTTGTTTTTATTAAAGTGAATAGGTAATAATGGTACGTAATTACTGAAACATCTAATTAAAGCAGAGCATTATTGTGTTCGAATTCAGTTTCGAATTTTCTTAATGGAGTTCAAAACAATTTATATCCACTATTAAAAAAAATTTCTTAAAAACTTGTTATATAAGGAGGCACTCTAATTAAAAATGCTTTTGGAAATCGTTGTTTATATTATATTAAGATAAGGAAAAACGAGGACACATTTTCAGAGTTTACCTGAGCTTACCTGCAATTTTTGAGGTCACTTAGATTTCAAAACATGTACGGCTTCGCTTTTTTCGAATCATAGAGTAAACACGTAACTTACTATGTTTGTGTGAGCCATATTCAATACATTTCTACTTCCTCGTCATCGATTATTTTCTTACTTTTATTTATTTATTTATTTATTTATTTGAAGATGCATTGGCCACCTTGGCACCGCGCCACTCTGAAGTCCATCCAAGACCTAGTTTTAAATGGATCTGCCTTTCGAAATCTTTCACGGTTCATTGCGTACGTGAAAGAATTTTAAGTGGCGAATGTTAAATGTCATTTTGAAAACGCACATTTTTTCTGTTAAAGAAACGAAAGTTCCCTTATTTGAAATCTTTTCAAGATTTAGAAATGGATTTTTTTGTGTATCTTCCAAAGTGTCTTCTAAAACCATGGTAATTTCAATGATTTATGCAATGTTTTAGCAATGATGGAAGAGTGAAGAGAAAGATATCCTAGAAATTATCAATTAAAGTATAAATTAATACTTTAATTAATTTCTAAAATCTAAACTAAAGTTGCGGGCCAGAGTGATACAGCGAAAGTATGCAACAAGATAAACCTACACATGCTAAAAATGGCTCACCATTCGAAAATGGTTAGCGCAAATTAGATACCGTATGTGATTAGATGTTTTAAAAATGGTTAGTATTTTGTATTCGGCTTTATTTCAAATTAAATGAGTCAATGCCTTTCTAAAGATAGTTTCACGAGATCCTCCTTCCTCCAGTAAGTTGTCTTGGACATGCGCTTTAATTCAGTCCTTTAATATACGCTCATATACTGTTACTATTGAAAATAATCGGAAGAAAGGGAATGACCAGTAAAAGCGAGTAATTTCTAAACTTAAATTTTTAAGATTTCTATCTGTAACAAAGTTTTTGAAATTCCTCTTTCCCGAGTTACCGCCTAAGGCAGTAAAAATAATTTCCAAATTTATATCTGAAAATTTTTTAATAAAATCACAGTTCTAAAATCAAACAAACTAAACTCACTAAGACCCAAAAGTCCAGTTCAGTTTACACATAACAGCTACTTCTTGCAGACTAATAACGCAACAATAATTTTAATAAGTATTTGTAATATAAGGTATTTCCTCCTTTCCGCATACCTTCGTAGTGTAACTGGAAGCACACTCGGCGCGTATTCGAGAGGTCCAAGGCTCGAGTCTCGGCGAAGGCACTGCACATTTTTCGCCTTCTTCTACTTCAAAAACACTTAATGACTCTAGAGCAGTAATGAATAAAACTGAACTAAAACTGCAAGAAACGCCTACCTGGATCCTTAATTAAAATAAATTTAAAATTACAAGCAAGTTTTTTATGTAAGTGTTTAGTTAGCCTGGAATATTTAGCTATGGCTACAATTATAAGATCAAGAAAACTCTCACTAATGTAAGCAGTGGTTCTTAACCTTTTCCAATTGATGACATATTTAACTAACTAAACAGTTTTCAGAAAGCAATGATCTGAAATATTATTATTATTCGTATTCTGATAATGAGGTTTCTTTTCACTTCTTTATTTTTCGAAATTTAAGATAAAAAAAATTCATTTTTAATCTAAAATGTGCTACCCTTCATCCTTTGGTAGTTCTCATTATATAGGATGAGATTTTTTGCCCATCAAGATTTGTAGAACGTTCACGTCGAGCTTTAGTTATCTTCCAGAAAGAGACTCGTCTTCTACGCTCAAGTTTCCGGCTGGGAATTTCTAAACCACCCCCTCCTGTCACTGGATTACGCTTACTGTTAGATTCCTAGATACTGCATTAATATTCCTTCTAATTATTATTTAATTGAAAGTATAAAGCAAATATATTAACAAGCCAAATATACTTCTTTGACATATTTATTTAGCTTTAAAAAATAATAGCAGTCTTCAGAACTTGTCCTAAGGTAAAATTACTTCCTGCTTTTATAGCAAGTTAATGCAGGTAGTGTGTCCTATTCCCTTTCAACTTTTAGTTCAGGTGAAAAACAACTGTATTATTTATGGGATAACCGAATATTTGCCTGTTAATTAAGATTAACCATTTGCCTATTAATGTGAAATCTGCCTGGTATTAGTATCTCCATTAAATTTGTTATGATGGGGGCGTTTGGATGACACAAAATCACGCAAATCTTTTTCAAGATGCACTAGTCTCTCTTTATATACTATATATCCAATATTATATATACGCCCATATATATAAAATATTTTGGGAAGTTATATAAATGCGATAAAAAAGAAGCTTAGAGTCATGTTCAAATTTAATATTCCATTTTATTCTCTTTGACAAGCATTTCGAATAAATGTTTCACAGAGACCGAAAATTGAAATTCTTAAATAATATATTTCAAATAACTTACATAAATGCATTAAAGAATTTAAAAATGTTAAAAGCAAGTTTCTTCAAACAATCACTACTCCAATTCGATAAACAATCAATACTGATAAACTGGTGCAGTTAGCACTCTTTCTTCTACAATTTTTGAAGAAGGGAACAAAAGAAAACAGCAACTCGGTTGTTAGAAGCGAAGTGGGGAAGCAAAATGAGACGTATCTAAGGTAAAATTCTGGTTCAGAATGATCTGGTTTCGGTTCTGATTTAATTTCTTTTAATAATTATTTTCTAAAATTATTATTGACTAGAAGAGCTTATTTAAGTGTACCTGCTTATTAGCATTATTGCAAGAACTATATGACATCGATTACTTTCGATATGATGCAGTCTAAAGAGGTTTATTATATGTAATTACTATTTTTAGAGCAGCTCTCTCTCTATATATAAATAGCTATATATATAGCTATTTTTAGAGTAGCTATATATGCAGTGTTACTCATCTTGACGAAGTGGCATTAAGGTTGATTGTATTCCTCTTCTACATAGTTCATTTTCTTTAAATTTCATTGATTTTTCGAAATGGAGTATTGATTGTTTGAAGAAACTTGCTTTTAACTTATTTGAAACTTATTTGAAATATATTATTTAAGAATTTCAATTTTCGGTCTCTGTGAAACATTTTTGCAGTTACAACTTACACACATCACTTATAAATCTAAATGATGGTGCTGAAGTGTCTAGAAATTCATTTTTTCATTGCAAAATTTCATTATAAAGTCTCCTTCGGCAGAAGAAGAAGTATTAGAAGTATCGACCTTTTGGAATCATTCTATTTTACTGGTAAATGGTAAGAATAAATATTGATGTAGGTGTTGACAGTTTGGCGAAGGCTGTCTCAAAATTTTATACATTGATGTCTTCCTAATAAAGACAAAAGAGGGTTTCGGATGCAGATTATTATAATGAAGCGTCTGTTTAAATTTGAAATTTCTGCGACACGTCTTGTGGGACTTCTTGACATAGCAACATGCTCTTTCACGCAGGCTGGAAATGGAAAAGATTGCCTTGATTAATCTCGTGCTTTCTAGATCAGGCTTATTGCGGAATAAGACAAGGGTTAAGTGCATAAAGAAACCTTGAAACATTAAAAGAAGTGTCTTGGAAAATGAAAATAAAATTTCAGTTTTATCATTAACATAAGTTGGCAGATCTTGTTGAATATAAAAAGAGTTTTCATCAACTAGCGAACTGATCAAAACACATTATTTTCTGAATAATTTTATGAAAAGGAAACTGGAAAAATAATTGAGAAATCTATCAATGAAAGATTTCATCTTCTTTTTCAGACTTAAATTGAGTCTCATGGATCCTTTTTTTTTATCAAGTCAATGCCAAATTAACGTTTAGTCAAAGTTTAAAGTAAATTTAGTGAATTTTTTTTTTCTTATATAGTCTTCATTTATAAGGAACTATACTTCCCTATGAATTTTCAGCCATCGCGTATTTTAAGCCTATTGATTTTATATTATTTATATACTATCTTCATGCTTCATTGTTATTTATATACTACCTTTATACTTTGTTTTGTAACTAATTCATCTCTTCCCATGTTATTTTTGAATTTTACTAAACGTTGTGTAATAAAACGCATGAAAGTGAAAGAAACAAATGACTAGGAAGTAGCATTCTTTAGGTCTTTAAGACATTGTGTTACTTGTAAGTTGTCTGTAAATTGCGGTGTTTTCAGTTTCCACTTGGCTGCTTTTCGTTTCGACTCTTCAAATAATTACTTTATACATGCTGGCTGAAAGTGTTGTTTGCCCTATTTCGAGTTAATCCACAAGAGCGTGACGCAAGTAATATCTTTAGAAAGTAGTATTTTCCTTAAATGGCAAGCACAAAGCATCCATCCACAAGCAGCGAGTTACTAAAATGTATGGATTTCATAAATATTTCTTATTACACCATTACTCTAGCAGAAAATTTCCGAATAGACACTGTTATTAAGCATGAGGAACCAGCCATTGCAGAAACGTAAGAGATCAGATGTAACTAGAGAATATTAAATATATAATCTTTACTTCGGAGGGGTGTTATTATTTCTAATTAGTTTTGCTTGCTAAAAATTGAAAAAAATGGCAATTAATGAATTCTAAGAGCTTAATTTCCTTTTTATAAATATGTGCTATTCATCAGAGTAACAAACTGAATGATTTAAAAGTATTATTTTCTACCGTTAGAGATTATAAATAAAATATTCTTCTAGAACTTTACAGTTGCAACTTATCAGTTGCAAAATGTGAAATTCTAGTTCTCGCACACACAATTATCTGCATCAAAAATCAAATCTGGTACTAATAATGAAATATTTAGCAATATATACATTGAAATATTCTGTTAACATTAGATTAGAAGCTACAGCATTATTTAGCTATTGTATTAGAAGAATGCAGTATATAATACATCTAGAAAACTAAACACTATGTGGTAACCATGCGCGAAGGGGTGAGAGTTTTGGCTAGTATCAGTTTGCCTCCCAACCGGTATAGTAGTTAGCGTCGCTGGCTGCAGTGCTGAAGGGTCCGGGTTCGAATCCTGGAGAAGGCATGGATGTTTCTAAATGTTTAGTGTCCATGCGGCATATGGGCAAATATGCGGCGAGCCCAAAGCACTCTCGAGAAGTTGGTGGTGGGGTAGAGGAGTGGAAGACCCTCGGACCCGCCCCTCCTCGGTGCTCTCCGGCAAAATTGGGAGCGGAACCAAGCTAAATCGCAGTGTCGCCTGTAAAATGCTCAAGCCAGTGCTGTTGCCAGCGACAGGAGTATCTTGCGGTCCTTGCCACGAAGAATTTCTTGGGCTTAGGCTGACTATAGGTCAGACAAGTGAGCATTAGTCAAGAACAACAAAAACAAAGTATTAATTTTCGGAACGTTAGATTTTTAAATGCAGATTTTTTGCTCGTGGACGATCTACGACTCCATGCCTCTCTACAGAGACAGAGGTGCACTTGAATCACATTTTTGCTATCAGTCCTACGTGTCGAACTCATAGTTTTCAATCTCCAAATAATATTCTTTTTCAGAAAAGTTGTTTTTTCTTAATGATTGAATATGCTGCAGAAAATTCATTAATCACGCTGTGAAGCAGGAAAAGGTTCATTAAGCTTTTTGTTTCATCATTTGCTAATTAATTAAGCGTTCTAATTTATGAGACACAATTTGCTTGTTTATCCTGCCTGTTACTGAAAATTTATTAGTGGTGAAATGAGGATAAAATTAAAGCAATTAATCTTTTCGTTGGATGATTCACATTTGGGTGCGCAAGTCAGAGTTTCTGCTCGGTAAATCTCCTCCAGCCCCATTTACCAATAAGTAATGTGAAAAATAAAGTAAACACGCAGTAAAAAAATTAATTGCTGATTAATTAATTCGTATTTCCCTCTATATTAATCAAAATTATGCAGCCATACTTGTTTCTCTTTTTGCTACTAACAGTTGAAACTTACAGTCTAATATGTAATGTGGCGAAGCTAATTATTTTCCAAGCGCATTATTCTTTCATAACACATCGTAAAATTAGCACTCTGCAACTTGTAAATTGCTATCTAAAGACGTTTTAAATTCTGACTCATAAAACGTAAGAACTCGTAAATATGTAATGACTCTTAAATATGTAAGAACCAAAAGAGCAAACCAAACCCATTTTTTACGTAAAAGAAAATCAGCAAGACTGGTCATCAGGAGACTTTGAATGGTTTGTTAAGATTTTTAAAAACAAAAAAGCATTAAATACCAACGCCGCCAGGTTTCGAATTACGGATTTCTGAGGTGCTAGTTGCATTTAACTATTTACTTCACGAAAGCACGCATGGAGGAAACGATAATTAATAAACAGAAAATTGAGGTAGAATTCTTTTCTGGATGGAAGGACATTCTTATTAGGCTATTTTTTAAATTGCAAAAAGTTTTTGATTTAAATCGTGTGTAGGTCTTTCTCGAATTATCATAATTTTATTTATTGCTGCCTTACAGTTTATCAGAAATCATTTTCTGCTTGTCATCTTCCTCCAAAATCTTTTTATCTTTTATCATGAACGTTTTGTGTGTTTACTTTATTATTAAATATCACGTTCTTGGGGCTTACGCCACATAAAATTAGATTCAACGGCAAAATCGTAATCACACTTTTTTTTAAGACAAAGTATTTAACAAAAGCATATGTTTAGAATTTCCGATTAAGAGTCTCGAGCGCTGGAAATAATGTTTCATTTCATACAATGTTGCCACTGCTCGCTTTGAAATCGCCGACTTTGTTAATAAAAAATTTGTTAAAGTTTTGCAAAATATGAAATAGACAATAAAACAGGTTCGAAATTTAAAATTTGGGCTTCCGTGTACCCATATTCAGGTGGAGGATTCCGTTATTTAAAATTGGATAAATATGCTGAAAAATAAATATGCTTTTTTTTCTGCTCTTATGTTTATCGGGCACCTTAAATGTTTGTTTATCACAGTCTAAAGTTATTCCAAAATTTAATTATTTAAGACTTATTGCTAACAGCAAATGCTTTTCTACTTTTATTTTTGCTAAAACTTCAAAAAAAAAAAAAAAATACATTTTCCAAAAATACATCCAAGAAATCTATCACAAGTATCAACCTAAATGATCTACAAATATATTTTTAACTAATTAAATAACTCCTAAGCTGAAGATAAACCAAGAGAAAAAGTATCGAGAATTCTTTGGCATATTTCAACAGCAAAGATAAAATAGTTTCCAATAGCAAAGAGAAAACAGTTTCGAGGTGTTTAAAAGAGTACCGAAAGCACACTCTCTCAAAGCGTTTGCAAAAGGCATTAACATCACAAATTCATAAATTTTATGGAACATGACATTATTTAAAAATTTTCGTTCTGATACAGGAAAATACTCATTAAATTATTAAATGTGGGTATTCTGTACGTGTTTTTAAAGAAATAAATGTATACATTTTTATGGAAATTTAGCATTCTATTTTGGTAATAATACTGATAAGTTAGAAAATTTTTCTGTATTCAACAAATGTGTCTACGAAATTCTTTGCAAAAAGCAGATAGTTTATAATCATTTCGATACTTCATTAGAAATCAAGTGCTATAGATGAAAAGCAATTTAAAATTAACCAAGAGTAGAGCGGAGTACATGTATAAACTATTTTGCTAACCAGTTATGAACGTTTAAGTAGGATATATCCAGAATCTTCAAATTTAGTAATAAAACGTTCAGTTTAACGTTGAGATTTTACGAAAGAAGTCTCTGTAATAGTAAAATGCTTGTTCAAATTGTGCTAACAGAAGGAAAAAATGTGCCTTTTTTATAGCATTCGCATGATATGTAATAAAAATGAAAGCATGGACCCGGTTCAGCAATGCAATGTAAGGTGTTAAGTAAGAAAAGGTTGTAAACTGAGTTTTTTGTCACATACGAAAGGCACTGAAAAAGCAAAAATTAGCAATATATTAGTACTAGACTAGGAAACAAATTTTCAAAGATAATCATGTGGTATAAAAATTAATCAAAAAGTACTACATGTACAAATGTTTCTTCCCAATAACTTATGAATATTTTCGTTTCAGTAGAATGAAGTCGGAGAGTACAAATTTGGAAATGAATCACTCATTTCAGCCTTTGAGATTTTATTCAAAGATGCAATATACACGTTCACTTGAAATGTAATGCAGTAAGTGAAAATATAACTTTAGTTCATCAATACAATATATTAGTTATGTACAATTAATTATTCATTTCGAAGCTTTTGAGTCAAAGAGAAACATATTTACAAAACGATGGTTCTTATTTTAATACTAATTTAAATCAAAGCGCTGATGCTTCTCATGAATGTCAGATATTTTCTTAGACATGTTTCTAATGAAATTACTATATAAACTTCTTTTAAGAAAGAAATGAACTTCATGAGAAAAATCTATGACAATGCAAGTCAGTGATTCTTGGTAACTTCGAGCAAATATTCAGTATGAGCTGGGTTAACAGTCTCTATTCCCATAGTGTACTAAGATAAAATTTCTAGTTCTTTTCTTAATTTCTGATTCGGTGTGGTAGTGTTATTGAAGTTAAATCTTCCAAACGTGCAAAACGTTATTAAATCAAATAATATAACTATTTAATAAAAATTTGTTCCCAAGACTTTAGGAGGCATTCTAAACGATAAATAAGAAAATATTTGAAAATCCAATGATTTGCAGTAGCCGTAACGTTGAAAATTGGTAATACTCAAAGTTTTCAAAAGGTTTATGGAAACACGATAACATCATAGTCATCCTCAAATAAATTCCATCGAAACTGAACATTTTATGCACAAAATTTACTTAGAATCAAGAAAAAAGAAACATTAGAGGATTCAAAAGATTCAAAATGAAGATACTTTCCGAAATGAAATATACAGTATTTCAGGAAGTATTCACTTAACTTCTAACTTGGTTGTAATGAGCATATGCGAGACACAAAATGCATTCGGATGCGTAAAAAAAAAAAAAAAAAAAATCTGAAATGTTTCAGATTTTAAATTACGTCCAAAGGGGCGTTTTTTAACATTTTGTGTGTTACCTTTCTTTATTAAATATCATGTTCCTCGCACTTAAACCATAAGATCCAGTGCAACAGCAATATCGCAAAATAGTTTTAAAACGAGCATATCTTTAGAATTTCCGATACAGAGACTCACGCGCTGGAGATAAAAATGTTTTTTCTGCACAACGTTGCCATTGCTCGCTTTGAAATCCTTGAGTTTGTTAATCAAAAATTCGTCAAAGTTTTAAAAAATAGGAAATCGATCATAAAACAAATTTCAAATTTCAAATTTGGTCTTCCACATGCTCATATTCGTTGGAGGATTACGTTATTCAAAATTCGATGACTCTATGTACCGTTGTTTTATGACAATGTGAGAAATATACATACATTTACGCAGATTTTCATTATTTAATTTCTTCAAATATAATGCAGGACTCTAACATTTTATGGCAACAGTTTGAAAAGTGAACCGACATTTATCCTTCCGACGCAAAATGCCAAAACGAAAGAATTCTTCGGGACTCAAGTCCCTTTGGACTAAAAAAGTTAAAAGATATTTTTCTTATTACTATGGATATATTCTGCTGTAAAAAAATAGTATTTGCAGATATCTTGTTGTCATTCTATTTTTCTTCTCTATTAGCTTCAAAGTTTACTCTAATTAATTTTCATGTTTTTCCATCAGTCCCCATAAGTACTATACTACGTCTGATTTCTTTGAGTCTTGCTGTCCATCAATAAAAGTGAAAAGACTTTAAAAATTCATATGAAGAAACTCTGAATTATAATCTCATGTCAGGAAATGAAAATGAAAAGCTTGTTAATCTTCCAGTCTAATCATTGTTGCCTTTCATTTCTTCTTCCAACATATTTTCCTGTTAATATTATTAAACAAATCTTCACTGGCTGACTTCCGTGCTCTTCAAAAATCAATGAACTTTAATTCCACATAAGCACAATATATCACCTTAAAATAGTAATTTTCAATAAAATAATTAATCATCTGTAAATTTAACTTTATATTTAATTCTGTTAACTATCAAAATTTAATTTAAAAGTCACTTTTAGGAGCACTTACACACCTAGTCTCATAAATGTGTTACTCAGGCTGTGAGTTTTAGCTAATAGGTGTAGTTTAATAATCTTTTTAAAATAAAGGTAGTTTAAGTAGAGTGCACGTGTGGAACATTTGATCCTGATAAAGAAAGATGCATTTCGGATCTTTTGAAATGTTATGAACCTTTTCATCTGAAATCTACTGCCGCCCAACAGGATAGTGGTTAGTGACTTTGACTACCGTACTGAAGGGCACGTGTTTGAAGGCATAGATATTGTAAACGGATAATGTCTTTGCGACATGGGGCATTTAAAATTTTTGGCTCTCCGAAAGTCCTCTCGTGTGCTTTAGTGGTAGCGAGAGAGGGAGGGGAAACATTAAGACACTTCACGCGAGGGACAAAATCTCTCTCAAAATTTCTCTCTCCCAGTACTCTTCCGGTAGCGGGGCTGAACTGCGCATCAAGGCTCATGGCACACGAGAAGCCCAAAAATTGCATTTCTTGTTACAGCATTATTTGTGTGTTTTTTTCTGAAAATGCCAAACAAATGAGATACGATAACAACAATACTAAATGCTTTGGCGATTTTTCACCATATTACCAAAAGTTTTTCAGCCAAGATTATTTAATGCAGATAGTACATACAGGCACTGGCAACAGAACTAGGTGAACTACCAGTATCCAATTAACTTATCCATTTAGCCACTCATAGGCACCTGTATGGATCCTTACTTTTGTCCACATGTAACAAGAAGATGAAACAGTTTACCTTAGAAATAATCCACATAGGCAATAGGCAAGCTGACACTTTTTTTAATGAATAATGACCTGTTTAAAAAGTTTCTGACAATACAGCGCTACTCCAGTGCCTGGATTCAAGACATCTAAAATCCCGTTATCCGAACGACTGTACGTTAGATAAATGTGTACGAAATATAGTTTGGCGCAGTGCATTTGGCAGATATTATAAACGTTAAAGTAAATAAATACTTATAGAAAGCAATTAGATTGTATGTGTAGACATGCCGTTCTTTGTTCATCGAGGGAAAAATTTAGTTATAAGAAGTACTTTCGAGAAGAAGCTTTCGAAAAACAGAGTAAATAAGCACGATGACATTACGTCTATTCCTTCTTCGTGCAAGGAATTTTTATTTTAAAATATGCAACGTAACTACAATTAGTTATATCATGATCGCATTTTGGTGTGCAGTGTTCTTTTCAAGAGTGTTTTTTTTATTCATATAATTTTATCGAGATAAGTCTATTCTGCATTTGCTCAAAAAGGGTCTTTTTAACTGTTAACTCTTTTTTTAAATTAAATATACTAGACAAACAAAAATTTCTATTATTTACATGACAGTAAACTCGTATTTGGCCTACATGAACAAAAAAGTAATAAAATTATTCAGTTTTGTAGGACATCCGTAAACTGGTTATGATTCCTTTTACTTTATGATGGCACTGAAACAATAGAATTTTTAAATGTTTAATTCAGTTACAATATATAAACGGAAAAAGAGAAAAAAAATGAATGAATTAGAATTAAAATTAAATCAGAGAGAAATAAAATTGTTGTTTTACTTAATTGATTGCGACAAAGCACGCGATGTTTAGACGTTTAGCTGCTAGAGATTTATTTAGTTTTAAAAAAGTACAAGCTGTTTTGAAAACACACATATGAAGCGGCTCGCAGACAATAAGGCTATATCTAGGTATGTAATATATGGAGATTCGAAGGCTATTTTATTATTTAAAAGTGCAATGCAAATATTTATTAAAGTTTTCAGTTCCATACGTTATAAATTATATGAAATGAAAGATGTTATAAAAACGAACGAAATAAAGATTAAAAATTATTAAAAAGTACGCTTATTGAATAGGTCTATTGTATTTATTATCATAACAAATGCTTATATTGCTTTTAAATCACTTTTTTAGTTAAATACCTTACTCTCTTATTCTGACAGATAAATTAAAGACCTTTTCGAATATCGAAAGGCAACTTCTTTGGAAAGTGGCAATTTTTCAGACCGCGTAGATAATTCTAGCATAATGGCGACCAAAAAAGGAAGTACATTAAGTCATAAATGTACTTCCTTCTAATGTTAAGTCCATTAACTCATTACTGAATATAACTAACAACTAAAGCATTGTCAGGAAAACTGATTACATTAGCAGGTAAGGTTTTAGAATTTCAAAATTTCATCAGCGATTCCTGTGGAATAATCATCTTTTCTTAATGGCCGTGCTAGAATTTAATTCCATGACGAATTTGCGGGTTATTCGCTTTGCTTACTTTCAAATTGCTTACAAAGGAAGAGTCACGAAAATGCTAATTTTTTTTTTCTGCTGAAAGCAAGATATTCTTGAAAACAGAACAAAATCCGTCGTGAAAATCGCATTTTGCTGAACGAATAATGAGTCATTCCTGAATCACGATTGCATTGTCGGGTGATGTTTCGCTGAGTAATAAGTGGTATAGAAACGCATATGGAAGACGGAACTGATAATATTTTAAATCAGGTATTGCGCAACCTGACTAAAAGAATGGACGCAAAGACGAATACGCACTTGTTTCTCCTTCAAGAAAGAATACAAAACGAATAAACCTTCTTCGCTAATTTTTTTTCTTCTTCAAGACAGAAAACAAGACCAATAATTTCCTCTGTTAATTTTTAACTTTATTTATTTGTTGCCAAGTCATAAGAAGATATTGTCGTTACACTTTTGAACGAAATTTTGGTTTTTGTTTGGTTAAGTGCAAAATTTTCTTTCGTAATTTTTCGTGGATCTATAACATGACTCATTTTTATGCCTGTACTTGAATAATTAAATCTTTGGAATGATACTGGAGTAATAAAATTCCATCTATGAAAATTTCTTACTCCAGCTCAAAGCCGGGTTTAAGATTAGTGAATAAGGCACTCAAATGAAAATTCAGGTAAACAACTAAGGATGCTAAACAAAAGCATACAATTATACAGGAAATCTTTAGTTCTGTGTGTTGGATATAAGGACTGTCATATGACATTCATTTATCAGCTGACGATAGCTAGACACGCTTTTGCTCTAGTATTTATTTTTTTTTTAATAAAATATAAGGCGAATGTTTATAAAAGGCATAAGTGCTAAAACGAACTTATCTGCTTCGATGCATTCGCCTCGTTTATTGGAAAATTATATATATATATATATAATTATATATATATATATATATATATATATTAAAAATCTGATGTGTACACCACATGTACGGAATATTAAATTATGCGCATTTTTTCTTGCATTTCATTTAACTTATTAGATTGAATTAAACCTACCTTCGCCGACAGCGCATAAACTAACCCTATAATAGAATAAATGCATTCTTTAAAATTCACTTTGTTTACCATAGCGACACTCTGGCGCTAGGTTTACTTAACAGTATTATATTTCGTTCATATTATAATTCAGAATGCACAAATTTTATATCATTTAAAGAATTATCTAATCGTTGCCACATGTTCTATTCAAATACTGTAACAAAGCTAGAACGATGTATAAAAGAAATTAAGCAAACAAAACGAAAAAGAAACGGTTTTTCACAGACGATTGAGTATTTCTCATTCAATTAATTCAGTTTTCACTTCATGACAAGGCAAAAATACATAAAAACTCAAAATATCTGTGTTAAAAATTACGAAGTAAATCTTAAACGCTTATTTCCTCGAAAAAATTCGCCCACCAGCGGCCGAGTGGTAAAGTCGCTGAACACTGGTAGTTCGGTCCGAGGTTCGAATCCCGCGAACGGGCTGGCTGCATGGGCGTTTTCGTGGTTTTCCCCTTGTGTAACGTGTATACGAGCCAGTTTCCCTTAGAAAGTCCTCCACGAAAGGCATCCCTCCTCTTAGGCAGATAGCCCTAGTGTGCTTTGCCATAATTAAATACACCACCACTACACCACACCACCTCGAAAAAATTCCAGAAAGGATTAAGCATGATTTAATTTGCAATAATAAATGAAGGCGTTATTTTTGCGTTGCGAAGCTTAGTGTCTATATATTGGCAACAAATCTGCAACTCTGCTGTTTCAAATGTAAGCAAATATGTCCACCATGTTATTTAAAACTTAACCGCACTTAAACAGCTTTTAAATTGTTGATAATTGTACAAATATTGCTTCCAGAATTACGAAAGGCATAAAAACTTTAACCGGAAGATAAAAACAACATAATTCAATCATTTTTAAAGCAAAAAATGTACAGTTTACAAACATATAAGAGTAAAGAAACTGAGATCACTGAGCCGGGTAACAGAGTGGATATATTTATAAATATATTTATATACGTTTGGTGCGGCCGATTGCAACCAAAATACGAGTTGCACATCTACATGTTATAGCAGTCCTATATACAAAATTTCAACGTTCTGAGGCTACTCGATTTTGAGTTATGCGAGATACGTTCGTACGCACGTATGTACATACGTTCGTACAGACACCACGAAAAATTCTCTTCAGAATTCATTTTAAAGCAGTTTTTTAGTTTTTTTTTTTTTTTTTTTTTTTTTTTTTTTTGAGGAAAAGAGCCTTACTATTCTGTCCTTACGTATAGATATTACGCAAAAATATCATTAAATTGCATTCGAAAGCGGTCAAAGTGGATATTTTCGTTGAAATATGCTGCCTGAAGCTTTTCGCGATTACAATACTTCCTTTTTACTTCGTACAAGGAAGTAAAAAAGGGGGGAAGTACAATAACTTGTAATGTTGTACATTTCATTTTCAATCACCCTTGTTTATTCTTCGGATGTTTTTCCAGAAGACGTCGCTATTTATGTGCAGTTAGTGGACTTTGGCAAGTTTTGATGACTAAGTAAGGAGCTTAAGTCAAACTAATGAGGGACAGCAAAGAACAACTAATTTCGGGAGTATAATATTTTCTATGAAAGTTTAGTCTATACAATTCGTTACACAAACTGCTATTACTTCTCAAATTTTATTGTTAGAAAATATTATATTCACTAATTTTATTGTTAGAAAATATTATATTTACTACTGGGAAAGCTCATGTCTCTTGAGAATAAATTAATGCTATTAGTTTTTCTTTTTCTTTTTTTTTTATCTGGATTGTTTATAACATAAAATTCTTTTAATATTCGTTGATGTATTTCGAAATTAAAAGTTAAAAATCATAAGTTTTTAAAAATAAATTTCTCAATTTTTGATCGAATAACTAATTTGGTGCCCCTTTTATTTGTTTACCTGAGGAAAGTGCCTCAGGCCCGTCCCGGCCCTGATAGAAGTCATTAAAAGTTGTCCTTAGGACGCAGAAGGGCACATGTAAAAACGTAAAAAGGAATTTATCCATGTAATTCTTGTCATAATAATTTCTTTTGTAATGCAACATAAGATTAAGTGGTCCCAGAATATTAAAGTGCTTTAATGCACTTTAATATTCTGTGCTTTAATATTAATTATTATAATAATATTCTGTGCTTTAATATTAATTATTATAATAATATTCTGTGCTTTAATATTAATGTGCTTCTGGTTAAAAATAATAATAATGGTAGGTAGGTAGATAGGTTACGGAGGACTGGAACTCCTGGTGTCTAACAGAGGTAAACAGGCATGTGTTCCACGCCCTCCTCTAACTACAGCAAAAGCTCCCTGGAGCCACACGAGGCTGCACCAGGAGATTATTGAGGTTGTCAAAGGGAAGTGCATGGCCTTACAAGGGCATTAAGGATTGTATTACAGATTGAAGAGGCAAGCTGTGGTGTAACAGATGGTAGGTAGTTAAACTAAAAATACCGTAAGACGTGCAACTAAATAAACATAAATACACATAGGCAAACAATACACAAAACACAATGCGTAAAATGCATAAAAAGAGAGCACATAAAACAGGTACATACACATAGTCACTTAAGGCACAAAAAGACAAATGGAGTACATGAAGTCACATGAAAGCTGAAGCACAAGGTTAGTGTTGGGCATTTCTGTTGTATATAAATACAGGTACATCTTGAATGATAAATCATGAGTTCATGAATACTCATGTGTGTAGAAGAGTTCAGTTATATTGCTAAGGCGTTGATTATTGTAGCGTCGCTAAGAACATAGATAAAAAAACACTGATTAAAATAGCACGAGGATGTTGAAGCACTAATTATTGGGCAGTGCCCCAGCAATTGTTGCACTGTGAGGCACACAAGCGTTCACTAACACTGCACAAGAAGATGCTTGTTCACATGCTGTTGAAGGGATTACGCATATATCATTAAGGAGGCACAACACATCTCACTAACTGTACTTGCGAATTGTTAGTATTGCCACTTTAGATTGGTGGGCATGGGAGCTTAAACGCACAGTTGTGGTGAAGCCCAGTTATTGCAAAATCCATTGGACTAGTCTTAAAGCTTATATCATCCGTAGACCAGAGCGTCTTTTAGAACGGTAGGCAAAGGTCTGTGTCCAATGCCGCGATGGTATTCATGATGCTGGAGATTGATTCCTTATAACGCTCCTTTATGCGTTATAAGGAACCGGTGATAGGCGTTCCTATTATTTGTAGGTAGCGGAAGATGGTGTGCAGCCGTCAAAGGACATTAAAATATGTAATGGTCTGGTGACCCATCTGATCCGCAGACACAGATATTAGTATTTGAGATGCCATGGCGATTGTAGTAACTTGGAAACGGGCCGTGACCCGTGATGAAGTAGGTGAGAGGTGCTACGGCAAAGAGTCCGTCGGTGGAAACTTTCGGGAGGTCGGTGAAAGTTCGTCTGCATGTCTCGCATTCGGTCCACTCTTGTTGCCATTAGTGCATTCCTTGCTCTCGTAGGAGGCACTTTAGATAAGAGGAGGGCGCAGGTACGGTGATAGGTTGGGCTGTCGGGTTGGAAATTGCATCTTTGTCCAACGTGTCAGCAGAATAATAATGGTACAGGTAATAATAAAAATAAGGGTACTCTTCATAAGGGTACGGATAACTTTACGCGGAGGTCCTCTTTATGAAAATTTCTACCTCGGCGACCTGTGGCCGACTTGGTTTTAAGGTACTCATCTTCATGACGGGGCAACTTGACAGAAGCCCTTCCAACAATTTTTGCCGTCTCAAAGATGTTGGCTTTTAAAATACTTCTTCAACCTACATTTTTCGGTATTACTGTTACTTAAACAGTATTTTAGCTTAAGCAATTTAATGTAGTCTTATTAGATTTATATTAAAATTTTTCAAAATTTCGAAAAAGTAGAGAAAAGAGATTTCTTTCATAAGGGTAGTTACTCTTCTCAATGCATTTTTAAGCAAGTAAAATCAGTTATAATGTTCGTTTTTAGTTTTAATAAAGAAAAACTTTGCTGTTGGATTCTATCAGTCATTAACATCGAGTATGTGTTAAAACTTTTAAGACCTATTTAAATAAATAAAAAAAATATTAAAAAGATGTCATGCTAGATAAGCAAACTCAGATTTCTTCTACTTACACTGTTGAATTGAATTAGGAACAATTAAAAAAAAAAAAAAAAAAAACGCCGGAAAAAGAAACCGCCTAAGAAAGAGAAAAAGAGAAAAAATATTTGATGCTAAAAAAAATTTTTTTAATCTTAATTATTTTTTTGATTATTAAAAGCGCAGTTTAAGTAAAGAAGCCAGAATGACCTGTGTGTAAGATATAGTCATTATAACTTCTTTATATATATATACACTCTGATACCCGAAGAATTATTACATGTGCTTCGTCTATAAAATACTTTCTCCCTCCTTTCCGCATGCCTCCGTGGTGTAATTGGAAGCATTCTCGGTGCGTATTTGAGAAGTCCAGGGTTCGAGTCTCGGTGAGGGCATAGCACATTTTGCAGGTCTTGTGCCGTTCCTCATTTCTAATTTAAAAGTCTGAGTCTCGTGTCGTTCCTCGGTTTTTCTTTAATTGAGGGTGAATATAAGGAATTATTGCATGTCCTCGAGCATATTTTCATGGTATAAGATGTAAGTACGTCCAGAGCTAGCGATTATGTGATCCGAATTTAGCGAGGGCGCCCCTAATTTTTTAAGTGTTTTCTGCTCCGGATGAAGAGGGAAATTAATATCTCTACAAATTATTCATTTAGAAAGTAATTTTATCCGAAGTTCTTTATAATATTTTTTCAAATATTTTGTTTTAAACCGTTTAATGCCTTTGTCATAAATTAATGACTTTCCACTATCCGTAAAAGGTTAATCGCATATTTTCTAATTTGAGTTCCTTTCGTTTGCATCCAAAATGAAATGAAATGGTTGCGATGAAATTTTGCAATAGCGAATAGATTGCAAGCCCTTTCTATGTGTTTCCTTTTTCTTTCTTTCTTTTTTTCCTTTCTTTCTTTCTTTTTTTAGTCCAAAGGGATTTGAATCCCGAAGGACTATTAGTTTCGTTTTGGCATTTTGCGTCGGACTCATAAATGTCGGTTCACTTTTCAAACTGTTGCCACAAAATGTTAGAGTCCTGCATTATATTTGAAGAAATTAAATAATGAAAAATCTGCATAAATGTATGTATATTTCTCGTATTGTGATAAAACAACGGTACATAGAGTCATCGAATTTTGAATAACGTAATCCTCCAACGAATATGAGCATGTGGAAGACCAAATTTGAAATTTGAAATTTGTTTTATGATCGATTTCCTATTTTTTAAAACTTTGACGAATTTTTGATTAACAGACTCAAGGATTTCAAAGCGAGCAATGGCAACGTTGTGCAGAAAAAACATTTTTATCTCCAGCGCATGAGTCTCTGTATCGGAAATTCTAAAGATATGCTCGTTTTAAAACTATTTTGCGATATTGCTGTTGCACTGGATCTTATGGTTTAAGTGCGAGGAACATGATATTTAATAAAGAAAGGTAACACACAAAATGTTAAAAACGCCCCTTTGGACGTAATTTAAAATCTGAAACATTTCAGTTTTTTTTTTTTTTTTTTTGTCCATGTCTCAGCGCTAGTTACAGTGCTTGGGACTCAAAGTAAAACCATGTAGATGGCACATGGAAAATTGATAAATTTTGTTTGAGATGATTATGGACTAATATGCTACCTACTTGTATTTTCACATCCGTGGTGTTTACTGGTTATAGTACAACTGGACGTAGTAAGCATACAGCTTTTTCAAACAGCTACTGTGTATAATCGGTACATTATTACCTGAAATTCTCAAAATCCACTAAGGGTTTAAGGGTTTAAGGGTTGGGATACCCAGCCAAATAGCGTTTATTACAAAAAAATATACGAAAACAGTAGGAACACAGTACAGAAATACTGAAAGTAATTATACATGTAAATATGACGATTGATCTCCTATGTTAAATAAAATTAATAAATATTCAAAATAAAAATTTGAATAATTACTTGTTGTACATTCATCTATGCTCAAATATATGTTCAAGATCATAGCGCTCAGCTATACATAAGACCGAAAATTAACAATAAAAACCTTACATAAAGTTATCGCTGCAAAATTTATGCTATTATGATTTGCATAATTAAAATATACGCAGTAGAAGAAATACGTAACTTGCTGATTTTAGCACTTAGCAGTCACGTGATAACTCGAAAGCATAGGCAAGGAAAATTAGCGCTGCTGACGTATTGTGATATCTCGTATTGTGATAAAACAACGGTACATAGAGTCATCGAATTTTGAATAACGTAATCCTCCAACGAATATGAGCATGTGGAAGACCAAATTTGAAATTTGAAATTTGTTTTATGATCGATTTCCTATTTTTTAAAACTTTGACGAATTTTTGATTAACAAACTCAAGGATTTCAAAGCGAGCAATGGCAACGTTATGCAGAAAAAACATTTTTATCTCCAGCGCGTGAATCTCTGTATCGGAAATTCTAAAGATATGCTCGTTTTAAAACTATTTTGCGATATTGCTGTTGCACTGGATCTTATGGTTTAAGTGCGAGGAACATGATATTTAATAAAGAAAGGTAACACACAAAATGTTAAAAAACGCCCCTTTGGACGTAATTTAAAATCTGAAACATTTCAGATTTTGTTTTTTATTTATTTATTTATTTATTTATTTATTTTTTGTTTTTTGTTTTTTTTTAGTTTTATTCAAAAATTAACATATTATACATGTGTTGTTAAAATTAAAAACATTTATGATAATGTTATCGTACTTCTTAATTTTGCTTGGTTTATACAGTTCCATGGTTAAGAAAGTAATACTAGGGTAACAAATGCCAGAACTTTTAAAATAGGAATTCTTTTTGAGTTCATCTTTCATTTTTTTTAAAGATAAAATTTTAATTTTATGAATTGGCAATAATAAACATTAGTTTTATTTAAAAAAGAAGAGAAATATTTGTGTAAGTTTTAATTTGCTTCTTATCTATTTTTTATATTTTAAATATTTTTTAAAAGTAAGCCTTTTTTCATATGATAAGTCTGAAGTTTTTAGATCCTGTGTTTTCTTTCTCCTTTTTTTTTTTTTTTTTTTTTTTTTTTTTACGTATTGTATGCATGTAACAGAAAATATATCTATTTATTGAAAAAAATTCATGTTTTGTTCGATCACCTGTTTAAGACTCTAGCTTTAGAAGTTTACGTCAGCTTTTAGTTATCAGGTTGGAATCTTATTGCTTGTTAAATTGCAATATTCGTTTAATTATTTTTAATTAAATTTTGCTTTGCTTTTCAAATTGGATCAAGTACAAAATTTTGAACAATTGATTAATTTCTATGACGAAATACATTTACAGAAACAATTGTTTTTGTACTTCTTTTAACTATTATTTAAAATAATGACTCAAATTTGTAATCGAAATAAATTTATTTTAGTTAATTGAGTTGCTGTGCAAAATTAAATAAAATTAAATAATTGTTTAATAAATGTTCCAACTCGGGATTTTTTGAGTAATGGACGGTTAATTTTAAATTGACACACTGAAAGAAGTTAAAAAGGAATAATAAACTAATCTCATTTATTTAAGTAAAAAATTGTAAAAAATTTTTCATTTTCAAAGTCGGCTCTAAAAAAAAGCACCAATTTAAGAACCAGTATGCAGAAAGAAATATAACTTGAAACCAGTATGTTTGTTGATTATAATTGCTAGAAGAAGTAAAGAATTTTAATTAACAAAGCGAAAATTTTTTCTACTTCATATCATAATATTTAGTAGCAAATGACAATATATTTCTATGCGGATGAACTTATATTCGGATATTTTATTTTCTAGAGAAACTGATATATAAAAATTCTTTAATATTTTAAAAACTAGAAAGAAACCAAAGGACTTTGGAGTAATTAATTGATGGGCGAATTGCTTTATTGTGATAGACTGGAGTCATAAAAATAATGCACGCGTGGTTTCCAGACGCAGGATAATCAATTATCCGACAGCCAATAATAGCCCATTATCCTTGTATAAAGAACTGTTGGATAAGACAAGTATGTTGAGAACAAAACAATTTACGGTTTCTTTTATCTTTCGCCATCGATTATTTTTTACTCAAGAAAATGGGTTCCGAAGAAAAAGCAACAAGAGAGAGAAGCCTGGGGTGTTGTAGCAACACGGCGAGACATTCGTTACGGTTACAAAGGATTTTAAAATTTCTTCTTCAAGCTTGGATGAAGTTTAATTTCACTCGAGAGGCGGGTGACCCAGCCCCAGAAAGGGATCGGTTATGAAACGGGGAAATAATAAGGTCACTGGCGCTCGCTTTCGAGATTGCGAAGGTGGATCAGCTTTGTCAGACAGGGTCCTGTCACTCGGACGGTGATTAGAGAAATGTGTCACAATGTAGATCAAATGATGATTTAGTTGGTTTTCTCATCTCGAAAAGTTTATGAGAACTAACGATATTCCTACAGAAATGTGAAAACTCCGGTTCTTGTATCGACTCAACTGGTCAGCGTTAATGCTCGTTGAATTTTTTGCTTAATATGCACCCACAAAAAAGGTATCCAAATTTTCAAAATGCTTTTACCAGGATTTTTAATTTTCAGAGCTTAATGTTCACCTTTCCTTTGCTCCCCTTCTTCAGCTCAGCCCTGCTTCTTGGACATTTAATTAGTATTTGAGTAGGTACTGCAGGAATCAAGATGCAGTTTTATAGCACATAATGAAAAGTATTACCAAACTGTGCGAATTCTCATGACCATTTCTATCTCCGTCTTTTCGCTATTAATGGATTTAATTAATAGCCAAAGATCGAAATTGAGGCCGTACTGTAGCAATAAGTTATTTCAATTTATTCTAACATCAAATTCCTAGAGTTTAATTTAGTTATTTTCTCCTTGTTTAGATTCCCATCACCTTAAGTGAAATACTATACTTCAGTCATAGAACTCGAAGGAAGCTTTTAGTTCCCTCACAAGTTCTAGCTGAGCTTTTAAATTACAGTGCATTTTCCAGTTTCTCTACAAGCGGCACATTTAAAAAATACTTTTGTTTGGATTTAACTGCCTTTCATGCTATTTCTGTTACAACAATAAAATCAATTAACTCCAAATAAAACAAATAGAATTAAGAAGGAGTTTCAAATTTCTGTTCGCTGCCGAATGGGCGAAAAATAAAAAAATAAAAAGAAAAAAAAAGAAAGAGAGAAGGGGTAAAATCAAAATAACCTGAAAGGTTTCAGATTTTAACGGTCGCCCAAAAGGTTGTGAAGATTTTTTATAGCTCTCATTGAGCTTCTAGTTTACCAGTCTCCGTTGCATTCACTCCTGCTAACCCATTTTTTTTTTTGTCTTTTTAGCTTTATTATTAAGCATAATTTTCTTCACATTTAAACCATTTGCAGATCAACCACAAAATTGCAAAAATTTTAAAAGTAACATAGCAGAGCATGTTTAGAATTCTCGGTGCAGCGTTAATTGTTATCATACATTTTTCTATATTTTCACTATTTTCTCATTTCATCATATCAGTGCTGTTTTTATTGATATTGCTAGCAAAACTTTTTTCTTTGTTTTTTTTATTATTAACGTTTTCTATGTTAACTTTATTAATTAAATATCACGTTCTTCGCACTTATGTTAGATAAAATTTAATTCAATAGCAAAATCACAAAATATTTTAAATCAGTATATCTGTAGAGTTTCTGATAGACTTTCGCCCGCTGGAGATAAAAATTTTCATTCCACAAAGTGTTGCCATTGTCGCTTTCAAATCATTGAGTTCATAATCAAATATTCATTAAAATTTTACAAAATATGAAATAGCTAAAAAAACAAACTCAAAATTTCAAGCTTCAAGGTGTACATATTCGGGTTGAGACCTACGTTACTCAAAATTTGATCGAATTAAGTATCGTCATTTTTTTTACAATGTAGAAAACATGCATATGTTCATGCAGAATATTCTTATTTATTTTTTTAAAAAATAATACAGGGACATGGTGGCAACGATTTCAAAAGGTGATACATCCATTCATAGTGATCCAACGCAAAATTCTTTTTTGAGATAAATAGCCCATTTGGCACCCCTTTTAAACAAAAAAGAAAGAAAAAATAAAGGAAAAAAACAGGTAAAACATTGATGATAAATACATAGTATAGTTTACCAGTTTGTACTTTTCAATTGATTAAAACTGTGCTAAGCAATAAGATAATGTGTTGAGAGTACGTGCTTATAAATATGTATTTGGTTTCGTACAATATTTTATTACAAAAGTTGATATATGCTTTCCAGAGTTTTCTACTTTCCGTTTTAATCTTTGCGGAAAGCAGATATTGAGGAATAATTGCTGTCTGATTGTAATAATTACTATTGTAGATCTTAAGGATAGCTTGTTACAGACGAGAATTACAATACGAGATTATCAGTAGATAATCACCTCACTACCTAGTGCTGTGGGCTAAGGGTAGAAAATAAACTGTAATTTAATTCAAAAAAATTTTAATTGAATTGAATTCATTCACATAACAAAGATATTGATGCTGAGCCTCGAGAACTATGTTCGAACTCTAACTGTAACGAAGACCCACAAACCCCAGATTTTCGATGGTTCCAAAATTATCTTATAATTATTCTCTGTCATAAAGAGAAAGAAAGCGAGTGTCAGTCCCCTGAAGAATGTTGTGTTTCGTGTCGTAGTCTATCGTATTGACTTTTTATTAATGAAGTTTAACAAATCAACAAAGACGCATAAGATTCAGTTAATGAACTATAGCAAAACATCAGTGAAGGCTATTTTCCTGTTGGTCAAGCAACTCTTTAGTCATTCTTTCGCGCATTTATCGTGCTAAAGAACAAATGAATCAATAACTGAAAGGCTCTTTATTCGCTTACAGGTAGAGCAGGTTTTATAGTAGACTTCCTAGGCGAAGTCCTCTCAAATTAATGATGCGTGTGAAGGATACCGTAGCAACTAACCCAATATATCACAATCTAAGAAAATAACTGCCATATCCAGTGGCTTTATTCGTTAGCTGTCGAGAGGCTTTGAAGATGGAGAAGGCTTCGTCGTATTATTATTAAATGAAGAATTATTTGCATTTAAGCAAATTAACAGTTTTTGTAACATTATAGCAGATGTTAATCATGAAAGTCGGACTGCATGTGTGGCAGTAATTTTTTGTCCGACTTCCCAAACTCGATATTTGAACAGATCTGGTAACCTGGTGTCCATAAATCTTGTATCTAATACACCAAGAATTCTGGAGAGAAAAGCCTGCCTGAATGCAATGGTAACCCCAATGACTCGATTTTGCTATGGTCTGGTAATTGTAGATCCACCGTTGGGTCTACTCCGGTACAGTTTTGCTTGAGGCTGACCTCCTGCAATTATTAAAAATTGTAATTTTTAACTAGATTCAAGTTCTTATAAATGTTAGGATTCACAAGTAAAGCATGAAGAAATAAGTTATAATATCGACTGAAAAATGTAATTGACTGATATAAGAATAAAATAATTTGCATAGTGAAGGGAAACAATGAAGGGGAAGATTGAGTACGATGATGATGGATTTTGTTTTAGGAAACGAAAATAAAAAAAAATGGATTTTCATAAAAACTGCCACATCGGTTATAAAAATTTGGAACAAGACGTTCCTTATCCTGCCTGACGAAGGCAGTTCTGGAAATGGAGAAGAATTCTGTGAATGAAATTGGAAAACGGACGTATACGCAATATATCAATTACATGTTGGTAAATAAGAAAAAGATCGCAAGTCGGTGGTAAATTATCTCATCTTCAAAGTGTCTGACTCGAGTATGGTGAAAATTTTCAATAGACACCAAGATATAATATTAACTGTAGAGGTTAGTAAGATTTTTCATTTTTCTTTTTCTTTGATGTTTTGAAGCATTGGAAAGAAAAGTGTCCTATCTATTTACTTATTTTTTGTTTTATTATTTTCGTTTTTTATATTGTTACGTAATATTTAATTTAATCATTAAATTTATGTAAGAGTAATGGAAAATGATTGTTTTTTATGTTTAGTACGCTTAAGATGTGTAGCTGCTGAAATCGTTATATTTTATGTGTGGCTGCTGCAACCGTTTGTATTTAATATCTCTAATAGTCTTGTACTTAAAATTCGCTAATTGATAACTTCTTATGAAATGTATCCCATAAAATTAAAATAAGAAACTTATTGACGCTTCTGAGTGTTATTTTGGAAACATCTCTGGTACAAATAAACACGGCAATTTTAAAACGTGACAGTGTATCTTAGATATAATTTAATTTTGCGCAATCTTTGCCTAACTCTTTTTTTTCCACCGCAAGATATACAATTATTTGATATTTTAAGAGCATTATGAACTTGTTTCTTTACAATCTTGAAATATTTTGGCTAATATTTTTAAAACGACTTTATAGTGGGTGTTTGCACATTTTAAAACGATTTCGATAAAGAATTAAATACAAATTTGGACATTTTTGGTAACAGCTTATTGTATGAAATGAGAAATATCGTCTGCTACTTTTAAATTTATTCTTCTTTCAAAATGTTACATGTAAACAAGCTGTGGATTGAAGAATAAGTTTTTGAGCTTTCCGAAAAGAAATATTACTATTTCATAACTCAAAAACGTAGCAAAATGCATGGTATTAAAATTTCTAAGTGTAAAATAAGCAACGTTATTAATCTAAAAGGGAAAAACTGTTAATCATTACTTTACATAGAAAGAGGTCTCCAAACCAATACTCAAAAAAGGAATGTACTGTTTCTAACGTTCTTAAAGTTAAATCGTTGGTAACAAGGAAAAATCAGCCGACGCACAAATCAGAGTTTTTAAATGCATCTGTACCAACAATAAATAAAATAACAAGGCAAGATTTGCAGCTTTAACGTGCTAGAGAACATAATATTCACCACTTTTGCCGAGGTATGTGGCTCATCCCAGAATTATTTGTAGAATCCTGTATGAAAACTATTTAGCAGGAGATAAATATAAATATATTATGACTCTTGATGAAGCATGTTTTTATCTAAATGATTGTAACAACAAAAGGTCTCTTTATTATTGAAAACGGAGGAAAAAAATGTACAAAACTGGTTCGGTCAATGCACAGAAAGTTTCAGTAAGGGTTTTATGATTGTCACAGGATTCTCTTACAGTTGAAAATTCAAAATTAGAAAAATGGGCAAAAGCGTTAAAAATCAACTCGCGCACTATTAAAAGAAAGTTTCCCGTGTGATGTTTATAGGAGAAATTCCATTTCTTTATCCCGAGGACTTTCAAAGAGCGAAACTTCATCAAAACGATGCAACAAATCATACTTCAAAAGATGCCGCTGTATTCCTTAAAAAAATGAAGACTGATACAGGTATTGCATATATATCTTTTCAATGAATTCCTACAAATTCTCTTAATGTTTCACTTATGGACAATCGGCAACTGGTGTCTTGAAAAATTATCTTTCTGAGCGCTAACTCGCCACTACTCATGCACTCGGGAAAGTAGTAGAAGAAGAATGGATATCATTGTCCTTGGAAGTTAAACGAAAAGTCCTTCTATCATGGAAATCACGAGACAGACATATAGTCCAGAATACAGGCTATCCGATCGAACATTTAAAAAATACTCTTAACATTTTAACCATTTATTAAACAGCACCAAAAGCTTTCTAAAAAATACAAACACCTAGTGCATATATCGGCAGTCGACATCTAATCAGATTTCATTGAAACAGTCATGAGATCATTGACCTTACCTTATTTAATTAAAAAGTTTGATTTTGGTGTTTTTTTAATGTGTCGTGCATGGCAAAGTAAGGAACAATACGCATTAAAGAAGAAAAATCTGCTGTCTGGAGGCGACATATACAAAGATGTTATCAACGCTTGACCGCATATTCTTAAATGACACCCTAAACAAGGTTCTTCTAGTCAGAGATTTTTACTATAATTTGCTACAGTCGTATGTATGACAGTAGGTCAAAGCATTAGCTTCGTTGCAGTATTTGTGCTAAAATCATTTTATCAAGCGATGCATGCCATAAGTAGACTAAATTCACAATTCATATTTATAGAAATTGTGATCGTCTTTCAATGATCATACTAGAATCTATAAAATTGTATAATACAATTCTAAATCTATCGATTCTGATAAAATTTAAAATTACAAACTACCTCCTCATTTGTCAAAAATGAACCAATCTTATATTCTGATATATCAGTATGTTTTCCAGCGTTAAAGAATTTTAAAAGACTGGACACATTAATTCTTATCTTTGCCTGTAAGTTATCAATTAATCGGCTAAATCTTTCTCTGTAATTGATGATCATTCTTCACATTATCTTCTTATCAGTTAGAACAAAAAATAGATAAACTTCAACATAAATTGGATTATTTACCTACACTGTCTTTAGAAATTTAATATTTTAGTTTACTGAAGTAATTCTCGTTTAAGCTGTTCTTCTCATTATAACTCAAAACTTGAAAGAAAGTTTAGCTAACAGCTGATAGGTATTATTGTAGGAAATATTAGGTGAAATGTTTATGTCTCTTTTATTGACTGTATGTAAACAAACCGCGTTTGTGCTTAACAAAGGCATAAAATATAAATAAAATAAATTACAGACATTATGAGCGAGCTCTTAAAACATTCACTACTCGAATCTGAAGATAATTTTGATAAAATTACAGACATTATAAGCGATCTCTTAAAACATTCACTCCCGGAACCTAACCCATTCTTAGATTCCTGAACAGTGCATCATAAAAGCATATTATAGAGGAAAGATTTTAATTTATTTGCAGTTTATTTAAATTCTTTGTCATTAAGGTAGAGTTGATGGGATTGTAGTTAAATAGTCGTGTCGTTCCTTTCATTTCTATAATTTGCTTTTATTACCTTAGACCAGGGTTTCTATCTCTATGACCGCGGGCACCATGGCGCCCGCCGGTCGTTTAATGTGTGCCCGCCGCTGTGCGATCACAATAAAAATGTTTTAATTTTCAATAAAATTCTATGTAAAAGTTTTTTCATTTTTAATGAAATAGAAACTGCGTCCAAGACAGATATTAGCACAAAGCGAAATGCGGTCGATCTCTTCTTTTTTTATTTGCATGTATTATTTATTAACTCTATTAGGCGTGCAATAGAGTTAATAAGTAACTACATTATTTATTAACTCTGTTGCATGCATTTTTTATTTGCGTGTATTATTTATTAACTAACTGTATAATTTATTAACTTATAAGGTATTTCTCCCGCCTTCCTAACGTGCCTTCGTGATGTAGTGTTTCTGCACGCTAGGCCGGTATTCCAGAGGTCCGTGGTTCGATTCCCGGCGAAGGCGATTGCTCATTTTTCATCTTGCCTGCTTCAAAAAATACCAAATGTCTCTACAGTGGCGCCCGAACTAAAAGGGTGTTGTATGATAATTCTTCTCACCCAGGATTTGGCAATTAGGTCCCGTAATAACCCCAGTCTCCCTTTGAAAGGGGGAGTATATAAGGTATTTCTCCCACCTTCCTAGCGTGCCTTTGTGGTGTAGTGGTTCTGCACGCTGGGCCGGTATTCCAGAGGTCCGTGGTTCGATTCCCGGCGAAGGCGGTTGCTCATTTTTCATCTTGCCTGCTTCAAAAAATACCTAATGTCTCTACAAACTCTATCCAACTATAAATTCACATTGAAAAAGTAAATGTTGCCTTTCCATCCAACAGATATTCTAGAATGTGCTCTTAGGGACAAAAAGATTGAGGACCCCCGCCTTAGATTATGACTATGTATTGTATAATTGTAGTGGAAATCTTGGAATCACAGTTCTTGTAATTCTGTGAGAAATGATATAAATAAAATATATTAGATAGATATTGACTTTGGTGTTTCTGGTCTAGTTAATAATACTGGAATGTAGACTGGAATTAGTTCCCAAATTAAAATAAATAACCACACACGCGCTAACTTACAGGATAATAACTGAGAAGAGATAAAAAGTTTATTACAGTGTGTTAGGAATCGTTATGCTCTTAATCGAATGTTTTAAAGCACACAGAAATTCTGATCTTCCTCAATATTAGCTTAGCTTCTTTTCAATTTTTCCTGTACTAGCCCTCTAGGAACTTTTTTAAAAATACAGCTGCACCACATTTTGGCTGCTTAATCTAATTTTTTAATAGATCGTGAAAGAAATATAATTACAGCGTAATTAAAATTTCGGACCCAAGGTCGACTTCATTTATCAAACGTTAATGAAATAAATGCTGATGTATTCGAGTTCTCGGAAATTAGATGTCCTTGGATACAAAGGTTACTACTGTAACTCGAGCATGTAGCATGTAGATGAATGAGATCAGTAAAATGGAATATGAGAAATTCATTTAAAATGAAGGCATCCAACCGTTCATGGGAAAAATTGCATTATGAATGAATAGTGAAGGTTCCGTGTTTAATGTGAAATAGTTACAATTACAAGGAATTGTAATTGCAGGCAACTTGTATAAAGTGGAATTATAATACCTTAAGCTGAATGGCACTGTAAACTTGGGCATTTTAAATTATGCCTAAAAGTGTTAACAGGGACAGCCTTGGGAACACATGCAGCCGCACCGCGCTGCAGATTTTAGGGGCGGGAAATTTTTTAAAATTTCGGGTTGTCCTGAGCAGATAATTTTGGAGTTACAGAAATGGCATATTCCGGCAAGAAGCTTAGCAACGGCCCTGGGTGTTAGTACACCAAAGCGCTTAAATAAGAAAGAGGATTGATTAAAACTTCGCATATAGAACCGTACATGAGAGGGTGCCTCCTTTGCTTCCAAAAAACCACCATTATGTAACTACATATTGATTTATAAGGTGTTACCATTTCTAAGAATAGGCCCGAAAATGCTTTCAGAATATTCCTTGAATGTTATTGAGCACTTTGCTCGCGTTCTATTGGATACTTGTTTGACCAGAAAAATCTTCAAAAAGATCTTCATTTCTTTCATTGCCCAAAACGATCGTATCTTCCATGTTTTAACCCAAATGTGCGTTAACCCATATGGGATATTAGTCTCGAAACGGCATTTTGCGTCAAATTACTATAAACGGCAGTATCACTTTTCAAACAATTGAATCCAAATATTTCCTCCTGTGTTATATTTAAAGAAACTATATAATGAAGAATCCACATAAATGTATACATGTTTCCCACATTGTGAAAAACAATGGTATCTACAGTCATCAAATTTTGAATAACATTGTCCTCCACCCGAACATGGGCACCTGGAAGCCCGAATTTGGAATTTCGAAACTGCTTTAATGTCTATTTCATATTTTGTAAAACTTCAACAAATTTTTGATTTAAAAAACTCAACAATTGCAAAGCGAGCAGTGGCAACTCTGGAGCGAATAAAACATTTTTATCCCCAGCGCGCGAGGCTGTCTATCGGAAATTTTAAAGATATGCTATTTTTAAAAATTTTTAGCCCAGTGTGGCATTAGCCCAAATGCCACACTGTAGAATGTGTATGTGTCTGCAAATGAAAAAAATTTCCGTTTTGGCGTACTCACTGACAAATAAGAAATTTCGAAAGGCAATAGATATAAGTTATTATAAAGTTGGCTTATTAAGAAACATAGAAAATTTTATTAACTGAAATTATTGTTGTATGGGAACCATTTAAGGAACTGGAATTTTTGATTTATAAAACTTTCTAATTTACAATGCTGACAATCATCTCATAAAATTCTTTGCATCTGAAAAATTTTGTGATTAAAAATATATTTCCCTGCGGTTCCTCTAGAATCAAAATTTAAAGAAATAAAGCCCGTAACTAATTTTCTGAAATAGTTTTAAAACATCTAATCCATTTTGGACAGAAATATTTGAGTATGTTATCTTTTATTACTTTGCTTTCTTTCTTTCTTTTTTTTTTTTTTTTTTTTTTGATTTTGTCATCTTGAAATCTAAATCTAGCTATAATTTGGGAATTATATTGAAAAAACTATGTTATTCACTCAGCATCTTTCAGTGACACTGACTAAACTATATTTGAGCAATGTGGACAAAATCTATTTAGGTGAGATTGCATGAAATGTATAACTCGTAGAATTTACGAATGATATTTTTTAACTGAAGTGATACATCCCTGGCAATATCTGCGAAATATGTAGTTTTATTAATTTTGCACTGTTGGAAGACATTAGTTACTAAGACGAAATTCATTTATCATTTCACCATTTACCTTTAAGCTTAATGTTTACACTACTTACAATTTCAACATTTACATTTAAAAACCTAAATAGAGCAGAATTAAAAAAAAAAAAAAAAATTGTTTGATTTGAGCATGAATTTAACAAAACAGCAATTTAGGAATACCTGTGCAGATATTTTGTTCAATAATTCGCTTCAAGAATACTAGTTTGGGCATTTCGTATAATAAATTTTAATGCCTATTGTAATAAATTTTAATGCCTTTAATTGTACCTGCTATATTACTTTTGTAATTGAAAATAAAAAACTTTACATTCCTGTATAAAAAATTACAGCATTCGTAATATGAACTACATTATACTGCAGAAATGGTACTTTTTTATATGCTTAGATTTCAAAATTAAGATTGAAGGATTTGAATATTTCCCGTGACGAAATTTTGAGTCTTACAGAATCTGATTCAATGACTTTCATTTTTAATATTGACGAACCGTATCAATTTGAACAATCAATTGAATAATTATTTGAACAATATGTAAAGGCCTTTATCTATTAACATCAAAATGACGCATTTAACAATAAAAATAAATGCAAAAAATACGATGCTTAATACTTTTTTCAGTTCACATAGAATTGCTTGGTCAAGTTTTCTGACCTAAGTGCGTTATTCTAACGGAATTAATTATTTCTCATGAAACACGTTTATTCTTCGTACGATACAATTATTTTAAATGGCGGGATAATTAAATAAAAGAATGAATGATTTTTATTTTTTCGCTTTTTACCTCTTATTCTTTTATGATACGATTTGCAAAGGAACTCTGCCGTAGACTGTCATTCAAGGTTTTCTAGCAGCCCGTCTTTTCTTCAGTGGCAATGGCAACCTTGTCTAAGGAAGCCCGACGGTCACATCGAACCGAAGGTTAAAAAATAAAATGATACTTCCCGCAAAATAAGGATCGAGTATCTGCTGACGAGTTCTGAATTTTCCGCTCTTTACCCCCCTCCCCTCTTCTCTTCCGTTCCTTGAACCATTTTCGATTTTACTACTGCTTATGTTGAGAAAGCTGTAGATGTTTATCTTGAAGGTTTGTGGTTTGGTTTACTATGACACATCTATAAAAAAAAAAAAAAATTGCGAGTGAAAAGGATTGCATATTTGATTTCACTGCCAGCTTATAAAACAGAACATTTTAAATGAACTAGATCACTTAATGAAATATGTGATCTTCAGTAAAGAGCAATGCTTTGTAAAAAAAAAAAAAAAAAAAAAAAAAAAAAACAGCAGAAATTTTTCGTAAGGTACAGTTTTTAAGAAACATAGAAAATGGTTTAAATTTGAAGTTTTTTTAAAAAAAATTTCATAAAACAGCGTAAATCTTTTGATATCACTCTAATTAATGCCTTTGATTGCTTCCCGGCCTTCAAAAAGATTTTTTCCTTCTTTATAAGAAGTAAAGGAAGTATTGTAATCATGAAAAATTCCGGGTATCATATTTCAAAGAAAATACCCATTTTGACCGCTATCAAATGCACTTTAATGATGTTTTTGCGTGACATCTGAACGTAGAGACAGAATAAAGGACTTTTTTCCCCAAAACGAATTAAAAAACTTATTTAAAATGGATTCAGAAGAGAATTTTCGTGGCGTCTGTGCGTACGTACGTACGTATGCATCTATCTATCTCGCATAACTCAAAAACGAGTAGCCTCAGAACGTTAAAATTTTGTGTATGTTACTGCTATAACATGCAGTTGTGCAACTCCCTTTTTGGTTGCAATCGCAGCACCAAAAGTATATATATATATATATACCCACTCTCTTACTCGCCTCCAGTGAGGTAAATTCTTTTTATTCTTATATATTTTTCAATTGTGCATTTTTTGCTTTCAAAATGAAAGAGTTATGTTGTTCTTATCTTCCGGTTAAGGTTTTTATGCCTTTAGTTAATGTGCACACAATAGTTGTAGAATTATGAACAATTTAAAATTTCTTTAAGTGGTGCTAAGCCTAATTTTTTTTTTTTTTTTTTTTTTTTTTTTACCATAGCAGCCATATTTGTTTACAGCTGAAACTTAGCAGAATAGTGAATTTAATCTTCACTACCTACAGTGTCTTTTTGCCGAGTGGGACCAAAAGGAAACTTTTAGTTTTGTGCACCGAAAAATTTACCTTCTTGCCCGCTGGCCTAATTGCGGTTTTCTGCGTTAGCCCAAAGCGGCAATTTTCCCAGAAGGGGTATTAATTTCGTTTTGTCCTTTTGCTTCGATTTACTTTTGAAATTGTTGAAAATAAAATAATCATGTGTTCTCTGGCGATCGCGCGTTTGCAATCGTCTGATATCTGTCTCCCTTGCGATTAATGTTTATGTAAACAAATATTTAAAATTCGGAATGTAAAAGGATATTTTTTGTTTATTAGGTTAGTTTATTCGTTATTCTTTTTCTCCGATTACTTGATTAATTATACATGGATTATATCTGAGTCTAATATGTTTATGTATGAGATGTATTGTGAATAAAAATAAGAAAAACTTGGACAGCATAGTCTTCATGCGAGAATCACGTTTATTCTTTAGTATGATATAAAATTATTTTTTTGGTGATATTGCTAATGAATTGAATTTTATGGTCAAGTGCGAAGAACATGATATTTAATAAATAATAAGGTAACGCACAAAACGTTAAAAAAAAAGGCCCCTTTGGGCGTAATAGTATAAAATCTAAAAACTTTCAGATTTTTTTCTTTTTATATTTTTATATATTTTTTCAATTTTTAGTAAAGATATTTTGAAGTTTTATGTATTTTTGCCTTGTCACGAAGTGAGAACTGAATTAATTGAATGAGAAATATATCTCTAATGAAATTCGAGGAAATAATTTGAAATGAAATGCAGCAAAAAATGCGTATGATTTAATATTCCGTACAAGGAAGTCATGTGGTGTACGCATCAGTTTTTTGTCCTTTATTAAATGACAGTGATACGCGGTCTAGCAGTCAATAAAAAGAGGAATTAAGTATTCAAAAATTACGAATAGTAAGTGTAAACAATTTGGTCAGTGAGGAAACAAAATGTCGTAGAAAATATTCGAAACTAATTATTTTCTAAAATTGTTTCGCCCTGGTATGCTCCTAATGCAGATGACTGTTGCATAGGCATAGATAATCTTCTAGTATGAAACTAATTTCTGTGCAGACGTGTTCGATGAGACGTGAAAATGAAACCAATATCAACTTCGAAATTTGGTATAATCAGTCAGCCATGCCTCATTAGACATCAATAAACAGGCATAGTGACAAAACTGTCCTGATAATAATACAATTTTCTTAAACTGTTATCGGTTGTAGGACTAGGAGGCAGCATGCCTTTGAAACTGTTCGATGGTTTGTAGTAGTTATTTGTGGAATAATTTTCAAGCAGTTCTTACCAAACACCACTAATAAGGCAGTGGAATGCTTCTAGTAAACAAATTTGACCCATGGAAACATATAAAATGCATATTTGAATACCAAATTGGAAATTAAATTGCCCAAACGCTGTAAAATGTATGCAGACTTACTTTTATTACAGTAAAAGCTCAAAATCATCGCCAGATGTCACAGTTTACTAGAAGTTTCGAAACCATTAAAACAAATTCGTGACTGCCTAATGATAATTGCTAACAATTACGTTTTCAATCATCTACTAGCAGAAGTACTTGATGCCAGTTAATTTAGCTTGAGAGTAATGTATCTAACAACAGAGAGAACGATAACGCTGTAATCCCTCTCTAATAACGATGCAAAAAATACGATTCATAGTCATACATTTTTCAGTCTGATGCGATGTGGAACCCATATAAAATTTTTCAATAGAAAAATAAACTAATTCTTTCTCATTATATCAGCAAAAATGGCACTCAGTTTTTAATGATTTTCGTCTTTCTAATCAAATGGTCGTAAAAGCTCAATTCCCATCCAATATTTCACCTATATTCAATTTTAGTACATTAAATGTGGCAAGAAATTGATCATAATTGATCAGAAATGAATAACGCGAACAAACAAACAAACGCACAAGCAGACATATATAATTTTTTTAAAACTTACAAATTTTTGATTAACAAACTCTACTATTTGAAAGCGAGTAGCTGCAACACTTTCGAATAAAGCATTTTTATTTCCAACGCGCGAGACTGCGAAAATTAGCGCTTTCAGAGTTTTTAATTAATATTTCGGCTGAAGTCATACGAAGATGGGAATAGTTGAAATGGCTTCCCATGTATTTTTGGAATCGAAAATAAGGTATTTAATGTTTGGCAATGCTCTTTTTATTTTATCGTAATGCTTAGAAATGTTTTATTAACAATCTCTACTATTTGAAAGCGGGCAGTGGCAACACTTCTCGAAATAAAGCAGATTTTTATCTCCAGCGTGCAAGACGGTTGCCACTCGGAAAACTGATGGCAAAAATTAGCGTTTTCAGAATTTTTAATTTATATTTCGGATTTTAGCTTTTTTGGAGGAGGAAAGTGGATGTCGACCTTTTCCAGAATCCGGAAAAGAATTATATAAAGTTTGGTGACGATAGCTTTAGTAGCGACCGAGTTAATCGCTAACAAACAATCACACAGACATTCTGCTTTATAAGTATATAGATTTTAAACCTTATATATCTACAAATAAAGGCCCTCTGAAGTGAATTTAAGGAACACCTAAATTATTGATTTATTAAACAGTAATTTTCATAGTTGAATCTCCACTTCGTACGCTGCATCTAAGACAACATATACTTATTAGAAGAAACACTAATTTCATAACTAAAAAATAGAATACATAAATATGATAACTGTTGCCCAAGAGATCCAACCAAAAGCATACATTTCCCCTAACCTGTTACTTTACCATTTGTATAACTTAAATTTAAGGCGGTGGATTTTAACTGAATCCTGCTCACTTTGTATGTAGCTATTTTCCTGCAGACGTGTCCATAACAAACTGTTTTACTGGTTAAAATTCTAAATCATTTAACAGCTATTGAATGAGTATCTTGCATTTTTTATTACTTTTACATTACTTTGTAACTCAATTTATGTAATATAGTGTGGCTTGTGGAGGACGAATAAATAATAAATCATAAAATGGCGTAGCAAATAAGGGCCTCATCAGAAAACAGGAAGTTGGTTATATCTCAAATGAATAGAATAAATTTTAAAACTGAATCTCGTGATAATTTTATGTCTTTATTAGTTGTACAAATGGTATATAAATTTAAAAAATAATTCTACATAGTTATCCAGACAAAAATAATAATTCTTTTATTGCTTAATGGAATCTTAACGCTTCGAGTATTATTGACCAGTTTCAGCTTACAGGATAAAGAGCAAATGCATATTCGGAATCCGCTAATTTCTTTCTTATAAAAAATATTTTGTACAGGCTTGAATTTTTACCGTGATCTAATTTCGAACCTAATCGATTCTAAGCGGCAATTTCAAAGCCTCTTTCTTTAACGGAAATATTTCCCTTAATTAAGTCATCTCAAAGCAGCGAGAAAATTACAAAGCCGTTCTTGCAGTTTGAGGTCATTTCTTAATACATAAAGATGTCAAGGTCTATTCAGTGCACAGAAATTGTATCGTTTACTGTTTCCAATTATTTATACTTTCTGGATGTCTTCCATATCTGATGTCGACAGCATAGAATATGATTAAGAAAGAATTTAAGTCAGATGATAATTCTTCTAAATTGGGAGTATCATTGCATTCATCGCAATCTGAAGTAATCTACTACGTTAGATTCAGTTACGTTGAATCATAGTTCTGTGGTTCATAATTTCTTTTATAAACGTTTTCGTTATTAGACATTTTGGGAAATACTGAAAGAACATATGAATAGTTACATACATTCATTTTTACGAAAATATTACAGAAGATGACTGGGCCATAAGCGAAACTGCATTATCGTTACGAGTCAAACATGTTTTTGTTTTCGAACAATGAAGTGTCGAAAAGAGTTTCTTTCAACTAGAATTGAACCTAAAAGTGTTTATTAGCTGACGGAATCGATTTCTGCTCGTTTGCAAGATCTTTCTGCGTGAATTCTCTAAACTTATGAGTTCAATCATTATTTTTTTTTAAGCAAGCAAGTTTAAATAAAATTATCATGGCAGTTTATGAATTTTGTTTAACCTTTTTATAACGTGCTATGAAGACAACTAAAGGTGCAGCCTATTCTTGTAAATCTTTCCATTTTACTAAGACTCTTCCCCCGAACGTAGATCAAGATTTCTTCTCCGATTAATGTAGATCAGGATTTTTCACCCGAATTTTCTGCAACCCCTAAGCTCCATAAGAGTTTGTGAGGTTTCATTCTTGTTTAATATTGTAAAAAATATTTGGTATTGGTATGTACACTGCGGGGGGGGGGGAGAAAAAGAAAGAAAAAAAAAAGGGACAGCTCTATATCTCCTGTTCTACTGGGACGTTTGACGAAATTTAACTTGCTTTTTTCATATCTCGAAAGCGCGATTTAGAATATGTATTAGATTTATATACAGCATTGTTCTAACATAGGTATTTTTGACACAAAATCGGACTTTTTCTGGAATGACATGCCAATCTTTTTCCATATTTCGATTTTATGACTCAAATTATGCTTAAATATTAAATTTCGCAAAATTTAAGGAGAAATTCAAAAATTTATCTTGGCGCATTTTTTTAGTTTGCGTCGAGAATAACAAAATAGGCCACATCGTTCTTACTTTCAAATAATTTTAACAAAGTGCGTAAACCAAATTTGATGTTATTAAAGCTTTCAACAAATATGTCGAATTTCAGAATGCGCCAGTATATATATTCACGTATACCTTCGAAAATTTCGAATAAAAAACACTAATTTTTTGCAGGTATGCTTAGAAATACATCTACTATAAGATGATGGTAAAAATTTTATAGGTTATAATTCAAAATTCTTTTAGAAAAATCTATAAAAATTATTTAAAAATACAATTTTTAAAAATAAATCATAAAAAATAGGTGAATTTTATTTGGAATGAACCAAAATTTGGAATTCTGGAAGAACGACTCAAGTAAGTTTGATAAAAAAAGAGATATTAATAAATGTATATAAAATTCAATTAACATTGAGGAGCTCTAAAATTTTGAAAGCTAATTTTTTAAAAACTACTCTTCCGACTTTTACAAAACTTGGCAGTTTGGCATAATTTGAGTCGTAGAATGGAAATATGGAAAAAAAATTGGCATTCCATTTCAGAAAAAGGTCCGATTTTTGTGTCAAAATACCTATATTAGAACAATGTTATATATAAATCTAATACATATCCTAAGTTGCGCTTTCGAGGCATGAAAAATGCAAGTTGAATTTCGTCAATCGGTCCAGTAGAACGGGAGATATAGAACTGTCCCCCTTTTTTTAGCCCAGAGTGCCTGTAAAATATACGTTGTAATAAGATAGGTACAGGCAACATATTAAAAAATTTAGAAGAAAAAATTTTAAAGGCATATATTTTGGCGTTAGCATTTTACACTGATAAAAGGATTTCAAAATTTTATTTTAAGTCTGTGCTTTTTAAACTATACTATTTTGATTTATCTTCCAGATGCTTTATTATTGATTGCAACCAAATAATAGTCTTTGTAGTAATAGTAATAGTTATCGATTTTGACTAGTCAAATAATTACTGAACACGGGCGCTTTCCGGCGTATCTGAAAAGATTTAATTTACAAAATAATAGTCTGGTAGTTTTTCTAGTGCTGAAGGCAATGCACGACATTTCGTCGAAGACTGCGTATGATTGCGGACATGTTAGAGAAAAACATGGTAACATAAAGGAATTCTGCTGCCGCAATAAAGAGTTTAGATTTGCAAAGGATTTGATGAACTATATAAATGGCAACAGAATTATACAGGGAATTTTGATTTGATATTTTTAACTGAATTTTTGTTTTAATCTATTACTTTAGATTCTTTATTGTGCTTTAATCTTTTGTTTTAATCTTTCAACTGTATTTTTGTTTGTCTTAGAACATTAATTAGATTTAGGTTCCCGATCAGGTGAACCAATTCCTTAGTTCAACAAATATTGGCTTAAAGAAAGGCAATTGGTTCACCACTGCCTTAATTTAAAACCTCTAGCTTCTAATGTCTCACGTAACTGATACAAATATCAAAAATCTCTTCAGCACATTTCGAACCAGATAAAAGGTCATTTTCCATGTAGAAATCATTTCTTATTACCTCAGATATACGCGCGAGTCATTTTCACACTCCACGGCGACTTGTTTTAAAATCTCGTTGAGAAAAACGAAGAAGGAGCCATACCATAAGTTATTGTGCTTAATTGATACTCGCGAATTTTATCTTTCCAATCAGCCGTAAATGCTGCGAAATGCATCCTAAAATTTGTAAGTACCGACTGTACATCATGTTAGATAGTTGCACCTGCACATAATATAGAATTTAGGAACTTTTCGTTAGTAGATTTACGGAAAGCATCAAACAACACACGCGGTTTTGTAGCAGCTCTATGTGGCTTAAATGCAAAATGGTGTGGAAGGTAGCATGCATTTTTAGAAAAAAATTCTGATTTTTTTCTAAAAATGCATGCTACCTTCCACACCATTTTCTTCTGGTGATTCAGTTAACTCTTCTTTTTCTAAATTCTTCTGGTGATTCAGTTAACACTTCTACGTGAAATTTTGAATTCATACACAGACGACCCTCTCTCCTTGGATACGTTTGGCTGTTCCAACGTCAGAGTAAGTTCCAACGTCAGTCAAAATTTTCCTGATCTCCTATAGATATCTCGAAGACAACCCTTACAGATACTGTTTAACTAGACTCATATGACCGAGCTCTTCATAGTCGGCTATAAATTCCTTGCAACCCTTTTCCAAGCAAGGATTTTTGCTTAAATTTGCGTTCCATGGTAAATAGACGGGAAACAGCCACCTCTCTTGTGTCCCCAAGTTCTTCAGTGGAATCTTGAAATAGAAGTCTGGCGAAGAATCGACCGTTATAAGTGACCTGGTAATTTTCTTGAAAAGGCTTTTCACAATATTCCTCTGTATCTGTTAACTCAGTAATCCTTCGACGTAATTCTTCAGTTTCATTAATGTTTAGCTCAGCACAAAAACTATGTAATGCAACTGCTGGTTGATTATCAGATCAACACTTCCTGAGAGAATCCTTCCATAATACGTGTTTTGATCTTTTACTGGGTCTTGAATTATGCCTGGCAACAAAAGGGAAAAGAAATAATCAGCACCAATAATAATGTGAATTGTCAATTTGTTGGTTCTTATCAAACTAAGGATTAGCTAACGTAACAGAATCTATAAACGGCACAGTATTACATTCGGTAAGAGGATTAAATAATTCGATAAAAGGAGCAAGTTAATTTACTTAACGCATAAGCTTCCATTACATATTCTTTCTCCTAATTAAATCTTAGAATCAAGGGTAATTTCACAACGCCTTTAGTAGTACCAGCGTTTCCGAATACTAAACCCTTAACAGGAAACCTCGAGTTAGAGCTTGCTGTTTTGTCTCTCTTTGGGGGACATTCTGTAACCGATTTTGCAGTAATTTTATTTAATTTTTCAAAACGTTCCATATAGTCAATGGTCTTGCAATTACTAAAAAGAATGATTAACGAGGCATGAAAGGTTCCCCCAGTGTTTTCCTCAGGGTAACTCTTTGCCTTTATTTATGTTAGGTTCAACATAAATTCCTGCTTTATACTTTCCCGCAAGAGAAGAAATCTTGGATATTTGTGAATCTACTAATTTTGTATTTATAGCTCCGATGGCTTAATTACCCCAGTCTGATTGTGGCATCAGTACTTCTGTTGGTTCAGTCAACACTCTTGCTTGATATTTTAAACTCGTACAGATCAGGCACTCTGCAAATTTTGGCTGCTCCAAATGAATGCTCACATAAAAAGTATGACGCAAAATTTGTCTTGATCTCCTACAAATATCTCGAAGTCGATCCGTACAGATATTATTACGGATTTTATAAGGTATTTCCACCACGTATTCTGTTATTCTTGATAAACTGCTGTAGACGTAACGATAGGCATCTTTTGAATGCTTACAATGTCGAGGAGATATCTTTCTCTAAAAAATGTTACACTTCTCTCGTAGGTTGTTCGAAATGAAATGAATTTTTCTGGTGATAAACACCTACAGTTTCAGGATCCTACTTTTCTATCAACTGAGAATCATCAGATTTCTGCATTGCTGCAGCGAGAGGATATTTCAAAAATGAGAAATTAACAATAAAAAGGGGCTATTGATCTTAAAACAAAACACAGAAAGAAACTAATTATACTCCACATTTTAAAAGTGCATGAGTTCTTGGAAAATAGCGCTAAATAACCTATTGCTATTACATGAGTTCTTGGAAAATAGCGCTAAATAATACGGCCAAAACCGTGTTACTTAATGTATATTACATATAAAAGAATTAGTAAATAAATTTGGATTATATTTCTAAAAAAATCGGTTTTCGATGTTTTCGTTATTATTTAGAGTATACCAGTTTTTTTACATTATAAACTTAATAAACAGTTTTTATTTATAAACAGTTTTTTTTTATGATTTGAATTTTTTCCACCGGAAATTAAGCAGGTGTTTAGGAAAAAATACTTAATCCGAGCAAAATATCGATATAAAAGAATATATTTTTGAAATATCCTACAATATGGTGAGTCAGCTATTTTATTCAAGCTTCACTGGCCAGAGAAATGGCAGCATACAAGCTTTAAAGCCTTCTTCACACATTCACGATTTAGCACTTCATATGTGTCAAGGTCATTTATTAGATTGTCCAAGGTATCGAATTTTATTTTGTCGCAGTAATTAAATCGCATGCTCAACGAGGAAGCTTTATTACTAAATCGCATTTTTGTTGATGTCAAGGTCATTAAGTTAGTGATGGCTCTGGTTTAGATTGTATAGCCAGGCTTATGACAGAAGGAATTTTGCTTAGGGTAATTGCCTTCCCAGGCATTTTACCTTCCCAGATGGATGAATCGGTGGCCGGTTTAATTAATCCATCTGTCTAATCTCTCCTTATTGTGAAGAATTAGTATATCTAACTGTTTATTGCTGTAATTTCATTTTAAAAAATTAGTAAACTTCATTTTTTTGCGGATGTTTTAATTTTAAGTGCATGAAGTTATTATTTAATTGAAGTTATCTACAACGTGTTCCAATCTGCTGTCTGATATATTTTGCTTTGTTTATTAATCTCGCCGTTTTATCCTCCGATAGATTGGGAAAAAAAAAAAAAAAACTTCAAAACTACATGCTACGTATGTTTCCGCAAATATCGAAAATATGCAACAGGTAAAAATGAAACTTTCATGCTTCATCTGCATCAAATTTGAATTATTCAATTGAATTTTAGATTGTCATTAGAAAACATGTCTAAGAAGAGAGGAATGGATTAAATCGCTCTAAAATACAAATCTTAAACATTTTCCTCTCAATTGTCATAAAAGTTTGCATATTTGACTTGTTGAAATTTATTCCATTATTCCAGCTACCCATTCTATCAACACTTCTGGTGATTCAGTTAACACTTCTACATGAAATTTTGAATTCATACACAGACGACCCTCTCTCCTTGGATACGTGACTTTGGCTGTTCCAACGTCAGAGTAAGTTCCAACGTCAGTCAAAATTTTCCTGATCTCCTATAGATATCTCGAAGACAACCCTTACAGATACTGTTACACAGTTTATAAGGTATTTCCAGTGCTGAGTAGGAAATGACAATGTGGGAATACCTGTTCCACATGAAAAAGAGAGATGAAAAATGTCAATCCCATTTCATTGCATTCTATCAAAGAAAACAAAGACCTAATCGCATTTGTTACAACATTACAGTTTCCATTTATAAGACACGGTTTCTTGTGAATTTTTGTTACAAAAGTTTAGACTATGGGTTCTCAGGCGGTGGTACGTAAAGGAAAAATGTGGTACTCAAAGAAGCAAAGAATTTTTAACTATTAAATTCAAAAATTAAAACCCAACATCCTGATTGAGTTTTCCTCTAACACTCATAAATTTATGCCATCTGAGCTTTGTTCAAGAGTGGTGGTGGTAATAGTACTTTGTAGTGGTGGTACTAAAGGTTTTCAATTTTTGTTTAGATGGTACGCATTAGTCAAAAGGTTGAGAACCGCTGATCTAGACGAAAAATTTGGAGATAAATTTTCGATTTAAAAAATATAAAGACATGCCCAATATAATCAAGAAGATATAAGTATCTCGTTCTCATATTTTTTTGTTCATTGTACATCACTACATTCCAAATTTCAGATCAGTTATTTCATTTAATAAAATAACTGAAATGAATGCATATTTATTTTTAACAAAAGTTTTCGAATGGTTCTTCCCAAAGTTCTGTGCCTGGAATACTTTTTGAAATATAATCTGAAATTACGTTTTTTTCCCTCTCTTCCTTCCTTTTTTTATACAATTTCACTGCTGTTCCTTTGGAAAACAGCAGTATAAGCTGTTTTCCAAAGGAACAGCAGTGAAATTGCATATAGCATATAGCTATAAACAGCAGTATAAGCTGTTTTCCAAAGGAACAGCGGTGAAATTGGTCAAGTTACATAAGCCATATAAATAAATAAAAATTTTAAAAAATAAATAAATAAAATAATAATTTTAAAAATTCTAAAGACTTTCAGATTTTACATTACGCCCAAAGGGGCGATTTTTAACATTTTTTTATGTTGCCTTTATTTATTAAATATTATGTTCTTCGTACGTAAACCATAAAATTCAGTTCAATAACAATATCGCAAAATAATTTTTAAATGAGCATAATAGATCATAAAACAAATTCAAAATTCCAAATTTGGACTTCCAGATGCTCATATTCGGTGGAGGCTTACGGTATTTAAAATTTGATGGCTCTAGATACCGTTGTTTTATCACAATACAAGAAACATACATATATTTATGTAGATTCTTCATTATTTAATTTCTTTAAATATAATAGAGGGCTGTAATAGTTGGTGGCAACAGTCTGAAAAGTGAATCAACGCAGAAAGTGAATCGACGCAAAATACCAAAACGAAATTAATAGCCTTTAAAGGCTAAAAAAAAAGAAGAAAAAAACTTTCTTGCATTGTAAATATATAAATATAAAATTCTGAACACAAATAACACTTCATTTTTTGCCATATAATTTCTGTTTGCACATATGCACAAATATTTTTAGTAATGTGATTCTTTAATGTTTATCCAGTGGCGTTAGTGAAGACGCGAAGAAGTGGCACGGCGAAATGTCCATTTTCTTGCGCAAAAGTATATTACATAGCTAGCTATTGTTAATTTTGCATATTTAACACTTTTCAGCATATTGCCAATTCGCTTCTTTAGAAGAGGAATTCATTCTTCATTATGGTCATGAACAAGATTATTCTATTCTCTGATTTCTGGAAATCATTCAAGATGCATTGTATTGTAGAATCGGTACTTACTGTCTAGGAATATGATGTCTGTAAACTTACTTCTTAGGTGGTTGTCTAGGGGCTAATAAACTAGTCCGATTTATGTATAACTTTAATATTTAATGAAACATGAATAGTTGCAACAAACTACAAAGTAATTACATACGTAGAAGGAAATAGATGAGATTATTTACAGATGAAGAGAAGGAATCGTCTTTTACATTCAAACATCTTTTAATCGCGTCATCGTCTTAATGGCGGAATCGTCTGACTTCCATCATCGAGAAAGTAAAAGATTTATTCTCACAGCTTGTCGCGTCATCCGATTATAATGAACGATGCCATCCCACAGTATTCTCTTAAAATACTGCACCTGCTGATTTTTTTTTTTTTTTCTATTTATAAAAACTGAAGGCAAAATACATGAGAATCGAAATGGCATCATTTAGGGTAGCAGATAATATAAGTTCACAAGTATTATGAAGAATAGATTTACTTCCTCTATAAAAGTATAAAGTTTGATGATAATTGCATTAAAAGCAGTGATTGAAGTTTAAAAAAATAATACTAATTGAATACTATACACTAACTGAAGTTTAAAAGAAATAAGTTAACAGGTATCTCAATTATTTTTACAAATTCTACGGAAATTCCAAATTTTAAGAAAAATAAAAAAGAATTCAGCAATAACATGGCTTTATTCTACAACAAAATGGAAAAATTACATTACAATCTTTTATTAATCATTTGATATAAAATTTAGCATTCGGGTTTTTTTACGAATTCGTTAGAATCTACTTGAATAAGTATATAAACAAGCTAACTATTAGTTGTCCACAAAATATAAAGTACGAATTAATGTTATTGCTCTTTGTTTCAGCATTTTAAGGAAAACTGAGAATATAAAGTTAGTCTGAGAAAGCCGCTGACCGTGAAACCTCGACCAGGCTTTAAACATAACCTTCGAGCAAATGATAGAGGTGATATTTACAGGGATTAGCGTCCATTCACGTCTGAATCAAACTCTAATTTATTCTGATCACAGCCTCACCTTCGCTATAATTGGCCTGATCTTGTTTACCTCCGTTATATAACGCTAAAGGCGTTTGTTGACCGTTATATAAGAACAACCTTTCTAAATAATTTAACAGAAATTCTACGATTAAACTAAAGGGAATTTCTACCTTAAAGGGAGAACAATGACCTATCACTTTTGTTCCCAGAGTTAAAATTACTTCTCATTTAGCTATTATCGGATTTCATCGTTTTCTATCAACTTGCAGCTAGTTTTTGGTATTTTCGGAAATATCTCTTTTATAGCATGTAATGGAATTTTCGTGGATCGTTGTAAATTGTGTGTATGAAAAACTCGCTTCGAAGTGCTTAGAAAATCTTAGAACATCTATTGAAAAAAATTTTAGAATATCAATTGAAAATGTTCTAAGGAATTAAGATCTTAGCACTAATGTCCAAGTGCTCGACTAGAATGACTTTATAATTTGCGCTACTAAAATATATGTGAATGTGAACTTCTGGGACAACAGTTAAACATTTTAATGTATTTGTCAAGACTTTTAAAGCAAGAAATATTCGAATTTGAATTATTTCAAATTAAAAGAAACAATTAGTTTTGCTTGTTTTTCTCGAAATTAGATGAGCATTTAGAGATTAAAGACATTCTTACTAAACCATTTATTGCAATTATCAGTTCATCAAAAGCCACCCAGACGGTACAGTGTTTAGGGGAGCCTACTGCGGTACCGAAGGGCACGGGTTCGAATAGGAAGGCATTGAGTAAATATATAGTGTCATTGACGAATGGGGACACTCAAAATATATAACGAGTTTAAAGCCCTGTCTTGTGGTTTGGTGCATGGAGGTAAGAAAGAACTTACTTCCTACCTCCATGGTTTGGTGGTAGGGGAGAGGGAAGGGAGACCTTTGGATTACCCCACCGAGGTGTTTTCCCTCAAAACTGAGCTGGAAGTAGAAGTCCGACCACCTTGAGGTTCTGGCAACCACTTTTCCTCGAAATACTTAGACAAGACAACAACAGGTCATCAATTCGCAGACTTGAGATTCTATCTTCGACCCAGCTAATTTTTCAAGATTTCCCTCTCCTAAATCCGGGGGCATAATGATAAAACCGCTGTACACGATTGTTTATACCTAGTTTCGTATAAGCAAACTGTACATTGCTAGAACAACCTCTTGAGATTTGCTAGTGACAAACCAGATAAGTATCACTCTTAACTCCGCCAAAATGATGATGTCATTTTGCAGGAAGTCTCTTCTGTTTATAGGTTTAAAAGTATATCGGTGGAATATGCTATGAATCAGCTAGCCCAAAATTATTTCAGTTATTGTAATATAAGATGCATAATTTATCTAAAATTTTGTTTGAATTATAATGTGTATCATAAATGCAGTTTCTTCGCAATAGCATTTAAAAGTAATTCTAGTAATATCTGCAAGTAAATAAATTTCAGGCCTTGTGACATCATGACAATTAATGGCTCATTAATTAAGGATTGGCGTACTTAGTGTTGATGTTAATCTGGACTACCGTTGATCAAATTCAAGTGGTTGACCTAACAAGGTACAGTTTGTTTATATGCTACCGGGTTAGACTGCATCATGAACGAACAAGATGCTTGGGAATTTCGTAATTCACCTCATGTATAATATGTTTCCCGTACGAAGTCTTTCTCGAAGCTATCATTTCAAAAGTAGAAAGTTAATCAACCAACCTGCTTAAAATCCTCTTGTTAGATATATGAGAAAATCCCGCTTAACTCGGATTCAAACAATCAGTTATCGTTGGGCGAGCGAAAAGATGTTAGTTGAAGAGGTGATGGAACATCTAAATGTTCGTTAAAAGGTTCGATATCTAAAAACTCGATTCCTCATGCATTGTTAGTCATTCAGACTACTAATTCTAATAAAAAACCATTAAACATTTCACATCAGAACTTAACAAAGTTTAGTTTCATTGAAATCTAATTGATTCTAATTTAATAATTCAGGCTAGACTAAGGTTAAGAATCTAGTTATGACCAAACATGAGCCACTTTTAAAACATGACTGATGATGTTAAATAAATTTTGTTTGATGTTAATCGTAGTAAAAAAAAATGTCCGCTGAAAGCTCGAGAAAGCAATTATTTATCACCACTAACTGATAAGGAAATCAATTACTAATTAATCATCTTTGCTTAATACTTGTTTTTGTAAACTTGGATCTCAATCAAATGTTTAACTTTAAATTAAAAATTAACTCATTTATTTTTCTTTTGTTAATTTTCACGATCTTTTGCTAGTTAATTAACAAATCAAAGAATTAGAGAAATTAAATCAATAATAATAAATTAATGAATCATTTCTCTAATTCTTAATAAGAATCAAAGAATTAGAGAAATATCACTGTAATCGGCTATAATTGTTGCAACCTAGTTGCAACAAGTTAATTCATCATTCCTCTTAATTTCCCCACTAGAGATTTTATTCTCCATTTATCAAGCAACAATGTAGCTACTTAATTTTCCTAATACCCAATTTTCCAAGATCCGATTAACTGAAGTTCTGCGTTTATAAAAAGAGACTCTGCAACTGTAATTATAGTGTTCTTATAATTCATTAAGCTCTGTTGTAAGTGTTATTATGGTAAAATCGCAGAAAATGAACACAAGATTTTGTGTGTGTGCAGATGGTATTAATGCAGTTAATACAGCATATAGGCATATTGGACAGCAAAATGGACTACATCTGGTGACGTTTTGATGAAGGGGTGAATGCCAAAACGTTATGAAAGAAAGAAGAGGAAGCGATATTAAAAACAAACAAATAAAAAGCATTTTTAAAGAAAGTTTTGATTTAAAATAATCCACTAGTTCTTTAAAATAAATAAGATTTCTCTTTGGGCATTGACATGAGTGTAATGTTTCTTCTTCACAATAAACAACTTAACCTTTCGTCTCTACTCTCGGTGATGGACGAACAGAAATAAAAACGATCACGTGATACTAAAAACTGAAAGAAACTATCTGGTTGCGATGTTGTAACAAGTAAGCATCTTATTAGTGTCGCTATCATTCGTTCTATATGTCAAACGATTGGTTTACAAGATAATTCCCTTTTGTGCGAATTCTCAGATATCGTGTAATACCGTATTTTGGCCATATGGAATTACATTTTCTATTACTTTATGTAGCTGTAATTTTTTCGACTGATTTTAAAAATGCAAAAGATAAAACAAACGATACAATTAAACGACTTGATTCTTGAGGAACGCATTTCCGCAGCAAAACATATATCCCATTTTGAATGAAATTTATTGTTAACTGTGAATAAAAGCATTTGATAACAATAGGTACTGCATTGTAAAATGTATTATTTTAAACAAATAAAATATACTGTTTAATTTAATTTTGATTCAATAGAAATAGTTTATTTCTGTTACGTTAGACACGAAAACAGTTTATTAATTTAATTGTAGTACAGTAAGAATACATCTAGTTTTTGAGGCTACTTAAGTGAAAACAAATTCCATTATCTTATTTCAGGCGACGGAGGATAGATTGTGTGTTTTGAGAAATAAAAAAAAAATATATTACATTGTTTAATTTTGTCTGAAAAACGTGCTCTGTATTCGTTAGACGGAAGTTAAAACATTTTTAACCCCAACGGGCAATTTGCCAAGAAGGGCTATTCATTTCGTTTTGGCATTTTGTGTTGGTTTATAAGGTATTTCTCCCGCCTTTTTAGCATGCCTTCGTAGTGTAGTGGTCTGCACACTGGGCACGTATTCCAGAGGTCCGTGGTTCGATTCCCGTCGAAGGCGTTGCTCATTTTTCAATTCTTCCTGCTTCAAATGCCTAATGTCTCTACAGTGGCGCCCAAACTAAAATTGTTTGGATGATGATCCTCCACACCCAGGATTTGGCGATTGGGTTCCCTAAACCCCATCGCCCTTTAAAAGGGGGATTATGTAAGGTATTTCTCCCCGCCTTCTTAGCATGCCTTCGTAGTGTAGTGATCTGCACGCTGGGTACGTATTCCAGAGGTCCGTGGTTCGATTCCCGGCGAAGGCGTTGCTCATTTTTCACCACTCCTGCTTTAAAAAAAATATCTAGTGTCTCTACAGGTTCACTATAAACGGCGTTTCACTTTTCAAATTGTTACCACCAAGTATTAAAACACTGCATTATATTTAAAGAAATTAAACAATGAAGAATGTGCATGAAGGTATGTATGTTTCTCGCACTGCAAAAAACAGCTGTACCTAGAGACGTCAGATTTTGAATAACGTAGTCCTCCACTCGAGTATAGGCATCTGGATTTGGTCCAGATTTGGAATTTCGAATTTGTTTTATTATCTATTTCATATTTTGTAAAACTTTAGCGAGTGTTTGCTTAACAGAATCCACGATTTCAAAGAGAGCAATGGCAACATTGTATTGCAAAAAGAAAAAAAAAAGAGGAGAAATTATCTCCAGTGCGCGAGACTGTGGAAATTCTAAAGATATGCTCTTTTTGAATTATTCTCTGATATTGCTGTTGAATTGAATTTTATGGTTTAAGTGAGAAAAACATTATATTTAATAAAAAAAAAGTAACACACAAAACGTTAAAAAAATCGCCCCTTTAAGCGTAATATTAAATCTGAAAGCTTTCAGATTTTTTTAAAACTTTTATATGAGCATAATGCAATAAAAGAAAAATATTCAATTTCCACACTTATATTACGGTCATATGTGTTTTGCTTCCAGTAAGAAGACAACTCGGTTATTCGGATAATTCTAATATCCGAATAGATTGTAGTCTCATCAGTCCGGACATCTGAAGTTTAAATATATTAGCATTTGTCTGTTGCGATAAGTAACTAGGATTATGAATTTTTCTCTTCTTTCATAGCTCGTATCCTAGCTTGAGTAATTCTGTTTCTATCTGCGTACTGAATGCTTTCTAAGTTATTTTATTGCATTTTATGAAACAATCAAATATACTTTATTTTTGTCAAAATTTACCGCTTATAAATAAATCTATTCGCCAACGGAAGAAGAAAATATGTAAACATGTTGCCGTAACTAAAAGGAAGTTCTGATTCATTAGACGTGAAAAGTGACGAAAGAGAAAGGAATACTTCTCGGAAATTGCGCCAAATGTTAGTTTAAGTTTCTAGGGATTGTACACTGTTCACCTATTCACTTACGTAACATCAATTTGCTGCTTTGTCTGTAGAAAAAAAAAAAGAAAGTTGCCACATCTGCCTTCAAAAACTTGCAATGTTTTAAGTCAGCGGTCTCAAACTGGACGTCAGCTGGCCACATGCGGCCTTCAAAGCAATTTTATGTAGCCGCTGAATACATTTCCCGCAAATTAAATCACATTAATAAAACATGAAGAATTTAAAGAAAGGCATAAGAGTTTAAATGATTTTGAGTCCAATTCTGCATTATTTTGGTCACCATAAAAAAACAAACGTGAAAAACGATCCAAACAATCTGCAAATGGGCAATAAATCGCGGTTTTTACAATCTGCAATTAATTTGCATTATAATATAAATCTTGTTCAAAGATTTGAAGCGCAAATTTGATTAACCATTTTTTTGTACTTGTCAATAGATAAATACTCTTTGTTATTAATTTTTGCAGTAAGAATAATCACTTTGTTTGGGAATACATTTATACGTGAGGAGATGTTTTCCCCGACACTCAAAATTAATACAGCTAAAACAATAACCAGATTGACCGATGGGCATTTACAATTCAGGATAAAGAGAGTTTCCGTAAAGAAAGTTTTAGGTAATTTAATTTAAGTAAAAAATGTTTTATTTAAAAAAACTATTTTTTTACATTGGTTACAAAAAAATAGGTTTTGGGTTCTCATACAATCTGAGTTTGAGACCACTGTTTTAAGCAATTCTTCATTCTGGCACTGACGGTTTAAAATAGTAAACAATACCTCTTTGTCATTCTTGGAACTAAAGAAAATCTTTCTTGGAATCTCAGAAATGTAGTTTAAGGCAACATATTACTATACGTAGCTGTAGACTGACGTTTAGAAAAGCTGTAATATTCATTAATTTCACTTTTAGTTAAAGAAAAAGGTTAGCACTTGTTTCATGGGAATATCTGTTCTCTCAACATTAGTATCGACATTATTTCATCGCACTGATCATTTGTGTTGTTAAAATTAATACTAATCATGCGTTAAGTATATATTTATTCGATTCTAAAAAGTCTTCGATTTTAAGAACACCCATGATTTCGGTATAACCCAGCAGAGAGAAGAGGGAATAAACTTTATTCTTAAGAAAATAAAACTGAAAAAAAAAAAAAAAAAAAAAAAAAAAATGCTAAAATAAGTTAAATATTTTTTCAAGCAATTGATTTCGATTTTTAACAGAAATAATATGCTGATTAAATTAGTAATTCGGAAATATTTATTTTTTCAATATAATTAGTTACGCGAAAAAAATCTCTGATTTTAAGACGCTGTCGAATCTGTTCACTTTTAAGTGGCATATCTGCGGGGAAAGAGTCGTATCTTAGAATCCAAGAAATATGATATTTAAACGTGGAAATGTAATCAAGTTTGTATTGTTTACCCAAAATTATTTTTTTTTTTTACTTTTTTTATATAAGGTTACCAATATACAGGACATATCAAATGAATAATTTGCTTAAAAATAAGAGCAATATGATTCTCTCTTTGAACCTTTAGAGGAAGAAAAGACTCTTAGAAATTCTATGATTCTCTGAAACCTCATCTAGAAATCTCTGCTTTAAAAATCCTTTTATTTAATAATATGATCAGAGGCAATATGTCAGAGCTTTTATTGAATTAAGAAATCTGCCATATATTTTCCCTGTTTATTTTTATTTATTTATTATTATTATTTTCTTTTAAGCTATGGGAATTTGAGGGGGTTATTTCGGATTCTAGATTTCGATGTGAGGCTGCTCGGATATAGATCTACTTTTAGGGATCGGCCCGGGTAAGGGTCCTACGTCACAGCAATTGATTTTCCAGCACTGACCCGCTGACCGCGTTTTGCTTGCACCAAGGTCGGCGCTTTTTGTTTGCACGACTGATCGTCGACCTCACCCCTCTTTTCTCCCACCCAACAGGGAGATTGCCAAAGACCGATTCCTTATCTAAATGACCTTCAATATTCTGAAATATTCCTGCAATGTGGATAATTACCCTCAAATGGTGCCGACAACGAACAATGGTCGGCAGGGGGCCCATCTCTGACCCAACTTTAAAAGAATGCAGAAAATCAGAAATGTAAGTGAAAGGGAGAGTAATTTAGTAACAATATAAAATAATATAAAAATAATAACAACTGTTAATGATGTAAATGGAACAATAATGTAAGGCAACATGTTTGTTGACTTAATATTTCACAATCAAATGGATCTATTGTTTATGAAAGACGCACCTAATAAATAAATGTTAAAATAACTTTTTTTTTCCCCCAAATTGGTGTGAAAGTGAAAATTATCACTAGTTACGTTTTGAAACTTTTAATCGTATTTTTTAATTCGCCTGCTAACAAGTGAATGACCCTTAGTCTTTATAAAGAAGATTAATTTTCGTTCTCTTTTCTTAAAGAAGTAGAATTTATAGTTTAAAGACTTATGATATGAACCTTGCCTCGGGCGAACTAATATAAAAGTAGTGATCAAATCATGTGATTAGAAACATATTCGTTGCAGAACCCAATTAAGACAGTCTGGAACCCAAGCCTTCTCTTTACAGGGGTCCTTATTACTTATTTTCTTTGTTTTAACAAGCGAAAAACAAACTTGTGTTCAGTTACAAGATGAATTAGAGCCCTTTGAATCTTAAATGTTTAGACCCAGGCATATGGTCAGGCCCCTTGTCCATCTACTCCACTGTATCCTGGATCCATTGTTCTGCACTCATACTACTTGAAGTGCCCATCAGTGGTACACTATGTTCTGATAACCGGAACACAGCATGAATTGAATCATACTAATCAGAGCATACAACGGGAGTTGAAATTGGAGAGCCCAGATATTGTTAGTAATTAGTAATTAGACCCTGGGTACAAACGCGATAAGATAGAAGAGATACAGAGCAGATCTGTATGTTTGTTAGAAGGAATAACACAAGGACTTAAACCTATTTGTCTTCCCTTTTACACTTACAATAAGGGTGAAAATTCTAAATAACTTACGCTATAAGATTATCCTTCTGCACGGGACTCCAGTGTTGCCAAGTTCATAGAGAAATTGAGTGACTTTTTGAGGTCCTAACTTTGGGAATCCTAATGTCTCTTCATTAAATTTTTCGTCCTTTGTCTCTTCAAAAGATCTTTGAAGGGTTTCAGTTGCAATAATAATATCTGTATACGTGATCCGTGTCTAAGACACTACACGAACTGGCCAAAGCTGAGAAACCCTCATATTAGACAAGGCGTTGGATTGCCAGCCCTGGTTCCCCAAAAGAGTAAATGTACTCTAATCATGCTACCACCCTGGGCTTTCAGTCCGAGGTGGCAGACTTTAAAAATTTTCTCTATAACCACTGCTACCTCCTGGGCCCACGGGGTCAGCACTCCGAGTTCTTAGGTTTCACAGTGGCGGGGAACATGTACGCCTGGTGATCTGACTGGCCTTTAAAGATGCTACCTGCCAGTACTACGCGGATAAAGCGTCACATCAGGACAATACCTAGCAAACTCGATACCGTCCCACACCTAGCTACAGAACCATTTATTCTACGACTTACGCCAGCCCATCCAACTAGGCCAGTGAAGTTTTGTCTCAAAGCATATCCTGGCCGAGCAAACGTCCCCCGTCATTCATCACTTATCACTTACCCCTGTGGCCGAGAATGCCTAAGATACTAGACAGTACGTCACAAAGTTCTTTGCGTGGACTTCCGAGTGGAGCTTGGTTAAAATGGATAACTTCTTTAAAAGAACCTAGTTAAACAGCAAAACATATTTTTACCAAAAAATATCTTTAATCTGGCATGGCAATGAGGCTATTATAACACTAATTAAGATTTCTTGGAATAGAAACGTTTTGATCACCTCTTATACTGTAGTGACGATCCTCATTTACATGTGAATATAATTTTTCACTTAACAGATTCTTACACACTGTGGTACTTGATGCTTCCTTAATTTATTGGCCAATGATAAATATAAATCAACTAATATTTTTGAATTTCATGTTACAGCTGTTCTCCATTATATTTTGAAAGTACATGCGTCTAACATAGCTGTCTAACTTGAGATGTTCATTATCGAAATCCAGATGAATTGCTCTTATCGAAATCCAGAAATACCAGTTACTTGAAAGCATTTTATCTCAATCTGAACTGATGTAAACGGATATTTTTCAAACATTTTTCAGTCTAGCAAGATCCGTTGAGCTTTGAGAGTAGTCAGCATTCCCTTACGAAGTATTGTAAAATTTATAAATTATACGATGGATTTTCATGATATGGATGGCATATGATTTCATGACAGGTATTCATTTTATACCATAAATTCCTTTCAAGTTACTTACTGGCTATTTTATCGTAATAACTGCTTTGAAGCTAAATATTTTATCTTGTCTCTTATCAAAAGCATTTCTTAAGAACACGGCAAAGATAAAATAATTCTGCAATGCAACACGCTCATCTACTTAAAGTGGTTGCATCCTTCTCAAATCTAGAAACAAATTATGAAGAAGGCGCTAAAATGATAAACGCTTTTTTGTTTATTTTATTACATTATTTTTTCAATTCTAATGCTTGTCAAAACCATATTGCATTAACATTTCATCTCTCCATTTAGAAATTCTATAATGTGAAGGTTATTTCTTTAGTTTTCAGAACTGTCCATTAACAAAGCTGGAACTCAAAATTTCTTTCCTGATTCAAAATTACTTCGTGATTCACTAATCACGCGACTGCTTAAAATATGAATATTTCTTTACTCTGCTCTCAGTCGTAACCTTATTTCTTCTAACTTCAAATACAAAATATGAATGCAAACAAAAACTGTTTAGAGGTGGCTTGTATCGTGTAGAAACACTGGCTTTGTTCTGATGTTTACTAGTACATCTAATTGCTTTCAAAGTTTGGAATAACAGAGCCCAATTTTATGAGAGTGCAAAGGTCGTAGAAAACTCTGAAGTAAAGGCTTTGTTGTGTATGTCATAATTCATTCTAAGCCAGTAGCTTTTAGAACTTTTCAATGAAGGTCAGAGTGTGATGATGGAGTGGCAGAAATTGGTAATCCATCATCAATAATTTTGTTGTAAAATGAAATTTGTATTTACCTACTTGTATTCCAAAGGAAATTCTTAAAGTGTACGATTTTAAATTGTTTAATATCGAGTTTAATATAATTTCAAGTTAATGCTTTCAATTGAGAGGTACATTAATGTTTGAAATTCCATTTAAAAATACAAAATATGCTTACAAAGAGTCATCCCCGATAATCTGAATTTTGCTTAATTAACTAAAACCTATGCAAATTTAATCATAAGCTACAAATATGCTCAAAAAGTTACATATTCAAAACAAAACTTTTCGATACATATGAATCAAAATACTCATTATAAGGGTTTTGTAAGAAAACTGTGACAAACATCACAAAAGGAATGATAGGAAGGAAAAAGTAATGTTTGAACTTTGATAGGCCAAAAGCGACATTTTTGCCCCCTCAGTAGGGAAATTTCTCTGGAAATAGGTAAGGCATCAGCTAACAATATAAGCTCCACATTTATGGTTGTCTATATTTGAAATGGAACTATTAATTAACACTGTAGGAGTAATCCTCATTTTTGAACAAAATTAGTTAGAAGTTTACAAAGAGTACGACGCAGAATTCCAGGATATCCCATGAATACTTAATGGAATTGAGTTGTGATTAATCTAGCAAGTTATCACGTCTGAGTTATTTCATTCTGCAAGTGGTCTCAGCCAAATGAGATCTGAAAAGATGAATATTATCTTCCATAAATTATGAATCTCTTCCCTGTGCAGCGATAAATGGATGGAAATATAGATAGAATTTCGCCTCAGTATCGAATGGTATTAACTGATTTTCTTTCAAAGCACATAAAATTCAGTATAGTTTTCTTATGCTTATATTCCCATATGGCAGCAAATTCCCTCATCATCTGTATTGCTGTAATTTTCCAGAATGTGTCTTTTACGGAACAGATGGTCCTGGCTTCTCTATAGTAAAAGTTGTTAAGGATAATTTTGAAGACTCGGTTGTAATGCATCAGAAAGCAAACTTGATTTTGTTGATTTAACTCGCGGATGATCTCTTTATGAGTCTCGCTCAACCAGACTTGGGTAGGACTGCATACCAGATGGACTCAAATAACTGGTCTCGTTGCATGTAATTTCATACTGGGAAAACTTAAGCCATACCTTGCAAAGATGTTAATCTTCTTTCGGATTGTCTGTTTTGAACAAACAGGTATCCTAAGCCAGCTGTCTTACTCTCTGTGACCTAAGATACCTTTCAGTTTAACACAAAAATAGGTCCTTTGTGATGGATATTGTTCTCGAACATCCAGATTCGTATCTTCAGGAAACTGTCCGACCGATCCTTCTGATAATGATTTTGAAGTCTTTTTATGATGCACCGATTCATTTTAAGTTAGCTTGCATTATAGTCCTGTCTTTGATTTAAGCTTGATGAAGAATGAATGCTCCGTTTGAATTGTGGGATTACTATTTATGCAGATTCTTTGAATACTTGAAGCTAAAGCCTCATGTCGTGCCACAGATATAAATTTTAAGTTTGGGTTTAAAATATATTTAACATGGCGAATTATTAGCGTAATGCATAAAATTATAATTGTTTAGGATGAAAAAAATTTCATTAAACTATGCTATTTAAATAATGACCCACCAAAATAGAGTAACTAAAGCAGAAAACCCCTCACTCAGCGTTTAAAAGGAAAGGATTTACAATTTTCATTGCCATTTCCATGTATGACTCTTCGAAAATCTCGCATAGAGACATCTTTTTCCTTAAACTCTTAGCCTTTATATCTGTTTTTGTAACCAAGCAATCATTCAACTATCTGAAGGATAAAGTAAGAATCTAGCTGAACCTCTAACAATAAGTAATTAATACGAGTATTCAACAAATTAATGAAAGAAAGGAATAATAAAATTCTCCTCAGAACTTTTATTTTATTTTAAACAGTTACATTTTTTAAAAAGTTGTATTTATCATTTTATTATTATTGTTTTTATTGTTGATGGAAATGAGTACTTTTGTAATATCCAATATGAATTACATTTCAATTAGGCGGAATGGTTTGCCTCAATTCAACGATTTGAAAATGACTGTTAAATAAGAGAAGACATGTCTTGCTGTATCATTATATTCCAGTCTTAATTCCAGACCAGGCCACAAATTAAACTGAAGTGCCAGTTTATGTAATTCGACCGTAGATGAAATTATTTTTATCTTTCTAAGGGAAATTAAATCTGACTTTATAATGGAAAAGGAACAATAAATTCATAATATAGTGTATTTCATTTTCAAACATCTTTGCTTAATCTTTTCATACCATTGTAATACACTTTTGTCTGCTTACATAAACATAAACTTTTAACAATTTGTACATAAACTCTTAGCAATACTGTGCCTTTCAAGTTCAGTTCTGGACTTTGGAAAGCTCGTTATAGAAATATTCAACAACTCTAAACTTTCAGGAAATTTTTTGCAATGAAAACTGCAGTAAAATCTGTAATTCAGAATGATGGGAGAGTAATACAGAATTATAGAAGCAAGCGGCATAATGTTTCCTGGTCAAGTTCATTCCGTGTTCTCCATTCTGTTACCATAAACATAAATCAGCATCAGTCTTTTAATTCAACAATTAAGTTTAATGCTAGAAAACAGCGTGTACATTAATGTGAAATCGTAGCAGTTATGAGAAAAAAGCGTCTTCAGTTTATATACATTGTCAGTTGCTCTCTTAATTCAGAGAGATCATTTTATAATACAATATAGATTCATTTATATACATATAGATTCATTATAGACATTTTATAATACTATATAAGAACTAGAAAAGGAAATCTGCTTGTATGAATGCAATAAATATATCTCAATTAAAGATTAATGAGTTGATAAAATATATCATACAAGTTTATTCATTTCTAAATAATTTTGCTGCTTTTACACTACGCCTTGCCAAACTTAGTCTAAGACGCACCGTTTTGACAGAGAACGTGGCCTTGTAGGAGGATTGACGATAATCGGACAGTCAATCAAGAAAAAAAGCAGTATAAAGAATATAAAGACTTTTAAATTATTGACAAGAGTGCTAATAAAGTTTTACTACTTTAAATCGAATAATTTAAAACTGTACTTCTTGATATGTTTCGAAGTCTAAAGTTAGCAATATTATTATTTTTTTCAAAATGTATTTATAAACTTTTCTAACTATATAAGAACTAGACAAAAAAACCATCTCAGTTCAATGTAGTGTTAAACAAAATTTTGCCAATTTTGAGGGTCATGAGGCATAGGATATTCTTCTTTAGGAGTAAAACGGTTTTTCTGTTTGATCTCCCTCGAAATGATAGTATTCAAAAGATATTCCAAACTAAGAGTGCTTTTTCTTTAATTTTAAATCTTATTTTGAAACTAGTTTTTCCACGTTTCTCTTCCAATTTAAAATGTTTGTTGCTAATTTGGTATTCCTTCTAACTGTTCATTTAAAGTCTCATTTGCCTCACCTTTCATTTCGTTTTACTGTTAATTTTTCTAAAAAGCAGTTCTAAAAGCAGACGGCTAAGCATTGAAAAAAAATTAAATTCTTTTTCCTCTTTCATTCCCAGCGACTTCCGTTATAGTTTTAAGTCAACATTCTATTCTCATAAGCTTTTATTTAGTTCATTTATGGTGTTTGTTGCTATGACTGGAAGTTTGTCATCAGTTTTTAAGCTATTTTCTGATAAACTATTGAGTTGAAATTTCGTACCCACACACTTTTTCAACTCGAAGATATCAAATATCTATAATTTTCCTTCTTTCTTTCTCTCTCTCTCTTTTTTTCTTTTTTGTTCAAAAAAGCAATTTGCCCAGAAGGACTATTAATTTCGTTTTGGCATTTTGCGTCGATTCACTACAAGTGTTGTTTCACTTTTCAAACTGTTGCCACCAAATATTCCTATTTTATATTTAAAGAAATTAAATAATGAAGAATCTGCATACATGTATCTACGTTTCTCGCATTGTAATAAAACAACGGTGCCTAGCGCCATCCAATTTTGAATAACGCAATCCTCCTGCGAATATGGGGATCTGGAAGCTCAAATTTAAAATTTAGAATTTGTTTTATTATCGATTTCATATTTTGTAAAACTTTTTTTTTTACAAAATATTAAAAAAGAATTTTTGATTAACAAACGCAAGGATTTCAAAGCGAGCGATGGCAACGTTGTACAGGAAAAACATTTTTATCTCCAGCGCGCGAGACTGCGTATCGGAAAATCTAAATATATGCTCATTTTAAAATTATTTTGCGATATTGCTCTTGAGCTGAAGCAAAGTGTATAATATTTGATAAATAAAGGTTCCACACAAAATGTTGAAAATACGTCCCTTTGGACGTAATTTAAAATCTGAAACCCTTCAGACTTTTTTCTTCTTTTTTCGTGTGTGTGTGTGTGTGGAGTTTCTGCCATTTTCAGAAAAATATGGATGTTTAGAAAGATAAAAAAAATGGATTGTGGACATTTTATGTGGCAAATGAAAACAAAATCATTGTTTTATTATAATTTTAATCGCAAAAAATATTATTTTCTCTAAATTTCCTTTTTTAAAATCTTACCGCAGCTTAAACACGAAGTAGAATAGTACCAAATAGTAAATTAGTATAGAATAGTAAATTAGATTCTTGTTTTTTAGTTCACACACTATTAAAAACTTCTTTCGAAATTTAATTTTGACTTGAAGAACTTCTAGAGGAGTTTCTGGAATTCCAGGGGTCTGGATAGCACATTTTGAAGAACTAGTACATTTTGAAGAACTAGTTTAGAAAATATTCAATAGTTGGATAAAAAGAAAACATTCGATAGGGTCAAAAGTTTCATTTGCATTTATGTGTAGTCGAAACGTTTCGCGTTGATAGTGATGAATCTGTTCAGTGATAAAGAATCAGACATGAGACTTTTGGAGATCAGAAAGTATAACTGCATTAAAAAGAATTATCATACATTTACATACCTTTTTATGCTTCTGTAAGAGACTTTAGAGCCTAACAAAAAATCTTTAAAAGCTTTATATCTAATCAACTATAATGCAGAAACATTAAGCTGGGTATTAAGCTCAATTCTTTGACTAATAAAAGTATAATTTAATTGATGAAGCCAATTATGCCATGAATTCCTTGTAACTTTTCATCAAACATTAACTGTAAATTGAAATCATGTAAAATTTATTTTTATTCATAGGCGTCTTTAAACTATTAATTTAATACTATTAACGTACGCTTTCTTTAAAGCTTGTCTTAAAGGCTCCTCCTGGTAAAATGGAAATGGATATGATAAGCCCATTCTGTAATCAGGCTGAATGCATTCTACCTTGACTTCTTCTAGGATTATAAAGAAATTTGATTATTTTAATCAAAAAAAAATTAAAGAAATTAGCATTAATAGATTCAAGAGATTTGAATTTTAGTTAATTAAACTCATTCAAATAAAAGTGATTAATGATGTATTTAAAACGATATATTCATCATAATGGCACGTACATTATTGTAATACTTCCAGACGAGCTTCATGCTCTATTTATTAAGAAAGTTGGCTTTTAATTAAATATATGTTTGCTATTGTGAATTAAAATCTTTACTTAAAAAGTAAGGAAACGAGCAATCACGTGTGGTGTAGTCTGGCTAATGAAATTTTATTTCATTTTCAGTATTAACACGTATGCTATCAAGTAGTTGCTGATTTTGTAGGACGCAAACACTATTTTTGTGTGCCCTTTAAGTCTTATCTTTTCGTATTTTAAAAACATAACTGTACTCAATTATTGTTTAGGTTAAAATGAATTTTGATTAGTTTCAAGTGTAGATTAATGTGCTATTTAAAAACTTCATAATTAAGAAAAAAAGAAAATCTGAAAGATTTTTCAGATTTCAAATTACGTCCAAAGGGGCGTTTTTTTAACATTTTGTGTGTTACATTTATTTATTAAATATCATGTTCTTCGCACTTAAACCATAAAATTCAGTTCAAGAGCAATATCGCAAAATAATTTTAAATTGGCCATATCTTTAGAATTTCCGATACACACTCTAACGCGCTGGAGATAAGAATAGCATTTTTTCTGTCCAACGTTGCCATTGCTCTTTGAAATCCTCGAGTTTGTTAATCAAAAATTCATTAAAGTTTTACAAATTATGAAATCGATAATAAAACAAATTCCAAATTTCAAATTTGGGCTTCTAGATGCCCATATTCGCAGTAGGATTACGTCATTCAAAATTGGATGGCTCTAGGTACCGTTGTTTTATCACAATGCGAAAAACATACATACATTTATGCAGATTCTTCATTATTTAATTTCTTCAACTATAATACAGGGCAATAATATTATTTGGTGGCAACAGTTTGAAAAGTGAAACGGACATTCAGAGTGAGCAAAATCGCAAAACGGAAACAATAGTCCCTCAGGGACAAAATCCCCTTTGGACTAAAAAAAATTTATAATCATTTGATTGCGGATAAAAATTGTTGAATGCTTTTCAACAAGTACAAGCAATGAAGTCTTTTTTCTCCAGAGTCAGGATAATTTGGTCCTTAAGGGAAAATAACTAGAGTTTATCTATCGAAATGAATTTAAACTTTTCCATTTGTAATCGACCACAGATAAAGCCTTCCTAATTATTAGCGCATAAGAATAATTAATAAATTAATAATTATTAATAATAATTAATTTATTAAAACGTAATATTCTTTCTAATTATAAATGCGAACTACGCGGTCTTTAGCAGGAATTAATTTGCATCTGCGGAAATGAGTAGAAAACAAGAAGCAGATGACAGAGCAAATTAAAAAAAAAAATTTTAAATCTTCTTTGCTGTTTTTCTGTATAAATGCTATTGCTTGTATTCTGATTTACAAATTTAAATCCTTACTTCCTGGATATAGGAATATCATTTGAGAATTAGTTAAAATACAGCTTATCTTTGAATTTGTGATTAGCTCTATATTTTGTATTATAATACGTAAAGGAGGTATTATTTTCCCTTTGCAAAGAAAATAGCATGGAAGTAAAATAGGAAGCTGCTGCTTATATACCTGGGATATTAAATTTTACATTTATTTTCTAAATTTTAATATTAAATTGCTTATGCATTGTAACAAAGTGAAACATTTAAAAGCAATATGAACTACTAAATACTTTACTACACTTTAATGCGCTTATGTGGCAACAAATTTACCAATATTTTTGGAATTGAGCGTCTTTTTCTTATTTCTTTTCTTTTATTTATTTGTGTATTTCTGGATGGACTTATACGTATGATGATGTTCTCGATAATATGCGCAGTTAACTACTTCTGTCCATATTGATTATACCCTATGGCAGTTCACTTCATATTCAATTAAGAATGATTTGGAAAGTGTAACATACAGCTCTCTTCAGGAATTTGTAAAGACAATTGTTTCAGTACCTTTGTTTTTAAGAAAGGGATAAGTAATCTAGAAATAATCATTATAATTTTCACTGATATCATGAATGAATTATAAACATGAGAAAAGTAAATGTATCAGTTACTCTTAACATGAATAGAATTTGGAAAAGAAACTGAATTTAGAATTACTATAACAGCATATAAATCGCTTTAATCAACAAACGAAATCGTCAGGGTTACTCAGAAATTAAATTTCTTCTGTTACTTTTTTCCCAATGGCGGGTCCAAACCATCCACAGACGTTGGCAACTACTAAGGGCAGAGGCGGTGGTCACTTTAGTATGCAGGCTTCTAATAAGTGGGCCACCTTTGCCCTTCTACGAGGGGACGGACAAATACAACAACGCCTTCTCCGGCATTCGAACCCTGGCCTTTTGATACAGCAGTCGGTTCCCCTAACCACTGTCTCGTCTGGGCGGCGTTTCCTTCTGTTACTGAAATAAGTAAAAATCAAGAGTCAAAAATATTAATTTATATGATTTTTCAACTGGAAATATAAAGGATATGATAGTGTTGTAGGAACATTTATTTGTGTTGCTTCTGTAATATTTATTGTACCATCTTCCAGTTCAAGGTTGCTGACACTTCTTCGTTTCTTATTGCTGTAATGCAATACGAAGTTATACTTTTGTTGCATTAATTCTGCATAGGTACGCAGCAAAACTAAAATCGCTGCTTTTGTTTTATTGGTGCTCATACTTAGGATTAGATAATGATTCAATTTTTATTCATCGCACTAGGCCTGCTAGTTTACATGTTATTGCAAAATAATGTTAAGAATAAGAGTACTCAGTCCCATGCTATGTAATGTATGCAGAACATAGGATAATAAAAGGAGCGGTCAAGGAGTTTCAAAAACTCATTTAAAATAAGCATATAATACATTTATTTTGTGACCCTAGACGCCATCTCTTCGACCTACGTATCGTGTATCTTGCAAGATCCTCAAACCTCAGGGCACAAACAAATCCTGATGAATGCAACAAACAGTCCCAAAGAAGTAATACAAGAGTGTATAAAAGGCCAAAAGTGGCCATAAATTGGCAAGTATGTCAATCGCGCAGCGAAAGGATGGTTCCTCCACCAGCGGGGGAAGCCCGGAAGAAGATTTCTCATATGATGACCACGCTAAGGAAGCGGGTTTGGACAGCCTGGGGGCCTTATGACCTACATTCTTCACGTTCTTTTTAAACCGGCCTACTCTTGCAACTAGGATACGTTTGTCGTTGTCCGTCTGCGCAATGAAGGGTGCGCGCGAAAGCGCGCTCGACAGCAGCGAGAGTAAAGCGTCAGCAGTTTAGGAAGATTTAGGAATATTGTTTCTTCCATTTGTTTCGCATTTTCTTCTTTATTGGAGGGGTTATAAGCATGTTCAGCATCTTGCTGTAGGCAGTCATTGCATAAGATGACGATGCTACCATCTTCTTTAGTAGTTCTCCTCCCTACGCCTTGCGACTTTGATGACCCATAATTAGTTTGCAGGAAGAGTTTCTTTGTCTTCAAAAAGGCTATTATTCAATGCGAAGGACGAAACTTGTTGAGTTTCGAGTCATGATTCTGATGTATTACAAGAGAGCTAATCAGCCTATTTACAGCTGACACCTTATTAGATTTTCTATGATGAGCTCAACAATGGCCAAAAGGAGCCACCAGAGATATTACGCGTGCCCTCACGCCCAACAGGAAGCAATTATAGTTAAGTTATGTATCTTTAAATTCACTCATATTTATTTGTTATGTGTTTACTTTATTTTGCTAATAGCTCATTCAAAAGGAAAAATTGGACTCTATTTTTCAATGCCTCGGAGAGGAATTGTATTCCAGAAGAGGGAGGGAGAGGGACTGAAACTCAACAACAGAAATAGAATTTTAAATAAAGTTAAACTGTACAATTTTATTCTTCAGTAAGATTTCTCTCAATATGCTTTATATATTTATTTCATATTTTCTAATTTTAACGTTGAAATTATTTATGCTTACACACGAAAAATTTGCATCTGTTATATTTGAAATACAAATACGAGAACTGAGGATCATAAAAGCAATATTTAGTACTTTTAAATATGAGAAATGAAAACACTTTATGGAGAAAGCAAAAACATTTAACAGTCGTATGCAGTTAGTTTAAAGAGAAAAAATTTTTACAAAACCGACATAAAAAGCATCTAACCCGAATAGCAGTAATTAGAAAATTGTTTAAGAATTATGATCTTGGAGCATTGTATCAGCTGGGAGATGCTGATCAATAACCTGTTGACCAAGAAAGTCCATCTGCCCGTCACTTTCCGGAACTTTATTAAGATATTAGAGTGAGACAAAGTAAATATTTTGACAACTTTGACCAATTTTAGAACCAGCATCACCTGGAACAATGAAATTTATAGGATTGCAGTATTAATATATAACCGAAAATCTGAAAGCAATATAACGTTCCTGAAATATGCAAATGTTTGCCATTGTAACGCTAGCAGTTTTCTGAAAGCATACGTGTTCTAACACCAAAAGGTAGCGAAATAGCACTCTGCTAGGTTCGAGGAAGTTGTGTTTGGGAATGACTGTTGTCTGGATTTTACCAAACAAGATTTACAGCCGTACATAAAAGAACAAAATAATGTGCGAGACATAAACAGATCTTAGATTACCACAGCGGAACACAACGAACCCAAGCACAAATTTATGCCCGCTGTGCTTTCCAGTAGCTGCCATGAGTAGTATTCCTTGTCGCGGATACCTATTGTTAACCTTCCAATCGTTTAAGTCTTTATCTCTAAAAACCCCTAAATGCACGAAAAGCCATGAAAAGGACATTTTTTATTACTTAGAGTCAGTGCCGGGACAAGGATGAAGCAAGTGAGGGATTTGCCTCAGGTGAATAACTAGAAGGGGCGCCAAATTGGCTATGCGAATTCGAAAATTAATTATGTTTTTAAATTTTTCAGTTATTATTAGGGAAAATAAGCTTCGGCAAATATAAATTAATAAAAGAATAGGAACAACTGCTAGAAAACCTGGAAATTAATGCAATGTGTATTTCGATGTTATTTCTTGTTTATCAAAAGAGGAATTTTTAACATTTTCGTTTGAAAGTTGTAAATAATTGGCTATATTAGTTTTCTGAATTTATAAAGTCACGATTAAAAATATTTTAAGAACTAAGATAAAAGTATGGTATAAGAATTATGATGTTCTGATTTAATACAGTCGCTTTTGTGTAACACAAACATAGCTATTTTGATAGGGGCGCGTATTCATTTTTTTTGCCTCAGGTAAAAATGTATCTTGGCACGGCTCTGCTTAGAGCTATAAAATCCTGCTTTATATTTGGGTCCTTTTCCTTAGCATATAAGCTGCCCTTTCGGAAAGAGCATATTTCAAGTATATGTTATAAGGTATTTCTCCCGCCTTCTTAGGGAGCCTTCGTGGTGTAGTGGTAAGCAGACTCAGGCGTAATTGAGAGGTCCGCGGTTCGATTTCCGCCGAAGGCGTAGCTAATTTTTCATCTTGCCCGCTTCCTAAAAATAACTTAATGTCTCTACAATGCTATAGTATGAATATATTATAATATATATCGTATGAATGTGCTTGCTTAATGTTACTGTGGCAACTATTGTTGAAGATATGAATATATATGCTTACCATTACTGAGACAACTATTGTTGAATATATATATGCACTATTTGAATGATAGTAGCATATCATGCATCTTGTTTGCATTTAAACTACAGTTGCAGTTTTTGGCCCAATATTTTTTCTGCAGATCAATAGTTACCACAGTACTGTTTTGTTTAAGATATATGTTTACGGTTGTTTATACGCGCATATTATTAAAAACGTCACGAAGCAAGAGCCTTCAAATACATCACTCCGATTACTGTAATACATTCTTGGAAAAGAAGACTGACAACCCAAGTAAAACAGCGTAATTACTGTAATACATTCTTGGAAAAGAAGACTGACAACCCAAGTAAAACAGCGTAATTACTGTAATACATTCTTGGAAAAGAAGACTGACAACCCAAGTAAAACAGCGTAATTACTGTAATACATTCTTGGAAAAGAAGACTGACAACCCAAGTAAAACAGCGTTTGATTGACGTAAATTTTATTTTAACAAAAAAAAAAGTTCTCAGCGATTCAGCACTGCACAGCTGAAGAGTTCGTATGATGCTATACTGCTGTTTAATTGCTGCTGAAGGAAATACTGCAGAATCGCTAGAAGTGCTTTTTGCTAGTCAAAATCTACCTTAATCAACGTTGTCTTTAGTATATTCAACTGTACGATACAGATTATTTTAATTCCGTTACGAGATAATTAGCTTAATAAAATACAGTATTTGATTTATGATATTATTGAATACATACCAAACAAGCTTCATATGTCATAACAGAACAAGCAAAGCTAGTAAAGTAAGCAGAATAACAATTCTTTATTAGAAGGAAGAATAATGTACTTATTATCTTATGCGTAGGAAAATTAAATTCTAAGATAATGGAAGTCCGAGGTTGAGGGAGGGGATAAAAATCAGTGAACACTGTTATTTGAGAAGATGCAATTGATTGCTCTAAATCAGCGCTTCTCAACCTTTTGACTAGCGCGTACCATCTAAACACAAATTGAAAAACTTTACCACCTCCACCACATTTTTGGAATGACTATCTTTCGTCTTCACAACCTATTGGCTAATTGTATTAAATACGCACATATTAAAATATTTTTAATTATAAAATTTAAGTTATTCTAAAATTTAGTGTGAATTTTAGCGGGATAATTATTTAATTATGAGTAGAATTTTAGTGGGAATAGTTCTAAAATTTAGTGTGAAATTTGAGGCTGTTTAAGAGAGATCGATTTCTTTATGTCTGATGTTATTTTACTTAGCTTTAACCGTAAATTAGGATCCGCTGTTAAATTTGTTCTGTATTGATTTTTCAAATATAACATGGGGAAAAAAATCCTTGTTCACACGAATAACTTGTTCAAGAAAGCAATAAAAATTTGATAGCTTTATTTGAAACACTTTTCAATTCTTTTTTTCGGTTCAGCCAAAAGTTAACGAATGTGTTATTTTGAAATTTTCAGTTAGAAATCAATCACAGAGAATTTCTATCAACTGTTCTTTTTCTTCAAGAGATTTTTGAATTTATTTGTTAAAAATACTTTGTTTCTTTTGCGTACCACCTATTTTTCTCTTGCGTACCACTGTTTGAGAACCGCTGCTCTAAATAATGTTTTGGGGATTTTCGCAAGTGTAATGGAATATAAGCTGGTTTCTTTGAGAAGGACCTCCACGAAAGCATCCTTGGGCACTCTGACGTATTCTTAAGTACCTTACTTTAAGAACTGTAGCTATATATTATGAATACATGTACGGTCATCTTGACTCACAAGTGCACATTAGTATCGCCACTGAGGGAGGGATTTCAAAAATGGACCAATCAGCTCTTGTGACGCTGAATCTTTGAAACTTGCTTATGAGCGCATATTGTTGTTTATGTTTTATTTTACATTTGCTGGTGTATGACGTATAAATGCTGCTGTCAATTTAGTAGAAAATCTAGTAGTGATTTCATTTATAAACTTATTTAATCGTCAACATTTCACTTTCGTGAAACTTATCGCTGGATATTCGGATTAATGTTTGTGGCATATTATCGCACTTCAGGTAATGAAAATGACAGCTACAATTAGACTCGAATCTTATGCGTTTACTAACACCTGTGGATTAACAGAATTCAAGTGCATAATTTTTTACTGAGCTGAGAATAACTGGAAGTGTTGCAATAAATCTAGTGATCTCAATGCTTGGATTCCTTTGATTTTTAGTGTGTAAGATTCAAAATATATATTGTGAATTATCTGATTATACCTATTGTTAATAGCAGAAGTAATATATGAATAAATTAAATTTATTCGTTATGAATAATGTAAGTAAGTTTATATTGTTTTAAGAGTATTTCTTGCGCAGACAATACATTTAATAATGGATAGTTATTAATGTGAAATTTAAACACACTAAATGTGTAGAAATGCAAATTAGGAATCTTGACGTTGAATAAAGCTGTGTATTGGCTATTGTTATAGAAAGTCTTCTTCATATAGACTGCAATAAAAATGCTAAGACTTCTTACTATTATATATATATTTTACTATTTACACATATATTTACGCTTATATTTGATATAATTCGGCACTGAAAATTTTCACGAGAAATGCCCGATGATTTAATTCTTTTGTGCAGAAAAATTGCGTGGCAAAACATTTTCAACTACCTTACTTAAAGCTCAACAAAAGGTCATATGAAATGGCAAATATTTTACTGGAAGCCCACTGGTCCATTTTAGAAGCCGCTCTTTCGGTGGGGATACAGATGTGCCCTTACGAAATATACGTTCGGCCGTACTTATATAGTAATACAGCAATGCAAGTATACTTGTACAATAATTGTACAGTACAAGGATATTTGCATAGTAATACAGAAATATAAATAAGCTCAAGAACGAGGGAAAGGGGAATCGAATTCATTACCGCAGTAAAAGTCTTTAGAGAACAAAATGTATCTCATACATATCTTTGCTATTTCAGGAATACGAATAATTTTCTTAGTTTTTACATAAAATTTGATTTAAAAAATAAAAGAAAAAGAGTGAAATTTTTTTAATTTTTATTATTTTAAGATGTGGCTGTTTCCTAATTTTAACTTTTTTTTTTATTTGTTTACAGGTAAGAAATTTCATGATGTTTACCTGATTTCTGGTTGCCCACTCGTGAGAAGTTTGCTGCTTGCTTCTAGGAAATGCAATTAATTTAAAAAGTAATGTACAATTGCTTGCACGCTTGCAGTACACTTCAGTACATGTATCTAATTTATCAAACTTAAAAGAAATTTTATTATTTTTTTCGTATAAAGAGTGATATCGGCGAGATTAAATCATGATTTTTTCTCGTTTTTCTCCAAATCACTGAGCAAAATAATGGTGGGCAGAGGTAAATTCTTGAAAACTTTCATGATTCTTTGTTTGAGAATGTTACGAAATTTTGTCAAATAGTAAAACATTTTACAATTGAGCTTAAATAAAGTGAAATGACATGGCAGAGGAAATGGTTTATAAAATAATTCGAGTTCTATATAAATCTATAAATGGTAATTAACCTTTGTCCATGCTGTAATCCATGTAAAAGGCTCTATCTTCACATAAAAATAACGCAATAAAGGCACTCAAATGTAACTATGTAAATTTACAAGTATAAGCCAGCAAAATTTAAAAAAAAAAAAAAAAAAAAAAAAAAAAAAAGAGCTTTTCAGTCCCAATTAGTAATTACTGTGAAAGAAAAAATAAATAATGCATTTAATTAAGATGTAATTATAGACTTACAAGAGTATAAAGAAAAGGCTGCTTTCCTTCATGTCTTTCTCCATTTTTTTTATTTATTATTTTTTTTTTTTAACACATGAACACCTTGGAAGTTTGCTGATTTCATGTCTTGGTTATATAGAAAGCATTGTCACATTAGGGTAATACTTGTTGCAATCCTCGCATCAGCAAGCGATCCAGTGAAATGCTAATAAAAGCACGTCTTTACCAATTAAGTTTTTCTATACTAAATAAATGCACAAATTTCCATATAGAATTAAATTATGTAAAAATGATGTCATAATATTTTTTTTTTTCATCTTTTGAATTTGTTATTTTTCACAATGCAATTTAAATATAAGATTTTGTATTCTACATCTTAATTCTTTTGAAATGAATTCTTAAACTAGTAGACCTATAGTAAATGTTTAGCTTAAAATTGTTGCCGGTAGTAAAAGGAAATCTGCATACCGAGATCAGATCATCGGATTGTAATTTTTTTTATTTTATAATTTTTACATTTTTTAGCTTTCTAAACACTTATTGAAACTTTATTGCGTTAATTCTTCGATATGTTAAATTCCTTGTTTATATCATTTTATTTATTTATTTTTAAAGAATTTACGAACAGTATTAGTTTGCTTTACTTGATCACGATGAATTTCTATGATGTACAGTATATTAGTAACATATTAGTGTTCAAAAAAATTTTAATTAAAATTTATTTTATCTTATTTCATATAAAGGTCGTTGTGATAACTACGCACCTTGGCATGTTTGTAGCAAAATATCAGGAGCTAAACTGCGTTTAATAAGTCCTTAACCTGTTTCCGTCGGGTCAGCAATTCTAACCGCTCGAGTGTTTTTAGTTTCTTTTGAAGTAGTGGCGCGTCGTATGTCGAGCAGTAGGTAAAGGTTAAGGTTACGCTTGTAGACTCTTTAGCTTTCTCAATCTAATTTTAAATTACAGCTTGTTTACTTCTGGTAAACTCTTATACGAGCTTTCACCCATACCATTAACTGCGAAAGAGAGATTCACTATCTCAGATATGTTGCTTGTATAGTTACAAGCTGAGAGAATTCACAAGATCCTTGCAACTTGTAAGACAGACTAAGATCAAAGTTTAATCTCCTTTCAAAAGCGCAGATTTTAAAACTTTAGCCTGAAGTGAAAGGAACAGCGCAATCTAAATGCTTTCGCTGATCCAAACTTTGGAATAGTAGAAGTTTAAATCTGACTTACCAAGCTGCAGATGTTGCATAAACTGCTGCTTCCTTAAAATATGGGCAGGGTGACCAATGTATCCCGAAAAGGATTCGTTTAGATGGGTATATATGGGCAAAATTTCGTGCCTGCGAGGGCAGCATTGGAGCTGATGTTAAGGTCACGTAGTGTACGAGTAAGTCGGAGCATGATGATGAATCATTTTAGAAAGTACACATTATTAAATGAAGTCCATCTGTGCGTGAAAGAATTTTAGCTTAATGCTGCATACAAAGATGTCTGGATTTTGACTGACAGTCTATTCAGTATCTGCAAAATTGGCCTCGTATTGGTGAGAAGACTTCACTCGTTTTGGGCTTTGCTACAAAAACTCTCTTCCCGTCATAATGTACATCTGCAATGGATCCCTTCACATATTGGCCTGAGTGGTAATGAAATGACTGACCCGTAACTAAAGAAGGTATTTTAGTGACTCTGACCATTGGCACCATGCTCATTTTGGAGATCTAGAGTTAAATCTACTATTGCCTCTTCCTGGCATTATCCTCTGCCACATGACTGGTATTTTGGCAGGCAACCGGGAGATACTATTGCTTTTAGGGGTAATCGGGCTCAACAGACTCTTTTATGGAGTTCCTAACTAGACACCTAAAATTCCTTAAATTTAATCGGGAAAAGTCCCACCCCATCTGTAGGAAATGTAATACTGATCATTTCACACCTGAACATCTTTTCACCTGTTAAAGGATTGTAAAAGAAAACGTATTGAAAAGACCTACTTTCATTTTGGATTTATTGACAGCTTGGACTCATGGATATGGTCTATCCTAGTGTTATGTATGCACTACATTATTATATATGAGTTATGTAAAGAAGTAAACATTAGTTCTGTAACAAAAGAAAAGTTTAAGATGAATATTTGGAATGTTTTTGCTCTTCATACAATAAAAAAATTAGCTTAGCTGGTTTCTAAAAGAGGATCTTTAATTCTTATTTTTTTTTTAAAAAAAAAGAGCCCTCTATTTTGGACAGTCTTCTTAGCAAAAATGACGTCTTTACATTACTTTTTCAGTTCCTTTCGTGAAACATTAAGAAAAATCAAAATAAAATCTATTACTTCTTACTAATCAGATTCGCAAATATTTGATTACGATTTCATATTTATGTATTTTCAATGATTACATCATTCATATACCTTTGGGAATTCGTTGGTTTGGAGGTCTAAATTTTTTAGAGATTTTCCTATGTGTGTTCTTATTATACATTAGTCAATCTTCTTTCAACAGCGAAATAGCTGAAATATTATTTCAGTTGTAAATCGCCAGGTTTTTATGCGTTTGTGTTTCCCATAATTACTTCCCATATTTGCGTATGGATTCTCAGAGTTTCCTATAATTGCGTATGGATAATAATTCCCATAGCTTCTTATAATTGCGTGGAGATTCACATCCCACGATATATTCGGGAAACAAAGAATTTTGTATAGAAGAAGGCTTTTGCCATAATTCTAGATTTTTAATAATTTTTGCTTAAAATTTAATTTTTTTTTTTTTTTCTAATTCAAATTTCTTATTAGAATTAAAAATGTGAGATTAAATCTTCCTTCAAATGAAATTTGAGAAATGCAGTCTAGCAATGCATCTAAACAGCCGTTTGGGAGAAAAATGTCTTTAAAAGCGAAAACTGTTAAACTAAATTTGTTGAAAAACATGTGTAATTGGTTTTTCTTAAAACTACTGCTCAGTCAGTTATTAGAAAGCTTCATTACTATAATAGACATAATTTATGCGATAATACTGTTTAAAAGAATTCTGCTATTTCAAGACTGACCAGCCGCAGAGCTGATAAAAACCACTGAAGCTGTAGTTGCATTTTAATTCAATTCTCATCAAAACAGGCTAACAGAAAAAGGTGATTTTATTTTTTATTCACTTTATTTTTTAACACCTTAAAAGAAATACAATCTGTACGAGGGATTTATTTTCGAAGATTTTCCGTTCAGGCAAAATAGGAACTTAAAGACCATAATACTTGTCGAGAGCCTCGTGCGCTAGCGATCTAGTAAAATAAATGAATAAATGTACAGCTGCGTATTGAACAGATGTAGCTGTGCATTTGTTTAACCGTATCCTTTCCTTTTAAACATATGCTGCATATGGGGTTAATTTACAGTGAAATAATGTCATAGCATTTTTTTTTTCGCTACCATTTTGTTTGCCAGTTTGAACAACTCATTTTAAATATGAGATTGTATAGTCTATAAGTAAAACTTTTGGGGTGCTAATTTCTAAACTAGTAGGTTTCTTGTTATGCTTAGCTTAAAATTCTTTCATATGTTAAACTAAAAACTGCATATTCAGATCAGAATGCAATTTCTTTTAAATCTTATATATTCTAATCTGCAGTTTTAAAATTCTTAAATAATATTTAACGTAATTAAGACACAATAACACGCCGAATAAATACTAATTCAGAAGTCAAACAACAAAAATCAGCGTTATACCTACAAAATTTTCACAGGACTAGTTTCGATGGTTTTACCGAACCATCATCTTCAGCTGCAAAACCGCAAATGAACAAGATAGGAAATAATGATTAGATAAGATAAGAAAGCCTGAACAAGAATAAGCAAGTGGCGCCATCTGTTGGCGAAACCAGAACTAAAACATAATTTCTCTAAAAGCCGAAGGCAAATTTGGATTGGAATTAGGATCGTTAACTAGAACAGAAAGATTTTTATGAATGTGAAATGCCTCTAGAAAATCCAGTTTTCCAATGGAAGATGTTTTTTGAATAATTTTGGCAGCAGAAAAATTGAAAGTGTGATTTTCGGACCAGCAATGTTGAGCAACAGAAGACTTCTGCGTTTCCTTTTTTCTAACATATGCCTCATGTTCTTTGACGCGAAATTTTAAGGCTCTCTTAGTTTGGCCAATGTAAATTAAACCACACTAGCAAGGAATCCTATAAATACCCCAGGAATTCATATCCGGAATGGGGTCCTTGAGTATAGAAGTTGGAATTTTATTGATGGGAGAATAAACAACCCGAAAGTTAAATTTCTGCAAAATATGTGCAACTTTATAGCTAATTGATGGAAAGAAGGGAATGACAACAGAATTTTTATAATCTCCTAAAATAAGAGTGTGGCTTTTAGTGTGTTCAGATGAGACTTTTTTAACTGCTTGATTAATAATGTTGGGTGAAAAGCCCCTGTCAATAGCTATTGCTTTTAAATAATTTAGTTCTTCATCAAGGGCTAGTTTAGAGGAGCAAACTTGAAGAGCACGGAAAACATAGGAATAAAATGAAGCTAACTTTTGTTTAGTCGGATGACATGATTTAAAGTGTGGTGGAAGGCAAACCGATGAAGGTTTACGGTAAACTGTAGTACTGAAGTTGGATGTGTTACGTGTGACCAGAATGTCGAGAAACGGAAGAGAATTGCAAGTCTCAAGTTCAAAAGTGAACTGAATAGCAGGATCAATAGAATTCATTGTTGAAAGAACTTTATTTAAATCATCTTTATTACCTTCAAACAGGGTAAAAGTATCGTCTACGTAGCGGAACCATGCCGGGAAGTTTAAAGTTTCAAACAATTTTGATTCATAATAATGCATGTAGATATCAGCCAGGATGGGACTGAGGGGGCTTCCCATGGCTAATCCCTCAGTTTGCTTGTAATATTTATTTTGGAAAACAAAATGTGTTTGTTTCAAACAGAGTTGAGTGAGAGAAATTAGCTTCTCAATTTCGATGCAAGAGAAATGAAATTCGCGAAGTCTGGTTTCTAGACATCTTAATGCACCCTCCACTGGGACATTGGTGAATAATGATTTTACATCAAAAGAAACCATGAGTAAATTACTAGGAGAAATGTTTTTAATCTTTTTTACAAACTCTATTGAATTTTTTATGGTGTAAATGTTATTGTCTAATAGAGTTGAAAATCTAGAAACTAAATATTTAGCTAAAGGATACGAGGCAGTACCTAAATTTGATACAATAGGGCGGAAAGGAATACCACTTTTATGAATTTTGGGAAGAGCATATAATCTGGCACAATTCGCAACAGATGGGATAAGCGAATGTTTTAAGTTGCTTGAAATGATTTGCGAAGATTTGATCGCAGTTTTTATTTTGGATAAGTCCGAAGGTGAAGGATCTTTAGGGATCGGATTATATGGTCCTTCGTTTAAGAGTTTAGTGACACCATCGATGTAAGTGTTCTTATCCATGACGACTATCTGGCCACCTTTGTCGGCCTTTGAAATGATAATATCCGGGTTAGAATGAATTTCGCGCATTGTAGCTCTTTCTCTCGCAGTTAGATTTGGTTTCAAAGGTTTATTATTGAATTTCACATTATGAGCGATAAGATGCCTAATCATTTCTTTCTGTGAATCTGAAACTTTACTGAACTTGAAAGCTTTTTCGATAGGAGCCAAAATCTTTGGAATCGAGGGTTTACAGGTTTGTGAGAAGTTAAAATTATATTTTAGAATTCTCTCTTGTTCTTCTGAAAGACTAACATTAGAAATATTAACTATTGGTTTGATGTTTACAATGGGAAGATTTTTTGAACTACTTGAACTGGAAGACTGTAAAAGAAGTTTTTCGAATTTAACTGCAAGGGTGTTTTTATGACGGTTAACTGCATTCTCCGTTCTAGACCAAGACTTTTGTTCAAGGGCAGTGAATTTTGGATATGATTTAGCGAGTTCCAGATGGAGCTTATAGAGTTCATGTTCAATTTTGGACAATTGTTGACGTGTATCCCTTATCACGGACCGAAGTAAGGCAAGCTTGCAATTTAACAGAATTCTTGAAACGCGACTCGAAGGTTTTTGATTAGATTTGATTTGAATAAAATTGGGGATCAATTTTTTACATTTACATTTAAGTAAAAAGTCAAGATGATTCAGGAATTTTTGCCGTTTCAGGCGTAATTTAGTGAAACGATTAACGGATGAAGGCATGATAAACAATGCAGAAAATCAAACTAAATTAACTGAGCAATAATAATGTACACACGAAACAGCAGAAAAATCCCTCAGTGAAATGAATAGAAAACAAAACGTTTGTAAGCAAAATGCATGAAATCAGACAGGCAAAGCACAATATCCAAATGTACAAAACATAAACATAAATTGAAAAGTGCAAAAATGTACTCACCGAAACTCCTACAATCACAAAATGGCGGCCACACCACGTGCAAAAAAGAAAGCAAAATGTAAGCCTGTTTGGGGCTTCTATAATTAAGACACAATAACACGCCGAATAAATACTAATTCAGAAGTCAAACAACAAAAATCAGCGTTATACCTACAAAATTTTCACAGGACTAGTTTCGATGGTTTTACCGAACCATCATCTTCAGCTGCAAAACCGCAAATGAACAAGATAGGAAATAATGATTAGATAAGATAAGAAAGCCTGAACAAGAATAAGCAAGTGGCGCCATCTGTTGGCGAAACCAGAACTAAAACATAATTTCTCTAAAAGCCGAAGGCAAATTTGGATTGGAATTAGGATCGTTAACTAGAACAGAAAGATTTTTATGAATGTGAAATGCCTCTAGAAAATCCAGTTCTCCAATGGAAGATGTTTTTTGAATAATTTTGGCAGCAGAAAAATTGAAAGTGTGATTTTCGGACCAGCAATGTTGAGCAACAGAAGACTTCTGCGTTTCCTTTTTTCTAACATATGCCTCATGTTCTTTGACGCGAAATTTTAAGGCTCTCTTAGTTTGGCCAATGTAAATTAAACCACACTGGCAAGGAATCCTATAAATACCCCAGGAATTCATATCCGGAATGGGGTCCTTGAGTATAGAAGTTGGAATTTTATTGATGGGAGAATAAACAACCCGAAAGTTAAATTTCTGCAAAATATGTGCAACTTTATAGCTAATTGATGGAAAGAAGGGAATGACAACAGAATTTTTATAATCTCCTAAAATAAGAGTGTGGCTTTTAGTGTGTTCAGATGAGACTTTTTTAACTGCTTGATTAATAATGTTGGGTGAAAAGCCCCTGTCAATAGCTATTGCTTTTAAATAATTTAGTTCTTCATCAAGGGCTAGTTTGGAGGAGCAAACTTGAAGAGCACGGAAAACATAGGAATAAAATGAAGCTAACTTTTGTTTAGTCGGATGACATGATTTAAAGTGTGGTGGAAGGCAAACCGATGAAGGTTTACGGTAAACTGTAGTACTGAAGTTGGATGTGTTACGTGTGACCAGAATGTCGAGAAACGGAAGAGAATTGCAAGTCTCAAGTTCAAAAGTGAACTGAATAGCAGGATCAATAGAATTCATTGTTGAAAGAACTTTATTTAAATCATCTTTATTACCTTCAAACAGGGTAAAAGTATCGTCTACGTAGCGGAACCATGCCGGGAAGTTTAAAGTTTCAAACAATTTTGATTCATAATAATGCATGTAGATATCAGCCAGGATGGGACTGAGGGGGCTTCCCATGGCTAATCCCTCAGTTTGCTTGTAATATTTATTTTGGAAAACAAAATGTGTTTGTTTCAAACAGAGTTGAGTGAGAGAAATTAGCTCCTCAATTTCGATGCAAGAGAAATGAAATTCGCGAAGTCTGGTTTCTAGACATCTTAATGCACCCTCCACCTCCCATTGTAAACATCAAGCCAATAGTTAATATTTCTAATGTTAGTCTTTCAGAAGAACAAGAGAGAATTCTAAAATATAATTTTAACTTCTCACAAACCTGTAAACCCTCGATTCCAAAGATTTTGGCTCCTATCGAAAAAGCTTTCAAGTTCAGTAAAGTTTCAGATTCACAGAAAGAAATGATTAGGCATCTTATCGCTCATAATGTGAAATTCAATAATAAACCTTTGAAACCAAATCTAACTGCGAGAGAAAGAGCTACAATGCGCGAAATTCATTCTAACCCGGATATTATCATTTCAAAGGCCGACAAAGGTGGCCAGATAGTCGTCATGGATAAGAACACTTACATCGATGGTGTCACTAAACTCTTAAACGAAGGACCATATAATCCGATCCCTAAAGATCCTTCACCTTCGGACTTATCCAAAATAAAAACTGCGATCAAATCTTCGCAAATCATTTCAAGCAACTTAAAACATTCGCTTATCCCATCTGTTGCGAATTGTGCCAGATTATATGCTCTTCCCAAAATTCATAAAAGTGGTATTCCTTTCCGCCCTATTGTATCAAATTTAGGTACTGCCTCGTATCCTTTAGCTAAATATTTAGTTTCTAGATTTTCAACTCTATTAGACAATAACATTTACACCATAAAAAATTCAATAGAGTTTGTAAAAAAGATTAAAAACATTTCTCCTAGTAATTTACTCATGGTTTCTTTTGATGTAAAATCATTATTCACCAATGTCCCAGTGGAGGGTGCATTAAGATGTCTAGAAACCAGACTTCGCGAATTTCATTTCTCTTGCATCGAAATTGAGGAGCTAATTTCTCTCACTCAACTCTGTTTGAAACAAACACATTTTGTTTTCCAAAATAAATATTACAAGCAAACTGAGGGATTAGCCATGGGAAGCCCCCTCAGTCCCATCCTGGCTGATATCTACATGCATTATTATGAATCAAAATTGTTTGAAACTTTAAACTTCCCGGCATGGTTCCGCTACGTAGACGATACTTTTACCCTGTTTGAAGGTAATAAAGATGATTTAAATAAAGTTCTTTCAACAATGAATTCTATTGATCCTGCTATTCAGTTCACTTTTGAACTTGAGACTTGCAATTCTCTTCCGTTTCTCGACATTCTGGTCACACGTAACACATCCAACTTCAGTACTACAGTTTACCGTAAACCTTCATCGGTTTGCCTTCCACCACACTTTAAATCATGTCATCCGACTAAACAAAAGTTAGCTTCATTTTATTCCTATGTTTTCCGTGCTCTTCAAGTTTGCTCCTCCAAACTAGCCCTTGATGAAGAACTAAATTATTTAAAAGCAATAGCTATTGACAGGGGCTTTTCACCCAACATTATTAATCAAGCAGTTAAAAAAGTCTCATCTGAACACACTAAAAGCCACACTCTTATTTTAGGAGATTATAAAAATTCTGTTGTCATTCCCTTCTTTCCATCAATTAGCTATAAAGTTGCACATATTTTGCAGAAATTTAACTTTCGGGTTGTTTATTCTCCCATCAATAAAATTCCAACTTCTATACTCAAGGACCCCATTCCGGATATGAATTCCTGGGGTATTTATAGGATTCCTTGCCAGTGTGGTTTAATTTACATTGGCCAAACTAAGAGAGCCTTAAAATTTCGCGTCAAAGAACATGAGGCATATGTTAGAAAAAAGGAAACGCAGAAGTCTTCTGTTGCTCAACATTGCTGGTCCGAAAATCACACTTTCAATTTTTCTGCTGCCAAAATTATTCAAAAAACATCTTCCATTGGAGAACTGGATTTTCTAGAGGCATTTCACATTCATAAAAATCTTTCTGTTCTAGTTAACGATCCTAATTCCAATCCAAATTTGCCTTCGGCTTTTAGAGAAATTATGTTTTAGTTCTGGTTTCGCCAACAGATGGCGCCACTTGCTTATTCTTGTTCAGGCTTTCTTATCTTATCTAATCATTATTTCCTATCTTGTTCATTTGCGGTTTTGCAGCTGAAGATGATGGTTCGGTAAAACCATCGAAACTAGTCCTGTGAAAATTTTGTAGGTATAACGCTGATTTTTGTTGTTTGACTTCTGAATTAATATTTAACGTTTTGCAGTTTTAATGATAAAAGATTTGAAGTTTTAGATTGTAATCTGAAGTTCTGACTTTTTTTTTTTTAAAAAAATTGTTTAATATAAATATTAAACAGGTTTTGTTTTAGATATAAAATTATTTCTTTAATAAGCTATTTGCGCCATGAGATATAGATATATGTATCTGTTGACCAACCAATCCTTATTCAGTTTCCTAAATGTTGATAGATTAGTAGAATAATGAAATTATTATACTTCGCTTTTTGTTTATTTCTCTTACTTCAAAGTGCTTTCAAACCTGTGTCAAATCTGTGTAAAACTAGCTCTTTGTTAATGAATCCAAAAGAATATTTCCGTGAAATTAAATAACAGACTTAAGGAAGAACATGACTGAATCTCATATTGCTTAGTATCAACTGCATTGAAGTAAAATTTCATCATAAGCTTCGTGAACAGTTTCTGAGTGTTGAATGAAAGTATGATAGTTTCCTCTCATTCCCCAACTAGATATTAAAGAAATCTCAGCCTTTAGGCAGTAACAGGAAACTTTTCATATCCTTATTTATAGCCCATAAATAGGCCTCTATGTTGTAATCTATTTTTGTTGCAACATCCTCAACAAAAGCGTGACAGAAACCTTGCGGTTTCTCTCCTACCTACAAAGAAATGAGCAAAAACGCCATATGTGAGCTCGAGAACTGAATTTTTTTTTCAGTTTATTAACTGTAAAATATCTATCTTATTCGTTAAGGTATTTACTTAAGAGTTATTTCGTCCCATCTAGCTTGAAGTAAGTAAAAAGGCACTTCTAGTGCTTTATCCTATATATTTTAACAATTTGTTCAAATTGCTTAATTTGATTGATATATTTAGTCACGTGGGCAATTTAGTTAATGTCTCACAGAAATATTAAAGCATTTATTGTAGCAAGAATCGTTTTTCTTCGGAGGATATTTTAATGTATCATCTATTAAAGTTTCCTAGCAAAAATTGACTGACATTTAAAGGGACAGGTTTTGATTACTTAATAACGGCGCCCACACGGTATGATGGTTAGAGAAGCCGATTGCGTTTTCAGTCGGCTTCTCTATTGGGGGCTCGGGCTCGAATCCTAGAGAAGACATATATGTAAGCTGTCTGTCTTCTCATAGGAGGTAACGATGGTCGCCCGTTAAGTGCCTCCGTACTAAAAGGTCCACCACTTCTGGCATTAGTGCGAAAATCCTAAAAATGGCTAGTAACCACCGTTAAAAATTATTATTATTTATATATTATTATTATTTCATACTGATGTTTTATTATTTAATAACATTAGATAATGTATGTAGTAGTTACTGAAGGTTATTCAGGTTTTTTAAATGTGGACAAGACCATTAAAAGTAATAGAGGAACAGCATGTATTTTCAATTTTGCAAACCTGTAGAACTTGGTCACTTAATATTGATAATAAGGCGTTGCTGAGCTCCATTCAAGTTTTAAAGGAGAATACATTGAAAGAGGGATTAAGTTAGGTTAATGTTATTTGAATATAGCAAAGCACACGAAAGTCATGCCGTAACCCATGGAAGATGAAATTTGGGCCTCGCATACCTCTTCCCTCTCCACTAATATGTCGAGGGGCAAGGCAGACATTATTATGCATTTTAAGTAAGTATATTACGCACAGATACCAGCGCAAGTCACAACATTCATGTGTAGAAAAATGCATGGTCGCCAATCCCCATATTAGTCTGGCTGAGGACTAGTGAAGCATAATCGTGCATCAGAATCTTGTCTTAAATTTGAAAATCACACTTTTACACTTACACCTACAGATCTGACATGTTTATAAAAACGAATAAACTGATGATATTGAGGAAAGTAGGAAGGAGTGAATTAATATGAGTAAAATAATAGCTTAAAAATATTTAAATCATTTTTCAATAATTTTGCATGCATCAAAATGTGGATCTTCAAAATATCTGCGCTAACTGAGATTACTCACAACCTTTTTGTATATGAAAAAACTAAAATAAAGTGTTTATTTTGTTTATTTTTTTTTAAAAATAAACCAGACACTTCTTTGCTGTAATGCAAGCAATAGAATTTTATCTTTTCAATTTTTGCATTTTACTTTAAAGCTAAGACAATTAAGGACACATTTTTAATGTCGTGAACACACACAAAAAAGTACATTTTTCGTGATAAAATTTAACAACGAAATTCTTGCCCATTTCGTGATAAATTGTTGCTAAGATTCCTTTACAGGCCGAAAACATATTAATAATTTTAAATCTGAAGACATGCATTGAAAACAGGTAAAAGATTTGATTTAAATACAAAAGAAATCAAACTGTTGATGTCTGAATTGTTCGTTAGATTTTTATATCCCTAAGCAAGCAACGCATTTTTATTTCAGGGGAAAAAATAAATCAATCAAATTAATTTTTAATTAGATAGGCGTCAAATCTAAGCACATAATCTTGTTCCTGTTTGTATTGTAAAAGTAAATAAATAGAAAAGATATTTTAGATCAACTCCAAAAAAAAAAAAAAAAAAAAAAAAAAAAACACGCAAACAAATGAAGAGCAAATTTAATTTCACTTAGCTTAAAAAAGCATAAACAATAAAACAAATAATAATAATAATAATAAAAAACTCGAACTTCGGATAAGTGACGTTCTATTGTAATTTTCTTTAAGACTTTCAATTCTGGTTACACAACCGTTTCAAAAAAGCATTTTGCAAACGCTGAGAATTACATTTTGCGCCTTTCTTCTAAAGTTTATCTATTTTCTCCTCTTTAGTAGGGTTAAAATGTGCAACTGAAGAAGTCTTTGATAAAAAAATTAATAGTGAGAAAACTGGTGTCAACAGGTCGTAAAATGTATGTTTACCAACTATGGTGTCATCAAAAAGTGGCAAAAGATCTTTGTAATCCAACAAATCTCGGTGGGAACTCATTGTTGACGCCGGCTTTTGAGATTCGTTCGAGAACAGTTGCCATCCCTGCGAGCAGCAATTGTTGCATCATAATATCGCTGTGAGCCCAGGCTTGATGATGATGATGGCCTCGATATTCAGCCTTTAAATCGGAGTTGTGGCCTCGGGCCATTCTGCCTTTCTCCCTCCCTCTGATCTTAAGGCCGTCTTGGCTCGTTTTTGTTGCTTTTTTTCGTACCTTTCTTATTATTTTTATCATTATTTCCCTCCTCTCTCTTCCAAAGCCTACACTTTCTTACTTTCACTTGGGTGCGGGTGTGACTCTAGGTGGCGTGCGGTTTTGACAAATGTGCGTTTGATAAGAAAACAGAAAGTGAGGGACTGCGCATATATTACGGTAATTTACAGGATGAAAATAGGCTTTAAAATTGGGCAATAAAAAAGGATCTTAATTTGGCGTAGATTTTGAATAAAATTGCATCAGTCTCAAAGATGATCAGACGCAGTTCCCTCTTCTACCAGACAAAAAATTATTATTAAACACTTTATTAAATATTAAATAAAGTTGCGTTTTTTTTTACCTAATTTTGTACTCTGGAGTGTGTCTTTTCCAGTTTGATGAAAGTAGGCTGTTGTAGAGAAACTAAATTAAAAGTTTTTTTGAAAAAAATTTTGAGCAATGAGTAAAATTTCATGAAACTAAAATAGAAATCTGATAGAAAAAAGAAGATTAAATAAGAAATTAATTACAATAAAAAGGCAATACCTGAACTTTGCTTATAGCAGCTAGATTTAACGGAAATAGCTAAAAAAATAGCATTTAGTCACTGAACTTGAAACGATTCATCTCTAATACACCTAAAAAAACAATCTTTTTTAACTGATATACTTTTTAGAAGCAAATGGATATTTTATTATTGGTCCAAAAATTTGATTACTATATCTTTAATATTCAAAAATAAGTTAAAAAAAATCTGAGAACTTTCAGATTTTATATTACGTCCATTTATTTCATCGTCAATTTTATATTACGATTTTATATTTTATATTTTTTTAACGTTTACTGTGTCATCTTTATTTATTAAATACCACGTTCTTCGTACTTAAATCATAAAATTCAATTCAACAGCAATATCATAAAATAATATAAAAAGAACATATCTTTAGAATTTCCGATACACAGTCTCGCGCGTTGGAGATATTTTTTTTTTTAACAATGTTGCCATTGCTTGCTTTGAAATCGTTGAGTCTCTTAATCAAAATTTCGGTAAAGTGTTACAAAGTATGAAATAGATGATAAAAACAAATTCCAAATTTAGCTTCCATATGCTCATATTCGAGTGGAAGACTACGTTATTCAGAATTTGATGTCTCTAAGTACCGTCCTTTTTTCACAGTGAGAGAAACATGTGGTTCATGCAGATTCTTCATTATCTAATTTCTTTAAATATTATCCAAGGCTAAAGTTTGGTGGCAACAATTTGAAAAGTGAAACGCCGTTTATACAGTAAACGAAAGCAAAATGCCAAAACGAAATTAATAGCCCTTCTTGGTAAATTGCCCTTTGGGTAATAATATGTAAATTTTACAAATCAAAATTTAAGAAACTACTGTAGATTTAAGTAAAGGTATAACATATTTTTGGTATCAAAATATTTTATATTGCAACAGACTTTTAAACGAGAAAGCAATCAAAGCGTTCATGAAGAAAGCGTTATAAATCGGGGGGGGACTGCATTGATCAGACACCAGTTATTCTAAATAAATATTACTTCGCTAATAAAAGTTTTAAATTAAAAATATGAATAAGAAATAAAAATAATACAGAAATTACTCATATTCTTTTGATCATGTTTAAAGGCAATGAAAGGACTAAATTTTAGAAGTATTATTAATTGTTCATTAACTATAAATGTATGAAAAATATTAAACTAGCAAACATTTTTTACTACTTGTGAGAGCAGTTATAGCATTTACAGCATATGCATTACCCGAAATTTATTTAGTTTATTTAGTAATTATATTTGTCCACTTTAATAAATTAATTCCTTGCGTATTGTAAACTATAGTTAAAATGTTACAACAGTTTTATATATTTTCATAAAAAATATTAAAGCTTTTCTGTTAATATTTCTAAAGGTGTTTTGTTTCAAGTTTATCTTAAGGTGTTTAGGAATCTTGGAATATACATGCAATATCGAGCCTGATCTCTGCACTACATGCTTCTAAATATTAACGTTGTTTACGTTCTAATCTCAACAATCAGTTTTTAATCCTAATATTTACTGAGCACCTTTGATTGTTTGCATTTTTATTGTATTGTATCTGTAAATATGTGTCATTATAAACTGGTTTTATGTAGAACTTCTATGTAGTTTTGTAGCGGTTCTAAACCTCATAAAGAATAGTAGTAAGTTTAAGCGGTTTCTTGTGTCATTTCTATTACCATGGTTTTCCTTTTGATTGATATCATTTAGAAAAGCTTAAATTCTCTCTCTTACTCTTTTTTTTTTCCAATTATTATTACATTTTTATAACTTATTTCACAACTTCAAACGAAAAGTTTTTTTTTATTCAAATACTTTAAATACTTGTTGGAGGAAAATAATACATTAGTTGACTATAAAAATGTATTCGGACATTTAAGCCTTAAGAAAAAAATTACAATGGTAAGATCTCTTAGAGATTAAATAAGTGAAGTCGTTCAAACTATTTTCTTTGTCTACTATTGCGTAAGATATTCTGCTGTGCAACAAAAAGCCATTTTCAATCTTAATGCTCATTTATTAATTGTCCCTTATACAAAGGTAATTCAGTTTGGAGAAATTCGCACAAAAATGTAAGGAAATTCTTTTGTTCCAGAAATATTTATTATTTTTGTGCCACATAGCAATTAATCAAACGATAAATATGTTCTTTTAATTCATTTCTCCTGCCTTCTTAGCATGCCTTCGTGGTGTAGTGGTCAGCAGACACGGCGCGTATTCGAGAGGTCCGTGGTTGGAGCCCTGACGAGGGTATTGCTCAGTTTTCATCTCTCCTGCTTCAAAATAGCATAATGTCCCTACAAATCGATAATTTTCAGATTTTCCGAATTGTTGCTAATGTTTTCAAAGTTCTGCTTTTGAACTGTCTGTAAAATTTGGTTAATTCACATTTATATGCGATGCATTTTTTTAAAGTTTTGAAGCATCAGTAATTAATATGCTTTTGTGCATTAAGCACTTTATGTTTTTGTATTACGGATGTTGAAAAGGCTGTCTCAAGTTCGAAACTATCTCGATCCATAGCTTTATTCTTAACAATGAACCACAAAAGTATCAACTTCTTCAGAACCCCTTGATATAGATATAAAGCAGTAAATTACGTTTGGTTTCTTTTCCAGAATGTCATATTCACTTACATATTCCCCCTTGCGTATTGTATTTATTCATTTTCTCAGTATATGATTAAGAAATATCTAATTGATGCAAGCTACGTAAAAGATATGGACAGATAGCAAAAGATAATATGTAGTTAAAAATATAAAATTAAAAATAAAAACTAACTAAATTCTCTAAAATAAAGAAGACACCAATATTAGTACATCTATTTCATTTTCATTTTTTAATCTGTTATGGTTTTCCTGTAACTTTAACTTCGGCAATGGTGAACAATCTGCAGTCTTTCTTTTTTGATTTTTAAGAAGCAAAATTATAAAAACCAGGGGGAAAATTCGCAAGTAAATATTGTACATTACTTTATATTTTCGGAAATTTTAATAATTTTTAAAGTCAGATATTTCTTATTTGCATTTAAGCTTATTATTGCAGGATCTGCAGTAGAATAATATCTTATATAGGATAGATCTTAAATTTTTACGTTTCTGTATCTGTAGTTTAAAAGACTCTAGAATATCTCGAATCCTCCATATAAGTACAAAAATAAAAAAAAAATTAATTAAAAAAACTTAAAAGCTTTTAGATTTTATATTCCGCCCAAAGTTACTTTTTTTTTTTTTCATTTACACACACATACATATTTCGAGAGCATTTGGGCTAATTTTTAAAAACAGCAGATCTTTAGAATTTCCGATACACAGTCTCGCGCGCGGGATACAAAAATGTTTTTATTTTCTTTCGTGCAGTGTTGCCATTGCTGTCTTTGAAATCGTTCAGATTCTGAATAAAAAATTCGTTAAACTTTTAAAAAATATGAAATAGACAGTACACAACAAACTCGGGCTTCCAGGGGTTCATTCGGTTGGAGGACTACGTCATTCTAAATTGATGGTTCTAGGTTCCGTTGGTTTTTCACAATGCGAGAAACATACATACATTCAGGCAGATTCTTCATTATTTAATTTCTTTAATATAATACGGACGATAGTATTTGGTGGCAACAACTGGATAAGTGATACGACGCTTTTAGTGGATCAACAAAAATGACGTTTGGTATAACGACCCTTTGGGCCCAGCAAAGGAAAAAAAGCTCTTATTAAGTGATATAAAATTTTTTAATTAAAGGCAAAACTTGTAACCTGTTTTTAATGAAAAGCAAACTTTAAGAATAAAATTTTAAAAATACGTCTAATAGCTTTTGAATTTTGAGATTAATTAACAAGAAATAAGCATGTATGTGACATCATCAAAGCATGCATGGGGAGAGAAGTATTTGAAGGTGCAAAGTAAATAAAAATGGAACACAGAATTCTCCCCAGGAAATTAAAATTAAGTTAATAGAGGTCTCCACGAAGTAATATTGATAACCCAAGTGCACTGAAATTGCAAAAATCGTGTTCTCTGTTTAGTTAATTTAATTCTGATGAGTTTCAATAAAACTAATATACTTTGAAAATTTTGGTTAAAGCATTTATCAACTTTTTAAGCTAAAATTTAAAAGATTCAAATGACGAAAAAATTCGAAGATAACCGTTTTAAAATCTAGAATTTTCAAAATGGATTTGAGGATTCGAATAACCCATCTATATTTTAAAAACTGCAATGGATGAATACTACAAAAATTTTCTGACAACATTCATGATCAAAGAAATAAAGCATTTTCTACGCTGGATTTCCTTGAATGTCCATAAACTGCTAATACTAATAACACGGAAGAGTATAGCTCTTTTCCCTCCATTTTCCGTAAACTTTGAGAAAATTGATTTTGAAATAGCCATCCAGTGAATCAAGATAGCCAATTTAGGGTTTATTTTTTCAATCCAGTTAAATATTTCAACATTGTCCTCCATGTAAACAGGACATAACTCATAGGTTTCTTTGTGAAATCGTAAAATCTAGGCATTTAGGTTTAAGAAAAAATTCATTAAATGCAGTAAACTGTGCAGCTATCACGATTTATATTCTTAAAAATCGGAATTAAAAGGAACTCAAATAAAATTTCAAACTTAGGACATATTTATGATTAAATAAAATGTTTTTCAAATAGCATCATAATAATAAGATAGCAGATAGTAAACGTACATATTAAATAGAATACAAAAGGAAAGTGCAAGTAATGCAGCTTTGAAAGTCTTTAAAACTTCAAGAGAGTTTCAAATAATTACACCTACTAAACTTCAGATGTTCGTTCATTTATCTTGTGTCTCCTTTCATTAAGCTTTAATAAAGATTAATTAAATCCTAAACTAACTGGCATGAATAAATAGTAACGTTTTTATGGTCAAGCAGAAGACCGCTTAGAAAAGTGCCTGGAATTCGAAAACAGTTCAGATACAAATCGATGAAAATCTCTCTCCTCTCTTCACCCATGACGAAGTTCAGAGAAAATAGGACAAACACAAAGTTGATGAAAACAAATCTTTTATGTTCTAAAAACAAGGAGAACCGTGAATCTTACACACTGTTGTTATTTAACACTTTCGAAGTAACTGCATATATTCTAAGCACGTAAACGCGCGATTGATAAATAATGCGTTGTGTAATTGCAGAGAATTTTTGAAGATAAAGGAGGAAAACATGAATGTGAGGGAAGATTTTATAGATGCGATAAAATTATTTGTGGTTTAGGTTGAAAAGGAAATTTCGCGACCTTACTGCAACCACAAAGCGCGTCAGTGCTTCCAATCAGAAATCCCTTCGTTTTTATAACGACATGGTGGCTGATGGTTGACATTTTCGACAAGGACGCTGACCATGACACCATTGAAGAAAAGGAAGGTCCGACTTTCCCTCTACAAAGTATTTTTATTCGAAAAGGGTCACTAGATATCAAAGAAAGAAAAATATGATACTAGGCTTTCAAAAGGAGAGAATAGGCATTAGAAAAATTTCGTTCATTTTGTTTACAGATATAAAAATGAAGCACATAAAGCGCATCTGTGCTGTAAGAATTATAAATAAATAAATTATTAAAATAAAAATAAAATTCTGGAAGATTTCAGATTTTATATTACGCCCAAAGAGGCGTTTTGTCATTTACGTACACATATATGTTTCGAGAGCATTTGGGCTAATGTTCCTTTGGGCGAAAAATATTTAAAAACAGCATATCTTTAGAAGTTACGATAGGCAGTCTTGCACGCTTGAGATTATTATTATTATTAGTTACAGTGTTGCCATTGCACGCTTTGAAATCGTTGAGTTTGTTAATCAAAAATTCGTTAAATTATTACAAAATCTGAATTACACAATAGAACAAATTCGAAATTCTGGATTCACATTTCCAGTTGTCCATATTCGGATAGAGGACTATTATTCAAAATTTGATGGCTCTAGATACTGTTATTTTTTCACAATACGAAAACATGCTTACATTCATGCAAATCTTTCATGATTTAATTTCTTTAAATATAATGCAGTGCGATAATATTTGGTGGCAACAATTTGTAAAGGGATTCAGACTTTTATAGTGATTTAACGCAAAATCACATTTTCCCTTTTGGGCTAATTATTGGTATATAAACTAAGTGGATCATCTGACGCACTTTGCTCATCGATGTTTGTAAAGTGTAGTGTAATTGATGCAGAAATTAAAAAAGTAATGATAATCGCTTTCATGAAGATTGAAGGAATTTGAAAGCGATGAATTCTGCATAAAAGTCCAACTCAAAATTTCGGGTTCCTGAAAATGAATATCTATGGCTTTTTTACTGTTATTACGTGTATATATATATATATATATATATTACAAAAGCCTATAAACATCTGAAGGCCTCTACTAATTTTCTGCAGAAACTAGTACATAATAGCGAATTTAAAAGCGTATCCGTATTTAGGTTGTATGTTGGGTCCATTTATACATGCTTGTGTCCATCTTAATTGCTAGATGCAACGTGGTTAAAATTGCTTTCAGGATATTCCTTGCAAAATTTTTTATATTACCATGTAGTACAGTTTATATATAAAATAGAGTTCTTTTGTTTCACTTGCACATTATCCCACATGGAATATTTTATCTGTGTCTTTATAATTTTTTATACTTGCTGTAAGAACGGAAAACAAATTTATAATAACAGAGAAATTTTCTATGGACTAGTATTTCTATGGACAAGACCAAAATTTTAAAAATGGCAACATTTTTATTCACGGAAACGTATGATAAAATCTTTGAAAGTATTTACGTGTTGTTCTCTTGGGAATAAAAGTAATGTTCTGCCCTTTTTATTGCATTTCCCACCTGCATTTTCCCTTGGAAAGGGATTAGTACTTTTCTCGCTGTTTTTAATACCTTCAGAGATCAGATTGTTCACTGTTAACAGAACAAACTTGACGTTCTTGCATGTCTGGCCTGCGGTCTTCAGTAAAAGCAGATTCGGTAAAACCCAATGGACGTGATTCTAACCTCGATATATATCTTCTTATTGCTGGCAGAAAAGAACCATGCTGCTGATTATAAAGCATGAGATGGAGAGGATTAAAAAAATGGCTTAAAAAAATAACAGTTGCTTTGCCAACGGCATCGCTCAAAATTAAGTGCTTCTGGCTTTTCATTTTTCTTAATAGCATGTAGAACATGATTTACGGTAATGACAGTTCTTAAGAGTGTTGTCGACACATTTCTTCCGGTATCAACAGTTCCAGTCTAAAGTTAATGGTTGTATTACATTATTGCTCAAGTAAAGCTAACGCAAATTAAGAGAATGATATTTATAGCTAGCTATTCATTAGGTAGTAAATTTAAAATTACGATACAATTTACTGTGAATTAAACGGTGTGAATTCGTTGAAATTTGTAATAGCTCGTTTTTTTTACATTGTACTGTACTTTTATTACAAACTAGCAGCTTCGCTGCCAGCCTTCGTCTGGCTTTTAAATGTACCGGAAAAATGGCTGAAGGGAACACCAAACGTTAAATTTAAAAACTGCGTAGAATTTTACTCTGCAGAACAACTTCATAAAAAAAAAAGTTAATACGTATAACAAAATTACAATGAAATAAACAATATCCATTAATACAAATATTAATTATCCTAATAAATAAATTAACCAACTTCCCTTTGCAAAATCTTAAGAAATCAAATGGTATAAAGGAGGTTAAGAACTTTGTTTCCTAAAAAAATCACTCCAGTATCTCAAAAACAGTGAAATGAGCAAGAAATAACATAAAAGAATACAAAAAACAAAAAATTCTGAAAAACAAAGTATAATTAATGATATTTTATCTTATATTTTCAAGAGAAAAAAATTACAATGAAATAAGCTATATCCCTTAATACAAATATTAATTATCTTAATAAAAAATTAACCAAATTTCCGTTGAAGAAAACAAAAATCATGCAAAACTTTTCAATATCTTAAGCAAAACATAACATGAAAGAAACTCAAACAAAAAAATTCCGCACAGAATTTTACTTTGCAGAACAGCTTTATCAAAAAAAAAAAAAAAATCAATAAAAATATATTATATATATAAAGAAATGGCAATGAAATATGCTAATTTCTTAAAAACAGTGACGTACGAAATACGATGAAAAACTGTTGCTAAACCCATATTTCTAAAAGAATGAAACTATTCAAAATGACGCGATTTCATCAAAAATCTATCAACAACAATAAGAAAGGAAAATTGTTGCCAAAATCACATTTTTAAAGATGTGAGATGTAGAAGTGTACTCGGAAGCTTCATTTAAAAAATTTTATATATGTAAAAAATTGGCAATGAAATATGCCAATCTCTTAAAAACAGTGACGTAAGAAATATGATGAAAAACTGTTGCCAAATCCATATTTCTAAAAGAATGAAACTATTCAAAATGACGCGATTTCATCAAAAATCTGTCAGCAACAATAAGAAAAAAAAATTGTTGCCAAAATCACATTTTTAAAGTTGTGAGATGTGAGAAGTGTACTCGGAAGCTTCATTTAAAAAAAAATTTAAAAGTACAAATTATTATCATTTTTCCAAAATTCTTTTTGTAAAAGCAGTCGGAAGGATGAAAGTTTAACGTGTCCAAAAATCAAAGAAAAAAAAAAACTGTACATTTTTAAACATAAACGTTTTTAGAAAAAATCCCGTTGAAAAAGTGTTAAGCTCACTTTGTTAAATAAATTCGTATTTAATCGATTTATTAAAACACCAAATTTATTTTAAGTTCGTAAAATAGCTAAGTACCTACGTTTCATGACGATGTGAAAATGGAGTGTGTAGAGTAAAATCTCGCTTTCCTATCGCCCATTATATCTCAAAATGACGCGATTTCGTCAAAAAACATAAAATAAAAAAATTCTAATTCGAACTTCGAAAAAATAGCTTCGAGGTGCATTGCCTCTTATCTAGATCCACCTATTTACCAAATTTCGTAGCCGTGGGTCTATTAGCTTACGCGCAGCGCGAACGAAAGACACACACACACAAACAGACTCTTTCTTTTATTATATGGTAGAGATCAGTGCGATAGTCTGCTAAAACTTTTATGAGTTCAATACGTCATATTTTGGTAGTCACTTATAACTATAATAGAAGTAGAGAGCATGAATGAAATTTTATAAATCTTGTAATATTTTGCTGAGAAAATTTAGTGTTACATTTACATCATAGAGGACCTTCAAGCGAAATGATCTTATGTCAAGCAAATGTAATGTTAATAACGTAGACTTCTTCGTAAACGAGATTTATATACTACACATTAGAAACAAAATTCTTTTCCAGTTTGTCTTCAGATCACATGAGGGAACGTTTATTTTCTGTTTTTTGATTATTTAAATCTTTGATACTTATGAATTTAGCTTTCATCCTAGATTCCTTTTCGTCGCCTTTCTAGAAGAACTCGCACAAAAATGGCAGTTGGCAGAAATATATCAAAATATTTGGGATAGTAAGGATATCGACAGAGGGAGGATTACTACATGAATTGAATGTTATATATCAGTTAATGAATATTCCTGCTTTATGAATGAATAAATTCTGCAGTTTTATTAGGGTTATCAATGTAAAGACGAACAGCGCCTGTCCTATCACATTCTAGTTTGAGTCATGTGTTACATTGCGAGAATTGTAAGGCTTACTGTCAACTTTAATTTGTATGTGTAGATGAGAAGCTTAATATATAATGAATGATCATTAATCACAATGGTCAGAATACTTCAATTAGATTAATAACTAATTTATTTCTTTGGTTAAGCAGTACACATAGTGCTTCATGCTTTCCAGAGAACGTTTCCTCAGTTGTTGTCTAAAAAGTTTTTTTTAAAATTAAAAGTAGCTTTAATTGGATCTAAATCGATGTTCAATCTTTTCTTTAACAGATAAAAATTAAATTTCCTCTACAGATACTTTATTCACTTTAAGTATGTACATATTTCTTTGAACAACGAAGATACGCTACTAAAATTAATTCTACTTAACCATTTTGGCAAAAAGCAATATTAAATTATCACTAAAATTTAGGTTATTGTTATCAAAGAATTAGGTAGTTTTACTCAACATTCATTTGTTACATGGTTGTAGAGACATTAGGTAATTTAGAGGCAGGGAAGATGAAAATGAGCAATCACCTTCGCCGGGAATCGAACCACGGACCTCTGGAATACCGGCCCAGCGTGCAGAACCACTACACCACGAAGGCACGCTAGAAAAGAGGGAGAAATACCTTATATACTCCCCTTCTTAAAGGGCGACTTGGGCCAAATCCTGGGTGTAGAAAATCCTCATCCAACACCCTTTTAGTTCGGGCGCCACTGTAGAGACATTAGGTTATTTGGAGGCAGGCAAGATGAAAATGAGCAATCGCCTTCGCCGGGAATCGAACCACGGACCTCTGGAATACCGGCCCAGAGTACAGAACCACTACACCACGAAGACACGCTAGGAAAGAAGAAGAAATACCTTATATGGTAATTATAAAGGAGCATCTTCAAATAAAAAATTTTCTCATTCCAATTAAGTAATAAAGCCTTTTTGTTGCAACATTTGAGACCTGTGTAGCACTTGGAACTGCATTTTTTCTTTGCTTTCAACATTTGAACCTTTCATAACTGAAAGGCAATAAATCTTCTCTTGACACTGTCCTCCAAAAAAACACTCATGCGCTTTCCTTAAAAAAACTTTCCATATTTAGCATTTCTTAAACTGTAGCACAATTTTATTTAAAAATGATAAACTGATTTCTTGAAAATAATCGTCTTAATCTGCAGTATATAGTACTTAGTTTTTAGTAGTTAGTACTTATATTTGAGCATTTACGGATAGAATGTACTTTTGCTACCATTTGCACTTCAAACCCAAAGCTTTGTAATTTCATCCAGATTAGTGGGTAGACATTTTCAATTTCAGGGATAAATGACTTTTACAACGAATTAGCTTGCTGAAAATAAGCGTTATGCGTTAACACTATGTCAGTCAAATGTTAAATTAACAATTCTTATCGTTCTGCATGAATTTTTAATATCATGGATGATACTCACACATCATACATCATATTATCATTGAGCATTTTTATGAGATGTTCCATCGATCTATCTGCATATTAAAATGATTGCAAAATATTGTAATTAATAATGATGGATCAACCGAAGTTTTAGAATTAAATTTTAATTTGTTATGAAACAAATACTGAATATAAAATCCAATAATATTTTTTTAATTCCAAGCATGTTATAAATTAATGCCCAAAACATTATGTTGAGTTGTGAATATATTTGCTACCATATTTTTGGTCGTATTGTATATAACATGTTTCTTACGAGAATGGCATTATTCGTTAAGTCACTTATTTTTTCATACGTACATAAATGTATAACATAACATAATTATGGGCATCCGTCTTTCCGTCAACTAAATGACACTAAAAGGTCCCTCGCCCCGCCGAACGAGAGACAGGGGTTCAACCCCTGCCATCGCACCTAACAGAGAGAGACGCATCGCTTTTGCGACACTATGATCTGCTATGCGACGGGGCAGCAAGTGTGACTGGCAGGTAGCAGATCATAGACACTATGCGTTGTCTATGATCTGCTACCTGCCAGTCACACTTGATGCCCGTCGCACGAGGATATTACTCAGCATAGAAGGGGCATTGAGAATATTACAATACATTATTACACATTATTGTGAAGACTTCTGTTTCATTGATGATATTAAAATTGTAACCAATTCTTTAACATAAAATGTTAGACTAACTGTGACAAGAAGGGTGCCCTCTGGTGAGTAGCCAGAGAAGGACTTAATAAAAGCCAAGTGTCCCACTTGATATGTTGCGTCAGACTCTTGCTCTGTAATTTTCTTAAAGTTAAATGTAATGTCTGTGTGTAACTTAAATTAGTTAATAAATACTTGTTACATTATACAGGACTCTTCTATGACCCTATCTAAAACCGATTACTTATTAGTCTTATATCTATATGTACTGCTGCTGAATTTATTAGACACTTAGAGAAGGAATAAATGCCCCATGGAAATTCTATTTGCAAATAAATTTTTCAGACAATGTTGAGAAATGAAGCCGTGAAAGTCCACGGACATAAAACGCCATAATCTGTAAGCATACATTTTTTGTCTACCATAATAAGGGAGAAATGGATTGCTAAAGAACTGAAAGTCAAATCAACCTATTCGCGCTTTTTTCACTACTTTGATTTCTAATTTGCATAAATTTGCGTTTTCGAAAAGGAAATGTCTTCTGCAGTAGGGTGGAGTTGACAAAGAACGAAAAATTAAATGCTATTGGTTGAGAAAAAATTAGAAATATCATTTTCATCTGATGAAAATACAAAGTACAAAATTATAAACATGATTTTTTTTAAACGCTGAAAGTAAGACATCCTTTCTGATTATTGTAACACGCTGTTCCATTAGTACTGTTGTAAGGGAAAAAATTCGAACATGGCGGAGGGGAGAATAAAATTTAACAGGCGGAAAAAATGAAATTGAAATTATTTCTAGACTACTAATGGAAAAAGGAATACAAGGGAACAATTCTTCATCATGCGAATTACAGCGATAAAAATCTTCATTCTGGTCCGCATCTTACACCTAATCTACTTGAATCAAAAGTGGAATAAAATACGACACATCTTTCTTCCATGTTTCGCAGGTAAGCTATCTCAACTTCCATCTCAGCAACGCAAATTCTTTTACTGACAGAAATGATCGGCGCAATTTGTTGCACTTTAATCGAGAAAATCTAAATAACCTACTTCGGAGAACAATCGCCGCTGTTCCATTCATCCTCCTTTTCTAATACTGTACTGCTCATGCCTCTGGCATGAAAATGGTGAGAAATTTCGCATGAAATCTGAACTTTCATCCCTGTACTGACTTGTCTTTCCTGAAAGCATCCCAGTTATTTTCTTTGGAAATCTTATTCAGTGATAACAGATACGACATTTTATGATAAGGACTAAATTTCAGTTACATATAATTTACTGCATACTTGGAAAGCAGATAAGTTGATACTTCACGTGTAAGTAGATGCTTTCGGAGTTCTGAAACTAACTAAATTTTACTTTGCAAATGTAAAATACAGGTCTTGACACAGCTATATCTTTCTCATTTAGTGGAAGATTTCGCAAAGTTTCTGCAAAGATCTCTCAGTTTCATACAAATTCTCTGTGTAAAATAATTTTAATTATGCTGAAAATTAATCCTTTTAATTTTCTGCCCATGCAGTGTAATTTAACGTGAAGGATTACGAACAGCTATTTGATACTTAGCGTTAAACTAAAGCCGACGTATTTTGGCAAAAATTAGTTTCAAGCCTTGCACACAAGCCATCCGGTGAAATTAATATACAGCTACATCTTGAGTCTTAAGGCCTTTCTTTGCTAAATTAATGTACAAATCTCCATGTGGAGATGATATCATAGCAAGTGGTAGCCAAAAACGTTCTTGCCGACTTCCAATTGGATGACGTGTTCACCGAGCGGAAACGAAATAATTCACTCACCAGAAAAGTGATATTGTGTAGCCATTGACTAAATACAGACACGTTACGCACATACAGCAATCACGGATCGTCTAGTATCGAAAACAACTTCTTACTGGCATTTGTTTGCTATATGACTTTAAGGTGGACCTGTCAGTAGCCACATCAAGCCGTCGAGAATTTCAGGCATTCGGGAAGGATACCGTTAACAAAGGCATTGGTTCCTGAATTTAAGGTTTGGAGACCTTCGGGATGAACCTAGCAGTGAATGACCACATGTGTCAAATGACGAGGCCCCGGAAACATGCACAGAGGAGGATAATAGTCAAACCTGAGGTGAATTTGCCAAACGCTTCCAGGTTTGCGAGGAGACAATCAGATTTCACCTATTCTACATAGGGAAGGAGAAAGAATTGAGCAAATGGGTACCGCACACATTGTCAGCAGCCAATAAGGAACAGCAAGGGACAGTATGTTTGTTGTTGTTATGCCGACAATGCAAGACATCCATATTTGATCGAGTGCCCACGAGTGTCGAAAAATGGGTGCAGTATGACACTACCAAGAGTACGAGACATTGATTATCATCACGTGATCCTATGCCTCACAGCTTAAGACTACCTCTACATTCATGGAAGATCATGTTCTATATCTGTTTGACTAGTCGCCAAGGGGCTTCTTTCACCACGCTACACCATCATTGATGACGTGTGCTCGCAGCAGTTGCAAACGGGTGCAACATGCATTGCAGCAGAAGGAACTAGCTTTGGTTAATAGCAAAAGTGTGCTGCACCTCCACAACCATGTGAGACCACGCTTAGCAAGAACAAGCAGTAATACCATTCAGTGATATGGCTGGGAGACATTGTGGTCACTTATCAAGCATCCATAAATTACCGCTTGTTCTATTCCCTGGATAACTAGCTCCATGGAAAAATTCTTCGACAACGAGGCAAGACCTACAGTTTGCAATCAGAGAATTCTTTGTGTCCAAGTTAATTCCTTACATCAAGATTTAAGTTCGCATTTCCTTGCTATATTCTGTTATTTCTCAATTCGACTTATTTACGTTTATAAAATGATTTCAGGACTCATTTTAATACTGGTTAGAAGAGCTTAGAAGTCTTTCTGTAAAATTTACGTAGCTACTGTATGACTGTATGGATTTTTGGTAATTTACATGCCTTTACAAGTTACTATGAGAAGCCTTTACAAGTTAGTATTTCTCAAATCAGAAATCTTTCATAGCGTCAGTGCGTTACGCACGGGTACTCTAGTGCAACACTATTCTATAAGAATCGGACAACTCATATAATTTAAAATAACAAGTCTGCAATATAGTTTTATCTTCTAAAATTAATGTGCATTGAAGTGAATAATTAGATATTCAGTAGTTGAGATACGGAAGACTAAGGCGTAAAAGAAAGAAGATGAAGATCTTTCTATTAATAGCATTTCATCGGGTTTTTCGCTTACATGCGTTAGTCAACATTGTCTGCAGGTTCTGTGTTTCCATGTACCTGTGATGAAAACCATGGTTTTGCGTTAGTTACTCTATGACATACTATAGTATGATGGACTTTATGCACTGGCAAATTTTCTCAATTGTATAGTTAGGCAATTAAAATACTGTTCACAAACTTCAAATTCCTTCTTAATTATAATAATATTTTTCTTCAGTCACTACACATTGAAAATGTTGAACAGTGTTTCCGCTTTTCACCTTTCATCATAAAAACAAAAAATTTCTTCAGATATCTTTGGCAAACTTTAAAAAAAGTAATTAATTAATTAAAATTAATTAAAGCTTTCCGATTATATATTACGCCTAAAGGAGTTTTTTTTTTTTTTTTTTTTTTTTGTAACATTTTGTATGTTAGCTTTATTTATTAAATATCACGTTCTTCGCACTTAAAACACATAAAATTCAATTCAACAACAATATCACAAAATATTTAAAAGCAGCAAATCTTTAGAATATCTTTGGAATACAATCTCGCGACCAGGAGATAATTTTTATTTTCGTACAATGTTGCCGTTACTCGCTTTGAAATCGATGAGTTTGTTAATCAAAAATTCCTCAGAATTTTACAAAATGTTAAACAAACAATAAAAAAAATTCTAAATTCTAAATTAGGGCTTTCAAGTGCCCCTGTTCGGTTTGAGGACTACGTTATTCAAAATTTGATGGCTCTAGGTACCGTTGTTTCTTCACAGTGCTTGAAAAATCCAGACATTCATTTAAATTCTTCATTATTTAATTTCTTTAAGTATAATACATGACGATAATATTTTGTGGCAACAGTTTGTAAAGTGAATCGACGCAAAATACCGTTTTGAAATTAATAGTCCTTTTGGACTAACAATGTAAGCTTGGTCTTAAAAAGGGCATTTATGTAGGTTACTTGTTAACCCTATGTGACGTAGAGGGAATTTTAAAAATCCGACCGAAGCTATCAGTATTTTATTTTTATAAGAAAACATATGCGTAATGTTTAACATTACTCTATTTTAATTAAATGCTCTAAAAAGTAGAAAGCATTTTTTTTTTACTTATTACAGTATTCTTAGGCATGTAAGATTAAAAAGATTCTTTGGCCTGCTTATAATGGCAGATTTCAAATCAAAATTTCCAAGGAGAAATTTATGTGAATCTTCTATTATACGCACCATTTCTATACTATGTATAAAAACTAAACTCAGTGGCGTAACAGCCCTAATGGGCCAAGGCCTGCAGTGCCCGAAATCTGCTTTTTTGACCGTGGGCCCCGGGTGCGTAAGCATATGCCCTGAAAAAGTGGTCGACTTGTTGCAGGACCCCCAGTGTTTAGTCCCCAAGCGAACTTGGTACTCATTTTATCGACCCAAGTGATGGAAATCAAGGGATGAAGGGCTGAGTCGACTTTGCCCAGCCCGGGAATCGAACCCCGGATTTGTGGTACTGCTGCGCGATGCGCTAGCCACTGCGCCTATACTATGTATTGATCTTTTAAATTATCTTAACACAATTCATATATAAGCGCCCTATAATTTTGTCCCACAATATTAAGAATATTATGATAGGCAAAAGAATTATTTCAAACTTTTTAGTGTCTTTAACTTAAATCAGGTAACTTAAAACACTTTTTATAAACCATGTAAATTATGGTATATTAAATCATATAAATTACGATGTAATTAAATCCATGATAAAACGAACATAATCTTTGCAATTATTTTTGTTGCTCTCGCGTATGGTTGTTTAACAAAATAACAAACTATAACCTTCCTTGTAACGACATGATCTTAACTGGAATTCAAACCCATTACCTTTCTTCTCGCCAGGGTGGCTGTTTTTACCATCCAGGCTATCGAGAGCAGATAGATAATCAGCTAGAGATAATTTCTGTTTTAACTATAAAACCTGACTGGCTGTTTTTTGGCTGATCCTTGACTGATCCTTGTTTATTCGACCCTAATATGACTTAGTGTGTCCTTTACATCCTAATTAAAAATACTAGTAATTTAAAAGAAAAAGATAATTAATTTTTTATGTTGAACAAATTACTAATGATGCTATTTTTTCAAAACAAAAACATAGAATGCATTTTAGGAGGAAAGAACCTTTTATGGATGTCAGAATAGGTAGAGAACAGAAGTTTTTTTTTTTTTCAATCTCGACCAAATTAGGAACATTCATTCAATATTCATATATCATTCTGTTGCAAACATTTGCTCCGTTTGTGACATCGTCAATCATTTTTAAATAATGCAAGGCCACCTAACAGAATGCATGATTTAAGAACTGCTGAAACTTGCAAAATGTAGAATACTGATTTCTACCTTTTCTTTTTTTTTTTTTTTTTCTCTTTTTTGGTGGTGGTGGTGGTGGTGGCTGGTCTAAACGTTTTAACCCTATATTTAACGCAGAGAAAGTCCAGGCAATTCCCTTAAATTCGGAGGCTGAATCTTGTTGAAAGTATTGCATTACATTGAGAAAACGAAAAAGTGGCAAAAATTTTCAATTAGAAGATGTTTCAACCAACAAACTGCGTTAAGCGGACTTTGCCATTCAGAAGAAATTGTAGCCGTTTCATATTATTGAGCTAAAATCTACATTTGATGCTGAATTACGTCCGAATTTAAATTGAATTTCAGAGTGCAAAATTGTATAAAATAAATATATAAATAAAAATAAAAGTCTGAAAGCTTGATTTTACATAAGGGGCGGCTTTTTAACTTTTAGTGTGTTACCTTTATTTATTAAATATCATGTTCTTCGCAATTAAACTATAAAATTCAATCGCAAAATATTTTAAAATGAATATATCTTTAGAATTTCCGATATACAGTCTCGCGCGCTAGAGATAAAATTGTTTTTTTTTTTTTTTTTTTTTTTTTTTTTTTTCGCACAGTGTTGCCATTGCTCGGTTTGAAACCGTTGAGTTTGTTAATCAAAAATTCGTTAAAGTTTTACAAAATATGAAATGATGATAAAACAAATTCTAAAATATAAATTAGAGACCTATATTCGGTGGAGGATTAAGTTATTCAAAATTTGATGGTTCTAGATACCGTTGTTTTATCGCAGTGCGAGAAACATATCCACATTCATGCAGATTCGTCATTATTTAATTTCTTTAAATATAATACAGGGCGATAGTATTTGGTGGCAACGATTTGAAAAGTGAAACGGATATTTAAAGTTTTCGACGCAAAATGCCCAAACGAAATTAATAGCCCTTTTTGGCTAACCCCCTTTGGGCTAAAAATACAAACATAAAATATGGTTTAAAATATGCGTATGTACGTAAAAAATGGAAATAAATTGATATTTTGATTTTAAACCCTTACAAATGCATTCAGTTGATCAATGTTTATGTTTACAAGTAGTGTTTTCGAAAATAAGAGTAATCAAAAGCAATCTGAGAGACATCATTAAGCAGTCAAAAAAGTTTAGTTCTTTTCGTGTGGTCGACGAGTCAGCATCAATACTAACATATCTAACAAATTATTCGAGACAGATATATCAAGATCGGAAGCAAGGAACGTTTTACAGCACACAGCACGTTAGTAGATCATTTTAAATTTAAAATAGTATTCTGTTTGTTAGAGAAATGGAAGCTTACCAGTTTAATTAAAATTATCGGCTACCAAAAAGTGAGTTTTACCGAATTTTAAAGCTGACATGTTTTACTTCTCATACGTCGATCAATATTGCAATGTATTTTCATTTTTAGTCCAAAGGAGCAATTTGTCCTGAAGGACTATTAATTTCGTTTTGGCATTCTGCATTGAAAACTATAAACGGCGAATCACTTTTCAAATTGTTGCCACCAAATATTATCGACCTGTATCTTAAAGAAATTAAATAATTAAGAATCTGCATGAATGTATGTATGTTTCTCGCATTGTGATAAAAAAAAATGTACCTAGAGCCATCAAAATTTGAATAACGTAATCTTCCATGGAATATGGGCATGTGGAAACCCTAATTTGAATTTGAAATTTGTTTTATTATCGATTTTATATTTTGTAAAACTTCAACGAATTTTTGATTAAAAAAATAAAGGATTTTAAAGCGAGCAATGGCAACACTGTACGGAAAAAAAATTATCTCCAGCGCGCGAGTATCCGAAATTCTAAAGATATGCTCATTTTAAAATTATTGTGGAATATTGCTATTGAACTGAATTTTATGGTTTGAGTACGTAGAACATGATATTTAATAAATAAAGGTAACACACAAAATGTTAAGAAAACGCCACTTTAGACGTAATTTAAAATCTGAAACCTTTCATTTTTTTTCTTTTTAAGCCCAAAGGACGTTAGCCCAGAAGAGCTATTAATTTCATTTTGGCATTTTGCGTTGATTCACGATAAATGTCGTCTCACTTTTTAAACTGTTGCCACCAAATATTACAGCCCGTTATTATATTTAAAGAAATTAAATAATGAATAATCTGCATAAATGTATGTAGGTTTCTCGCATTGTGATAAACGACGGTACCTAGAACCATCCAATTTTGAATAACGTACGTTTCCACCCGAATATGGGCATCTGGAAGCCCAAGTTTTGAATTGTTTTATTATCTATTTCATACTTTGTAAAACTTTAACGAATTTTCGAATAACAAACTCAACGATTTCAAAGCGAGCAATGGCAATACTGTAGGGGAAAAAAATTCTCTATCGTGTATCGGGAAATTCTAAAGGATATGCTCATTTTAAAATTATTTTGTGATATTGCTGTTGAACTGAATTTTATGGTTTAATTGCGAAGACCATGATATTTAATAAATAAAGGTAAGAGATAAAACGTTAACTCTTTGGGCGTAATGTAAAATCTGAGAGCCTTAATTTTTTTTTATTTTTAATTAATTTTTTTAATTAATTGCTGTTGTCAAACTGCATACTCTTATTTTCGGAATGGAGAACTGATATTAGCGGAATTGGAAATAGTACTTTTTCTATTTTGCTCAGCCGTTAACGTTTCAGTCTGCTTCTTTTGCTTACGCCCACTGGCTTCAGCTACGTCTAAATTAATGATTAAGTAGACAGGAATAGAGAACGAGTATGATTGTTTTACTGTATTCTGAATAGACTCTGCTTAGTGAGCTTGTCCCGGTAGGCTGTTGATGATTTGAACTTAGCTGCTGTCTGAAATTTAAGCCCAGATAGTTGAACGTGCATAAAATGTAGTCTAATTACAAGCCGCAGTAGTTTCAATATAAGTTTTAAAACATTATTGTGCAATTCTGCAATCATTTCGTTTTACTTGCATTATTTTTCTCTAGTTTTCGTATTCCTTCATTTTAACTACAGTCGAATGTAGCCTTTATTATGACAACTTCGTAATCAAAGCACGATTAAATTCACACTCTTAGATGCTTCTACTCCCCCTAATGAAGTAATAAATTTGAAAAATAGTTCTCCTTTTATTTTGCCTTTATATTTAATGCATATTTTCTGTGGAAGGTTTATGGTTTATAATTGTAGTTAAAGCATTTATTTATTATAGGTTTCCTTCCATAATAATATATTGCTAATTTTCTTAACCTCTAGAGTTTTTGCAAGCATTCCTTCAAAGCTTGGATTTTTATTGATCTGTAACATTAATGCATTATAGCAAGTGTCAATCAGTGGAAACAACCTTTTCGTTAAATATATGTACGCATGTAGTATCATGCACATAGGAAGTTTTTTAATATTTAACTTAAATCTAAAAAAAAAAAAAAAATAGCATAAAATATATTTATGGTTTAAGTTATTTTTAAGTATATTTAAAAAATTAATTAAAAAAATTAAAATCACAGCTCTGTATGTATGCATGTACGTATAAATCGAGAAATGAAATCTAGTAACGATACATATCCAGACCTCGTTTTCTACATAAGTTTTAAGATGTTAAGAGTTATAGCCCTGGATCTTATATATTGAAGAAAGTAATTTAATATACCTTCCGAACATACTTAATTTGAAAGGTTTGTAAATTGGAAAATACTTACTGTTGAACTTCATAGAAGGAATTTTTTCATCTGGCAATAATGATTTATTATGGGGTGAAGTAGTGTAAATCAATGAACACAAATCTATACCATCATCTATTATACGCCTAAGATCTTTGACAGAACTGGACCACGGCGGGAGGAGATCACTTTTGGTAAGGACGCTTAGTGATTGACGCTTCCTCGTGACAACTCCTTTCTAATAATTTCAAAATCTTCTATAGTCTGTCAACCATTTTTCCCATGACCTAGAAGGTGACGGTTAGGCAAACACTTTATTTTGACAAATATCGCTATACGAAGAAATAGCTTTTTATCATTAGCACGCTTTATACTGATACAAGGACATCGGCCAACTTCAAAACTATTTTACTGTAATGTAAATAATATATCTAAATAATAAATAAAAATATAAATAAATTATATATTTCCTTGCAGCATAACGCCGAAAGTTCCAAAAATTTCACTTAATTTTCAAGAATGTACATTTTTGTATAAATGTGACAAATGTATATAATAAAAATTATCGTAATATTTACATGTGCTACTCGTTACAGCATTGATAAATGTCGAAAGACTTTATCTGATAGGTTGGTGTGGTTTGGTTTAGTTGATTATGGCAAAGTACACTAGAGCTCTCTGCCTAACGGGAGGAATACCTTCGTGGAGGACTTTCTAAGAGAAACTGGCTCATATACTCGTTAAACACGGAGAAAACCTCGAAAATGCCCATGCTGACAGCCCGTTCGCCTGGAATAAAACCCTGGTCAGAACTACTACCGTTCAGCGATTTTGCCGCTCTGCCGCTGGTGGGGCTTATCTGCTTGTACTGCTTATTATACGCAGTCACATTTCATTGTCATTGTGAAAAAAATGTTTCATCGAAGCCGCAAACTATCTTCATCATGCATTAAAGAGACATATTTCATGGATGGATTATAACGTATTCATGAGTTCTGAGAAAAGATTTAATTTTAATACTGGAGAAAACATAAATTTGATTTGACAGATATTTTAAAATAAATAAAGTATAATGTAACTAAATAAAATATGTCTTGTTTTCTCTAAAATAAATTATGAATTTGTTCAGAAAAGCTTAAAGATCGATTTAGATTTCTTTGAACTTCTCTCTTGAAGCCACACATCTTAATACAATACTTTTAATTCCATTTCGAAAAAGGCATAATTCAGAGTTGTGTCAATATTAGTAGCTTCAGTATTAAATAGACAACTTTGTTATAACTTCAGTATTTGCAAGGTAATTATTTTCAACAAGCATTTATAAAAACTAAAGAGTCATTAACTTTAAATATCTAAAAATTCTAATTGTTTACACTTCGAACTTTTCATCACCCAAGTATCAATTTAATAATAATAACTAAAGTAATGATTAATTAGATTTAGATCACACTTGTGTGCTCGCAAAATGGGAAAGGTTGTTGCTTATGTTCTTATATATGGGGATTTAAATTTAAGCATCTTCAAATTTGAAATTGTTCTATTGTTAATTCTGCTGGTAGCGAATCAACATTCATTACTTTTACTGGTATAAAAATATTTCTTTCTCTTTCTCTAATTTTTACACATGAAAAAGGAAGAAATCAAGAAGAAATCTGTAAATCAGATATGTGAGGAAGATTAAAATTAGAACTATCATATTTTGATACTATGAAATAATGTATGATATTAATTAGGTAATTGTATTTTAGATTTGTTTAAATAAATTTTCAGAATATATTTAATAACTCGCACTTCGGTTGAGATTTAAAGAAAAGAAATCTTATCCTAGTAGTTAAGTTATTGAGCCTATCTAAATCGATTACACGATTCGCTTATTTTCAATTTTAGCGTGAGACTCATAAAATTTAATTTAATGATATAACTTTAAAAAAAAATTTGAAAAATTTTAGATTTTATATTACGCACAAATGGGCGTTTGTTTCATTTACAGAAATGTTCAGAATGTTTTCAATGTTAAAAAATTTTTTTCATTGTTCAAAGTTCATTTCATTTACAGAAATGTTCAAAAAGGGTTCAAAATATTTAAAATCAGCTTATCTTTGGAATTTCCGATAGACAGTCTCGCGCGCTGGAGATAAAATTTTGTTATTTCTTACAGTGTTGCTACTGCTCGCTTGGAAATCGTTGAGATTTTAATCAAAACTTCATTAAAGTTTTACAAAATATGAAATAAACAATAAAACAAATTTGAAATTCCCGGTGCTCGTATTCGGGAGGAGAGCTACGTTATTCAAAATTTTATGATTATAGGTACCATTGTTTTTTCACATTGCGAGAAACATACATACGTTCATGCAGACTCTTTTTATTTAATTTCTTTCAGTATAATACTTTTCCATAATATTTTGTGGCAACAATTTGAAAAGTGATTCAGACTTTTATAGTGATTCTACGCAAAATACCGTTTTAAAACTAATAACCCTTCTTGGCTAACGCCATTTGGACTAATTAATCAACACTTTGTTCGTAACCGGACTATCCTTCTTTTGCAGCCCTTCTAATTTTTCTCCTTTGTTGACCTAATGCAACGCGGCAATAGATGATTTTCCGTACCCCCCCAAAGCTTCTTTAATTGGGCACTAGCAACACCTTCTTAAACAGAAGGTGTTGGCACTTATTTAAGAAGGTGTTGGCACTAGGCATAACAGTAATAATTTTTTGGACTCCACCTGTGGTTTGAGTCAGTACATTCGCTTCATATTATCAAGTCACACTGAACTATGACAGTCAGCTTTGGATAGTTTCTAGTTTGTTGAGGAACTTGAGATTCTTAAATCTTCCCCGGCGTAACTTTAGCGATGCTAGTAGTTTACTTTCCTAACCTTAGCACAATCTTTCATAATTTATTATATTAAACTTAACTTCCTAAATTCTGTCATAGACGCTTTGTCATATCAGCAGAATTTAGTTGTAATAGATACTTGTTTCTGTTATGCAGAAAGAAGGTTTTAGTTACAATAAGATATTCATAACTAGAATTAGTGTATCAATCGTAATTAGCATTTATTAAATCAAGGGGATACGTATAATAGATAATTAGAAATAAATGTCATATCTATAACAAAAGAATTCAGGATAAAATTTTCGATAAATTTTTATCGATAAGTAACATCGATCTTTTAACAGCCTTTCTAATCAAATATGAATATTTATTGTATACATACAATTATCGTTAATTGAGCAAAGTCGTAAAATAGAGAAAAAGGCCATGACAGCTAAAAGTTAAGCCAAAACCTGTGACTTTAATAAAAGTAATTTGTGCTTACTTGCATAATGTGGTAAAACTGTTTTGTCATGTTCATATCTGTTTTATTATGTATTTTTAAGCTGCACAACAAATATGTTATGCAAAGCTCAATCAAACATTCAAGAAGTTTTCTATTTGCTAATCTATAACTGCATTTTTGATGAAATTCTGTTATTAAAAATTTTAGCAATTCCTTTTTGTATATATTTTCTCTTTTTCCATTATTATCTTTGAAATGTACGAGATGAGCATTTAAATTCGAAAATTACATTAATTCATTCAAAACTTCGCCCATTGTGATGTCATTGTAAGAGATCAAAGGGTCAAATCTGTAGTAAATTGAGCAATTTTGATTCTTGAAGCGTATGATTGAAGGTTCTGACAAGACTACTAAATACTAGCTATGTTCTAAATAGTGTGTACATTATATTTCTTGCTTTTGTTTTTATGGCATACATTTTTTCATTTGGTATTCTCATTCTCACACATGTTGGTTTTTGATTGTTTGCATTGATTAAATATTCTTGCGGCTTGCACTGAATACATTTACGTCAAATTTATTTATCATTAGTATTTTGCTTGCGTTTTTCACAATTGCTTTAAATCTCAAGCATTTATTTTTATTTGCATTTCCGCATATTAGTATTATTTGTTTACTCTTATTGCATGCAATATAAATATATTTATTTGACGTATATATTACTTAGTTTTCTTCATCGTACTGTAGAGACACTAAGTATTTTTGAAGTAGAAGTACATGAAAAACAAGCAATACCCTAGCCGGTACTCCAACCTGGACCTCTCGAATATGCGCCGAGTGTGCTAACTGTTACACCACGAAGGCATGCAGAAATGAGGGAGAAAATCCCTTTTAAACGGCAACTGAGAATCAAGGGACCCAGACGCGAAATCCTGGTGGGGAAGAATAATCATCTACCACATTTTAGTTCGGGCGCCACTGTAGAATCATTGTGTATTTTTGAAGCAAGAATACATGAAAAATGAGTAGTCCTCAGGACTCGAACCTGGACCTCTTGAATACGCGCCGAATATGCTAGCATTACACCACGAAGGCATGCAGAAAGGATACATTATTCTTAGATAATTGCTACTATTTGTGTTTTTGCTTTTATTTTGTCTTCTATAAATCCATCAGAAAATGTTTTTGAATTAAAAAACAAATCCACCGATCACATAAGAGATTTTGTATATAATATGGCAACTTCTGGTAGCTAAATTAAAACCTCAGTTCTTAATAACAGAAAGTTCACATGCTTGGTATATGATCTCACATATAATTTCGTATGCTAATTTTATATGCAGTAGGGCGGACCAATCGCCCCTTTGGTTACTATGACCTCAGTCATGCAGAACAAGTGTTTTCCTTACACAAACGAAGCGTAAGTACCCATAAAGGTAACTGGGAGACAATGACGTCCTTCAGTTCATAATAATATAAGCAAAAATTCTGCAAAGGTCGTGCGATGAAATAAACACGTCACTCATCGTATTGTTTTTGGAGATGCCAGTAGCCTTTTGGAAGAAAGAGAGAAAAAATATGTTGACGTGCAGGGTTGAGTGAGCCATGTGCTACTGTATGCAGACGTGATATTTGTTCAATAATCATTCGTGATATTCCGGCAGTAGCCTTTACAATGCTTTGATATTTTGCGCACTTTTTTCATTTTCCTTATCAAGGATCTTGTCGTAATCTCTATCATCTCATCTCAGGCAATAGATAGTTTACGTAACCAAATCCAAATGCATAAAAACACTAAACTTTCGAGTATTATGTTGCAAAATTTATTTTAAGTTACTGATGAATTTTATTAAGTTCACCTCTATTTGTCCTGTCTTATTTCCAGGGCTTACATAAACTCAAATTGTTTATAAGTTAAAACTTTTATTATCTGCAGGAGACAAGTACCCGCATAAAAAATGATTATCATAGAGTAATTATATGTAAATTTTTTTTTCCAGTGGAGGGGTATTTGCCTTATTATTATTTATTTCAGCATTAGCCACTCCTAAGGCCGCCCTTGATTCTGATAAAATAACCAAAAATTTCAACTTTGATTAACTTTTAACCTCCAAAGGGTTAAGTTAAACATCGATTTGCAAACAGGTCCACAGGTCTCCACTATATTTTGCTTAATCCCAGCAATGGCTGGGAAAGATATCTAATTAATTGCAGTAAAGTTAGATACAGCAATAAATTTCTGTCTCTTTTTTTTTACTGAACTTCCTTTCATTTTCATTGATTTTATATTGCTACATTTTGCGTACTTTTGTAATGTAACGCAGAAAAATGTGCAAATAAAAGGACGGAAAATAAGTCATTGCTTTAAAGAACGTAAGTCATCGCTTTAACTGCTAAACGAAACTAAAAACAAAATCCTAAAATATTCTGTTAAATACAGAGAGTAGAAATGAGTTGTCACTTTCTCTTCTGGACCTAACAACCACCGTTATTTAATTAAAAAATGATTTCAACATGAGTACTTTACATTGGTATCTGATGGTCTGAAAAGATTCGTGCTACAAGGATGATATTTTATGACACATTTCAATTATTATCTTTCATCTTAGTTTCATTCATTTAAACCCGAAAATATTGACAGAAAAATGTGATATAATCGTATAAAAACTGAATCTTAAGCATCAGTTAAATTTTTTATTGTAAGTTTCATTGTTATAGCAGTTCGAAAAATTCGCATTTCTTCATTTCGTTTTATTGGAATGAAAATGCGCAGGATTTTGTTCGTTATCCCCAGCAAGGCCTTTGAAACAGATCCTTCTTTCTTTGCATGAAAACAATATTGTTTTTAAAGTTAAACAAAACAAAACAAAACAACAAGTAAGAAAGCAAAATAATAAAAATTTACTGACATGGATTCTAATGGTTTTCCTGTATGTCTACGAAGAATTTTATTACTTTCGTCGTATTCCTTTCTTTTTACATTGCCATGCTGGGCTAGTTAACCTTTCTGCTTGTTCGTATCGTGTGTGACCGATTTTGCGAAAAGCAGGTAAGGTGCGGAATCGTCTCCGAAAGGGGGGAGGAAAGAGGGAATAAAGCGTGAGTGAATCATTGGAGTTTGGCCAAAACAAATTGCTATTCAAGACAGCATGATTAAATTTCAAGTATTAAAGCTATTTACTCTAAGAAGACCGCGAACTCGGAAGTGGTTATTTTTATTAGTCATTATAATCGTTGTAGTAGATGCTTTAAGCTGAAGAATACATATATGAAGTTTCAAATGCAAAGTAATATTTTCGTATGCAGGGTAACCTTGGTTCTCTTAATTAATTGAGGCAGATCCATTAAAAAAACTTATTTCGCTGGCAATTTAAATCGAATTCAGCTTCGTATAAAAAATTAGAAATTATTAGTTTCGAACGTTAGGAGCATTTGCAGCCTTTACAGTTTTTTTTAAGCCGACGTATTATTATCGCAGAGTTTACCATCCACGAAGACTGACGAGTTTGGCCATTCCAAAAAATGCAACATCATTAATTTAATTCAATGTGACTTGGCAAATAGCCAGTTTTCGGAGCTTCGCCAAATTAGCGTGCATTAGTATAAATTTTTTAATTTACCTTTCGGTTTTATACTGCAGTAATTTAACAAGCTAAATGAATTAAAAATCAAAGGAGTATATTTCTTAAAAATATCTCTATATACCTTAATTTTTTGTACTAAATTATCTGACACAATTTAAAATAATATATTTAAGAGGTATAATTTATAATATGCAAATCAATAATTTTTAATGAAATGAGCATGTTTATAACCACCGTGATTAATAAAAATTCGTTCTTGTGCTATGCATGATGTACGTAGGACAAGATTTATAATTTGCTCTTTATCATTTAATCGTTAGTTGTTATTAACACATTATTTTCAAGAATTATTATTTTTAATACATTTTCCGTAAGTAAAGCTAAATTTTCCATTTTAATAGCATAAAGTATTATTCTCATTTAAATAGTATGAAAGAAGCTACTAAAAGTAAGAAATGAAAATAATTTAATTATCAATATATTTTTAGCCCAATGGGCGTTAGTTTAGAAGGGCTATTAATTTCGTTTTTGCATTTTGTGTTGAAACCTTAAAATATCCGTTTTCACTTTTTGAGTTGTTGCCACCAAATATTATCGCCCTGTGTTATATTTAAAGAAATTAAATAATGAAGAATCTGCATAAATGTATGTATGTTTTTCGCATTGTGATAAAACAAAGATACCTCAAATTATAATAACGAGCCATCAAATTTATAATAACGTAGTCCTCCACAGAATATGGGCATCTGGAAGACCTAATTTAAAATTCGGAATTTGTTTTGTTATCGATTTCATATTTTGTAACACTTTAACGAATTTTTGATTAACAAACTCAACGATTTCAAAGCGAGAAATGGCAACACTGTCCCCCCCCCCAAAAAAAAAACATTTTATCTCCAGCGCGTGAGACAGTATATCAGAAATTCTAAAGATATGCTCATTTTAAAATTCTTTTGCGATATTGCCGTTGAATTGAATTTTATGGTTTAAGTATGAAGAACATGATATTTGATAAATAAAGACAACACACAAAACGGTAAAATCTGAAAAGCTTTCAGATTTTTCATTTTTTTTTTTTTTTTTTTTTTTTTTTTTTTTAAATAGAATTTTTTTTTACGAATATCATTTTAACTTACCAAAACCAATGCCTAATGCATGATTCTGGAAAAAAAAAAAAAAAAAAAAAAAAAGGAGGGGTGTGAAAATGACTGGTATTGTAGCTTAAAAACATGAGTATTTACAAAAATGTCACTCATAAAAGACACAGAGATGAAAATATTCATAATTTCTAATAGCTCTCTTATTTCAGAAATAGTACTACGCTAAAATGTTATCAGTATCAACGTTTGTCCACTGATCAATTTTCTCATAGAATGGCAAAAATTTAAATGAAATACATGGAAATAAACTTGAAAAGATGTAAATAAACTTGAAAAAGTTTTTTTCAAGTTTATTTACATCTTTGATGTTTCTCTTTTTATAATTGCGTTTGTTTTCAAAGAATTCTCAGTACAAACACAAATTTTAATGGGAATATTGAACCGATAAATCGATAAATGCAGATACTTGGCCATCCCCAAAAAATATTAACTATACATCTCTTAATTTGAATACAACATGCTGAGCTCACTTTTTTATATAATGATTTCATAATTTGGTGATTTTTAAAAAATTCAATGAACTAACTATGCAACAGACACCAATTTTATTGTACTGAAATAGAGCTAAGCTCATTACTGCAGATTTCAGAAGCGCTGAGTGTGTTCATCTTTACCAATGCGGCAAACATCTACGGACGACTTGTAGAATTTGCTTGGGCGGTAGCCTGACTGATGCCACATTTGAATAAAAAAGGCGGTAATTACTTCATTGTACCATTATCGAGACCACTTGCTATAGTGTCTCCATCAAAATTAGCCGCAAATATAAATAAAACTCATAGGATGGGACACATTAAAGCAGTAACAATTAATTATGTCCAGACTTAATCCCATTTGACTTTTCTTGCGGGGTTTGTTAATTGTAACTGTCTTTATTCCGTCTTTCTCGCTTATCTCCAGGATTTTCATAGCCATACCACCGATTTTGTATTTCTGATCAGTTATGACTGATATTTCTAGACGAAACGGATTAGCAAATAGATATCTACCCTATCAGCAAAGGTGGGCACAATTAGCATTTAATCAGCAAAAATGTAAAAATGGGGTAAGTATGTTTTTATTTCAATGTAATAAAATTTTATATCGGTTGTGTAGGTTATTTGTTACATATTTTTCAAAAGTGGTTTTACGGAATCAGGAATAAACCTACGCTATGAAATGCGCTAAATGATAGCAACGAAATGTATTGATTTAAACAAATAGAAATGAAGGATTTCTGGATTAATTAATGCAGTGTAGGTTTTTTCCTGCTGCAATTTTTAATTGTAGCGGCTAAGAGAAGGAAATATTTAAGTTTTAAGAAGTGAAACACTATTAGCACAAAAAATACACGAAATTAAATTAATAAAATTGCATAAGTTGCACAAGATTAAAAATGATTTTACCGTATAAAAATTTGCCATTAATTTCCTCTACGGTGTGTGGTAGTACGAGTAGACAATTAAAGTAATCAAAATGCAATTCAATAAACTTCCAGATCCCGCTGTGTGTATTTGGCTCAAACTTCCTTCTCAAACTAATTACGAAATACTTGCAATGAGAAAGAATGCTTGTTCCAATAAAAATACGTCATTTCTCCCATTACTCATTCACTCGGAACTACTTTCTGTCATTTCGATAACTTAAAACACGATATTATGGAATTATGCTTACTAATCGCGTTTAAATTACACACTGCCAGACAGTGAAAACTACTGTATGTCATTGTGAAAATCACTAGAGCATAACTTTGGAAACTAAATATGGCTATTAGTTTTGCAGTTCTCTTGTTCATAACATATTGCTACGTTCTCAGTCGGTTCTTGCATGATCATCTGGATGAAGGTCCAATGACCTGAAAAACTTGACCTTTATTCAATTTCCGAAAACTTACAATCAGTACAATCGGTGCGAGAATAGTGGTATTGCCAGTATATTTGAAGATACCGTCAGAAATATAATAAAAGAAGAATCATTTTGTAATTTTCTATTTAAAATATGCTTCAGAATTAAACACAGTAAAAGAAAAGCATATTGAAAACTGTCATCATAGTCAATGCCAAAAAGCAGAAACGTTCATCTAGCTATCGTTCAAAACTCGTTCAAAAGTGCATCGAATCTCTTTATAGAAAGTGACAGTGCAGAAAATATTCAGATTTTTCTCGCGGCTTCGTTTTTTTGCTCTACAGCTACTTTGCTGAAGATTCGAAATGCTAAGAGAGTTTGTTTGGGTATTATTTTCTCAATTTTCCTAAACCGACATCTTTAGTTCTGTTAGGACAATTGGCATGTTATGGACGCATACGTAAAATGTTCTAAGCTAGAATTCAGCAATGCAGTTATATACAGTTATACAAATGCATATAAAATAAAATCATATATACATATATATACGCATATAAACTACTAAAGCAAATATGAATAGATTTTCAACTGAGGTAAATAGGATGGATTTTTTTATTTAGCAATGCTTTCATGTGTTTTTTTCGAAATTTATTGAAATGATTGATAACTGTTGTTTCTTTTATATTATTTATTTAGCCATTTTCAAGGGCTATTTTCGTGCAATGTAAACTTCATTGACAAAAATCGATTAACGAACGGAAGAACTTATAAATTTTCTCTTGCACGTGATGTCTTCATCAAATGAACCGAGATTTTTAACTCATTATTTTTGTTTACAACATACAGAAATTTTTTTTTCCCATCATAAACTATACCTTTATTTCTAAAGAAAGAAAAAAACTGGAAATAATTGATTTCGTGACTGATGCAAAATATCTTTTACTTAAATTCCAAAGCAAAGATTGCAAAAAGCTGAGAGAGTTAAGAGAGATGAAAGGCTTTAAGTTAAGAGAGATGAAAAATGCAAATTTCTAGCCAATAGTGCATTTAAGCTGATAAAAGTACATCATCTATATTATCGAATAACAGAGTACTGTTCTACTAAGAATTTTGATGTTTATCTACTCATTACTTGGAAGTATTAAGTAAATTAGATAGATTTTAAGATAAATAGCTTCTCTTCTAATAAGATAGCCTTTTCATAAGAATGTCTTTTCTTCTAATTAATAGGATAGGTTTGAAATAGAAATATTTTTCCTTCAATAAAAATTGTAAAATGAAAGTATATTAATACAAAATATTATGCATGGAGATATGTATTTAGCGATGCAATGAAATGGAGTGGAGTAAAGTATAGTTTTATTAAAAACTTCAACACACTTTTAGAAGTGAAACACGTTTCAAGCGGATTTCACATGCAGGAAAATAAAGAAATTAACTTATCTTTCAGAAAGAGCTCTGTATTTCATAATTTAATGATATGTTGTGCATTTAATACACTTAAGACATTTGAGTACACTATCCTCTATTCAATGCAATTATATTAAAGAATAATCAATTAGAATAACTGTGAAATCTTTGAACTATGAAATTAGAATAACTATGAGGCCCGGTGGCGCAGTGGCTAGCGCATCGCGCAGCAGCACCACAAGTTCAGGGTTCGATTCCAGGGCTGGGCAAGGTCGACTCAGCCTTTCATCGCTTGATTTACAACACTTGGGTCGATAAAATGAGTACCAAGTTCCTTAGGGACTAAACACTGGGGATTCTGCGACAAGCTTACCACTTGTTCAGGGCATAGGCTTACGCAGCCCGGGCCTACGGTCAAGAAAACAGATTTCGGGCACTGCATGCCTTGGGCTGTTAGTATCAAATCTTTATTTAACAAGTTAGAGAGTTTGCTTAACGCATATAGAACATAAAGTAAAGTCTTTACAAACATCTAAATGGAAGTAATGGCAAAATAAACTTACAGGAGATGCATTTATAAGTTTTAAATAGCTTCAAGCTTACGCATTAAGCAATATTATCAGGAGTATATTCCATAAAAGAAGGTAAAATCTTTTTCTTAAGATTTCTGCATCTAAAAACATAGGTAGAATCCTCTTTCGCCAATATATCGTTTGGCGTTCGTTTGTTTTTGATGTTGCCGAGTTGCCGTTTCATTACGCAAAAGTGACACTAATTGAACTGTACTCAGGAGCTGGTTGACTTTGTATTTAATAACAAAGATTATCATCACAAAGATATTTACTTTATTATGTATTTATTAATCATTTTGTTGTTGTAGAGGAGCGATCTGGCTCCAAAACATTTTAAATTCTCAATCACAAAGCTGTAAGATCTGTTACAGCAAGTACACAAAAGAAAAGAATACTCAATTCCAATTACGTAGGTCGAGAGTATAACGCGCTAGCAGCGCCTCCTGTCGGCAACTCTCAATCACTACTGAACACTAATTTATTCTAACATTTAAATGCATCTTCTTGCTATAAGATCACCAATCAGTTTTATGCATTATCACTTTCATTGTTGATTATAAGAGGTTTATTCTCATTGTCGATACATTTTTAACTAAAAAAGTAGAACAACAGGTTCATTGAGGCTTCGTAAATGAAGAAATAAAAGAAATAGTAAACCTTTTTAAAACATGAGTTTATAACTAAATCATTTATTTCTTGCAGCCTTAACTTACTAATGTTATAACACATTGCTTTAGCAGAACTCAAAGCATGTTTTTAAAAATATTTCCTTGTGTACTTAAAATTTCCCCCCAATTAAAAAATAAAGTGATTAAAATTATCAAATATATTTTTTAATATTTCACCTATTCGCATATCAGTCAATTCTGTAAGTAATGACTATGCACGTTTAAGTTAATTTATGTTATTAACGCAGACCTTCAGTTCTGTTTCTACCAATCGAAGGCCATAAATGAAGTCTCTCATTAGCATAAACTGCTGCTATTTGTAATAAGCATGCACAAAATTCTGTGTTCTTCGAAGGGCAAAAATAGAGATATTTAACTAGGTCGATGTAGTTCACTGAACTAACCAGAGGTTACGAATTCTTCTTAACACTATATCTATATTTAAGATAAATTCTGTTTATGTCCTTGCTTTTGCGCAATTGAAAACATGTTAAACAAAAAATTAATTCTCAACAATGATAGAGCTAATCTGAAATTTGCCTTCTGGCATCAACTTTCTTGTATTAGATCCATCATAATATGAACCATAATTAGGATTAAGGTGTCATGCGTAATATCACTTTCTTAAGACGCGTCTAATAGTCGAGGCCATCAGTGGCTGCACATTGTTATTAAATATTCTAGTTTTTCAGGAGCATGAAACAATGTATTTAAATTTGACTTTCCAAGTTATTGCCGTCATGGTCAAGCGTGCCATGGAAAGTCCGCTCCGAAACTGGAATCCAGATTCAGTAAAATGTAATCTGCATAAATGCCCTTGGAAATCTCAGACTTCCCAAACGAGAGAAGAGGAGGGAATCAATCCTTTTGACGTTTGTGTCTGGCGTGATCAAAAGGGAAAAAAGTAAATTAAGAAAAGTAAGTTTTTTCTAGGAAGTACGAGACTTCATCGAATGTTCAAGGTAACTTACTGGAACGGTAAAGTAACCCTGACCGGCCATTGGCCGAAATTTGTATCGATTTTCTTTTTGCTGATATAATTGCGAAACGGAAAGAAGGTGATCTTGGACGAAGGGAATTCACCACCATTGACCCCACTGATAATGGGCCAACTTGAAGAAAAGCAACGTGTAGCAATCGTCGTAGACAGACTTTTTTTCAGTTTCTTCAGACAGGTGGTCAATGAATATCAGAATGAGTAATTTTACAATTATTAATTTCCCTTGAGCCCATTTTAGGCAACTGTTAATCATGTTTCCATTATGTAGGAAAGAAAGAACCACTATGATGAGCAATTTTATACATCCAATCAATTTTTATTGAAACATATATTCTGATTATGTGTGAGTGAAAAAAACCGGCCTGTAAGACATCATGAAACTTTATTGAAAACTTATTTTACTGAAATAGTTGTTCATGAAAGCCTTATTTCTATTTTATAAGTGTTTTAGTAAGTTTCGAATATTTTTTACTAGAATATGGTGAGTTTCAGTGGCTAGAATCGAAATGATTATCACCAACTGTGTAATTAATATAAAATCTTTTATTTTAGTTCGCATATAAATCTGCTATCAGGTAATGAACAATTAGAAATAATAGGCTATATTAATAGCTAATTTAAATAAATGAACAGTAAAAATAAAAGAATACTGCAAAGCGAAATAATGACTTCACTTTAGCTTTTGTAACTAATATTATCATACTTCTACGTTCATATATATTTTAACATTGTATGGTGATTTTACTTGTATGGTTAATTATCATAACTAGTAATATTTAAGTCCTCTTATGCATTTATTTTAATCACCGAAAGATTTATGCTTATTTTTTTTCGTGCTGGGAATATACAGAGGGACATAAAAATGTCTTTTGTCACAGCCTTTGTTTTATTCATTACACATTTATTATCATTGAAATGTTACAAAATTAAAGTATAATTAATTATCCGATCATGGAAAGTGGGATTAATGCAGAATGTGTTCAATGCATCCACCATTTTGTTTCATACCTTCTTGCAAGCGAACTTTTGTATTTGTCACAGACTTTCGGCATACATCCGAAACTGTATGGCGTATATACACGATAAAAGCCTTGAATAAATATACATTTGCAGCTTTCTTTGTGAATACCTTAGCTTTCAAAAATACCATAACGAGAAATCACATTGATTGACATTCGGGCTATGGGGGAGCTACTGTCTTCTACCTTCGTAACATTCGGGAGACCGATATAACATTACAATCGTATTAAATATCTTATATAGGAAATCGAGAATATTTGCAGTGTGTGGGTGGTTTCCATATGGAATGAACCGCTGAGTGTGTAAAGGGATCATTTTCATGTGTGCGAACAACTAACGGGTGCTATCCATTCTTCTCCAATACCGAGGAAGCGGAATCCGATTGCTAATATAATCCGTGAATGGTTTGTTTGCAAGGAACCGATCTTTAAGCAAAGCAGGCACAAAAATATCTTTGTCGCGCCACTAAATCCTTCGTTTCTTCAAAAATTATTACAACTTTCACTTTCTGTTTAACATTCAATTCAATTCAACCCGTCTTTATCCGCCATCTCTGAAAGTCCTATTTCGAGGCAAATAACTGTCCGATACTGACTCTACCGAATGTCTACCGAATTTTCTATGATCAAAAGCACCCGGATACGCATTTTTAACATTCAATATATAAAATTAAAAATTTTGAATTTAATTTTTTTAAATTCTTCGTTTCTCCAAAAAGTATTACAACTTTCATTTTCTGTTTCAACATTCAACCCGTCGTTATCCACCATCTCTGAAACTGCTGTTTCGAGGCAAATAACAGACCGATACTGAGCGCCGCCTGAGATAACCACTGACCTGACTTTGTTGTAAAAGTCTTACAGTGTTATTAGTCATCCTGGCAGAAAGGAATATTTCCTCAGTGTAAAAATATAAATATAAATATTACATGGGCATACAAGGCCTGTGTATAAGCATAGACATGTTGATTACAAACATTGTCTTGTATAAGTTACATGTGATAGTTGCATAAAATCATGACAGTTATGTGTACATTTAAACATTATCTGAATTCATATTTACAATACTTTTACTGAGATAGTCGAAGTAAACTTATAATTCATTTACACATTGACTGGATTTTCAAAATCATTTAAACTGCTTTACAATATTATTTTTATCGAATACATAGAAACTGGATGGTAATATGCTTACATTACAATAGTTTTGCTCTTACAGTCCTGTTACTATTCTACGGGGTGAGCTAGTTTCCTAGTGTTGATTTTCAATTGTTGTAATATTTTGAATTGCTATTAAAATTATACTGCGAAGATGCAATTCTCAAGGGAGGGGGAGAATTCCTTAGTACCTTGCTGAGCACAGCCTGATTACCTCCTCTATTTTAGTTTTCGTCTGCTTGTTGCCGAAGGTATTTCCGCCCATTGCGACCAGTATTCACTGCTTGGCATTTTTTAAGTGCAGTTTATCAGTTTGTGGGAAGTTGAAGAAAAAGTGATCTGCATCGCCTACGGCACCACATTCACACAATTCTGATGCTCGTTTGCCGAATCTCTTAAGGTAATGTGGGAAGGGTTCATGGCCAGTGTAGAATTGAGTTTATGCTCCGCTGTATGTATTAATTGAGCATGTAACTATCGGAAAGAACTTGTAGGTATTCCTCCCTGTGCGTTCTCTTTCCCATCTTTTCTGCCATTCTTGTAAAAGGCTATTTATTGAACGTGATTTTTTTAATAGGATTGCGGAACACTTACTGCGTTTTCCAGTCTACTGGAGTCATTGCCTGCAGATTTCGCAAGCACGTCCTCCGCTTCGTTGCCAGCAATACCCACATGAGCTGGAACCCAGATCAGGATAGGTCTGTCATCTGGTGGGATACTTAGAAGAATTTTCTGAATATCTTGCACCAAAGGACTCCTTGTCTTGTGCCCTCGGATGGACTCCAAACTTGAAGCAGAGTCTACATATGTTGACCTTTCTTCCTAATTGATATTTTGCCAAATTGTTGGCTGCTTTTAATACAAGAAGCTCTGCCTGAAAGACGGTATTTTTGTCTGCCAGTCGTCTTTCCCAAGTTTTAACTACTTCTCCTTCTTGGAGTACACAGTAGGTGCAGACAGTGCCTTTCTCCGTCTTTGAACCATCTGTATAAATAGCTAATGCTTTCTCATTTGGCGGGGTGTATGGCATGTGTATTGTGTGAGATAAATCTGTATCTGCAGGGTGTCCAAGCATGATCGGCTTGCGCTTCTCATAGTCTGTGTGGTACAATGTCTTTTGCCACAGAGAGACGTTATTTTCCAGGCACAATGTCCTTACTAATAGTGACCGATACTGACTTCTCATGATATCTACCGAATGTTCCATGATCAAAAGCACCCGAATACGCATTTTAACATTCAATGTATAATATTAAAAAGTTTTAATGAGGTGATTGTATGATTATGACACATCCTGTATATTGTGAAGAGAAAACGTATATTTTATGTAAAGCATATATAGTTTACATTTGTCTGTTTGACAGAAAGAAACTCTTGCTCGTAAAATAGGCCTTAAAATATAATTAGGTATAATATATTTTTGATCATATGTGGCTAAAAATAAAATAGTGGAGCTACCATGCACGAATTTAATTAAAAAAATTATTAAAATTTCAAGAAACATTAAAGCAACAATATAAAAATGGCACTTATAAAAGTAACTTGCTTGAGTTCGCTTACTTTCTCCTTGATAATGTTAATTTAAAACTCCACCGTTGTTAGCAGTTCCATGTAGTACCGTGCCTAGACCGTTGGCTGCCCAAGTGCAAATTAAAACTGGCCGCCCATTTTTATAGGAATATAGTATGTTTGATAACTACTTCACAGCCCTTAAATTTGGCCGCCGACGTTCTGTGCACCATGTTGACTCCCTCCCCCCCGTGAGGATTGGCGCTGGCTCCATAACTGTATTGGAACATATGTCCAAGACTATCAGCACAGCTAATAAAAATATTTTTTACGTTGTAGACGTTAAACTAAAAATATTATAATATAATTTTTTACGTTAAACTAAAAATATGCAACTTAAAATGGTTTGTTGTGTATTTTATTTTATAATTTTTATAAAAAATCCGATACCATCTTCACATCTTCCATATCATCTTTACTAAGACATGTGGCTGCTTAAAATGAAAAGTTTAATCTTTTGAGTTTAAAATCGAACACAGTTAGCAACTGCGTGTTAGATACTGTCAAAAGGATTTATGAGAAAAATGTAACACTAAGGATATCTATATCGAATTTTGAAATAATCTCTAAATAATTTTATAATGTCATCACAAGAACATGTGTGTGCAAATTTCAAGAAACTCGAGTAGGTAGAAAATTGTTAAAAATTAAAATAATGAAAATATGTTAAAAATTAATTTCAAGATTTGATACAAACAGACGGCGAAACAAAGCAGTAATATACAAACAGCTAAACCAAGTTAAATAAAATCATATAAAAGACTAAGAATTTAAAATCTCAATGTATACATCTTTTTTATACTTATGTATGTTATACTTAATGTATATATCTCGAATAACTCAAAAATGAGTAGACGTAGAACGTTGAATCTTTGTGTATGAAACTGCTATAACATGTAGTTGTGGATTTCTCTTTTTGGTTGCAATTAGCCGCACCAAATGTACATAAATATATATACATACAAATATACACCCCATATACTTACTCTGTTACCCGACTTGGTGAACTCAGTTTTTTATTCTTATACTCTGCACTTTTTCCTTAAAAGTGATTGATTATGTTGCTCTTGTGTTCCGGTTAAGAGTTTTATGTCTTTGGTTAATATGAATGCAATAGTTGTAGAATTATCAACAATTTAAAAGTTTACGTGCAGCTAAGCCTAACGAAGCCGTCACTTGTTTACATTTGAAACTCTTACTGGAATAGTGAATTAAGTCATTTGGTGCACCAACTTTAGTGTTTTTTAGTTGGCCAAAGTTAACTTTCAATTTTGTGCACCGAAAAATCTGTCTTTCTGCTCGCTGGCCGAATTGCTTGTTTTTGCATAGAAACTAATTTTAATTGTAACATTTTTTAACTGTAATTTTTAGTGAAAATGTCTTCAAATTTTATGTATTTTTTCCTTGCCGCGAAATGAGAACTGAATTAATTTAATGCGAAATATATATCTCATGCAATTCGAGGAAATAAGTTTAAATGAAACGCAGCAAAAAACGTGTATAATTTAATTGGCTGTACAAGGAAATGCCCACATTAGGTATTTTAATAATATTGTAATAATAGTAGTAGATTCGTGTTTTTTAAACTTGCTTTATATGTTAAGAATAAATGTTATTTACGGAAATTTTATTTAGCTATTCCCTTTAGCTATGGGCTGATGAGCATGAAATATCTTCATGATATCAAAAGTGAAACAAATCAATAGAATTTAGCTCTTGAATGGTTTTTGTTAAGTCATTCAGCAATTAAGGACCATTAAAATACTTATTAAAGCAGAAAATGATCCAGTTAAGATGTATCGCCTTATAATCTCGGACTCGTCAGAGTATAGCTAAAACTGATGCGAATGAGTGGGTTTCTGATTATCTTATTACACGTCCAGCTACAGATGATCGTTCTTCTTGAACAGTAGTTCAATCCTGAAAGTAGAGAAAGTGAAACGTAATTTTTGTAAAGTACCTCAGAGGCTGTTTAGCTCTACGAAGGAAAGATTAATCAGAAGATACATTTTTCAAAATGCTTTAAAAATAATGTTTAGTAACTTATATGAAATTACTCATAATAAATAAATAGTAATAAATTAATATTATCCAATATTATTTTATTGTTCATAATCATTTTTAGCCTACTCTTAACTATTTATGCAATTTACTTTTTACTAAAAACCTTTCTTCTACAGAATTTTCACAACAAAAATTTTTAAGCCAGCTTTTCCGAATGCGGTAGGCTAGAGTACAATTTAAATTCTTGTTCTAGCATTTTAATATGTATAAATCGTACATTTCCAATATTAAAAGAACTATAATTTTTGTTGCGGTAATATTTTAAATTTTAGTATTTAACTGTACAGTTATTGATATAAATTTAATCATGGAAATATAGATTTCATTTTTCATATATCGCTATATATCTTAAAATATTTTAAAATAAAGTCAAAGTTTTTTTTAAATTTTTACAATACTATAGGAATTTCTATTCATTCTTGTGAAGAATTCGAAATAAAAACTATTTCTACGCCGTGTGTTCAATTTATAGAGTTATTGTAGGGAAATTATTTTTTTTTTTTTTTTTTTTTTTTTTTTTTTGAATAGCGAAATCTTATATTATGGCGAATGTTGAGGGAATCAACGAATTAGAAAATAAAAGGGGAACTAATCATATAAATATACTCGACATGCATGCTATATAAGGATGTAACAATTGGCTGTAAGATATATATATATATATATATTTTTTTTTTTTTTTTTTTTTTAACATTTGCAGCAAAATAGTTTTGATCAGTACTTAGAATTCGAAATTTTGTTTCCCGTGAGAAATTTGTGCTCTCCTAAAAACGTAAATTTGTCTCGAAAAATCAAAACTTTTGAGTTGAGAAATATTCGTTGATGCCATTAAACACTGGGTATTTTTAGCTTATGACGAACTTACAATTTCTAAATTTAATGAATTTACAATAGGTAGCTGTATTTTCATCTTTAGCAATGTAAAGTGCTTAGGTGCACACATTAATAATCGCCTTTAGTTCCTTCAGATGTTACGCAAGACTTAAAGCTACCATTTGGGTTTCATCACCAACAAAATGATAACTAATTATTTTTGAGTTGTGCCAGCGACGAAGGATATTTCAATGAGAGTTCTTTCCCACCCAATACAAATTTCTCAATTACTGGCCATTTTCGACATCATTTGCAAGCTGGCCAGCTGTTTATACCTCCATTAAAACTAATCTGACCCTGTTCGCATTATCTCCTGAAAGGCAAACAAGGGGTTATTATCATTGAGATAAATAAAAACGAGCATAAAAGTAAAAAGAATATTTAAACGAATCGCCCATTATTCCCGAGGGACAATTACTCGCATTTGTCCAAGTTTCTCAACAGCTCATGACCCCGCTCCAAAGAATGGATGAACGGGGGTGAGCAATTATCAAGCGCTTTTTGGGAGAGATGCTCTGCACAAATCCAGCTGGACCCCGAAAGAGGTCAGTTAACTCACGGTGTCGCAAGAAGAGGATTCCTAATTGTGCTCAATAAGCCGCAGGCTATTCCATCCATAAGGGGCTCTCTTTGTTCGAAGACTGAGATGTGGATGCTTGGGAATTGCCCGTTTACTGTTTCCAATGCTATGGATTTATTGTTTATTAAATCTCACTCTCATTAATTTCCGTTTCGCTAAAGATGACCCAGAAGAAGCTGTCAGAGAACAATACCAAATGCATGCCATTCTAAATATTGCGAAGGTAGTTTGTTAAGAATATGAGGCTCTTCAAAGTCAGAGCACTCTTCCTCATTTGAATCATGCGTCTACTAATATTTTATTTCCCGTGTGGTGTCATATCAAGCACAGCTGCTTTACGCTGACGTTTGCTTATTGAAGAACATAGTTATGGCTGCCCTTGCAGAACTAATACTTTTTCAAAACTTAACGTATAAGGTATTTCTCCCGCCTTTTTGGTGTGGTGATCTGCATGCTGGGCGCGTATTCCAGAGGTCGCCTTTCGATTCCCGGCGAAAGCGTTGATAATTTTTCATCTTGCCTGTTTCCAAGAATATCTAATGTCTCTACAAACGTAATATGAGAAATATTAAATGGAACCTGGAATAATATTTGCTGGTTTGTAACTAGTATTTTACTAAAATAAACATCAGTCTCCAAGTTCACATAATGGAGTCTTATAGCAAGTTTAGTAAATTTTGCAGAGTAGATAGATAGATCAACAAGCTTTTCCAATTACCGACTCGTCTGTAATATTATATAAAACTGCATATGGAAATGAAGCATGTAGTCCTTTAGAGCTGTATCTCTAAAGGTCGTCTTAGGCTATTTTCCGTATGACAAAACATACGAGAACTATCTGCCTAAGGCAGTTTCTTCAAATTTCACAGAGAAAGAAACCAAAAAAACTAACCATCCTGCCAGTTCGCCTGGGATCGAACCCAGATCAAACTTCCAATATTCAGCGGTCTCAAACGCTCGGCCACTGGGGCAGAAATAGCTGTAGAAAGTATGCGCTGAAATAGTGATCAGAAGATTTGTGCAGATGGAATGAAATTATTAATATTTTTATTGCGGAACAAACTTACAGTATCATTCGAATATCTGTTTTTCAGATACTATTTCCTTTATTCTGGTACTGCAATGTTTCTTTCTTTATTTTTGTGTTAAGAAATTTTAGCTTTTTGTAATTTTTTAAATATTTAAGTTGTATTTTATATTTAATTTAATAGAATCTATTTTCTGGGATAAGTTTTCCATATATTCTGTGCTATTCTATTTTTACATATTTGCAGCTTCGTCACCTTGCACGAGTGTTAATGAATTAAAAATCTTTTTTCATTTTCTACATTTTTCAAACAGTTTCAGAATGAAAATCACCTATTATTAGCTGCTGTTCTACATTAAAAGGTCTGTTGGACTTCTAAAATGGCTATAATAGTGTTAAATGTTTTTCTTTTTAGAATTACATTAATGTGTGGTGATTCTCTTTTTTTTTTCTTCCATTTATAACCTTAATTTGTAAATTTAGAGTTTCTTTCGCACTATTGAAAAAATGCTCCTCAGTCAGGATTGTCAAAAGTCAAAGAATTCTGTTTAATATCTCTTACAATTTATTTATTTTTATATAATCTAAGCATTTTAAATACATTGCACTACTAATGATATTAAGCATGTTTTAGATTTCATAAGAGATCGTCGATTGAGAATTTTCTCAAATGTGGTATAAATTTCTGTCAATTTTTCGTTCCTAACATTAGTACTTACTTTTAAGCAGCTTATTCTTTCTTTTTTTGGACTAGTATCGTTTAGAAAATGTAAAAATCTTGAAATTTATGACAGCCTTGTATGTTGTATAAGAATATTTTCTTCTAAATATTATCTGTACAGCTAATCTCCGGATGGAATGCATTTGTTGTGTGGCATTGTAATATGACGTAAAGTATACCTTATCTTCCTTTTCCTATATATGACTTCAATGTGTTCAAAGACTGGTTTCACTAAAAACTGTGTTCCCTAATTTGCGGTTAAAGTATTTCTTAAAACAAAACTGGTACACTAGATCAACTATGCATCTAAAGTTTTACTTTTTACATAAGTTATACATTGAAGAGGAAAGAAGAATGGTGCACCTGCCTAATATCATGCAGGGCCCCTCGCTAGCATGCAAAAGCGCCGCCACACGACATGGCATGGACTGGACTAATGTCTGAAGGTGTGCTGGAGGTAATTCATACCATGAATCCTGGCAGAGCAATCACAAATCCATAGAAGTGTGGGGTGGTGGAGATTTCTTCTGAACAGCATGTTGTAAGGCATCCCAGATATGCTTAATAATGTTCCTATCTTGGGATCTAGGTGGCCAATTGACGTGTCTAAAGCCAGAAGAGTGTTCTTGAAACCACTCGATAGCAACTTTCGACGTGGGAGGTGTCGCACTATTCTGCTGAAAATGTTCAAATCCGTCGGAAAACACAATGGATATTAATGGGTGCAGGTGATCGGATAGGATGGCTATGTATCTGTTACCTGACAGAGTCACATCTAGACTTAATCAGGGGTTCCATATCATGCCAACTGCACACGCCCGATATCATGATAGAGCCTGTACCAGCTACAACAGTCTTCTATTGACATGCAGGGTCCATGGAATCATGAGGTTGTCTCCATACCCGCATGTCCATCCACCCGATACAATTTTAAATAAGACTTATTAGACCAGGCAAAGCGTTTCCAGTCATCAACAGTCTAATGGCGGTGTTGGCGGACGCAGGCGAGGTGTAAAGCTTTGTGTCGTGCCGGTCAACAACGGCACACGAGAGGGCCTTCATCTCCGAAAGCCCATGTCAATGATTTTCCGTTGAATAGTTCGCACGGTGCACTTGTTGATGCCTTTATGCAGCAATTTGAGGAAGTGTCACGTCTATCATGTTTAATGATTCTCGTCAGCGGTCGTTGGTTCCGTTCTTTCACGAGCTTTTTCCGATCTCAGCGATGTCAGAGATTTGATGTTTTACAGGATTCCCGATGTTCGCGGTACACTCGTGAAATGATCATACGCGAAGATCCAAATTTTATCGTTACCTTGGAGATGCTATGCCTCATATCTCGAGCGCCGATTGCAACACCATGCTCAAACTCACTTAAATCTTGATAATCTGCCATTGTAGCAGAAGTAACCGATCTAACAACTTTACCAGATATTTGTTGTTTGATATAGGCTCTGCCAACCACTACGCTTTACTGTGATTGGTTCCATACCTGTGCTTTTTACATACGTACATCTATATCAGTTTTCAGTGTATAAATGTATTTACTTTTACCATATTTCTATTGTTTTATTTCATTCCTACCGTATTCAATTTCTAAGAAATTATTGATACTTCATGATTTCCATTAAATTTAATAACTGATTATCTTATGCATTTTTGTAATGTAGATGCTAAATCATTACCCTCATTATCACTGGAGATCATGCTATTAGTTGAATTTATTAAACTGTTACTTCGGGAAAATACAACCGTTTCCATTATTTAAACTTTATACCGGCAGTACCTCAATAAAGGCGCAGAGGAATTTAGCTCATGCTGCTGAATATTACAAGCTCACGTAAGATTAATTTGGTGTCAGTACTGACCTTAAAAAATTGTACTGAAATTTGCAGATTTATTCAGCTTTTAGAAGCAGAAGAGTTTAGAATTATAATAAATCTCAGCAATCTTCATTTTAAAAATGGCAGAAAGAATTCTTCCATATGTCATAAAAGAGATCCTGTTTAGGACTGATTTTTTTTCCTCCTGTTAACCAAAATTTAACATTCAAATCCTTCTTAAGATACATTGCAGATTAACCTAAATAAAAGGCTTAAGATTATGTGCCTTTTAATTGCTAATGTGAGTCAACAAATTTCACGTTATTTGTCACCATGTAACATTGCGTGTCACTTAGTGATATGTACGCTGATTTATAAAGAAGAAAATTATAAATTTGGCTGTGACTCAATATAAATAATCTTGTTATACTTAAGGCGTTGCCCTTAATCAAATTCTTACAATTCTATTTCTACAGAACTCACTTTTTAAGTGGTTCATGATGAACTGCTTTCGGTATGCTGAAAAACCTCTAAATGGAACAGAAAAGCATTAAAAAACAGTTCGTGACATAATGTTCGGAATATATATATTTATTTGCATTCCGCTCTTGTTATTGAATAGGGTGATTACAGGAGGAATCAAATGGGGTTATCGAGGTGCCGTTTATCCCATTGTAACTTAAGCATTTGGCACTCTGGATAAAAATGCGTTTAGCAATCAAAACAACAAAATTTAGGTTACTAACCCAAATTTTTGTTCTATTAAAACCTTCGGTTGGTTTTTCTGTGACTTATGAAGGACTTTTAAATTGTTTTGAACCAAAAAAGAAAAAAATAACAGAGGGGCCAGACATATTTATTTGAGCGATAAAAAAGAATTTCACTTCTGATTATACTAAAGTGATCAGATGACCGAAATGCGAAAGCCAGTTCTGCTTTTTAATGCAGCAACCCGTTGCAAGATGTCCCTGATAATATCCCGCGTAGTCTGATTTTATAAATGAAGACGACATTAATTTTGTTAGCGCTACTTCAGACGGTCATTAAGACGTTTTTGTACAATCAAATATATGTTTGGTAACTTAATAATCGTGCTCTCTATGTAAGTTTTAGAGAACACACAACCAGGGGCATAGTTAGAAGGAGGAAAGGGGAACATCTGTCCCCGGGCGCAGCATCCAGGGGGCGCCAAACTGAGAGTACGAATTTTTAGATTGAAATGCTTTCCATTTTTGGCAAACAAGAGGGGCGCGAGATCTTCATTTGTCCCCGGACACTGGAACCCTAGTTACAGCTCTGATCACAAGGTCCATAAACAGACTGCTTTACAAAAAAGTATCTGGAAATGGATGCCATTTGCGCTTTGGCAGCTGCGGATGATGGTTTGGTAAAACCATCGAAACTAGTCCTGTGAAAATTTGAAAATATAGCGCTAATTTTAGTGGCCCCACATTTGAATTTGAAGAAAAATTGAAGAAATCTAAGAAATTTTGATTTCAAGAAAATTTGCCATGTGAACCTTTTTTCGTTGACGCGGCTGACAGACAGACATTTGGAGGAAACTTTACGAATTACGGCAACACAGATTAAACTGGATATTGAATCTTTAATCAAGCAAATCCAATGTCAAATTTCACATTAAAACTAAAGTAACTACCATATCCCGCCAGTAACGTAAGTTTTTTTTTTTTTTTTTTTTTTTTTTTTGTAAATGCATTTTGTAACATCGTTCTGTACGATCATCTTTACGCTTTTTTTTTTCATAGTTAAAAAAACGTTGCAAAACATTTTAATTCGATTTCCATTTGACTTTTTGGAACCAATATATGTATATATATATATATATATATATACGTATATACAAATCTGTAACACTATCTCTTCGTCTAGAATCAATTGTAGTCTTACAAAAGAAACCTTTTTTTTTTTTTTTTCTTTTATAAATTTTCAGACTACAATATTTTTTTCACAGAAATGTGGCCCGTGGATCTTTATGAATTTATCGATGTGGCCGTCAGGCGTGAAACATTGAAGACTCGTACTTTAAATTATTCTAATGTTTATGGGTCATAATGAAATGCTTTGCTTTTCCCGCATTTATTATATAAGATACATATTAAAAATGATTTTCCTTCTCCAAAGTGCTGTTCACTGTAATTGTGCGAGCTTCTGCAAAAGTTTCAAGTTCTGTATTTTATAAATTACAGATATCACATTAAAAATAAAGGTATAAATTATTAAAAAGTATATTTGTTTTTAAAGTCGGCTGTTTGTTAGAAAGCTTGGAAATTAAATTAAAGTTCTTACGTCTACCGCAAGGGCAACAAATGTTTGATCGCGTGGCTGATAAATGCCTTAAAATATAATGTAACCGCTCCATGAATGGAATATTTTACTATAAGCATTTCGAACGTCAGTATTATGTTTGATTTAATAAATTACTAAAATTTTGAAACACAAAAAGATATGCGAAAAATTCTTGTAATTATAAAAGATCTAGAAAAGGAAAGACCGTAGAATGAGATTTAAATCAAACTTAACATCTTTAAATGCAACAATTAAATTTATAGCAACATGCTGAGCAACTGTTTAGAGCAATAAATTAGCAAGATATATGAGTTACAAAATCACTTAACTTTAAACGCATTTCGGATGATTAAAAAGTATTTTTGTTTTCATTATAATTTTTCAGTTTTTCAGATTTTTAAGCCTTTGCAATGAAATAAAGATTTTAAAAAAATTAAAAACAGGGAAAAAGAAATTAAAAAAGGAGTAAACTGGTTGCAAGTTGGAATCTGAAGGGGGAAGACTTCTATTTTCGGAATCTGTTTTTAATGAAATTAAATTATAGACATTATTAGAATTTCAACAAATTCCAGCAAACCGGTTAACTCTACCGGAGTTTGCATGGTTTCCCATTGCAACGTTGATGACGAGCCCCCCCCTCCCAATTTGCTTTTAAAACCTCCTTCTCAAACGCATCCTTCTCCTTTAGTGAAATAGCCCTCGAGTTCTTTCCCGTGATCTAATTTAATGTACATTATGACACAGCAAGTCACTAATATTCATATGTGACTTATGTTTATCGTTATCAGCAAACATATTTAGGTTTTAGACTTTATTTGCTTAATTTCCTATCATTTTAATATTTGTGGAAGCCAACTACCTGAAATAAGAAATAATTTCGACTTTTAACAACAGAAGTTTCGAAACTGTATGAAACACGAGTATTGAAATCACTCACTCTTAAAACTTACTCCGGGGCCTTATTATTGCTTAGAGGCATAGGCTAAAGTTCTCATTTTATGGGGGTCCTTACATGTCATCTTATACATCTCCATAATCTTTGGAAAATAATATTATGGTCTTCCGAAAAAGTGCTGTTCTTAATCCGGCACTACAAAGATAAGAGCCGGATAAATTTAACCGGAAATTGAATGATATTATTAATCTTATTCTTGCAGAATAGCTAAGCTAAAAATGCGTTATTTTTTCGAAATTACAAAAGCGCTGATTTCCCAATAATTTCTGCATTAGGGATCACCATATGCATAATTCGGTCAAAGGAGGAGTGGTCCTGGCAGATATGTCAGGGTGAAATCATGCGTCGGGCAAAGTTGACGCAACACTGGAACGCCCTGTAGTAAGATCAAAAGATGTCAAAGATGTGTCAGTGCCGCAGATTTGTTCAGGATGTCACATTCTTCCAAAAAAAAAAAAGAAAAAGAATGCTAGGAATCAAAGTAAACTGCAATGATTGAGCATGCCCACGTTGCAGGTATCCTTGACAACTACTACCCTTCAAAGGTAATGATAAAAATGGCTTGAGAAAAGACGTTGGAAAAACCCTTTTTTGATCCATAATCATAAAAAGTATGTGTGTAATTATGAAACTAAAAACTTCATTACTTATTTATGTAGGCTATAAATAAATAAATGTGTAGAGACTTCAAGTTATATCGAAGCCAGGAAACTGAAAAATATGCAATCCCTTCGCCGAGATTGAAATTCCCGACCTCACGAATACCCACTGAGCGTGCTCCCAGGTACTCCATGAAGGCACCTTTCAGCAAAAAGAAAGGAGAAAATAAACTATATATCATCCCCCTTTTAAAGGGTGATAGAGGATGAGAGGATCCAGTCGCCAAATCCCGGTTGTGATGACTTATTGCCTATCACTTTTAGTTCGGGCGGCACTTGCGAAATGCTTTAGAATTTTTCGAAGTCAGAAAATTGAAGAAATTCCGCAGTGCTTTTTGCTGAGATTCGAATTCCAGACCCTCCGAATAGTATGCGTCCAGAGTGCTTTCAGTTATACTCCAAAAGCAAGCGAAAAGGAGGGAGAAAATTTTTTATCAATTAGTTAAAACTATGGGGTTGAATTTCCTATTATTTTATTTTTTTTAAATATGTATAAAGAATTCGAAATTTGACTTAGTATTATTGTTAAATCGTATTCCTAGAGTGTACTTCCTAGTTTTTACTTAACTAGTATTTTTGATAGGAGTAATCCCGTTTCATTCATTCATATATATATCTAGAGAGAGATTGTACATATATATATGTATATAATAATATTATTGGAGACGTAGCGGTTAAAAGATGAGGTGTTTATCTGTGTCACAATTACTTCTGTTTACAGTAATAATTCTGCAGATAACTTGAGAATTCTTTTGAGAATTGAGATAACTTGAAATTTTCTAAGCAGAAGTTAATCTGTAGAATTCATAAAGGCCAAAATTCGCTAATTTTCAGTATCTTTTTCATTTAATTTTATATGCCAATAAACAGATGCTAAATCTGATGTAAAAAACACTTCTGCATTCGGAATCTATTTTAGTAATTAGGTTAAGTTTCTTTTAATCAATACATAGTCTATTTTTTGCATTTTGATCTCTCTTTACAGGTTAAAGTTACAGGGCTAGATGATGGCTTTATGGTCCCTGCATTTAATTATTCTTCTATTTGTTTTTTGATTTCATTATTTTCTTCAAGGAGTACTCTATAGTGTCTTATATGAATATTACTTTTGGAGGTTCAATATGAACACAACCCACATCATATTTACGTTTTGTAAATACGAGTATATGACTATAATTATTTAATAATTATTCCAATTGATTACTTACACCAGAATTTTCACACTCATTATTTTCGACATTATTAAGACAGCCTTTTTCATTTTCAATATTTTGACATAAATGTAAGAAATTGCTCTTGACTATTTAGTTGTACGCCTTTACTTATAATCCCTTTAAATTGATACACCTCATAATTAGAAAAGTTTCTTTGCAACTTAAACAAAGAAACACAAGATGAAAAGAATAATAAATTATTTAATTGAGAATTTGCAACAGAAAATACGACATTTTTACTCATTATCCAATTTTACATGACCATTTAATTAATTTAGTAACAGGAAGAGCTCCAGATAAATACAATAATTTCCTTGAAGTTCCATTTTCGAGTTTCAAAATTATCATATTATATTAACATGTCTACCTGTATCTAGCGGAAAAGTTATTGTTCCCTACCTTAACATTCAACTTAAAGCATTGTCATTTATTAAGTAAAGTTTGACTCTGATGGAATGGAGGTGAATTATAATTCAGTGCTGGATATTGTGAATTTAGATATCTCAATGGGAATGGCTGAACATTTTTCCAGACCGGATTTTGAGGCAAATAAGATCTAGAGTAGAATAGTCTTAGATCTAGGGTACAATAGTCCTTGATAGACTATTATACGTTGGGTAGTTAAAATGAGGAGGAGGATTCTGCCTAGGGATAGTAAGTCGCGGCACATTACTAGCACTTTCTGGTTGCTAAGGTGAACTTGAAGTTGGAAATAACTTTCTTTCGAAGGAAATCCAATTTTGAACAGATAGTAACATAAGATATTGCTCTGGAAAACCTTCTGTTAAAGACTAAATGAGAATATTATCATTTAAATGTAATGCAGAACCTAATTTTAATTTTTGACGGAGATACTTATCAATACGTTTAAATTTGTTGTACGTGACCGAAACAAAACCATCAAATGTAATGTTATAGGAACTGGAAATGTAAGTTAAAAAATTTTCGCTTAACACATTACAATCCTCAATTTGAATGCATTCGCGGATATAAAATGACAATATTTCGTCTTTTAAAATATCTGAAAATATGGTTAGTTTATCTTTATCAGAAATACCTTTTGCTCTGCAACATTAAAAAAAAAACCTAAAATACTTAGCCACAGGAAGATCTGTTGTTCGATCAAATACTGAGCAAGTTAAATGTATCTTTATCTACAAAAGCAATTTCGGGTTTTTTTAGGGATATTTTTAAAGTCATTCTAAGCTCTCAACATTTTATCTTTTTCATCGATGCAATTAGCTATAAAGTTTTGATGTATATAGCGGATCCATAATGATGACGTGTGAACCTGTTTATACTTATCCGGACTTGCTTTATTACGAAATAAAGGTATATTGAATCAGCGGCCACGTCTGAATGTTTTTCTTCTACGTTATGATATCTTGTGTATCTACCCAGCTACCTTCGAATTCCTAGATAGCTGCAGAACTATTACTTGCATATATGTAAGACAAAAAAATATTTAAAGCAAAATTCAGAATTCTAACCTTAATTTCGCAATGCTCACTTTAATTCCCGATTTTAATTTAACTGATTCCCTTTATATTCTGAAAATGATTATTATAAATCTCTCTAAATTGCGAACTTTCAAAATTAATCTTGCCTATGTTCCTTGCATAATGCTAATGACGCAGAAGCTTACCTAAGCTTTCAGCCAACAATAATTTTAGAAAGTTATTACTTAGTTAATCAAAAGAAGCTAAACCAAAACTAAATCATTGTAAATCAAGATTGCATCTTGGACACGCCGCATTCGTTTTCCAGATCGCTGTTGCTGCTTCCCTTCTTACCACAACCAGTATTTATAGAACTCATAAGATTATAAAGATATTGCGATCTGATTTTGAGGTGTAGGTTTCAGTTTAACACCTAAAACAATTTAAATTAAGCAGTTATGTTAATCCTACTGACTGAATTCACAAAAATTAAATCTGTAGGAACATAAAAATATCCTGTATTTAAATAAACTGTTGAAAATAATAAAGTGATATGGTCTTCTTTCTTTATAAATTAATGTCACATGAAGATTTGTAGATTTTAATTTTATTTTGTTAACACAAGAAATTCACTTGTTTAAAATGCTCTCCTCTTAGTATTAAAAAATAGCAAAACTATAATTGTGTCTGAATTCGTTGGTTAAATATTAAACCTTTGTCTGATTTTCTTCCACGATTTAAAAACAATTAGATCAATAGTTTCAAACTGTCAATGCTTCACGTCTCCTCAGGAATAGTTGTATAATTGGAGCACTGCTTGTCTAGGTAGATAAAATTATAGTTAATAACATAACAACGGGGAAAGTAAAACACACATATAATAAATGTACATTAAATTTTGTATTCATAGATAATGTAAACATACAAAATGATATTTTTCCATAAATACAAAAAGTGTACTTGTTTGCACAATTCATGATGATTTATAATTTGTTTAGGCAGTGAAGTTATTTTGTTAACGCAAAGCTGGCAAAGACATATCATTATCTATGCTCTTCCACTCTTCATTTAATTGCTCGGTTAAATCAGGTAAAGATAGAAAACAGCTTCAGAAATTAATCAATACTAGCGCTGTCAATCTGAGAGACTTTATAACAGATTTATCGACGCTTGACTTTCCCAGCTTAAACCATAAAATTTTATACATGCCGTAAAGGTAAGCGTTCGATAGGTTGAAAAACACTGAATAGCGCTATTGGTATCTATATAATCGATGTATTAAGATTGCCATTGTTTTTCTCAAAAAAGAAATATTTTTTCAGGGGTTTTATATTTCTTGCAAAATAAAATTTAAATATACTCAACAATTACACAATACGTATAAATAACTCTTTTCCATTCGTGCGACATATTTGCGAAAAAATATCTATTTCTTAACATCACAATGCAAATCATAGTAAATATACTATTCAAATGAATGTTGAGAACGTAGCGTTCACGAGTATTGTGTTTCCCGAGCAAAACAAAACAGCTTCACTCTTGAAATGATACCAGACTACTGAAGCAAAAAACGATAGAAAAAAGTGAACAAACATTACGCTCTAACGAGCTCTAAGGGAAAAAAATTGTCATCTTTCCCCCCCCCCAGATTTTCCGTTTCGTGATTGTCTCGTTTATTTGCACCTACGACGCTTAACATTCAGCCATTAATTATTTCTTTGTCGTGTTTAATCTGTTTTAATCAACGTTCGTACATATGTGCGTTACAGCAAACCAATATGAATTTTCTTTTTGGGATACTCAAAAATATTTCTGCTGTTTACAGTAATGATAATAAAATAACTTTAATAGCTCGCTTTCTTATCATTTGTGGGTTTAGTGGCATGACATTTTTTTTTTCATTCAAAACTTAACAAGAAACTGACACGGACAAATGAAACCAGCAAATGTTGCTAGTAATGGCAGAAATCAATTTTTTCGACAGGCCTACTTTAATCTCTTGGATAAAAAGAAAAACTATAGAATCAGGCATCTGCAGTGAAAATGGATTATATCTGCATAAGATGAAAATGGATTATATCTGTATAAAATGAAAATGGATTATATCTGTATAAATGATGTATAAATGAAAATAGATTATATCTGTATAAGATGATAATGAGATATATCTGTATAAGATGATAAATATATCTGTATAAGATGATAAAAAACCTGTAACATGGTTTTCAAAATTAAACTATTGTTTCTGCAACGGGTGCTATTAAGCTCATGAAATTCTGCTAACTAATTGATTAAAAATTGCATCCCCCAGAGTGAGAAAATGTTCTTTCTTTCTCGAGAAATTTAACCGGGGAAAAATTTATTAGCTAAATGATTCACTTTTCTCATAAAAATAGTAGAAAGAGAAACAAACATGTTGTTAATTAAAAGTAAGAAACTAAATAACATGTCTTTTAGAACTTTCTTCCCCCCCCCCAACAATGCTTACGATAATTTACTCCTCGTCGTAAGTTGATTGTATCAACTTACGGGGCTTTGTTTTAGGACTGATTTCTTGGAACGTTGAAGCAACGAAGTTTGTTTTGTTGCTACAGAATTTTCAGGTCTGTAATAAAATGTTTCTCATTCCAAACACAGGACATTTAAATGAAGTATTATGGAAGTGTTTTCACCTGTATATACTAATTCGATGTCAGTTTCATTACCATATATTTTCGCTAATGTCAATTAAATTACAAAATGAAAATAACTAATGTCATTAAGTACAAAAAAGTGCGTCCAACTGGTACTTTTTTTCAATTTTATTAATTTTAAATTAATGAATCAATGCCCATGAATGAAATTGGCAAACACATTATGGAAGTTAAAAGTTCAGCAATTTAAATGTAGTATTTACAAAAGTAATGCAATTTACAAAAAATATGAAAAAGGGAGAGAGAGAGAGGAAAAACAAACAATGTAGGAAGTAGATAAGCCAAAGCTTCCAGTTTCAGAAATTATTTTCTAGAAACATGCTAATATTAAGAATTCATAATGCTAACATGAATTTCCGTAAAAAAAAATTGGCAATATTTACAAATTTCACTTAGAATTCGAATTCCAAAAGAAGTAACTTTTGATAATAGCAAATGAATTTACCAATTCATTTGAAATTTTTAAACTTTGACATGAGAATTTACTATAAGTTTTCTTATTGTTTTTATTTTATAAATTTCGTTTAATATGTCATTTATTGGAATTGTGAGATTCTTGATTTTACTTCTTGAACATGAATTGATGTCCCAGTCATTACTTTTACATGTAACACATTAAGATCGTTTGTTTTTACTCAAAAAAAATTTTTTACCACTAAAAAATAAAATTGTGAAAAGATAAAGCTGGTTAAAAAAAATTGGAATCTTCCGCTTCGCTGAATCAATATTATTTTTCTCCACGTAAACTTGAATTTCAGTTAAGCTGGGTCTTATTGTAGTTAATAAAAGTTAACCAGTTATTATTTCCTTGGTTAGATAAGTTTAATTTGCCTCGGCAGTGGCGACAAAGCAATAACCAATACGAATTCGCAGCTTTTCAGGATTACTTTTGGTTTTGCAGTTTTACCAGTTTCTGGCAGATGATTTTGGCAACACTTTTCGAAATGTCACGCATCATTATTAAAATAATTACATTTTGCGAAGGATAATCTCTTTTGCTTTCAGCTCATAAAACAAAATTGGATAACAAATCGTTCGGAACGGGTAAGAAAGGCAATCAAGCTCGCACGCGTGACCAGATCTTCTACAGGGAGACTGCATAATTTTTTGCACTTCATCCGACCTTGGATTATCTTATCTACGTTCTTGACCCTCTCTCAGTAAGCGAGACGAAAAGAAGAATGAAGTAAAATGAACAATTATTTCGAGGAACGAAGGAGCATGAAAATTCCTGATAGGTATCAAAGAGGGGAAAGTGATTGCGTATGGCCTGCAAAAGGGCATACATCGATGAAAGATAGTGTCGCTATTGAGTTGTTCATGAAAAGCAATGAATAAATCAACTCAGGAGCAGCTCAAAGAAATTAGAAAAATGATTTATACCAAACGTGCTGCCATGAAATATTTTCAAGTTAAAATTAAAGATATTAATATGATAAATTATGAATAATAGCTGTTTAACCGAAACTGATGATTAAGAAAAGTAATAACTCATCAAAACTCACAAAAACAAAACAAAAAAACTAATTTCTCTGAGGTATTGTAGCACCCTCATATCCGCAGGTATTAGATTCCGAGATATAATGTGGTGTTACGTAGAATAGCTGATTCTACTATAAGTGTCACCATTTTTATGTAACTTATGCAAAAGACTACCAAGTGCAGTTGCATAGCAATGTACTTTGCATTCTACATTTTAATATACAGTCTCATTCTCTCTTTCTGTTGTATGTATGAAATTATGGGAGTTCAGCATATGTACAGTATTATCACGTAATTCGTTTCATGGGTATGTACGAAAATAAGGAATTTCTGGTGTAATATTGACTTTTAAGGAAGAGGAGTAAAAACAAAGCTGTTCTTCAAAGAACTAGTTGAACAATAAAACATCGAGTCGAGCATACTCATTTGCATTTATGGTTAACATTATTCACATTTGGACCGATGTATTTCATCACATTACGTCTGTTCTCGTTTCTTTAATTTATGACCGTTTATGTCTGTTATTTTAAAAAATTGCTTTGGGACACGTTAAATCATAAATTGTTGGCAGTGAAGACCCCGAATCTGCGGATGCGGGTTATGATTGCGTTTTAGATCAAGTAGTGAATTTTATCTCTTACTTCTTGATTGAATTTTATTTCAATTAAAAATTATATTTTTCGAGACTTAAAAGGTTCCATTTGCATCCGGTTTGAGTACAGAAACACGTTTTAAGCTTTTGCAAAGCTCTTCAAGTTCGGCACTATCTCTTTTTAATTTTCATTCACACTCTAAACTCTTGACTCAGACTTAAAACTAACCTAAACTGAATTAATGATTTGCAAGTCAGCTCCCTGTGATTCAAACTGAAATGCAGTGTTATTTGACAACATGAAACATTAACAATAGACGTAAAAAACCTCTATAATGATTAAACTGATTCAACTAGCATTTGAACGGTTTTAAAATACTCGCTGTCAACAGAATGGATACAGACAAATCCATTTCAAGCGGCGAAGATTTAGTAGCCTCACTCTAAACTCTTCTCAGAAGGAGAAAGTAACAGCTTGTTAGCATTCTCAAAGTCTTTTCTTCTTCCGTCTTTGAAGAGAATGAGAAATTCAGAAACAATCGAGTCACTGACGTTCCTCTCTCGAAGAATGAAAGGGTCTTTTTCAGAGAAGTCACTACTTTTGTGGCGCGTTAAGTATGTCAACAACTAAGATTTGTTTTGAAATTTACTTTTAAGGCATTTTATATCTGATAGCTTTGTATCCTTACAAAACTAAAAAAAAGGGCAAAGAGAGAAAAAGGCGAAATAAAAGTAATACCGTTAGAATGGGAAAGAAAGAACTGTATCTTTCAAATGTATTTTGGAAATTTTTTCAACCGGTAAGAGCAGAAGTTGAAAGGATAAATTTAGACAGATAAATACTTTGTGATTTTGTATTTGGCATCGCATTATACAAAATTAATTAGAACAAAAAATGAAAAGGCAATGAAATGAAATTTTTTATTCTTTTGCAGAATACAGTAGATTTTAATAGAGTTAGAATTTTCTTTATTGATTCATTATTTTTACGCAAAATAGGTCGACAAAAAACATTTTATTGCATCGTTATATAGCGAACAATGTGGTTGTTTATCATTTATAACATATTGATTGAGCATCTATGATTTTAATGGGTATCGATTTGAACATTTTATTTTTATTTGTGTCTCATGCTTCAGCATTTTGGCTATATCTCAGTATTTGTCAATACCTCAGCATTTTGGTAATAATGAAGTGAATAAATAATAAAGCCGGAAGAGGTGGCCATGTTATTGTGGAAGCAGCTAACAGGCGGCCGCCGCTACAGTCTGTCTACCATAAGAAAAGCTCTCTCCAGTTAGTCTGCAGCTGTCTGTTGCCGTAGAAACGAGCCCATTTTCCGTAGGGGTGTCTTGAAGATTTACTTTTCAGTTTCAGTTATCTCGGCGCATTTAAAGATGAACTGGCAACCCTTGCTTCGCCCTTTTTTTAAATATACTAGCCCTTTTGCTATAGCGACCGCCACCGACCAGACAGTGTGGTGGGATCTGTTTTCCTCGTAGCCAGTATGAAGGAATATACAATTTTGCATCCATGCTTGTTCTGGGATTCGAACCCGGGCCCTTTGTTATCGCAGTCAGGCTTCCTTAACCACTATACTGTCTGGGCGACTTCAGAAAGTTAAATATTCCATTGCATATGCCTAGAATCAGTATTTAAGATAATAAAGCCCTTATACATCTGGTGGGGGGAAGGGTCATCTACGAATAATTTCATGCTTTTCTGCAATAAATGAATTATCCTGATTTATTTGTTTTCTTTGAGTTCAGTCTTTTAAAAATGTGAAATTTGAGCTTTCGCTGAAAAGCCGGAAATTTCAGGAATCCTGACCATCTTAAATCTCAAGTAGTTCGTCTTAAAACAGAAACAGAAGCCCGATCTTCAATGGCGCTCTTACACCCCATACCTTCATTAGCTCTCTCAAGGAAAACAGTAACCATTATATCTCAAGAAAACAATAATCAGACTATAAGAACACAATAAAATATGTTCTTATATTCTGGCGATTCTTATATTCTAAGCAAAATTGTAACGATAACGACTGATAACGATCTCATAGTTGAAGTTTTAAGAGTTGTTTGATACTTCTGATTTCTTTTAAATTTATCACTTACAACACTTTTTCTGGAGGTGGTAAAACATAATGTTACAGTTCTAAATATGGTATCGTTAAATTTAAAAACATGACGTAGCTTGTACATCCCACAAAATTTGAATTTGGGGAACTTTCAGCGGCACATTAATTGGATTTGAACATTTCGAAATCACTTCGTAGTTCACTGAAAGTCTCTAAACATAAAATAAGAAAGAAAAAGGACAGGGACAAAAGAGTAATTAATACCCTATGTTTTTCCTGTCTTTTTTTTAAATTGCCAATTCGTAATGAAGTTACTGATACTCTGTTGAGCATCAAGGTTGGTTGTAGATACTGTTAAATGATCCAAATGTTATTGAAGGTTAAAAGCTGGCTACCTTAAAAAAATGTATTTACTTTTTAACATTAATATCTTTTCTCTCATGTTATTTTTCTGCTTAGTGCACTTGAGGGGGAGGGGGAAAACCTCTTTCTAATTGCATATAGTTGAAGCCCAATTTTTTCTTTCTTTTTTGCATGAATAAATTTGTTCTCCGAATTAAACAATACCCCTTAATCTTTCCTTTCATATGGAATAACATGCTATTATGTTTCTGTGTTGTAAATTCCCTTTTATGTTCTGCGTATTTTTTACCTTGAAAAGCATCCCGCACTGAAAAATGGTTGATTTAAATTTCGGTTAAAACAGCCATGCATTCTGCAATTCAAATCCAACAGAAGTTCCTAATTCATAGGAAATATAAATTTATTTCATGTGACTATGCTTGTTTGCTATTCAATTATTTTTCAATAGAATCATCTTTCGAAAATGAATTACGCTGTCATGTTTTATCAAAACTCTTCGTACTTTTATCCTTACATTTTCAATTAGACCCTTAAATAATGGTAAAGAAATTACTAGCGGCTCCTTTGAAAAGGATTTCCCTTACATATAAAAAAACATTCTATTTCAAAATACTTAAAATATGAAAAGCCACTGAAATTTGAATTTTCATTTACAGTGCAACCAAAACGATTATTGCCACAACTAAACTATTAAAAATCTGAGTATGCTATGCCAATAACATTTGGGTACAAATAAAATTGATTTATGAAAATTTTAGAAAAATTATATATTCGATGTGACAGAGAATAAACTTTAATTTTTGAAATGATTAATTAAAAATAATTTCTTGGTGAAAAACTTAAAGCATGTAAACAAAATCTGTTTCACCTTTTTAGTCCTTCTTTTACATTGAAACTGTATCACGTCCTTACAAAAACAAAAGGTATATTAGATAATCCACAGGTTGTACATCTTTTTATGTAACAGGTCAAAAATAAGACAAAAAGGAAAGTTATTTTTCATTTTACGGCTGTTCCCATTACTGGCACAATGCCCTTTCATACAAGGAACTGAGCAATGTTCCATGAAGTTTTCGTTTATGAGATTACACGAAACAAATAGGAGTAAAATAGAAAAAGAAGTATATAGCTTTCTTCTTTATAAAGAGTATTATATTGCCAGCTCAAAACTTAATTTTACCCCGTTTCGTTGGCATTCTTTCTGGATGATGGATATTCAGCGTGAGTGGTACTTAAGCGCCGTCTCTGTGGTTTGCAATTTTGCAGATCCTTTTGTTTGATTTCCTAGGCGCACCCACTTTTAGAACAGACCTTTTAATATGTTGCATTCAGTTACGCATATAATATGGGGTTAGAAAGCTATCCTGGCATGAATATGGGTCACTGTAAGGGTAGTAGGGGCCTCATCTGGTAAATTTGGCGAAAAAAGAAAGTCTTGACATGTTTTACTACTTAGGACGTGAAATAGGTCTGTTTATCTTCCCCCAATAAGGTTCATCAACTTAATGAGCTCTAGAAAACTGGTATATATAGGTATCACATTTTAATATGTAATAAGATTTCAGTCACGATACTTCTTTAATGGCCTTTTATTGGTAACAGAGTATTTAAACCATTAGAATAATGTTTGAATCCATTTGATAAGGCCAGTGACTTGTACTGGTTAAACCAACTAAAAGACGTTTGCAATAAAAACAATTTACGATTAGTTAATTTACGATTGTAAGTTTTATCAAAAATCAGGAACCAGATATGACATTTTTAGAATACTTTCACTGATATTAGAGAATAACAAAGAAATTCTACGAAAGCGTTATTTTCATTGAGTTTAGACTATTCATGAAGAAAATCTGCAGTGGTTTTTCTACGTATTTAGTGCAGTACCACAGTAATGCGTTTACACATTACATGAAAAAGTATTGCTGTAACAATAATTGTATTTCCTTATGTAATGCAGAACCTACAAAACCGGGGCTTTAATATATTTTTTTAGAAAGTTCCGTTTCCTGAGGTTTTGCAGATCTGAGTATTATCAAGTATTAGATAAGAAAACTAAGGGGTAGATCTTGATTATCCTTTAACTAAAGAATATAGACTATAATGTGGAAATTGCGAAAAAAAGTAAATTTACATAACATTCCGGTCATCAAAAATAATCACGATTATTATTATTATTTGATTACTTCATTTTCAAAGATTTTTCTCACTCCGAAAAGAGAAATAATCTTTCCAGTGAAAGGTTTTAGCCCAAAGGGGCTTTATCCCCTAAAAAAAACATATATATATAGTACACGTAAAAACTCTTCAAAATAAAGTTCTTAGAGAAATAGCTGACATTGTTTGGTTTTTAAGGTCTGACGCATTATACAATGTAAAATTCGAAAGCCTTAGGAAATGTACTATCAAAGCTGCGTATAATTTTTACTATAATTTTAACTTCACCAATCACTGTAATTTCAGTTCAAAACCAAAAACTATGACGACAAGAAAAGTATATATACTTAACCAAATAATCTTCTTTTACAACAATCATTGTCATTTTAACGCGACACCTTACCATATTTCTCAGAGAGAAAAATTTAAATATTCTTCACAGACATCGTACTGCTAACAATTTCACCTAACTCTTCTAAACCTGCAATGGAATTAACAGAACTGTTTATCGAAATTTTAACTATCGTATGGTTTTACAGGATAGCATAATATAACGAATGCAGCAATCCAAACATTTTAGAAGGATTCTGTTGAGGGCATTTCTGTTAAGTCAAAACTGCAGTATATAATCTGAAGTAAATAAGAGATAACTAAAAATTCATAGAAATTCTCCAAATGAGTATTAAAAGAAACGCCTGAATGGTTTTTATCCATCTTTGAAAATTAGTTGCTTATTTTTTTCTTTTTCAAAAGGTTAATCGACCTTTATACTTCCATGTCAAAATATAGAGCACAACTGTTTCTTCTTGTCTAGAAACAGTAACATTTTTTGCGATGTCTCGTATAAACTAAATACTGTCGAAAGTGAGGTTTGAAGGATTTTGGGTGTGTCTGATGCGGCTTGCTATTTCCTAGATTACCTTGAATCCTAGTTTTTTTTTTAATATCCCAAGCAGAAACCCATGTGAAAATTATTCATGATATGTAAGTCGTTTGAGTTTTCGTCCTTAATTCAGATTTACCGTTTGTTATTCATTACAGACTTGCGACTTTTTTTTTATGCCTTCTGGGATTTCCCCTCCATTCTGTGCGTTTCATTTCGTCTCAATTGCATGATAAAAGCGTAATTGAAATTATTTTTATTTAGAAGAAAGTTTTGTCATTCTCGAAGTATATTTTTGTTAAGTATTCATAAATCTCGCCAGACAGAACGTATTTACAGCAATATTTTAATAATTAATGTTTAAAAATGTTGACAATAGCTTATAAAGTCCTACTGTGGATTATTTAATGTATGACATATTGAATACACATATAGTAATATAAATATAGCAAATACGTTGCCAAATGGAAAATATAACAAATGCGTTGCCAATTCATTTGGCAACGCATTTGTCGTATTTTTATTTCGTGGCGCATTTGCTATATTTATATAACTTATTTTCATTTGGCAAAGCATTTGCGATATTTATACTACTATTCTTTTGGCAACGTATTATTCCATTAAAAACGGTTATTTTGTAACCGAGATGTGTAATGAGTAAAACGTCTTTTAAATGTTATTTGAAAAGTGAAAATGTTTAGATAAATTATTAATTAGACATGCATTAAAAATAAGCTAAAGGTAAAATTATTAAGAGCTAAGTATACATTTTTCTCCATTAATATATGAATACACTTTTATAATTTGAAAAATAAGTTAAAAATCTTCCGCAAGGATATCATCTCTCAGAATTACCACTTTGTTAGAAGGATTGCTATTATGATTATAATTTGAAAAAAAAAAAAAAAAAATCTGAAATGTTTCAGATTTTAAATTACGTCCAAAGGGGCGTTTTTTTAACGTTTTGAGTGTTGCCTTTATTTATTAAATATCATGTTCTTTGCACTTAAACCATAAAATTCAGTTCAAGAGCAATATCGCAAAATAATGTTAAATTAAGCATATCTTTAGAATTTCCGATATACACAGTCTCGCGAGCTGGAAGTAAAAGTATTTTTTTTTCTATATAACGTTGCCATTTCTCGCTTTTAAAGCATTGAGTTTGTAAATCAAAAATTCGTTAAAGTTTTACAAAATATAAAATCTATAATAAAACAAATTCCAAATTTGGGATTTCAGATGCCCATATTCGCAGTAGGATTTCGTCATTCAAAATTCGATGGCTCTATGTACCATTGTTTTATCACAATGCGAGAAATAGACAATCATTTATGCAGATTTTTCATTATTTAATTTCTTCAAATATAATGCAGGACTCTAACATTTTGTGGCAACAGTTTGAAAAGTGAACCGACGTTTATGAGTCCGACGCAAAATCGCAAAACGAAAACAATAGTCCTTCAGGGACAAAGCCCCTTTGGACTAAAAATAAGTTAAAAATCTTTGGCATCAAGAATATCATCTCTCAGAATTGCCATTTTATCAGAAGGATTGCTATTATGATTATAATTTGAAAAATAAGTTAAAACTCTTTGGGATCAAGAATATCATCTCTCAGAATTGCCACTTGATCAGAAGGATTGCTATTATGCTAGCCCAACGTGAAGCTAAAATTGAAAAACCATGTGTCATAGAAGTAAGCTCAGAAAAGATGATTTATTTTCAATGTCACATTCTTTTACTAAACCTCTGTTGAACTCTTACCGAATTTCAGAATTCCTTAGAGTCCTAGTTGATAAAATTTGGTTTAAATAATAGAGCATGACTTTAGTTTAAACTCAAAATAAAAAGAAATATATAAACACTCTGGGCTATTTCCATTGTTCCTTTTTATGACTCTCAGAGAGTTATCAAAAGCTAAATAATACTCACATCTGGATAATTTTACCTTTTGTAAAAAAATATAACAAAGGAAATCTATTTCCTTTTATGACTCTTTGAATAAAACTTTTTCTTAAAGAGAATTTCTAAGTTGTGCAATTTTGAACTTAATAGCTTTTTCTCAAATCCACCACGAAACACCATAATAATTGATGTTAAATAAAATTATTTGAATAAAAATGTTGATCGAAGTTTTCCATGAGCATTGTAATTTACCTTCAAAATGCATTTTTATTGAAATAATTGCACGACTTCTTCAAAAGTGTTCAAAGAATGATAATTATTTTTAAATATTAAAATATGATTCACAAATATTTTTGCTTTTTTAAGTTATTTGCTCTGCGAAAATTAAATAAACTGATTTTTCGGGGAAGGGAGGGCAATGAATGTATTTAATTTTAAATTAAATTAATATTTGTGATAAAAAATTTTTGAAAACGCTTACGTATTTCAACTCTTCTTATACATTGTTTTTTTAATATCACCAGTAAATTGTGTATCAGATTTTTAAAACAAAATAAATCAACCTTACTTCTGTGTGTTTTAGCTTAACCTATTTTTAAAGCATTTTTCCTCCAGTAAATTCCCCTGCATCTTATCCGTTAAATACATAAATACATACTAGCGAGCATTTTTCCGCAGCATAATTGCTACATCTATCCGTAATATCCTAATTTTTAAACCTTTACTGTAGTCAGTATTTTTAAATGAAAAGTAGCCGCAGTTGCTCCAGAATAAGGATCCGAAAACTACTGTACATTCTTCATTTATGTGTATGTAACTTTGACTTTTAGGTCGAAGTCAAAACCACTGGCAGCTGTACTATGCATTGTATCTAATGATAGCATCTTAGATATGAAAATTAACTGCTGTAAAAAATTTTAGTTGAAAGTCGCACCCCCGTACGTCAGTCTGTAGCGATATCTGCCATGAAACTTCTGGCAGCCCAATAAAATGTAGCCTTGGTAAAGTTGTCAAAATTAAAAGTCATAAAATCAAGTGCAATGCAAGTTAACAAAGGAAGAAAGTCCTTTTTTTCACCCGACAGACAAAGAGGACAGACATCATCAGCAGCTACACCAATGCAGTGAAAGTGTTTATATAGAAAGTCATGTCCTGTCCACAGTTAAAAATTTGCCTTAAAACCTGCACGGGGCATATCCATTGGAATATGAGAAAATAGAAGAATATTCCACACTTTATCAGTTGAAAGAAGTTTATACTTTTGTTTTAAGAGTTGGACAACTTTCTCCTTTACCTCAGAACTAACCATTCAGAAGGTGCTATATCATTCATTCTAATCTAAAAATCAGCCGTAATAGTGAAAAAGCATAGTATATGGTTCACAAACGTACTATACGGTTCACAAGCTGTGAAAGGCATCAGTCTTTTCTCATCAGGGATATTGAAAATTACGATCGGCTTTAAAAATAAGTAAAACTGAGCCTTAATTTGTCATTGCTGAGATTTCTTACATCCGTATTTCTGATCCGATTGTTCATCAACATTTTAAAACTATGATTTAGCACGTCAACGAGTCTATTAATTTGCAGTATTTGTAATAAATGTGTCCTGTGCGAAATAATCACGCATCCCTGTGTGAACAATAAAAGAGATTTGGTTTTCGTTTGAAGACGCATCAATGCACTGATCTAGAAAGTATACGGTAGTTTGCGTAATAGCCGTTGACCATAACTGTCCTAAATATATACGACTATTAAACAGATCCGATAACACTACAAAAATGTCCTATCGATAAAATATTGTGAGATTTTATCATATGAAAAGGATTTTTCATAATTAACCTTAAAGCAATAGCACAATTTGAGACTATTAATTTTAACTTCTCATAAATCTTTATATCCAAAGTAAATAACCTCATTGCATTTTTAAATGGATAAGATGGAATTTTTAAATCATAGTTCGTTTGAGTTCAAATACTGACCAATAGGTTGTAGGATATTTTCAAAATCACCCTACCCCCAAAACGCAAGTACGAGCCAGTTTCCCTTAACACCAGACTACTTTGTTATATTCAGTTAACCAATCATTTTTTAATTTTTTTATACTACGCAACATCTTTTTATCTTACACGAAAACAATGAAATATTTTAATTAAAAATTTCATATACAAATTTACATGTCACTTAAATGAAAAAGACGTAGTATATTGTTACTTTGGTATGCATTATTTTAACGAATGGTTAATACTGTAGAGTTAACCTAAAGAAAATTTAAAATTCCAAAGCAAAAAAAGAGGGGAAAGGTAATTTTATTTTCTTCCCAAGCTAGAATTCCCTTTTCCATGCTTTAATAGTCTCTTTTGTGTACTTGCCGCTATTGAACTGTCTCTTAGAAGTTTGACATTTGTATAGTATATTGTATCTGCTGGTAATATCTTAGAAATACAAATAATGATCGAAGGAAAATATGTCAAATGAATTTTCAATACATTTGACATATTTCCCTTCGATCATAATTTGTATTTTTAAGATATTATTCGGTTTATTTGTATTTCTAAAATATATTATAATTAAGTAATTCAGGTTTGGAAAAAAATAACATTTGTTAGCATTAAAAATATCTCTAAATAATGTAACTGATATTATCTTCAGTCTATTGTAAACATTTAAAGCGTACTTACACCATTTGTTGAGAATATTATACTTGTTTATACCTTTTAAGAGAAATGAACGGTATTATTAAAAACAATATATTTTCCCAGCATTGTAGAGATATATAAAAATAGAACTTCGATCAGATACATAATGGCTCAAATTTGTTTTTGTTAGTGAATTTGCTTTATTTTTCTCTCTCATGTACTTTTGTTTTCATCTTTTTTAAAACCTGCTTGTTTTGAAAAAATGTTTTCAGTACAATTTTGGGTAAAAAATATAATTTATTCAGAAAGTCTGAAAAGTAACTTGCATAAGTATCCAGCAACTTTGAGCAAACAGTTTATATTTAATAAAAATATGAAAGTAACAAGGCATTTGGTATTTCATTGGATAATATTTTAGCTAAAATTACGCTTTTCACTCGTTTTGGCAAGAATTCGACTAAACTTGTCCGTGTAAGAAAGTTTCATTTTTTTCATTTCTCCTAAGAATTACTTTTAGCATACATTTCGAAGAAATCGTGTTTCCTTATCATTCTCTCTAACTCACTCCGTACATGTTCGATAGGATTTAAAAGCACGGAGAACAAACATAGAGGCGATTTGATTATTTTAGCACAATCGTAAGATAACCCCAAGTGAACATTTACAACTGTATTTTTCGAACGTTATCCCGATAGAACTTGAATGTATTTTGCATTTTAGTTTTTCTAGTAGATGCTTTCAGAAGAATATGAAGCGTAGTATTATGTTCTATGAGAACAAAAATCTTCCATACAAGGGACAGTGAAACTTTCCCAAACCATTCGATCTCCGTCTCCCTGCTTAGCAATAGTTCGGATTCAAGTCTTCGGTTGGGTTTCGTCCTATAAAAATTCGTCCATTCGATCCAGATATACTAAATTTTGGCTCGTTTGCAAACATAACATTTTCTCGATATGATAAATATTTGCTTACTGTGTATTTTGCGAAGGCCAGGTGTACTTTCCTTGTTTTCTTGTTGACGATGGATTTCATTCTTGCAGATCGCCCATTGCATCCATTTGCTCTATTAACTCTTCAAAGAGTTCTATAGTTAAAGCACCTAACCCAGGGAGCCAGCTGTTCCGTCAATGAAAGAACGTTCTAAAGCAAGGATGTCAAACTTGCGGCCCGCGGGCCGCATGCGGCCCACAACAAATATTTTTGCGGCCCGGCCATAATTCTTCATAATTCGGATATGAAATTATTTCCATGTTTGGTAGCACTTATCGATGCGAGCAGTTATTTTCAGTCATGAAAGGTAATAAGTCTCCTATTAGAAACCGTATTAATGATGCTCACCTTGGGTCAGCGTTGAAAGTTATCACTGCAAACAAAATTTCTCCCGAAATAGTTCAGATAATAGCAAAGAAGAGATGTCAAGTATTAGGACGTAAACATTAAATTTTTCTTGTTCTTTTCTATATAAATATATATATATATATGTTTATTATTGTATTATTCGAAATAAATCTACGTTTCTATGAATATTGATTTTTTTTTTTTGCGGCCCGCCTAAAGTTAAACCTTGTTTGTTTGGCCTAAGTGTACCTATGAGTTTGACATCCCTGTTAGTTGCAGAGTTAACTCTTATTGAAAACAGTTCTTATAAATCCCCTGAAAGTTTTACAGTACTAATTTTAGGATTTTGTTTGAATTTTCATAGGATAAATCTCCAATTCCTTGGGGTTATTTTGGAATGTGCTTCAAACTTCGGTGCATTTTGGGCAATTCCATATTGTTTCTGCAACTGATAATTCGTTTTAATAACATCAAATATAGTTACGCGCGCACACTATGCCAAGAATATTTTGTACATTTAGAATGTTTTTAAAATGAAATTAAACTATAAATAGTTTTAATTCCTAACAAATTTTTCATTACTTTGTAGCATTTTGCCATGTTCACTTCAGATGTTAATATATTCTGCTAAACAAGTAACAATTTTTAAATGCAAACCATACCTCTTATAATGTAATTTCATTTAAAATAAATCATCTAATGTAGGTACCACAAGACTTCCTTGTAAGGCCTTAACATTAAATTAAATATTTTAATTTAATATTAAAATATTTAAATTATATACATTTTTCATTTAAACTTGTTTCCTTGAATTTCATTAGAGATATACTTCTCATTCAATTAATTCATTTCTCACTTCGCTTCAAGGCAAAAATACATAAATCTCAAAGCATCTTCACTAAATATTATAAAATATAGAAAAACATAAAACACTGAATACAGTTAAAAACAGTTACAAAAATAATTTTTACAATTAAAATTAGATTTCTATGCGAAAACGAGCAAATTCTTCAGCCGGCATTAAGACAGATTTTTCGGTGTATAAAACAGAAAGTTAACTTTAAGTTAAGGTCTCACTCTGCAAAAAGACACTGAACTTAGTGCACAAACTGACTTAATTCACTATTCTACTAAGAGTTTCAAATGTAAACAAATGGCAGCCTCGTTAGGCTTAGCATCACTTTTAAATTGTTAATAATTCTATAACTATTGAATGCAGATTAACTAAAAGCATAAAAACCTTAACCGGAACATAAGAAAAACATAATTCAGTCACTTTAAAAGCAAAAAATTCACAGTTTGCCAAAATATAAGACTAAAAGTACTGCGCTCACCGAGGTGGGATGTAGAATATGTATATATATATATATATATATATATATATATATATATATATGTGTGTGTGTGTGTGTTTGGTGCAGCCTGTTGCAACCTAGAAGTAAGGTGCACACCTACATGTTAAGTACACAAAATTTCAACTTTCTGAAATTACTAGTTTTTGAGTTATGTTAGATATATACGTATAGATGTCACGAAAAAAATCTTTTCTGAATCCATTTTAAATCCTTTTTACAATCCCTTTTGATAAAAAAGAAACTTACTCTGTTCTTACGCGCAGAAGTCACGCAAAATCATAGTTCAAACGGATTCAATTGCAAGCGGTCAAAATGGACATTTCCTTGAAGTATGATACCTGAAATCTTTCGCGATATCAATACTTCATTTACTTCGTACAAGGATTTAAAAAAATTAAAATAAGAAACATCGTGTTCCAAATTACCTCAAGAAAATTTCGAGTGTCTGAATTATTATGTGAGTTACTAATTAACACGTTTTGATAAAATTATTTTATTGCTCAGAATATTTTGATGATATTTATTTTGCAACAAGCAAGGCTTAAAATAAAGAAGAAATTATATACTAGAAAGTGAATTGAAGTTTAAGTCTCAATATTTAATACAAGATTTACGTAGATAAATTGCAAAAATACAAGTATCCGGAAACAAAGGTGAGCCACTATATATTTGGATGTTTCTTTCCACTAAAATGATATAAAGCGGAGAATTAAAGTAAACAGCAGTTTTATTACGATTCTCAGATTTCATAGTTTTATAGCTTTATACGACTTTTACCTCTCATTCCTATACGTGACAGTACGCAGTACTGTTTCCTCGAAAATGCTGAAAAATTTCGCTATCGGTTATTCAAAAATTACATTCAAAACTGAGAAAACGCGCCTACGATGATAAACAAAAATCATTAAGAGCATTAAGTAAGAAAATTCATCTCATATCTAGTCATTTTCCAAGCACGCTTAGTTTTTAAAAACTAAGAACTATCAAACAACTATAATAAAGAACTTTATTTCTTGCGAGATTACTTGCTGTTTTGCGACCTTGCAGAGTCAGGTGGATGGAACAAAAAGATTCAGCAGAGAGGTGTGTTCATCTGTTTTAAAGTGACCTCGAAAAATGTGATCCGTTTACCACACCCGTACCATGCTCTATCATGATACATATTTGTATTTAGAAGATTACATGCATGTTATAGACACAAAGAATTTACTTTGAAGGAACTGAAAAAAAAACAATCAATGTATTCTGCCGACATCTTGCATCTATTGCGTTTAATATATTCAATATTTTATTTGTATTTATATTTAATATAGTAAGTTTGAAAATATTATGAGAGACGGGGAGTTCATTGAGGATAAATGGGGCACAGAATTAAATTTGAAAATAACAGAAAAAAAAATATCTTAAGATCATGAAAATAAAAGAAAAAAAGCTTTCAACTTTTATATTACCCCCATAGGAGCGTTTTTTTGAACATTTCGTGTGTTACTTTTATTAATTACATATAATTTTCTTCGCACATAAACCATAAAATCCATTTCAACAGCAATATCACAAAATATTTTTAAAAAAAGTATATCTTTAGAATTTCCGATACACAGTCCCGCGCGAGGGAGACAAAAATATCCCCCCCTACAGTGTTGCCACTGCTCGCTTTGAAATCGTTGAATTTTTTAATTAAAAATTTGCCAGAGTTTTGCCAAATATGAAATAGATAATAAAACAAATTCTAAATTTGGGGTTCCCAGAGGCCCACATTCAAGTGAAGGATTACGTTATTCAAAATTTGATGTCTCTAGGTACCGTTGTTTTTTAACAGTGCGAGAAGCATATACACATTCATGCAGATTCTTCATTATTTAATTTATTTAAATATAAAGCAAAGCTCTAATATTTTGTGGCAACAATTTAAAAAGGTATTTCGCCGTTTTAAAATGGACGACGCAAAATGCCAAAACGAAATTAATATCCCTTCTGGGTAAATTGTCCCTTTGGGCTAAAAAATAAAAAACTTAATAAAGGAGGAATATTTAAATCACATTTAAACTAGATTCAGCTTTAAGCAAGAATGCTGAGTCAAAGAAGGCATCATCACATAGTTTAAACAAAAATTGAAATATCTGCAGTGAGGAACGGATTAAATTTTATTTGTTTACATATTTTCAAATTGCAGTACTGCGATGTTCGAGTTTATATTTGAATTTAATGATTTTCTACAGCAAGTTCTTTGTTATGAAGTTCTATTAAATGTAGAAAACATAATTACCCTACCGTAGAATATTATTGATTGTTACAGCAGCTTCGAAAGCATGTTAATAAACACAGTTTTTTCTCTTGTAATTTATCTATAATTCTTGGTAGAAATTGGAATTACGGAACCAGCAACTTGAATAATAAAGTTCAGGAGCCAAGATGTTGTTTCAAAGTACATCAGTTGGAAATACTATATACTATACATAATGGCAACGCCAAAGTTTATAATTAAGAAAATGATGTAAATTTGAAAGAAAATTAATTTAGTTACACTCATGCTTTATAGGATTCAACGATTCGAATGTCCCATTGCTAGCAATAGTTAATATTTTAAATGCAAGCAAACAGTACAGCATTCTGTATTAATTTCCCATATCATGTGGTTCTACTAAATCTAAATTTTACAGCGTTTAATCTAGACATCACAAGAATACGTGTACCTTTTATTTCATCAATGAAAAGAATACACAATCATTTGCCGAATTCCAAAACCCTACATATTTTTTCATATTTATGTGAAGAAGAATTATGTAAAGAAGATAAAACTAATGTGTTGAAATAAGGGATTTTGAATTAAGAAGCTTTTGTTGCAGGTGTTTCCATCTAATCTATATCTATGCAAACAAAATTGTTCTCAATTGCTATACTAAATATGAAATAAAGATCAAGGCTAGCTAAACATATTTCACTGCATTTCCTGTTAGAAGTGCCGTGTTTTTATACATTAATCGTTAGATTGAAATCGAGAACTTATGTCACGGATCGTTAATGATCCGATAAAAGCGCAATTAAGTGACTCCAGAATCAAATGCCTGGGTTGTCTAATTGGACAGAAAGAGATTGTATTTGAGATTATACTGCTCAAACTTCATTGTTCCATGGAATGTCTCTTATCGATGATTGGAGTAATTGGAAAAGAAAGGTATGTCTCCTGGACATGTCTGGTTGACTTAGATAAGTTATAGACACATTACGCTGATTACCTAAATGTTTAATTGATATGTCATATTTTAAATTTTGCTTCTTTTTCTTTGGTACTCATTTAATTGCTCGAATTATTAAATAATATAGTCTAGTCGTTTATTTTTATCATATCATTTGACGAGAAAAGTTTCGTTTCTGTGAGCAATGAAAAATCATCTATAAGTATTTCTGAGTTCTTTATGAAAAAGAAACTGTTTAAAGCTTTGTTTAAATTCCTGTAAAAATATTACAATAGTTTTTATTAATATCACAGTGAATACTGATAACAAATAGCCTGTTTAAACGGGATATTTTGGCCTGGATTATATGGACTCTGTGAAATCCATACATGGTTTTCAAGTCTTCCTGTTGGGTAAAGGAAATCTGATGATAATTTAACATTGAGTTCAATCCTGTTAAACTATCCTTCAATCCTAATATATGTTTTAAAAAAGGACGCCTATCTTCATTAAAAAGGATTTATTCTTTTAGCGTATGAACACATATATGCCCAAGGCTCGACTTTTGGTATGAGATCTTAAGCACAATGTACTTTTGAGGACCTACGTTCCTTGTTTTTGAGAGAAAAAGGATAATATACGTACATTTTAAAAATCTAAGGTATGAACGTCATCCACCGAAACAATAATCAGCGGCTGCTTGTGTAGCTAGCTCACAGGCTATGAACAATTAAAAACAATTAACAAAATACTTTAAAAACAAAACAAAAAAAAATATGAAAGGTTTCAGATTTTAAATTACGTCCCAAGGGGTATTTTTTTAACATTTTGTCTGTTACCTTTATTTATTAAATATCACGTTCTTCCCACTTAAACCATAAAATTCAGTTCAAGAGCGATATCGCAAAATAGTTTTAAATTGAGCATATCTTTAGAATTTCCGATATGCAGTCTCACGAGCTGGAGATAGAAATGTTTTTTCTGTACAGCGTTACCATCGCTCGCTTTGAAATCCTTGATTTTATTAATAAAAAAATTTTTTAAAAAAAAAAATCTGAAATGTTTCAGATTTTAAATTACGTCCAAAGGGGCGTTTTTTAACATTTTGTGTGTTACCTTTCTTTATTAAATATCATGTTCTTCGCACTTAAACCATAAGATCCAGTGCAACAGCAATATCGCAAAATAGTTTTAAAACGAGCATATCTTTAGAATTTCCGATACAGAGACTCACGCGCTGGAGATAAAAATGTTTTTTCTGCACAACGTTGCCATTGCTCGCTTTGAAATCCTTGAGTTTGTTAATCAAAAATTCGTCAAAGTTTTAAAAAATAGGAAATCGATCATAAAACAAATTTCAAATTTCAAATTTGGTCTTCCACATGCTCATATTCGTTGGAGGATTACGTTATTCAAAATTCGATGACTCTATGTACCGTTGTTTTATCACAATACGAGAAATATACATACATTTATGCAGATTTTTCATTATTTAATTTCTTCAAATATAATGCAGGACTCTAACATTTTGTGGCAACAGTTTGAAAAGTGAACCGACATTTATGAGTCCGACGCAAAATGCCAAAACGAAACTAATAGTCCTTCGGGATTCAAATCCCTTTGGACTAAAAATTCGTTAAAGTTTTACGAAATATGAAATCGATTATAAAACAAATTTCAAATTTGGGCTTCCACATGCCATATTCGCAGTAGGATTACATCATTCAAAATTAGATGGCTCTACGTTGTTTTATCACAATGCGAGAAATATACATAGGTTTATGCAGTTTTTCATTATTTAATTTCTTCAAATATAATGCAGGACTCTAACATTTGGTGGCAACAGTTTGAAAAGTGAAACGGACATTTATAGTGAACCAACGCAAAATCGCAAAACGAAAACAATAGTGTTTCAGGAACAAAGCTCCTTTGGACTAATAATGTATAAGCCAACTGCTTTTATGTGAAAAACACATTATGCTTTTACATAAAGATCACGCTTTTATGTTAAGAGCATATCCGGTTAGGCTATGGTCAAATACAGGATTGGATTGGATTGGATTATTCAGTTATGGCAAAGCACACGAGGGCTATCTGCCTAAAGGGAGGGATGCCTTTCGTGGAGGACTTTCTAAGGGAAACTGGCTCGTATACACGTTACACATGGGGAAAACCACGAAAACGCCCATGCAGCCAGCCCGTTCGCGGGATTCGAACCTCAGACCGAACTACCAGTGTTCAGCGTCTTTACCGCTCGGCCGCTGGTGGGCCTGGTCAAATACAGGATCGAGGATAATACCTCATAGATTGACATTATCACTTCAAGAAGTTATCAGACGCCGGTTATAAGCTTTGGCAGATCCGTAGTAGTCCAACTAACCAAATACGGAAGTCTTGATTTTTGAAAATATATTCAAAGAGCTTACATTTCTACTATAATCCTAATTTTATAAGTGTTATAATGTTTTATATTCTAATTTTATAAGTTTATAATGTTCAGAAAACTTTTAATAAAATTTATTACACATTTATTGCGGTGTTCTCATTAATTTTCTGTTTTTCAGGTGGCGATGAAAGGTTGCGTATGTTCACACAGACGGAGAAGCAGAGGTACGATGGATGGTACAACAATCTTGCACACCCGGACTGGGGATCCATCGGTAAGAAAACTCCCTCATTATGATTATGATAATAGGAATTTAGAAACTGGTACTACTTTAGTAGACGGTTGCACGGATTTTTGGCGATTTACATTGGCTCAATTATTGGCGCGGTTTTTACAGTCGTCAGCCATCTTGAAAAATGCTGTTTTTAGGTATTTCACGCATAGTAAAGTATTCGAAACTTTAAAAAATAAATATCGTTAAAAATAATGGATTAATTTTTTGTTGAAAACGTTTTTTTAAGATGGCTGGTAAATGTAAATAAATACATTTACTAAGAGTATAAAATGCTAAAGTAAAGTTAAATTATTACTTTCATATAATAGAATAAAAACACCGCTATAAAAACATCGCGCCAACATTTAATTGGAATAAAATATTACTTAAATTGAATATTGAATTAAAAACATCATACCAACGTTTAAAAGAATTAAAATATTAGTTAAATTCAAATACTTTAAAATAAGTTTTATAGGATATAATTATTTAACATTAAAACATATGTGGCAATAAATATCTCAGAAATTTTTGAAAAAAGTGTATTATGTGTGTGTGTGATTATGGCAAAGCCTCGAGGGCTATCTGCCTAAGGGGAGGGATGCCTTCGTGGAGGACTTTCTAAGGGAAACTGGCTCGTATACACGTTACACATGGGGAAAACCACGAAAACGCCCATGCAGCCAGCCCGTTCGCGGGATTCGAACCTCGGACCGAACTACCAGTGTTCAGTGACTTTACCGCTCGGCCGCTGGTGGGCCCGAAAAAAAAAGTGTATTAATTTTTTAATAAAAATTGAAGTATACAATAATAAAGTAAAAGAAAAATATGTACTTACATTTTTTTAAGCATTTTACCTTAAGTATATTGATAAGTACCAGAAAAAAAACGATCTTCATCTGTTATCCCCATCTCTCGCACTTCATTGAAGAAGCAATTAGCGAGGTTTCCTCCAAAAAATTTTAATAAATTTTCTCTGACCCTTGTAACAATAAATAAATCTTTGATTAGGAAATCCAGGTTGACCAAAATAAGGTCTCAAGAGGCAATTTTTTATGCCGATACCAATAATTCTTGGTAATTACCAATAACAACATTTATCTTCGAAACGGAGACATCCATTCGCTTTGAAATCTGAGGAATTCGAAGAGATGAATAATAAAATTTTAAAATTGCGCGGTAATGCACAAATATTCAGTAACCAATCAGGGAGCTGATTACATCACGCATAGAATTAAAATTATTTAAATAATCATTCATAATAAAATCATATTTAAAAAATTGCAAAATTAAATTGTATTTTAATATTTAACAGCCATAAGTAATGTTTAAAACATTAGATTAAATTTATAGATATTAAAACCAATTACTTTTAAAATAATGTGACGTCATTCATTACATCATTCACAACATAAAATTCCATAAAATATCATAAACAATAAAATTTTTATTTCAAATAAAAATGCAAAATTAAATTCATTTTTATTATTTTGAAGTCATAAATAATATTTAAAACACGGAATTTATGCATAATTAAAAGCATTATCTTTTAAATAAAATGACAACAAAGTATCGGTTACCATAAATAACTTGTCCAGCAATGGGTTTACCATAAGTCGCATCGCTCGCCAAAAAAATCGCCAAAAAATCGCCAAAATCCGTGCAACCGTCTACCAAAGTAGCACCTAGAAACTAAACATTCGCAATACCTCGCACTCTTAAAATAATAAATCTACAACGACTGGTGAAGAAACCTCCTCACCTAAATTTCTTTTAAATAATCGGATTCTCCTTGTTTTGGAAATTGCCGCAAGTCATTGCTAATAAATTCAGATAACGCATTAAGGTAGTTGAAGTGAATATTCATTTATTGAGAAACGAGTACAGTGTTACGAGAAACTCAATGGCTACAAAAAATTATGCATTTATCAATAGTAAACTAAACCACAACTACACCATATTCGTACTTAGAAACGTAATCTACTGATAATTATGAGGATTTGAGAATAATACTGCATAGTTCTCCAACTATGAAATAGCTACACATTTACTACTCACTGAATTATAAATTCTTTTTCTTTTGAGCATACTTGCAAGGATGGTGCATAAATTGTTGATTGCACTTTACCAACACATGTGTAGATTGTGTAAATTAATTAGCTAAAATGAAAAATGTTCCTTTTTTCTATTTCAAGGAAATGCAGTTACTTCGGTGGTGGGGGTATTTAAAAAGGTACTTTTGTGTATTTAAAAATGGTGTATTTAAAAAGGATTATTAAATCTTAAAGGATCTAACAGTCAATAAAGGAATGTTTAACAACATAAAATAAACGTTACAATATTTAAAAATTTTAAAATGTTTTCTAGTAAACCTATCGCTGAATTTAAACACTAGGTATGTTTTGAAAAAACAGAATTTTTAAAATTTCATTCACACTCACATGTATCTAAATAAATAACTTTTTCTGAAATAGCAGATGCAGAAATTCTTTCTTCCTGTGGGTTCGTGACTGCATGATCGTTCATTTTTGACGTTAAAAACATATTTAGTGGAATCTTTCCTAATTGTTTGAATGCTGTTTTATGTTGCATTGCGCTACCATGGACAATTCGTTCTTTTCTCTTGCCAAGTGTTAACACTATGTGAAGCATACCATATTAAATTTGTCTTACAACCACCTAGAGCATAACCAGATCTGAAACTATTACCATTCGGCAAAAGTTAAGATCTTTAATTTATCTTTTTAATTTACTCAGTTTGTAATTCTTAACAAGGTAAGCGATTTAAAACCAATAAACCCATTTCTGAATAGTTTAAATCTTTGTTTTATTTTTAACAACATATGTAGCTGATGTCAATTAAAGTACTTAATTGTAACTAATAAAAGACGTTTCTAATGTCATATTTTGCGTACTTCGTACAGAAGCTTTTGGTTTTATCACTTATTTTTAATTGCTTTATTAGTTGAGTGCTCCAAAACTCTAAGAAAATATTGAATTTTGTTTTATTTGGAAGCTAGTGCGCATATTTTATTCAACTGAAGTATTTAAATTCGCAGGAAAAACTCATGCAAATAATTTCTCTGCATAAAGGACGTACGATGCTTCTTCCCAAATTGATGTTGAGTCGTAGTTCACAAATATAGGGTAATTTCGCAATCTGGGTATAAAGCCAGCAAACTGTATGTAAATGAACAATTGATTAATAGCAATTAATTTATCCTTCACAGGAAAAAAATTTCCAACTTTAAAGACTGCACATACAGCAGTGTATAAGGTATTTCTCACGCTTTCTTAGCGTGCCTTCATGGTGTTGTGGTTTGCACGCTGGACGTGTATTCCAGAGGTCCATGTTTCGATTCTCGACGAAGGCGTTGCTCATTTTTCATCTTTCCTCTTCCAAAATACCTAATGTCTCTACAGTGGCGCCCGAACTAAAAGGGTGGTGGATGATGATTCTCCACACCCAGAATTTGGCGACTGGGTCCCCTAAAAACTCCAGTCGCCCTTTAAAAGAGGAAGTATATTAGGTATTTCTAACGCCTTCGTATTGCGGTGGCCTGCACACTGGGCGCGTATTCTAGATGTCCGTGGTTCGATTCCCGGCGAAGACGTTGCTCATTTTTCACTTCTCCTGCTTCCAAAAAAAATACCTAATGTCTCTACAAGTGTTTTAAAACAAAAGTAGTAATAATATATAATTTATTCTGGGAATTTTGAACACAACTCAAAACTTCTGCAGTAAAAGTTTTCATTCATTATGTCTGAATGAAGTACTTACGTTTAAAATCAACTCGAAACGATTAAAAAAAAGAACAATTAAACTTTAAACCCCATTCAGAAGATGATTTGGAGACTTTGGAAAAAAATGTTGACGAAAACGATAACTCTTACTTTAGAACAATTCAAAAATAATGATTTCAAAATTACAAAATAATGCGCCAGATATTTATTCGGTGTGTACGCAAAGTTATAAATTATCTTAAATAATAGCGATGATAAATAACTTTACTAAATAATATTTCTCTTCTTGTTATTTCCACAAAATTTGCTAAGTGCAAATGACACATTAAGGTTCAAATTTATGAAACCTTAAATATTTTAGCAAATTATGTTCCACTGTAAAAGGAGAGGTCGATTTTTTCATAAACCCAAATAAATAACATTTTCTTCCTTGAGCTCTTGAGCGGGAATTTCGAATTACTTTTCGCCGTTTAAGCGGCCTTCGGGAAGGCAATTCACTAGTAATGCCTAATTAACGAATCAATACCTGTGACAATTTAACATTATCTCTGACCTAGTTTTTTCTTACTATTTGTAATTTGTTTAATAGAATTATAAGAAAAACATATTTTACTCAAAAATAAATATGTAGTCATTTTAAATTATACTGTTCGTTATTAGACGACTGAAAATCTTTGAAAATTAATTGAACATTTCAAATCCGAGTGACCATGTTCTTTCATTGTTTATATTTCCTTTAAGATAAAAGTGTATTTTCTACATATTATCTTAAAACAATATAGACATGATGGAGAAAGAAAAAAATTCTGAAATATATCTGACACTGATTTAGAGATTTTAAGGGATTATTTCTCCCGTTTTGTCCCTTTTTTGTTCACACTGTTCTCTCTGAATTAAGCTTGCAGGAAATTTTTCTTATCTGACCATGATTTTTTCCGTTGTTTCACTTTTATTTCTTTAAGATTAAAACTTCAGGGTTTCTCGCACGTCGTTATAAGTTTTTCCCTCGATTTTCTCAAAGTATTCTCTTTTGTGGGTTTTCCTAATTGAGACGTACATTTTTTCTTTGATCCTTGCTTTGTTCACATTGTTTCTTCCGAGCTAAGCCTTAGCGGAATTCTTCATAGCTGACCAGGATTTGTTAGTTGTTTAATATGTTTATTTCCTTTCAGATTTAAACTTTCAGTGCGGTTTTTGTTTGCATAATTAAAGATTTTTTTCACTTTTCCGTTTTAAAATTTATCTTTCTTTTCCTTAGAAAATTTTTTCTCCTTTTACTGATTTCTTCCTTTTTGATAAAGATCTTGTTGCCTCAGAAAGCTCGAGTCTTCTTATGCTCTGGCCAGTATAACACATATTTAAACAAATTTTCTAGCATTTAAAGTGACATTTTTTAAACTTGTTATCAATGAAACTAATCGTTCTTTCGCAATTCTGAAGAATATGATTGACATACAATCGTATGAAACAAAATGGTACCTGAACCATTTGCTTTCGATAGAAGGTATTATTTCTTAATCATGGTTCATACTTTCATAACTCATTCGCAAAATTGATTCTTCTTACATAAGAATCTCATTTGAAGTATAATTTAAATGATATTTTTTTAAACTGACGTTAAATTTTTCTAAAATTAAAAACATTTTGCTATTAATTCTCATGATATTTTTATTCGTAATAGGCACAAAATAGACTAGCCATAAAACACTGTTTGGAATGTTTTACAGAAAAGATACTACCTTTTCTATACCTGAAAAACGATAGTACCTAACAGAAAGATAGCTTTTTTGCCGGGGGAAGGAGGAAAAAACAGGCAAATATGAAGGGGAAAATTCTATTTAAACAACAATCAGATTATTTAAACCACTGGGGTAGAGCAACCGTGAAATCTCATTAAGATGAACACCGATGACTTCAAACAATTTTGGTCTTCTATATAGGTGATCGTCTTCGACAGGTGATGTTTAAAATTATTATTTTCCAGGGTTTCATTATGAGAGATCTCACTGTATCTAATACACGTCTATTGTTTGGACATTGTACCTAATTACGGTTATGATTTGAATATACTGTCATTTTGAAGAGAAACTTCACTGAGACCGAAAGAAAATGTTAAGTTGGAAACGAAATATTATGCCATATGCGAAAGTTAAGAAATATGTTTGTTTAACAATATTTGTGATAAAGCATAAATGAAAAAAAAATCATCTAGTCTTACAGTATAGTCAGTAAAAAAGGAATTTCCTTTGAAGTTAAATTATTGGTTGCAGTTGTAGAAAACCTTAAATTTTCTTGTCTTGGATTTCGATTCTAATATTCTGGAGGAAAAGCTCTTGTCTTGAAAATTCTTCTGAATAAAGAAATGAATTTTAGTGTAAAAAGTATCTCTCGAAATTGCAGATCCAAACCGCCCAATCTACCAAAAACTGTAACAGCCATTGCTACAGACTTTTCTTGGTTTTTCTTTAAAGTAAAGTAAATGCGACAGTGTCTACATTTGATTTTTCACGAAAAAATTCTTTTTGGCATCTTGTTCTTGACATGTTTTTGTTCTTGAAAAATCCTCACCCCCTTTGATGTAATTAATCAGTCAACCAAAGCAACCTTGACAGTTATAGTGCAGAAATAATTGATAGAAAAATAACACTTTTCAAAACATAATCCTCTTTAAGTGATAAATTTTAAACTGTGTTGAGAAATTAAAACGGTCCTTAAAAATAATTATAAAATTAAATATTGCCTCTAAGAGGATTGCAAAGAAAGCAGCTTTTGCATCCAATGCCCATAAGCTGGAACTAGCAATATCAAAAGCCGAAACTGCTTATTGAAGATTGTCTAAATATATGGAAATATTTTTACCAAAACATTTATTATTTATTCTTAACTTAAAATCGCTATAATTGCTCTTCATTTTCTTTAACAATGTATTATTCAGAAATTTAGTTGTTTAATATAATGTTTTCCTTAAACCCTTTTTCCGAAAGTAACTGAAAATTGTAAATAGCAATTTTTGTTTTGCGAGCTAATTAAATCAGGAATACAAATATGTAAATATGTAAAAATGGTAAATATGTAAAACAAGAGCTATTTTGTTTTCACAAGAGGTTTCTTTAAAATGGTAGAACATTTCTTAATATCAAAATAATATAAGCAAGTAAAAAAAAAATACGCATACCACTTGTAATTTATGTTATGGTCATGCAAAATTATTTATATGATAGATAATAACACCTGTTTAAAATTTAGATTAAAATAACAAGCCGAATAATAATTATTGGAGAAGTCAAATAACAAGAATCAGCATAATATTTGTAAATTTTGTAGGTCTAGTTTCGATGGTTTAGCTATAAAACTATTTTCCTCTGCTGTCTAAGTGCAAATGGCACTTAGGCAGCTGGCACTTGCATTTAGACAGCCGAGACAGATGCTTACTATAGTAAAACCATCGAAACTACTCTGGAGAATTTACAGATATTACGCTGAATGTTGTTGTTTACCTTCTCCAAAAAGGAACTGCTTAACATACAAAAGGAGAAAATTCTGGAAACAACAAAAGGTACACAAGCGAATTAATCACGTGGAAGATTGGACGCTGAAGCTTAAACTGCCGTTGTTGTCCATAAAACAAACATTTGTAGCAATTTTAGATGTAGCAAGCATTTTTGCATTACTAAAAAGTTCGAAAAACCTTTAAATATTAAAATAATTTACATATTCGTCAAAATTGTCTAACAAAACAGGGAAGAAGGATGAAGACAATAGGTCATTATTTGCGAATGAATTAAACTATGCTCTTTATTAATTTTATTTAAATTACCATGCTAGGTGGCTTTAAAAAGCCTTTTTTATCGGTTCATTTTTGTAGTGGATTTCACACACACTATATATACAACATTGGAAGTGTATCAAAGTCACATCGTACCCTTTTCTTGGTTGTAATAACAAAATAATTCGCTTATCACTTCAATAATTCAGCAAATTGCCAAATGATCATTTCTGTTCATCGTTAACAGATAGTGATTTTAAAAAATGCGTATTGAAATTTTCTTTATTTTTTATCCTGAGTTTCAAAGTATTAATACAGGTACATCAAATTTTGTTCCATTTTTCTACGAAACGAAGGTTTGTGGCACTATTACACTGGATGATTTGCGGAATTTTGTCAACTACTTGATAGCGCAAAATTCGCTTATTCTCCAGATCCTCTAGAATTGAAGTCTAGATCCTTACCTCTAGAATTAAAGTCTACATTTATTAACATTATAAAGGTATGGTGAATGTGATAAAAGTAGGCGACTTCAATCCAATCTTTCTTCAATTTTATATGATGAAATGATATCAGAGCTTTGTTTTCCCATACTGAAGTTCGTTGATTGTCGAGAGATTGCATTTCCTACAGTGTTCGCAAGTTGAAAGAAAAATTAAAAGTATTTTTGAGGGGAACCCTCGGCATCAGAGCTAACATCAGAAATGTTATTAAGCTGGTTCAGCTAAGCTAGAAGAAAATTACTGATTGCAAAAAATAACCTGTTTAGTTTACATATTTGAATACCTAAATTAATTTTAAAAAAGCAAAACTTGAGAATGAAACAATATTAATGTATTCAAATTAAAAAATCAGCTTTAAAAATTGTGATGAAAAATGGTTCCTTTGAAATATGTAGTTGATGTTGTATTTCGAATCTTAAAAAATAGCTTGTAGATCAACTTATGTGGGTACTTGAAAAAACATTTCATCTCATTTGCATCTAAAAATATCACAGGGTGTGAAAAAATGAGGGCTTAATGAGACTCAAAAAGTGATCGCGTATCCTTGAGGTTGAATTTAAGGATTTCCATTACCTAAAGTTTGAGTAACTTCAAAAATGTACTTTGCATTCCTCGGAGAAAAGCTATAAATTTCTCCATTTGAAATAATATATATCTGTGAACAAATTCTTTTATGCCCACTATTAAGAACTTATATAAATTATCTTTGAAATGAACTATGTGTAGCTTTTTCGCCCATAGACATAAATATAAAAAAATGTATTACAGAAACAAGCCCACATATCTCATCGCAATAAGAATTAATATATGTATTACCAGGGCCCAAAAAATGTAAATATTGTGGGATGGCATCGTTCATTATAATCAGATGACGCGACAAGCTGTGAGAATAAATCTTTTACTTTTCCGATAATAGAAGTCAGACGATTCCGCCATTAAGACGATGACGCGATTCAAAGATGTTTGAATGTAAAGATGATTCCTTCTCTTCGTTTGTAAATAATCTCATCTATTTCCTTCTACGTATGTAATTACTTTGTAGTTTGTAGCAACTATTCATGTTTCATTAAATATTCAAGTTTTACATAAATCGGACTAGTTTATTAGCCCCTAGACAGCCACATCGGATGTAAGTTTACGAACATCATATTCCTAGACAGTAAGTACCGATTCTACAGATTTGGGCGCTCAGGCCGGTATGAGCCTAGGAAGAAGCATTATGAATATTACAAAAGAAGAGAAATCCCTAGATGAGATGGTGGTGCTACGAGAATGCGAGGCCGCATTCCATCAGGATGGACGAGCAGTTGTGGGATGGCATCGTTCATTATAATCAGATGACGCGACAAGCTGTGAGAATAAATCTTTTACTTTTCCGATAATAGAAGTCAGACGATTCCGCCATTAAGACGATGACGCGATTCAAAGATGTTTGCTTATAAAATACGATTCCTTCTCTTCGTTTGTAAATAATCTCATCTATTTCCTTCTACGTATGTAATTACTTTGTAGTTTGTAGCAACTATTCATGTTTCATTAAATATTCAAGTTTTACATAAATCGGACTAGTTTATTAGCCCCTAGACAGCCACATCGGATGTAAGTTTACGAACATCATATTCCTAGACAGTAAGTACCGATTCTACAATATTTATAATAATATTTATTTATTTTTGCAATTAAGTTATTTTTTTTTCAATGGCGGGCAGCCACTACTGAAGCCGGAAGCGGTGCTGTGGTGGCTTTAATATGGAGGTGGCCACCTTCTACGTCGATTGTTTTCTACGAAGAGACAGACAATTTACATCCATGCCTTCTCTGGCATTCGATGTCGAGTCCTTCGGTACGACAGTCACAGTCACTAACCTCATTCCTGTCTGAGCAGTCCATTAAAATTATTGTTTTTTGTATAATCAGTAACTGTTTTCTGTAAGAAAAATTTTACTTATTTATTATTATATTTTCAAATCATAATTTTATCAAATAAGTGTTTTAAGTACATAATTACAGAATCGTTCAGCCAAATCTGATATTTTATTTCATATATGCGATATAAAAACAATCTCAAAGATCAGTCAATGACGATGTATAGTTAGAAGTATTTTCATCCTTTTATTTCAGTTATTTCGTGCTTGAGGCTGCATAAGGGGACTTATCTAAAACGATCTAACTGGAATGCTTATTCATAAATATTTGTAAAAAGATCTTATGAATCGTATCCCTAGAATGAAGCAGAAGAAAATAACCATGTTAATAAAAAAAACTCTCTTCAGAGTGTTGTGATATTATTTATGCTTGTGATGTATGGCCGGAAAAAAACGGGAAGTACTGTTCTACAGTATGAGCAATTAAAACATAATTGCAATATGAACCAAAAAATATACATAGCTAACTTTGTTATTGTTCTGTTCAGTTTAAATCTTAATAACCAGTACCTGACATGGAATACCTTAAGACATATCTGAATTTCATCTGATCTAATTTAAAATTTGCATGAACAAAAATAAATATTTCAGTTAAAATTTAAAATTAGTGTAAACAGCTCGCTCAAAATACAAATCTGTATTTTAAAATACAGTATAATTAAGTAATGTCTAAAATTAGGAACTACACACATTTCTACTAGCTTCTACTTGATCACTACTTAAGCCCTATTCTGGATTAGATGAAAGGCGACTGAGAGCATTGGCTGTGTATAGATTTTCCTATTAAATCCCACTACTCCCTTGCAAGAGTAAATTATTTCAGAACTTCCGCCTCTCCAAGGTCGCTTAATCTTCGAGAAGAGTGGCAAGTATATCATCATGTTCTTTTATTTCTAAACCTTTTGTTTTGGTAAACCTAGAATGCAAAATGAATGCTTTTTAGCAAATGTTGTGGTTTTCTTTTTTAATTCCCCGAAAGGGAAGACATCTTACATTAATTACGATTATATTAAATGAAGGGTTAAAAAATCAATTACTCGTTGAAGTGTCTTAGTTGGTTTTTAATTGTTGCTCAAAATGATTCATCCAGGTTTAGAAGTCTACATTTTTTCTGGAAGTTTACCAATGCAGAGTGATACGCAATTTACAGTTTACAAAATAAAAGATATTTGAGATTAATTTCGAATTCATCCGCAATCCTTTAGAGCTAGCATGTGAAACGCGCGAATCTTGACTTATTTTTCTGCGGCTCTCGGTTCATCCAAAGAAAACCAAAAGTATGTGATTATAATATATTAATAAAAACTGGAATTTTACCCAATATCCAGATGTACATGAAACCTCGAATGCTAGAAAGGACTCTCGAAATGGTCTTTATACAGCAATATTTTCTTTAAAAACGTTAAGAATGTGCTAGCCCATTTATAGATTATAAGGTAAAATTAATGCTTCCATCTCTAACAAAAACAAGAATGATAGCACATTTTATTATTGATCCTGGTTATCCAAATCTGTGATTTCTACCAATCATGGTAATACTGATTGTATGAGCACACTTTAATGTAGACGATTATACATCTACGACCAACGGTGAATTTCTGGCGTCTCGCTCACTTTTACCTGTACTTGTTGCTGCTTTCTATGCTTTGCTCTAATGAATGGAACTAGAATTATGAAATTTCACTTATTTATGAGGCTGCCATGGAAGGGCACGCTGTTCGATTCCAGAGAACGATTTAGAGCAGCAATGATCCAATCTTCACCTGATATCAATTAACTTGCCTTAGGATTAATGGTTTCTATTTTAACCACTTGTATTTAAATTGCAGAATAACTTTAACTATATTATTAACATTCAACTAAAGAATTCATTTCGCATAATAAACAAACAGATATGTTGAATAATGGTAAGACTAACCAAATATCTCTTTGATTGCTGAAAAATCATTAATATAATGTATTAATATAACAGAAAATATGCATTTTTCAGTTATTAAGTAAGTTATGAAGCATGAATGTATTTTAATGCGTTAAATGTTCTTAAGCTTTTATAGAGCTTAATAAAAATAAGAGAAAAATTACTCTTCGTTTCGGCGTTTCAGTAAATTGGATCATATATGTTTTCAATGCTAAGATCAATTGTTCGAAGCTTTTAATCAGAAGTTTATACAAAAAATATTTTCTATAAACTATTAATCAAAAATTATATTATTATTTACTCATTTTGCAAATTCTGCTTTTTTAATTAATCAACGCAGTAGACCCTATAAAAATATTTTTTAAAGTCTTGGTATTAGGCTGTTAGAGACTTAAGCTAGAAGCGTTATTGAGAAGGAAAGTTTAAAGAATGTTAATGAAACAACTTAAAAATCACCAAGAGTTTTAAAAGATAAAAGTTGCAAATGTATATAATAATCCATAAAAATTTACTAAGTAGGTACGTATTTTCAATTTTAAAAGGTAGAATTAACTGCAGAAAAAAGTACTAAACTGCATTATTACGTACTGCAAATGCAACAGTTTTCTATAATCTGGATTTCAATACTCCGCATATGGTCACTGCTGTACCACTGCTAAAGGCGGATGTCAAATTGCAGTTATGAGAGGGTGAAGGCTAAGCGGGATAAAATATTGTTGTCACACAATTCGGACATTAGAAAAAAAAGGGCGTTTATTGTTCGGAAAAATACAGAAAGTGGTTTCAAATATCCAAAAGTAAAAATGTATTCTTTTTTTCTCTTTTCATATATAGATAGCCAGTTAACAAGAAAAGCACCGCCATCTTACGCAGATGGTGTTTACCAGATGGCCGGTATGGACAGGCCCAGTGCACGAGCGCTCAGTCAAGCTCTTATGAAAGGTGCAGATGGCCTTTCTTCTGTCAGAAACCTCACAGTGCTCTTCACGTTTTTCGGTAAGGTATTTGCCTATTTCTTGTATTCTCCATAAAAGAACTATATCTAGTTTTATTAATGCAACGTAACATACGTTTGTAATTGTATATATTAGAAAATGTACAATAATAAATTGTTAGCGCTTGCATAATCATTGAATTAAATGATGATGGAAAATATGAAAAATCTGTGGTGAAGGATACGTGCTCACTGAGTACCATGTTTCTCCATGCAGTGTGTGTGTAATATATGAGAAAAAAGCAGACTGCAAAATGCTGATTTACTCCTGCAGTTTTCAACTTTTAAAGGAGAAATGCTTAACAGAATTGTCTTGTGTAACTCTTGAATAGTAATTTACTTCTTTTAAAGAGGTAATAGATAATTATTACATAGTTTTAATCAAGTAAAAAAAATCAACGTAGCAGTAAAACACATAATTCTTTATTCTTGGCATGAAGCCGTGCAAGTTTCCTGGAAATATAATCCCCTTCAGGAATGTCAATATTTAAAATGGAAAATACTTTACAAAATATGCTCTATATATAGTACAAAACTTTTTTTCCCTTTATTACATACTTCGTCATTAGGTACTTCACGTAAAGGAGAGATGCACTGTGGAGGACATTTTAAGGAAAATTGGCTCGTATCCTGTTTATACATGGGAAAAATCACAAAAACGCCCATGCAGCCAGCCCGTGCTTGCAGGGTCTCGAGCCCGAATCGAACTATCTGTGTTTAGCGGCTCTGATCGCTCGGCCGCTAGCGGGCCTTGTACGCAACTTGATAGGAGTTTTTTAACCGCTTTCAGCCCTAAACATACATTTATGAATTTCCGTATCTTCTAATATAAATCTATTCTTATTTTCTTCTCTTGTTGATTACCTTCGATCCTTATTTAGGCCAAGTAGCTGCTTCAGAAATCCTGATGGCTAGTGAGTCTGGATGTCCCATTGAGGTACATAAGATAGAAGTACAGGAATGTGATGACGCGTATGACAAAGAATGCAAAGGTACCAAAATGATGCCCTTTCACAGGGCACTTTATGACTCAAAGACTGGACAGTCACCCAACAGTCCTAGAGAACAGGTAAGAACATCCATGTGTCCTTCAGTTTTCAATGCAAATGTTTATGATTTTGTCACTCTATCTGGGCAAATCAACTCGAAATTTTTGTTGAGACAAATACGTTGCCACGTATACAAGACCAAAATCAAATTAAAGTTAAATTTTACCTGAATTAGCAATTCTCTGACATATAGTTTGCGTGTTGTATTCAGTGTTTGAGTTGAAGAGCTTATCTCTTGTAATTAAGTATGAATTACAGCGCAACTAGGAAGTCCTAGTTTTTCATCTACATTTTCACAAGATGTGACGCTTTAAAGCAATTTGCAGTAGTTGAACAAACAATACCCACTGAGGTCCATTTGCAAATGGTTAGGCGATGTGTCAGGAACAGCTATGTAGTACTGAATGACAAAGGATTTATTTCTGCAGCAGGACCCCTCCCCCTGAACTTTCGAGAATGCATTATCACATAATGGTATGTAACGACATTTTGAAGCACGTTAAACACTTCTCGAAGCATTGCTATGTGCCATGCAATATCCAGAGGCTCCAAAATAAAACACATTACCCCCTTGTTGATATGGAATTATTCAAATGGAACCGTCTCATTCAAATGTAACATGTAGTACGGAAGATCTCTGGCAAGAAAGCTGCAAAAGAATATTCAAAGAACTTGAAGATATATAAATCTGCATATCCAGTATGAGGATGCAAATAGATGTGGATCCTATGGGCCACCACCTAGGTGACTTAATTATTCATTAAGTTTATGTAGAAACATAGACACTTCTGGTTGGTTTATTTAATTACGACAAAGCACTCGAGAGCGTCTGCTCAAGAAGTGAGATGCCTTTGTGGAGGACTTTTTAAGAGAAACTTGCTGGTATACACGTTACCCATGGGAAAACCACGAAAACGCCCATTCAGCCAGCCGGTTCGCCGGGATTGGGCACTTCCCGTTCCTGCATGAAACCTAATGCCTTCTGAAAGATCTTTCCAAATTTGTCTTTAGTCTTATATACGTACAAAAAAAAATAGGTTGATGCAAACCTTTTTCTTCTTTTCCAAAACTGTAATAATTTTCTTCAGAGACGAGTTAAAAGTTAAATTCAAAAATATTGAAATGTCCTTTCATCATGCTTTACTTAAATGTCAAAGAACGAGATTTCAAATGGCAAAATTTAACGACGAAAGCAGCGCCCAATTTTTCATGTGGAATAAAAACTAATAAGTGTAAATCATTATTTTTAACGAAACAGAATGTTTAATGTTTCATTTCACAGTTTTAGGTATTTTGTAGGAAAAGCGAAGACTTTTCACGGTCTAACTGTTGTCTTTATGATAAGAACAATCCTTCAAAGTTTAACCTTCTGCATACAGATTCGATACATATCGCCATGTAGATGGTTGGTAGTTGCAAAAAGCTCGAGCTATTGTTTGAATAAAACATTACACGTTATCCACAATGTCATCGAAAAATTTAAAATCAGTTTCTCTAAATACTGGTTTTGTAGGTAAATTTTCAAAATACAAATTTATTATTCTTTCTTTTTTGAACATTCCAGGTAATCAAGCATGAATATTAAATTCACAAAATACTTGCATAGAAATCCTGCATTCAAAGAAATAATCACAGTATTGTATTACGTCATAGTAAATTAAATACAGTGTATGTAAACATGCGCAACTTATTTGTATGGTTAAAAACGTAAATAAAAATCTAAAAGAAATCGTTTTCATTATTAGTGCATAATTTGCTTTATTAGTGCATAGTGTATAATTTGTATGCATATATAAAAACGGCTTCTATATCATATAGTGCATTTAGAAGGATGTATTGCTTGATATGTCTATTTTTAAATATTTTAGGTGTTATTAACATAGTACGCCATTCATTAAATGTTGTAGAAGTTATTATCTAACTTCTGGTATCATAAAAAGGAGTTCAAAATAGAGGGTTTTCAATAAAAAATCCTGCCAGTTCAATCGATCAGTAAAATGTAAACCGAGATGCAGCGATGACATGCTTCAAATTATTGAAAGAAATTATTTCGTGAAAGAAAAGTTAATTTCTCGGAAAAATTTCTCCTAACCTCACGGTTTGTCAAAAGATGGGATAATCCCATTATGCACAATAGAGCCACAGAACAACACCTAAGAGACGTGGCAAAGCCTTATAAATATATGGGAACAGGAGAGAGCTGTGCACAGGAGAGTGGACTTCATGGGGATAGACAAAAGCCTCTACCATCCACCATTAAATCGGCTTAAATAACCCCCTCAGGTTGAATATCCGTGCTCTAAAGAATACAACGTAAGATTTGGTTACAGGACAGCCGTGAAAATGTAATCCAGATTGTCCTAAATATTACAACAAAGAAGCTATAATTTTTAACATTTTAAATAGTAGTATATAATATTTAAATAGTAGTATATTTTAAATAATAATTGCAGCAATTTCACAATGTGATTTCAGAACCACAAGCCGCGTCCCTTCCATAGGCCTTATAAGAAACAGACCAACCCAAACGGGTTTTCTCCCTTGTCTGACGCGTTCCCGGCTGTCACCTTGATCAAATCCGGAGGAGTAGGGACGACTTGCAGAAATTTAACAGTGGTTGCGTATTGCAGCGAGTATAATTGTTAAGAAAATTCTGGTTATAGCGCCCTATTTCACAAATCAGAATTTCTCCATATTTTTACTTTTGAACTGAGATTGATTTTTAAAAATTTATCATATTTATCAAGCATAATTAGCGTTCCAAATAATTATAAAGCTATTGCATGCTTTCAGGGCTGGATATTATTTTAGCTTTTCCTATGCTGTAAGGCAATTTGTAACTACTTCTTTTAGAAAATAATATTTTAAATCTGAACTAATAGAAAATTTCAAACAAGCAATTTTCTCTTGCAATTTTTATGTATTACATTTAATAATTAAAAACAGCTATGTGAACAAACGCCATAGGTTTCAATGTTAAAGTAAACCAGATCGTCCCTACTCTTTCTTGCGAACATGTCGGTGACGCGCGCCCCGCCCACTGGGTTAGTCTATTTCTTATAAGGTCCATGGTCCCTTCGGTATGACATCACCGGAAATGTCGCTGAGTGGTTTTTGTTGTCCTTTCTGTCCTTTAAGAACTGCAACCTTTTTTTTCCATAATAAATCTACACATGATATCACTTTATAAGCATGGAGCGGAATAATGAATTAACTGGTTTTTCCAATTAAACAGAGCCATATTTGTGCAAGCAACACCAGGGAAAAAGGAAAATAAAAAAAAATATTTTAATGACACGAATTCGAAATGTAAATATTTTTTGCCATTTAGAAAATCACGAATCACTATCTTGAGAAAAGAACGTAGCTTAGATATCTTAGATAGGAAACAGACTTTATTTCTTAATATGTGTATATATATGAATTGATTTTAAAATGTGTAGATGAAGGCGCTGGAACTTTAACAGCTTACGATAACTGCTTTGATGACCGAGAAGACCGTAGTGGCTTGAAGATGGAAGAGTGGAAAAGCATGATGACGCAAGTTAGCACAACGGATCTTGAAAAATCCCAATCTTTATTTTTTTTACGTATATCAAACCATCCTTTTGCAGATAAGATGTTTCCTAGTTATATATGAATACAGTAAGTTCCAATTTGAAGTACGACGTCATCTTAAGCATGCATACATGAAAAGCGTCTTGCCGGCAGGAAAGCTTATGCGGAAAAGGGAAGAGTGTCACAGCACTTCAGAGGAAGAAGGTTGGGAAGCGGAAACGTTTCAGTTCAGAGTTTTGGTTTACAATTAATTTGATTGAACAAGAGGTAACTGCATTAAAACGTTACGTAAATTAGAATAATCTGGAACCTGTAAGAAGAGATTAATTTAGGGGCAGATCACCAAATTTAGAATGTTAATTTTGAGGTCGCCAATTATTTTTTGAAACAGCTGTCATATTTTGTTATATCTTACATATACATATATATACACACATATATTAAGAAGTATATATATACACATATATGATAAATATATATATACACAAACACACACACACACACACATATATATATATATATATATAATTCTGTAGATATCTTGAGGTTAAAAAAGCAGCTGCCTGTATACCTGAGATAACATAACGGAGAAGAAAAGCGTCCATATTTGGCCGTTGATTCAAAATAGTTTTAGTTTCATGACAGAGCAAGCGTTGATAGACATAAATAGACTCACACATCATCATTTATGGGTCCGGGAAGCACTTCCACAATTTTATTCACAACTCGGGACAGTGGACGAAGCGGAGAAATAAGCAGTACACTTTAGCACAGCGAGAGGAAAGCAGGCAAGTGAGTGCGTATTTCAGCAGAGGCATGCTTTTTAAAAGTTGATTTCTTTAGTTAAATTTTGAACGATGATTGAACAAGAGCTGAGCGTATTTTAGGATTCATAAGATGACATAAGAAAGCACGAAACGTCTTAATTTCTATTTTTAGACCAGAAAAAGGAGATAGCCAAATTAAAATGAGGAATAAAAAGGAGTATTGCTAAATTAAAATTAACAGCTTTTTTTCATATTTTATATATTACACAGTGTTCATATTTTATGTGTACACAATGTACGTTTGTGAGTGTACACAGTGTATGTTCGTGTGTATAATCATTATGAAAATTTAAGTTTTTCTGAATTCGAAGTAGTAGTATTTACATGCAATATAAAAATGTAAATGAAGATTTTTGTGATTAATCGGAGAGGATATACGTGTATATATCATAGATATCATTGTTAAACTGTACCCAGAAAATGTTTAAAAAATTGTTTTTGAAACATAAAATGTATAGGTATTTTTAGAACAAGCTTCTTTCTGCGAGATAGTACATTTTTATGTAAACAATTGTATGATTTTCACTGTCTATATAAACTATGCAGGCATGACTAAGCAGCTATAACTATGTAACTCTCTTATTCAGTGCAGATACTACTATAAGAGTAGGAAAATATCTACAGTTCCTTTACAGCATTTCAAGCTATAAATTGGAGGAGGAAAAAACAATAGGAATGTATAACAAATTATCTATTAAGTAATGTAATTCTTTGGCCACCCAGACGATATAATGATTAGGGAAGGCTGCTACGGTACCAAAGACCCGGGTTCGAATCCCGGAGAACGCGTGTATGTATGTTGGCTGTCCCTTCCTAGGAGGTAACGGTGGCTGCCTATTAAGTGAGTCCATAATAAAATGACCACCGCTTCCTAAAAAAAAAGTAATTTTTTTATACATATCAAAATGGTGCCCTCTTTAGAGTTGCACCTAGGATAGAACTCGTAGACATTAGCTTGCCAATTAATCTGTTATCTTTCTTGTGCTGAAAATACAGAGGATGGAATGTGCTTCAAGCTATTACTCTTTTATTAATTTATTAGCAATCGCATTATGCATATCCGAATGCTTTAAAGTGCTGGCACAATACCACATGCAGTTGGAAGTTATAACTCCGAGTAACTTCTTTTGCTGTTTCTTTCAAATACCTCAGATACCTTTGCTTGTGGTTTATGTTTATGGTACTTACATTCCATATTCTGCCAGCAACTCAACAACACTAATGCAATGAAGCTGTAATGCAGCAAGGGAATTCCGATAAATTACAAAAGCCATGAAAAGGTTAGTAGAATACAAATGCTTCATTATTGTGCGACTTCGAGATAATCGAGTGTCTTTAGGCTAAATGTTAACTCGATTCTAAAAAAGTGAAAATGCATAGGAATTCGTACTCATTTGAAATCCGGTTCTGATGTAGAAAAGGGCTTTGAACTTCGAGATGAAAAAAAGAAAAAAACTATGTTTATTAATTTGTTTGCTAATGACAGTTCACAGCTTCTCCTGAACTTGGAAATACAGAAATCATAATCAACTCTTTCTTTCAAATATTTGACCCCTTTTTTGAATGCGTTTCAATTTCCATTGACTTGAAGCTGGTAGAAAAACCTGTGTATGATTTTCATTTATTTTCTCTCTTTTTCACCATTTTTTAGGTTACTGTAGGCTTGCATATTTTCAGAATTGTGAAAATTTATACCAAAATTTCATTTCATTTTCTTCAAGACAGTGAACGTACTCTGTCTTTCCAAGCTTTTCTCGTCCTTTCTTAAATAGTATTTTAAATATAAACTAAATAAAAAATCAGAAATTAGCTTCTAAACTAAAAGACAAACTCAAACCAACTACAAGAAAAAAACTTAACTATGCAACAGATGCATGTTTAGAGTGGAGAATTTCTCACTGAATTTACCTATACATCCTTATATTCTTATATTTATACTTTTTATTACGTGTAAAACACATATAACATATGTATCTGGGCACACATATATACAAAATGTAAAAGAAGTTTATAAAATAGTTATGCTTATTTATGATTCGGAATTATAATTCATGCATATCCTACTCATATCTATTCATACTACTCATTTATACATAACTATAATTCATGCATTTTTAGGTATATTGGAAATTAAGTCGTGTTCTACGACTAAAATATACGATTACGATTTTACACAAAAGTAATTTATCGTTTGAGCGCTAGAAAACCATTTGAGACTTTTAAAAAAAGCAGTTGTCATGGAATACAAATAAAAAGAAGTTTTACTAGCAAAATGCTATATAAATGTTTGTGGCGAAAATCCTCCAAAATGCAAAATTTTCATCATTATAATTTAACATCAAATATACATTATTAACAAGATGAAAGCACAACTACAGCCACAACTTATCAAGTGTACTTCTATTAGATTTACCAAAACCATTTGAATTACTACGCTTAAATACTTCTAATTGTTGCCACATCCTTTAATACTTCAAAGCTTTCATTGACTTACGACTTCATACAAACCTAAGCATATTCTCAGTCTTTTACTTATTATGAGCATATCTGTAAAGTTCCTTTCTTTTGCAGCTAAACCAGATGACTAGTTGGATCGATGGCAGTTTCGTATATAGCACCAGTGAAGCCTGGGTAAATAGCATGAGAACATTCGAGAATGGGACCTTCAGAACAGCCCCTGGAGGCAAATTCCCTCCAAAGAACCACGATCGTGTGCCTCTCATCAATTATCCTCCAGCTAAGTACCTGGGCATGCTGAATCCTGAAAGGATGTATCGTAAGTTTCAAAGAATTTCTTTATATTGTATGGAAATAAGCGAATAATAATGCCTCAATACTGTTGAATTAAATCATTCATAATGAAATGGCAGCATAGGTTTGTATCGAAATGCTCAAAATGACTTATCATGCTGATGAGTTTTTTTAAGATAAACGTTTAAACAAGAAAATGTGGCTTAAGGATCTATATTAAATCTTCGGACATTAAAAAGAGAATTATTCTTTTATGGGGAGAAGGGAAGAAAAAAATACAATGGCGCTGTCATTTCGTAGAGAACCAACCATTCACTCACTCAACTAATCTCAGTTCCGTGTACGACAGTCGGAGATTTATCGCCTCATCTTATAAAAATAAATGTGCACAGAAAAAGGTTTAAACCAGTGGTCTCAGACTTCAGAGCGGAATGCTCGATCTGAAAACAGCTGATGGGTCAGATGTTTTTAAATTTATTTTTAACAAAATGTAAAAGTTTATTGATAAACTAAAAAATATTTCAAGTAAATTTAAAATTTCGCTTGCTAAATATATAACAGAACATATATAAACAATGATAAAAATATCTCAAAAGAAAAAAAATCAAATTCATATTTATTTTCTATCTGAAATCTGGAGTTTGGTAGCTTTAAGACATTTTTGTTTGTTACAGTTTGTAATTAATATATCTTGACAGCTAAATATTAAATTCTTATGCTGACAGTTCTTTCAAATAATTCCAACAAGTTTAATTAATTATTCAATAACTTACTTTAATTTAAACTAAAAATAAACAAATCATGAAAACTTTTCTAATTTTTCAGAGTAAATTTTCCATGTGGTTCAAAACTTGAGAGTAAAAATTAATAATTTTAGTGTTTTTTCTCTTAGTTTTTTCATTTTTTTCGATGCATAAATGAAAATACATATATTTGTATGTAAATGATTATAAATGTCTTTATTTCTTGCTATAGCTTGACATTTGACGGCGTTTCGATTCTGATAAAGTTTGTTGCCTTGTTGGGATAAATTAAATACTGCAATTCAATTTCTGGCGTTACAGTTTAATTATGCTTTTAATTATACATTTAAAATGTGTTAGCTGGAAAATAAATTGCAAACGTGTTTCATCTACTGCTTGTTAAAATTAAAAGTTTTTGTTTATTTGGGTGAATATGTTTAAAATATTGAATTTAAATTTAACAAATAAAAATATCATAGATTTTAAAAAGTGTTGCAATTCTATTTATTTTTAAGGATTTAGGAAAGAAAATATCAAGTTCATTAGAAAAATGATTTGCTGAGATGGTTTTGTACGTTGTAGTAAAAAAAAAAATGTAGAATTACAGTATAGTCTCTCTTCTCCAGGGTTCGGTTATTCGTCATTTCATTTTATAAAACACACCATAAAAGCAGAAGTCATACTAGAAATTAATACTTATGTCATTAATAAAAGTAATAATATAGAAAAATAAACCAAGTTAAGTAGCATTTTGTAAAATAAACAAACATAAAATAACTTATTGATTTTAATTTCCTTTAACACTGATAATTTTGTATTTTTTTCCTATTATGCTAAGTATTTTTATGCTATGCGCTACTCATCATAATGACCATACTTCTTTCAACGAATTTGCTTTCATTTTTAAGGCATAAAAATAATAATATTACGTAGCGATTTTATTGATTAATAATTTTATTTGTCTTTTATTGCTCTAAGTTTGTAATAAAATATTCATTTGTTCAGCAACTTTATTTTAATAATTATTCTTTCTGCCATACTCTATTATCCGACATATCTGGTTGTCTAACCCAGCCAGCATTTCATCCTATTTATGTCGAAAATAACTTGGGCTATATTGTGTTCAAGCATTAAACATTCATCAGCTTGTATATATTTTTTTCGAACATCAAGAAGTAAGTGCGTATGTTAAAATAATAATAATTGGGAAATTTCTCCATGATGCTAATAACAACCGTTTAGATATTCTGGTATAACCGCTTTGTATTTCTTCATCTTTGGAAATTAATTAACCCATCGAACAGCCTTCATGAAAGGAAAAGAGCGCTTAAAAACCAATAAAGAATTTCCCGCTTTCTGGAGATTCATTTACACTGCACAAGGCAAAACGTATTGTGTGAATTAATTCACCTTTCAAGAAGATTCTCGTGCTCATCTTGAACATCATGCTCGTATTCAAGTGCGGACAAACAAAATCTACCCCTTTCAAGTTTTTGATGAATGACACCAATATTGCTATCAACCTTGGGAACCTAAGCATTAATTACTGTTGCAAATGCTCGATTTGACAGATTATTTACTTGACTTCCAACGCCTTTCCAAAAGGTTTGCTGGAGCACTAACTGGCTTAGCAAGGAGTTTATTAGAGGTCGAGTGATGATGACATCAGTTGTTAGACGGAGCTATTAATTACAAACTCATATGTTTTTCTGAACACGTTGATCACGCTTTTATTGAGTCAATGACAGCAATTTACTCTCAAGCACATGTTTAAATAGAAATTCTGACTTGGAAGACGCATTGTTGCAATTACGAAGAGAAATTGGTTGCCTTTGCAAGTTAATAATCAATTTTATTGCGTTTTGTGTATCATTTGCCTTATTCTGTAATCTAAAAAAACAATAACCATTTTTTTAATTAGGAAAATACAATATAAGATTGGCTTTATTGTAGAACGAATTCTCAGTGCATTTCTAGACAGTTTAGAACAGCGGTCGAACCCTTAGAACTTCACGGACCACTATATATATAATATTATATTTGGCGAACCACTAATATGAATTAAAAAAAGGTAAATACATTTATACGATATAATAATCAGCAAACTACACATGTTTCTTATCTCTGAAAAGGAACTTCACGAAAACCAAGAACAAATCGGCAAACACAAAGCAATATCAATTATGCCCCCAATTTTGAATTATTGTAAACATAATAATAAATCATCGCTTACTCAGCAATGGCACCATCTATCAACAGTTAGACAAAACAAAAACGGAAACTTCCAGTGATGGATAAACAAGAATGCAGTTGGTTCTCATAAAAATCCATCAAGTTGCCTATTGACGCAGAGTAAAACTGTGTTATTAACGACTACAATAGCATATGTGTGTAATTCAAAAGGAAAGAGAATTCCAGTTCGCGCTAATATTAATAACAGCAGCATATCCATGGATGCCAACTCTCACTTTCAAATGTCGCTAGGTGTATCTGCAAAAGTAGCTAAAATGTCGCAGTGGCTAAAATTTAAAAAAAGTATAATCCATATTCTATAATAGATTTTGTTAGTCGTCATTTTTTAAACTGAATCTTCATAAAAATATAAATAATGTCCCCATTTTTCTGCGGACCAGCAAAAAGTTATCACGGACCACTGGTTGGCGACCGCTGGTTTAGAACAAGTTAAAGAGCAAAGCATCTTTTTTCGAGAACTGTTGCAAGATTTGCTTAGTCAGTTTCTGTAGCAGAAAATGAAATAAGCATTTAGTAATGAAAGCTTTTAATGTTAAACTAGTCCCAATTTTCTTGCGCTTCAGTACTAATACAGGAAATAATTGTTTCAAATGTAGGTTTGTTTTCTATGAAATAATTTAGTACAATCTTCTTGAAACAACATAAAAGCAGTTCTGAAAATTATTGTATGTCACTGAATTTCCTTGTTGAAATTGGGCCCAAAATGCTCTCTTAATTAATTAGTTTCTTGGTATTATTTAAATAATTCATTTAGATTTAAATGTGTCATCCTTGAATCCTTGTCATCCTTTAAATGTGTCATCCTTCATTTGATTGCTCGTCGTAAATTTATTTTGTTAATACATTTGGAATTTCATTGCCAGAATCATTATTGCCAGTATGATGTGCTGTGCATTATCATTGTTACCTTCAAATTATAGCGATTCGATAGAATAATTTCTTTCCTTGGAGGAAAGAAGCCTGTTAAAGATTGTTTCTAAGTGCATAAACAACTTCTTTAAAATTAATCCGAATCTAATATTGATTGAACGTAATTGTTTTAGATTTCGCATTTTTATACACAGTTGTTCAGTTCTATTTTGCACAAAACTTCATTTCTTTTCAGTATTTCCTAATCTGATAATAAACTCTAAACTAAATACATTTTCAAATTCTGTCGTGACATTTAAATCCAAACATTAAAATGTTTCTTCGACACGGAATTGGGTCTTTAAACTACTATAGCAGGAAAGCTCTTGTTAGAATAAATAACATGCTTCAACTTATCATCTTAGTAATGAAACGGGCAAATCTTCTCTCAAAGAGATGCTATTTTCAAAATAAATTTTGTATAGAAGAATGCAATGTTACTTTAGAGAAACTTCAAGAAATATCAGTTTTCCTGAAAACGCTTTTTAGAACTTATAAGCTAGTAGCATATATTCTGTTGATGTAACAATTACATAATGACATTGGTCCTTTTAAAATCTGAGATTTCTGTGGGTAATTTAATCCGATAGTTTTTAAATCAATGAACAGCATAAAAGGATGAAATATGTATATCATTACTGTCATTTTAGTACTGAAGCATTTAAATTATAATGCAATCGTTTTGACAAGTATATGATTCATACAGTATTGTTGCATTTCATTTGAGTTCTAACAACGCTTAACCTTTAGATCGTCATCAGCAAGTTCAACTTGCATTCCAGTTACGCATCGCACTGGACGCAAACGACCACAATTCGCATTACAAATTTACGATTGATAGATATCGCGTGTACTTGGGAAGAAAGGCTTGCTTAATCTCACAACCGCCGAAAGATCAAAATAATATTATGCATTGCAGTGTATTTTGTTTTGCTGATGAACACGATTCTAGAAAGAAATTATTATTGCTGAGAGTTGAAATAAAACTGAAATGGGGAGGGAGGAAATGCTAAAATATTTAGAATTCTTTTAGTTTAGGTAGGCTTTCCCCATTCGATCTTTAGCTGGTATGGTAAAGTAAGATAAAAAAAATTTCTGAGTGTATTGTAACAGACTACTAAACAAGAATTTTTTTATTTTGTGGTATTAATTTAAACTTGTGTATTTCTTTCTCTCAGTTTTGGGCGATCCCAGAATCAACCAGAATCCAGCTCTTCTATCACTAGGGGTTCTTTTCTACAAGTGGCATAATGTGATGGCTGAGCGTGTTCAAGCTCAGCATCCGGATTGGTCCGATGAAGATATTTTCCAGAGAGCCAGACGATGGGTCATTGCCAGTCTTCAGGTATGGTGAATTTTTATTTATACCTAAATGTGCGTAGAATTGCGCATCACATTTAATACCAGTAGCATTTTTACCTCGCAAATTTACATAGCGTGTGATTAGAAATTACTACTATAAAGTATAATTTATAGTATAAACTATAGTTCATAGTAGCACGATACAAATATAAATGGATACAGATAGAAGTAAAACAAATAAAGATGAACCTAATAACTATAATTGTGTTCGATGAAATGAATATAAACTCAAGATAAATTGGAAAGAAACGCGATAATATAAAATTTTAAATCACGCAAAAAATGCTGTCTTAATTTGTCATAACTTTTGAACTGAGCTCTACGATTTGGAGGGCGATTAGACACAGTTTCCTCTTCTTTAGAAGTATAAAATGTTTTGAAAAATAGGAGGAGCGACCATCTTTTTTTTATACAGAAATTAGCGGGATGGTGAAAGCGAACGCGAACGTAACTCCATATAACAAGGAAAGTAACCGTGAAAAGTGAAAGACTTAAGTAGCAGTATGTCGAAAGCATTCAAGGACTAGACTGGAATTAATATCATCAATTTTAATAACTTTCTTTAAAAAATTTAACTCCTTTTTAAATTGGGGTCCTTCTGGCTACTTTTCTTCAGTACTATTGCAGACACATTAGGTAATTTTTGAAAGCAGGAAAGATGAAAAATGAGCAACGCATTCGCCGGGAAGGAAACCACGGACCTCTGGAATACGCACCCAGCATGCAGACCACCACACCACGAAGGCATGCTAGGAATGTGGGAGAAATACCTTATATTATACCCATTTATATTTCTACATAGTTTTGAGGCTTTCGATGTGCATAGTAGTTTCTGCCTTTAAACAATATTTCAAAGTAGTAAGTTTATATGAAATTATTCGATCTATATATATCCCCATGAGAACTCTTGAGAACTCACTATCCATGTGTTTACCCAGCTTTAATTTTACCAGCTAATGTAAAAAGCACATTCTATAAAATGCGGTTCCAAAATCTGTTATTTGATATAAATTTTTTAACATCTTGTCTGGGTTTTAAAATAAAGTCAGTTTGATGTGACCAAAATTACGGATAAGTTACCAAAGATTTAACGTTACGTTAAACTAAAAGTTAAATTAACGTTAACTTAACTTTAAACTAAACATTAAGTTAAGGTTAACTTTAAACTAAATGCTAAATTAACGTTAACTTAACGTTAAACTAAATGTTAAAAAATCTAACTTAGCGAAATTACCACATAAAAAAATTGTCCTGTGATAGGAAAGGAAAACTTGATAGCATAGATACATGAGAAATAAAGTTATAAAAGAACTTGCAGTTTATTAGCTAAATGGATAGACAGAAACAAATATTGCAAAGATCAATGTCTTGCAATTTCAACTATAGAAGTAGATTTGCAATGAATTGAAAGAATTCTTCCGTATGTCTTTGTAATGTAGTAGTTAGGACACCTTGCTAGAAATTTAAAGATCTCTATGTGGATTCCCGGCAATAGCATGTCTGATAATTTTCAAGATTCCTGCCTACGAAAAAAAATCTAATAATTCTATATTATGATCTGACTTTTGTACTATAGATCTAAATACATCTTGATGTAAAGAATTACAATAGATCTAATTCAGAACAGATTTCGGCTCAATACTTTGACAATAAAATCCAGTCTGAGATTCGTAGGTGATTAATTTTTATTGAATTATAATTTAACTGGTTTACAAACGAAATTCACCAAAGTTATCGATCTGCTTATGGATTTTTACAGTTTTCCTTGAGTTGTCGGTATCAGTTTCCCCTAGAAAGTTCTTCACAAATGCTATGCATTTTGATGCAGTACTCGAATTTTTTTGCAGTAATAACGCGGCGAAATTTTAGATTAGAGTACAGGCTGTTGTTTATTGTTTAAAATATATTAACGTTTTTTCAATACTTTAGTTAAACTTTAAAATTTACAGTCTTATTATTGAGTTATGCCACTAATTTTGGTATAATAAATACATATATTTGCATTATAAGAGTATACGTAAATAGAGTACGCAAAACGTGCAGGCTTCGTTTTTCAACAGATTTTAACTTGAAATTATGCTAAACAATGAATTCAATTTTAACTTTCATTCATCTATTCTTTCTTCACAAATTACCTTATCATAATCGCACAAATTTTGATCAAATAAGCTTATCCTTGTGTTTTATTTATCAAAAGATAAAAATGGCAAGTTTTATCACCAGCAACATTCCTTCATCCTCTTCCAAAAAAAAAGCAGCATAAACAACTAGTCATTGAATTAGTTCTTTCATTAATATTGATTGGACTGATTACCCGTTCCACCTTGAAATGGGTAGGGAATTTCCAAAGACACATTGATCAAATAACTGGAATACAGACCAGAAGGGGAAAAAAAAACTACATTTTGGAAGCCTAGCGCAATTATATCATCTGCCACAGAGTAGGTTTTTTTCACTGTGCTTTGTCCTTGTAGAAGTCACTTCATTTCGCTTCACACGTAGATATGATGGGCGGTGACCATGAAATAGCTTTCATTCCAGAACAGTGAGATCAATGATTTCAGATCCAGAGCGAAAGCAGAAATAGCTTTAATCCCTTCATTAAAAACGCAGTACCTATCAATAAACGAAGTCAGTTAACACTGCAAGACAAAAGGGTCGGTAAAACTAAGCGGAGTTCTTATTAACAGTATCAACTATTTGCTTGATCCCGCGGAAACAACAGAACATGATTTATATATGCACTATTCATACAAGAATACGATCTTCGGTACTTGAGTATGCAGCTACGAAAAGTCTTTAATTACTTTAATAAGTAAATAAATAAATAATAACCCCGGAGTATTGATGATTCATTGTAAATCACGTAACAACATTAATGTATCTTTCAAATTGCAACAGCATATCGTTTATTAGTGCTGCCATTATGTTTCTTGATAATATTTTGATATTTCTCAGTGGCAATAAAAATATTTTTTCATTTGAACAGTAACTTCTGTGCAGTGGTTTCTTGTTATTTATAGCACTCAATATTTTGGTTACGTGTGAAGCCTTCGCTTAAAAAGGAAGCGATATTAGGGTTCGAGTGATGAAAAATCTTTCGAGGAAGCCAAGTGGTTGAAGGCCGCTTATTATTATTTATAAATACTTCTTTACTAATTTGTAAATACTTCTTTACTAACATTTATTCTAATATTTGTAAATACTTCTTTACTAATATTTATACTAACATTTGTAAATACTTCAAAAATATTTATATTTATTTGTAAATACTTCTTCACTAATATATTTATACAAATCTTTACCAATATATAAATACTCATCTTTACTAATATTAAGAAACACATATAAAGTAACTCATTTTTACACTCATAAATATTTTAAAGATATAATAAATTTAAAGATAAAACAATAACATAACGATTTAAAGACATAACAAACTCATAACAATAACATAACAAACTCATAACAATAACATAACAAACTCATAACAATTTTAAAGATAAAAATAAATAAAGAAAAGAAAATATTAAAAAGTACGAGCGATTTTTTAAATCGCTTATTTTGTTAACCTCAAACGCAGTGCACTGAATAAATTAAAGATCTTATATCCTCTGTGAAGGCAAGAGCTCTCAGAAATAGCCGCGTAGATGATTAATGATGTCAGGGCGTAACTAAGGTAAGTTAAAGTCGCATAATTCAAAAAATGGGACGAGTAAGTTACAGATATTTTAATGCCAAAAATAAAGAGACATAAGAATTGGGAATTCACCAAATTTAGCACTGAGAGATTTTTCCGGATAGTTCATTTAGTTGCAAAATGCAAGAAATATACTTAATGACATATCTCACATAGCTTCAAAATATTAACAACAGCACACTTATCTCTTAGTTATTTTCCTCTTATTGTTGCAAGACCCTTTTTAAGCAAACATTCTTTAAAATGATTTTCATTAATAAAACGAAAATGAACAGCTTATCATTAACGAATGTTAAAAACTCATGAAGAAGTATATACAGTCAAGATAATGTGACCAGATATCTCAGACTGAGGATTATAATCTAGCACATAAACGCAGTATCCCGCTTCAAAATACGTTCTGTGAATAAAGGTTTTGAGAATATTCTGAGTTATGTAATTGGAATAGTAAGATGTTTTCAAATCTTCTGCCATGTGCTTACCAGTGAATTAGTAGATAGAATATTCTACTGTTAGAGGTTCCTTTCCGGACAAATAAATTCGTTTATTTAATTATGGCAAAGCACTCGAGGGTTATCTATCTAAGGAAAGGACTTAATATAACTTAAGGCTTAATGTAAGACTTAACTGCTATGAATTTTGTTAGTGACACATGATCAAGAAATGTTTTTGTAAGGTCAGAAATGTAATCAATATTCAAGTAATTCTTATCTCTGCAAGGATCTTATGAGATCTACAGGAAGACCGGTTTGAGAAAGAATGTCCATATTTCTATTCCAGTGGCGTTTCGTACTTGGAAAACAGAGAGTAAAATCATCTGAGAAATTCCTAAAAACATTCTAATCAAAAGGTGTCGAACTGTAAAATCAATTTGGACAGTTTCATTGTAACATTTGAGCAAGTTAAAAAAAAAAAACTGTTATAGGTTTTTAGTTATAACTAAGTGATTTAATGTTCGAAATAACGAGTTAATTCGAATATTTGTGAGTACCAAGGTTCATTTCGATATTAGCTGCCGGAATATTTTACACCTACTATGTAAAATTAAATCAGCCAAATAAATAAATAAATAAATAAATAAATAAAAATCTGAAAACTTTCAGATTTTATATTACGCCTAAAAGGGGTGTTTTTTTAAAGTTTGGTTTGTTACCTTTATTTATGGTATTATATGGTATTAATATTATATATTTTTTTACCTTTTTTTAATGCTCTTCGCACTTCACCCACATAAAATTGAATTCAATACAAATATCACAAAATATTTAAAAACAGCAAAACAGCATATCTTTAGAATTTCCGATTCACAGTCTCGCCCTCTGAAGATAGAATTTTTTTTTTTTTTTTTTTTTCCTTACACTATTGCTATTGCTCGCTCTGAAATCTGAGTTTGTTAATCAAAAATTCGTTAATGTTTTATAAAATTTTAATTAGATAATAAAACTAATTCGAAATTCAGAATTCGGGCTTCCAAGTGCCCATGTTCGTTTGGAGGACTACGTTTTTGATGGCTCTAAGTACCATCATTTTTTTTTTTGAGATATTATATTCATGCATTCATGTAGATTCATCATTATTTAGTTTCTTTAAATATAATATACGAAAAATATTTGGTGGCAAGAGTTTGAAAAGTGAATCAACGCGGACAGTGAAACGACGCAAAATACTGCTTTGAGACTAACAACCCTTTGGGCTTTAAAAAAAAAAAAAAAAAAAAAAAAAATCGGAAAGCTAATTAGATCTTATATTACACCCAGGGGGCGTAATCTGAAACTTAACGTTTTGTGTGTTACTTTTATTTATTAAATATCATAGTCGTCTCGCTTAAACCACATAAAATTCAATTCAACAGCAGTATAAAAAAATGATAAACAGCATATATTTATAATTTCTGATAGACAGTTCCGCCCGCTACAGGTTCCCATACAGTATTGAAATTGCTCGCTTTGAAATCGTTGAGTTTGTTATTCAAAAATTTGTTTTAAGTTGTACAAAATCTGAAATAGATGATAAAGCAAATTCGAAATTCAAAATATGGGCTTCCAATTGCCCATGTTCTTGTGGAAGATTACGTTATTCAAAATTTGATGGCTCTAGGTACTGTCATTTTTTCACAATGCGAGAAGCATACACAAATTTATGCAGATTCTTCACTATTTAATTTCTTTAAATATAATACAGGGCGATAATATTTGGTGGAAACAGTTTCAACAGTTATATGCCGTTTATTGTGAACCGACGCAAAATGCCGTTTCGAGACTAATAACCCTTCTGGTTAACGCTCCTTTGAGGTAAAAATGACATCAAATATATCAAAAGATATTATCGTGTACATTATTATATCAAAATGCAAGTTTTGTTTTATTGATAAAGGATTTCGTAGCAAATGGAAAACTAAATTACACAGATTAAGATATTTTATTAGTGTCTACTCTTTGCTCTGAATTTTTCACCGTGATTTGGAATATTGAGGTGAATTATTCAAGAACAAAATACCCTTATTCTTGGTCAAAATACAGAAAAATTATATATAGAAAAGTTCAACTTTTGCTTTCAGTTACAGCCCTGAGTGCTTTGATCTCCAGCATTTGAATTAAAAAAAAACTAACTCACTGGCATTATAAAAACCACCTTTCATTTCTGTATCAATTTTCTTTTTATGTTTTTCTCGTGTCAAGTAAAAACATATTACTGGATATAATTTATAGGAGCTGAATAAAATATGTGCACGTGTTCCTGTATCTAAGCTAACTGGCAATCATTTAACTGAATTATTGTTTCCAGAAGTTCAATTATAAATATCATTTTAATTAAAATACTATATGCTATTAAGCTAGCTTTTGTTTATATTGAATTATATTGTGACACCGAAGGATTAATCCTAGAATTTATGCGCAAGTGGAATTATCTAGAATATCATTCACGAGTCTGCAAGAGCTCTTCAGCATTCATCCTTGATTGTTGTTGATTTTGCTCTGGAAAAAATACACTTAAGTATTTCTGTTGGAAAAAAAGTTTTATTGTTACTGCTTTCTTCTTCTCCTCTACTTTTTTTTTATCTGTGGCTTTGTGTTCCCTCTCCCTCAATGGACATTTAGAAGAGGAAAAACCACCGCGTGTTGTAGCCTTGAAAAGTGCCCACTTCAAAATGTCTTTAACCTGTAAGGTGGCTTCGGTTGTAAAAAGAATGACGTTTTGGTTACAAAACGAGAAAAAAAAATGAATTAAACGGCTGCGAAGGGAATAAATAAATAAATAAAATAATAATGATTCTTCATGACCGAACTTCTAAATGAAATGTGAAACCAACTGAATTGCTTTCGTTCAGAGAAATCACGACAGCCCATCAACGTTTTTTAAGGTCGGGAAACAGGTTCAAAATATGAAAAAGAAGCGACCTTTCATTTTCTATAAATCATCTATAAATATATTTGAAATGCATGATTTTCCCTGGGTTTGTATTTTTTATTAGTGAGTAATGGCAGTTAATTCAACAAATAAGATGGCATGCTGTAAATCTGGTATATATGGCCGTCTACTGGTTTGATGTACAGTAGAACAACGATAGAAAGTTTTTCAATAAATGGAAGGGAACGAAAAATCGATGAATGCAAGGAAAAATTATTGAAATGGGAAACTGCTACAGTTTATAAATAAGTAGCATTTAAAAAATATATTGTTTATTACATTTAATATGAATACACTGTAATAAAAAGGAACTACTTGTATACAAAAAAAGTTGTGCATTGTTCTTTGCATTTCAACTGGATTTGTCTCAAATAAAAACACAACTTCTAGAAGCCTGAAATGTTTACAAAATGCGCTTCGCACATAAAAAGGACCCTTTAATATTTTGTAAAGTTTTGTCAGTCTTTTGAAGCTCGCCATATTCTCTTATTCATTTTTATGGTCTTCCTCCTGTTCTGTGTTGATTGAACCCTGAAACCTAAAACCGTTATTAGACCTGAAAGCTATCCTTGACAGCGCGTCGCAAGACGCATTTTCAGGAATCTCCGCTTTTGGGACATCTGATTGGCTGACTTGATACAGAAATCCTGTTCTTTTGGGAATACCTAGGCGGGACAGATCTGCAAGCAAAACACTTTCATCTCAGTCGTAAAATGTCCCGCAAACATAGCCGAGACATCGGTTGCAGCAAGGCTGTTTCTGTTAGGATCTTCCAATGGTAGAAGAACACTATTTTCGGAGAAGTTTCTTCTACGATCACGCATCGCTGGATGTGATAATCCCATAATTAACTCTGAAATCCCTGAAAACCAGCAAGAATAAGCAGACGAAAACTAACAAAAATAATTTAATGCAACTAACAAAGAAATAGCATTCGAAAATTAGGCTAACACAGACGTCAAGCTGAAAGCCACTTGGGTAGAGTTACTGCATAATTGCGTAGCCAGATTTATTCTTCGCACAGAAGCAAGTTCACAAATAATTAACACAAAGCTTTTTTCAAAAGTTCCATGCAAGAAATGTGACGCCAGGAGCGTGATTCACAAACGTTTAATGCGTAAAAACGCAGTTCAAAGAAATAAATTATGAGTGCGATAAATAGAAAATAAATGAGTTATTTATATAGAATTTAATTTATACCAAATATTACACGAATGTATATGATTGTTGCGAGGACGAAAAATGGATATTCTGCTCTCAATGATATAATAAAACTATCTATTATTTCATTATTTACATTTTGGCCTATTTTTAAGAATAATGCAGCATATTTTATTTCAAAGAAGGAAATAATTCTTTATATAGTTAATGATTCGCATATATCAGTTATTATCTTCAACTGGTAGTAATACTTTATCTTAACACTTTAATAACGAGAAACCCCATTTAGCTCTTTAATCTTACATTTTCTATGGGGAACATCAGACATTTTATATGAAAAAATGACATTGTGGCGCGTGTGAATATTGAAAGTGTTTTGGTTCTTATAAAAACGAGTCCATCTCGAATTTAAATAAATATCTCACTTAACTTAGTCACTATAATTTATAATAATAATTAAAAAAGAAACAATCACTCATCCCCCTTCAGTTTTTGAGAAGTGCCCTCATTCACATAAAATCTCTAATAGGCATTTTTTGTAAGTAATATAGATTTTATTTAGGGTGTCATCAAGAGATCTTAATTCAGTTTATTCATGCTAGTTTTTAGGAATTTCGTAATTAGTGTTCAATCTGAATCTAGTAAGAGTATCGAAGAATATAAAAGTAAACATGTTATTGTGCTAAATTTCACGGAGCCATTTAAAGCCAAGTTAAATCGGGTTTATATGGGCAAAGCAAATTGGAAGGAATTTCATGCCGTGAAAATCTCTTGTTTCGGCTGAGGAAAATTTCAGTCAAGAAACAAAAGACTAAAGACGATTGTTTTGTTAAAAAGCAGTTTAACTTAGTGTATTCATGTTGAAAACAGCAAATGTTATTTATTTGCTAAAATGTGTAACAGTTTCCCGTATACATTCTTTTCTTTTCTTCTCCTTCCACCTCCCCCCCCCCAAAAAAAGATCTAAATTCTGTTAAAATCTGGATTATTGAATTTTATCTTTTTCTTTTTCAGAATATCATTTTATACGAATATTTGCCGATTCTTTTAATGGAAGAAATAACGCCCTATCAAGGTAAGATATTTTAAAGCTTCTTTTCCTTTACATCTAAAATATAAAACAAAAGTTTTAAAAAAAGTTTTGGCATCCTACAAATTTGTAGAGAACTTATTAACAAATGAACCAAATGAATGTACCAAATGAACAGGAAGAAATTGACACATTATTGAAATAAATAATAGCTAATACAGCAAGATAAACAGTGATAAATAACGCAAATTCTCCTTAGCGCACAAAGTATATTACAGATCACCAAAACGACCCTCTAAGTCTAAACTAGTAAGCATCTAGTAGGAGTTCAATACTGTCACATGATTATTAAAACCTTCTAAGCGGCAAGTCCGTAAATATTCTAGGCCAAAATATTCTAGGCCTAGAATATTTTACAATATTATATATTGTAAATATTTGTAAATATTATTATTATATATTGTAAATATTTGTAAATATTATTATTATAATATTAACATAATCAATAATTATGTTATTGTAAATATTGGCCAGAATATTTTACAATTTTATATATATACAAAAAATATTCTAGGCCGTATATATATACGGCCTAGAATATTTTTTGTGATATCCGTAAGAACGTATATATACGTGTATATTAAAATATGTCAAAGAAATTAAGGCGATATATCAAAAGAAAACAAATACAGGTATGAAAAACCAGCAGAGCTTTTACTTTAAAATAAAAAAAAATAATTTGTTCTCATAGTAGTTTTGGGAAATTTGTGCTTTCTTAGCGAAAACCCTGGCCGTTCAGAGGGTTAATCGGTATATATATATAGTATATTATATATAGGGTTGCCTAAGCAATTCTGGAAGCTTTAAGAACAATCATTGTTACATCAAAAATGAAGTTTTCAAAAAACTTCCAGAATGTCTTCAAGTTGGCCAAAAATTACCAAATATCCGTATAGTCGCTAAACTCATATGGAGGGTTTCTACCCATATCTCAAGCTCTAAATGAGCTATCTTTCAATCAAAATTTTAAAAAAAAATGATCAATTCAGAATTACAAGATTTGTAACACAATGCACGAAATAAACGCGTATAAAAGGTGGCTACCTTTGATTAAATGAAAATATACGTCAGATGCACAAACGAATGAAGAGTCTACATCCTGTGTCTTTCCTGCGGCTTTGATAATCTATGGTTGTCTTAAAAACCTATTTCTTAATTTCTAGTTCATTTTAATTTTCTTAAAAGTTTTCAACACTGCGTAAAAAATAATCAAGCTTCTCCAGCTGTCTAACAGGATGTTTTGCTATTAAACTGGATAACAAATATTTCTCAGGCTGAGTAATGCTGTTGTTCATTCGTTTTTGCATTATTTTCCAAATTAATTCTGTTTCTAAACGACGTCGTTAGAAATTTTTTATTTCTAATGTTGATTGTTTAAAACTATTTCATTAACAATTAAATAGCCATTATTACGTTCTCTAAACAAATTTCGCAGTATTATTCTACTCTAAGTATAGTCTTTAATTTATTTCTGATGTTGTTTGTTTGCTACTTTCCTCGAAATCAGAAAGAAATACAGTGTTAAATGCTATCATTATTAGCAAAATATAGTTTAGGAAAATTGCGGAATTTTAAACTAGGTTCACTACAGCATTTCGAAAGCATAAAATTCTTTGCGGAAAGAAAAGAGACTGGAGCATATTTATTCAGAAAATTCTATTACATAAACACAAAGATTGGTAAGTAAGTGATTGTTGAAAAGTTTCCATGCATATTTTATATGATGCGCCTGTGTGTGTGTATTTAATTACGGCAAAGCACACAAGGGCTATTTGCCTAAGGGGAGGGATGCCTTCGTGGAGGACTTTCTAAGGGAAACTGGCTCGTATACACGTTACACATGGGGAAAACCACGAAAACGCCCATGCAGCCAGCCCGTTCGCGGGATTCGAGCTTCAGACCGAACTACCAGTGTTCAGCGACTTTACCGCTCGGCCGCTGGTGGGCCCACTATGATGCGCCTGAAAATGGTGGTTAGAAATTCATTTTTTAACTGCATATTTACAAAAAAAAGTCTTTCTTTCTTAAGATTATTCTTCAAGCATTGCAGAGTTAAACATAAATTTTTAAAAAGAAATCATCCAATTAATAAGCATTAGTAAAGACGAAAATGCTTTCTAAATCAAAATATCTCGTTTGTATCCATGCTTTTATGTTAGTTTTGTTGAACGTGTTTATCAGTCCCTGTATTCGGAACTCAAAATTTTAGAGGCCTTGTTCAATTTTTTTCTTTACTTCTGAACAGCCTGAAGTATTGTTGCTGAGTCAGAGATATTTCCTACACTCTCACTCTTGTAAAACCATTTTGGATGACTGATTTTTAAAAATGTTTTATTCGCAGATTCAAAGTTTTGCCCGAGCATAGTGTTGGTTGTAACTTTGCCAATCAGATAAAAGATTAAGGATGATAGTATGCTCTTTCTCTACAGAAAGCAGTGATAAATTTCTGGTTGATATCCAACTCAAGACATCCATTTAAGATGATAATTAAATTGCATAAAAGGGATACTAGAAAATGTTACCAGTGGCTCAGAGTTTCGGCAATAGTCCTTGAATCTGATAGACCAGTGTCCTGATATGATAAATCAGAATCTTTAAAATCTTTCCATTCCGTTCATAAATCCTGTTCTCTATTGGAATGTAAGAGCATCTGCTTATGAATAGGAAGGCCCTACGTTGAAATTCCGGCCAGAAAATATGTTCTAGATAATCTCTATTTAATAGTCACTCTTGTTATTTCATTTAGGTGACTGATTTGAACGAGCAAACATTTCATAAATTTGCGAAAAAACATAGTAAAGTTACGATAGTTAAAGTTTCATGTGTTCGTTTCAAGTAGTGTTATAAGTACTAAATTTTAATGATTTCTAACTTCTTTGAATAACATTTGCGTTGTGTGAAATACTTTAAAAATTACTCTATAAAGTGCTATTGCGTATCTTGTATGTCAGGAAGCTAAATTTTCGTATTTTCAGGCACACAAAGATTCATATAACAGTGCTATAATGACCACTGATGTGTTCCTAAGTTTCAAAACATAGGGTTGCCAAAACAAAGCCGAAGGCAACCATATTCTTGCTATTTAAGGTTTAAATTCATGCATAAGAACTGTTAAAAATTATGAAAGCATCAATAATTATGTTATAAAATGTTAACTGCGGCAAAGATACCAAAGAGTAGGCTAAGAAAAATCTTATGGAAAATTCCTACTGAAAGAACAAAAAAATAATATAAATATAAGCAATAAAAATGGAGCAATATTCGCGAAGACGTACTGAACGATAAAACGCAAAAATTCTGTTTAATATTATGGCAGAACGCAGAAGATTCATATGCATCGAGATCACTTACCAAAGCTAAGCCTTAAAAATGCTAGTAGTTAATTTCCAGGTAGTAGTCTGTTTTAAAATTCCTTATGTGTTTTGTGAATTTAACAGCTATTCAAGTAGAAAGGTTTGAGAAAATTGTGAAGCCCTAGGCACATTATTCTGTAGGTACCCCCCAATGCCTACATTGCTAGTTTCCATGAGCGTAGAACAAGACTACGAGAAGTTAAAGAAGAATTTATGTGGCTTTGAAATCTGCTTTTATATGCCTGGATACAGACCTGATTATTGGGTCATTCATTGACAACTATTTTAATACTCACTCAATGAAGAAAGAAACAAGAGAAGTATTTCCACAAGTATGCCATCATTTTTCAAATTCAACTTCAGATTACGGAAGCTCAGCGCACGTGATAAACTTAATGCTGATAAAAATTAAAAATGCTTTGAAAATTAATTTGAGAATGCTTTTTATCTGGTACGATGCTAGAAAACAGTATCAAGAATGCTCCCCCCCAAAAAAAAATCAAACCTGTTTTCATCCAGTATTGCATATATCACAAGTATTGAATTTGTATTGCCACTTACTTTTACATTACTAATAAACTGCATAAAAAATGCAAGCTTTTATTGTGCTTGCGAAATTATTAGAAATCTTAATTAATCTTGTAGCTTAAAATAAACCTAATTTTCTTCTAGGTTACCAACCTGATCTCCATCCAGGTGTCTGCCACGTCTTTCAGTCTGCTGCATTTCGTTTCGGACATACTATGATTCCTCCTGGTCTTTATAGAAGGTAAAGATCATTTCAGAAATATTCAAAATGTTTTTGAATGATCTTATATTCAAAAATAAAATATTGTGCAGAAATAAGTTTTTAAATATCATATATCACACACAAATATGCATTAATGTATCACAACTGATCTACAGAATTGTGATACAATAAATGTGTGTTTGTGTCACAGTGAACAATCCTGCATTTGTGTAGCATTGGCAGTTCTCTCCAAGTCTATTCTTGGCAACTGAGTGGGTTAGTTTTATGAGAGTCAATTTTTTTTTCATATGAACACAAATATGAGAACCATTTTTTTTTAAATTGTGGTTCACAAACTTTTTAATGCTCCACACACATAGAAAATGTTTGCATCCATTTTAGTTATCGCAAACTGGTAGTAGATAGAGTAATGACTCAAAAGTCCTCCTAAGTTTGGCAACTTCTGACTTAGGAATCTCCCCGCGAAGATATAGCTCCTCGTAGACAAATATGATGTGCTTTAACCGAGTAATCCAATTCTACAACGCATCTAGCAAAAACATTGGCTGTACTCAACCGCGAAGTCAATTTTCATTAAATGTATTTAGCTAATATTAAACATTAAGGAAATCTATCAGTTTGGTAGCCATCATATAACATCCTCTTCCGAACATCTCATATTATTTCTGCAAATGCAATCAAATTACTTCTGTTTACTAAAAATATATATTAAAGTGGTATAATTTTTCTAAAATAATAGCCTATCTTTCCATGAGAATGAATGAAACACAAAAAGTGTTTAAACTCATAGCAGCTCCGTATGATGATCAAGTGTGAAGACTTCCTGGAAGCATAGCTTTTCACAGTTAGGTGTCTTTCTAAATCTAAGTAATAGTATTAGAATCAAAGTCTAATTTAAACTTCTGTAATAAATATTGAACTTATTGATTCATGTTCCTCCTATATTAGTTTATACAATATAAATACAAGACACTTAAAATCATTGGTTCTTCATTCAGGAATGCCCAATGTGAATTCCGCAAAACTGTTACTGGATATCCAGCAATTCGCTTGTGCTCTTCTTGGTGGGATTCAGAGGAGATCGAGCCCGGCATTGAAGAGCTTTTGATGGGTATGTCTTCCCAGATTGCAGAGAGGGAAGATAATGTCCTTTGTTCGGATGTGAGAGGTAAGATTATTCGATCTATAATGTAAACATTTTATCATTCAAAACTCTTTTCCTGCGTCATTCACAAAATATCATTTTAATTTTTCATTATATTAAGCCTTTTTCAATTCCACGGGAGCCGTTGGTTTTTAACACAGTGAAATATTTCAAAATAATCTTTATTACGTAATTAATAATTTCCAAAAAAGTCATCACGTTTTCCCTCGCTTTATGAAAGTATAGCATTCATGTGTGTGGTGGTTTGGAAAAGAGGGATTTTATGTGCCAAAATGACATGAAGCGAAGAAAATCCTATCAGTAATTTATATGGGACAATTTTTTTAAACGTTTAAGATTTAACCAGTAGATAGCTAAATTGCTATCTACTGGTTTATGTGCTCGCAAGGAAAGTTATCGATGACAATCGTCATGAAACTGGTCATTCACATTATCAGTCATTTAACTTAATATCGATCATTTATAAATATTTATAAACTGATCATGCATACGAATATTTATTTTGTTTTTAACTCTTCTTTTTAATTTAGATATAATACGTTTTTTAGTAGTTTCATATTTCCTTGTATACGACTTTTGAAATGATTGTTATCATTCATATTGCTAGCTTCATACAGCTGCATCATAAGAATGATCATACTAACAAACTTAAGAATGTCTTTTCTTTTCTCGAACTATATTGAGCTATAACCCATAGCACAAAATATGCACGGTTGTTTTCATTTTTTCTCTTAAGTCACCAGAAAGGGAAGTGTGCTTTATTCTCTGGTCTTTCATTCAGCAGGTTTACTTAAGATCCGAGTCCTCGGGATCCGTTCTATACTAAAGAGAATATAAATAGTTCTTATGGGTAAAACTTCCGATATTTCGAGTGTCATGATATATTTTTTTCAGCAAACGTCTTTTTGATAAATGCTGGATTTAATCGTTACCTTTTACAAGTACTTATAAAAAACGTATTTTTGATTTCTTTCGAAAGAGAAGAGGTGCCTTTTGAATGATTGAAATTTAAGTGCAGCAGATGGAAGCTGCTTCACTTTTCTTAAGAAGTTCGGAAATCGTTTCATTCTTTCAGACCTTTTGTGACTTTTGAAACACTTAGCTAAGAACTTTTCTTTTAGTTAAAAATATCCTGGAGCGCGATGAATGTGTTTATAGTTTCTTGCGAATAGTTAGCATGTCATGCTGAAACCTGGAAGTTCTTATTTTCGCTGTGATTAAATCAATTTATTCATCTAGTTTTTGTTAATACCAATTTTTAAAGGGGAAAAATTAAATGACAATCTTCAAAAATTTTTTTTTTAATTTAAGAAATATAAAAATTATAAAATTAAAAAGCAATTGCCAACTGACTTTGGTTCGCCTGATTCCAGTTTAACGCCTAAAACATTTTCAAACTAAACAGTTTCGATTAGCTTCTTTAAATTAATGAAATTAACCCTTCCGAAATATAGACGTAAAATCATATATTTAAATCACATACAAAAATAGCAAAGACAAGTAGTAGGAAAAAATAAACTTACTGAGATATTATTCCATCATCATCTATCACTGCATAGAGATTTACAAGATAATTTAAAACAGATGATTCAATTATTCAAGATGCAGTTTACATGTATTTCACTAAATCGCTTGTGTGTACGGCTTGCGATAAGTACAGTGGTACCTTGGCATACGTCATTAATCCATTCCAGATCCTTCGAATTATAACAAACATTTTTTTCCTAATTAGAAATAAAGGAAAATAATAAGTCCGTTCTTATAAAAATTAAGTTGTTACTACTATAACATTGTTTAATACTAAAATATAAATTTAGTGCGTGAAATATACACCTATGCATAAATGAAACACTACACGTGATACTGTACATAAATGTTTTTCTGCTATACAGATCAAAAGCAATTTTTTTCTTTTGAAATAGATTTCAGCCTTCTTCGCAGCTTTAACTGCTTTAATAGCGCCTTTGTTTTTCACAATCATAGACATCATGGTACTCGGTACACAGTATGAAATTGCTAAGCCCCGGATAGACATGCCATCTTAATACTTCTCAACAATCTCTTTTTTTTTTCCCCATCATCGTGATCCTACCTATTTTCTTCGTAGCTCAACTCTTCTCATTAAAACACATTGTTGATGAATTAACAAAACAAAAAAACAAAAAAACAAAAAAAATTACGTGAAAAAAAACGTCACTTGAAAATTCACGGCTACAGCACGAGTTGTTTACTAAATATTGTTTACTAAATACAACAGGCATATTCACATTCAAGGGCATTCGTAACATTATTAAAACTCACGGGGAGGAATCATTTCCTAGGCATTCCGCCCTTTATATGAATACTGCACAACCCCCGAAAGGCAATCCCCATGGGCGCAGTCTTCGCAGTTGACTACCTCGTCTTGTCAATATATCTGGAATGCTAGGCCACCTTGCGACACGAGTTACCATTCCATTCGCAAAATTCATAGATAAAAAGTGAATATTCACAGATACTCACACTCCCACAGTGAGAGAACTGAATGGAACCAAACACCGAAGATCGCCAAGCAAGCATCCAGACACGCAGCTCAGGACCGAGCCTGATCCATCGCCAGCGCTAGTAATGTGAAGACTGATTTTATGCCTTCGTGGCCGAGACTACCTAGTTGCAGATCATAACTAGTAGCTTCATCATAGGTTTTACCTGCGTCGACCCCGGGGGGCGGACGTTCGGAGCATTGTCTCGAAACAGTTAAACAAATGTAAGGACTCATCGCACTCGAATCGTATTCTAGACAAATGTTTACACTAAATACAAATTTTCGCATGTAAACCGGACATATGCTAAGTTGGGAGCTAAGTTGGTAGTATTTCAGAACGGATGTATATCAAGGTACCACTGTATTTTCCTTAAGTGGCCATACCTTTTATTTTATCAGGACGCTAAATCTTCTTATTGAAACCATTAAAAGCCTAGAAAGAGAAGTCCTTCTATAGATTTAAAAACATTTAGAGTATCGAGAATGACACATAGGAATTCATTATATTGCGTATGTTTGATAGAAGGAATTCATTATATTGCGTGTGTTTGATATTCGCGTGTTTTTATGCAACAGAATTATTTAAAAACCATAAACACAAGTTCGAGATGTAGATTATTCTTATTATTTTTCCTGCTATTAGAAGAAAAACCTTAGTACTTAAAGTCTTGGTATTTTAGATTGGTATAATATGTAAAACAAGGTACGCAACGGTTCAAAGAATGGTAACAGAAAAGGTTGAGTATTTTAAGAACAAAAGCTTTCCTTTTTTCCCCCTTGTCAGTATTATAATGTTCCTGCTCATTTAAAACGATAAGCTTCATAACTTAAGCATATAAAGACAGATTATGCATTTTGTATTAGACTTCAATTAAATTTTTCTTGAAAAACGTGCTAAGCTATTAAAACTGATTTTTTAACGATCGTAATCTGCTTATATTTCTACAGTATTTTTAACTTTATTTGTAGTAATGCTGGTGTTCATATTTCAGATAAATTATTCGGTCCGATGGAATTCTCCCGTCGAGATTTGGCTGCTCTGAATATCATGCGAGGGCGAGATAACGGATTGCCCGATTACAATACAGTACGGAGGTATTTCCAGCTACCAGAAATACGGAACTGGTCTCAAATTAATCCCGAACTGTTCCAGAGGAAGCCAGAAGTATGTATGACGTCACTTACGGACTTGTTTCCTCTTGTTTGCTCTACTACTATATGAGTTCTTACATTTTCTAATATATGTACGAAATACAGTTCAGGGGTAAAATTCCAAAAATAGACGCGCGTCTTTAGTTCACATATTAACCAATTCATCAAAAACTACCCACTTTGTTGAAAAAATCGTTATAAGAGCTTTGATCTCATACATTATGTATTCATACAACTGCGCTTTCCCCAGCAGACTTATGCAAGCAAGATTAGGAACTTGAAAACTTATGCAAACTTATAAGATTATTAGTTTCATAAAGTTTCAGTATGGATTAAATTTATGCTATAAAACTCTTTTTTGTCCATAACAGGAAAATAGAAAATATCGTTATATGATGCAGTTGTTAGTTACGATGAACTTCAGTTTGGCTAACCTAACTCTAAAGTGGAAGAATAGTAAATTTCTAGAGGGGAAAAATTCTTTGATCTATTAGTTTCGAATTTATTGGATTATGGTAAAGGCCGTTAAGGCTATGTACATAAGACAAGAATGCTTTCATGAAGAACTTTTCAAGGAAAAATAGCTGGTATGCACGTTACGCATAAGGAAATTTATAAAAGTGCCTATGTAGCCTTCAGAGTTTGAATCTAAGTCGAATTGACATTGTTCAGCGGTTTCAACAACTTGACTTGGTGAATTTTTAGGTGTTGAATTCTCAACTGATAGTGAAAGTGAAATTAAATTTGAAACTTTTTTTAATTGTGGGCACTAGCCAAGAAATATCTAAATTAACTTCATCACTTCCATCATCAATAGCAGTTTCTTTATCGAATCTGAAACAAAAATTTCTGTTGATAGTGGCAGTGATGAAGTTAATTACAATACAAATATTTCTAAACACTGAATATAATTTACTATAAAGGTTCTTGGATTTAAGTGTGTACTAAATCAGCATCAGCTTTTAGTCAGAAAATGTTAGTTGAGTATAAAAATTTAGTACTGTACATAAGATTATTATATTTCTAAAAACACTAAATCTACGTTTTCGCTTCAAAACCAAAAATAAGATCTGTTTCAAGAAAATTTAATCCTTTTAGAAGACTTCTTGTTAGAAAGTTTTAAGAAATGGTTCGCGTTATATAACAAAAGACGTTTCCATTCAAGTTGTTTTCAGTCACCAGTCGTTAATTGTTCTGCCAATTGAGGGGGAAAAATAAATCTCGGCTTTGTATGAAATAAAAAATTAAAGAATACAGCCTGTCTTTATCACGAAAAAGGAACTAAATCATAAAGGTATGCGTAATGTATGCTCATAAGTTGCATTTTCGGATGCAATACGTCGAAAACCAGCAAAAATGTTCACAAATACTTCCTTGTCTTCCAGTCTGGCACGTGTATATCAGACTCCTGACCTTGAACTTCACTTGGGAGAGATATAATCACATAATAAAGGCAGTGATTGCGTGACTGGTATTTCGAAAAAATTTAAATCGTTAACTAAATAAAATTTTAGTTAGTAAGTTACGTGCAGTGTGCTTTTGTGGCATTTATATATACTTCCGGGTCAAGTGTTACCTTATAATTCTCTTTGCGAAACTTCACAGTATCAAAACGAAATTCCCAGCCAAAGCTGAACAAGACAAGTTTGGGGATTGCTTCGCTTTATAGTATGTATTGAGCTTTTGCAAACGCATCCCACTGACACGTTAGAGAAATAAGCCTAATAATTTGAATTTCAGTAGAAGAGAACAAATTAGAATCTCAACATTAGTATCGTGGTCACTACGCATGAATCGACATTGCAATATTTCAATAACAGCATCGTAGTCATTGCTGGTAAATTTTAAGTTACATTCTGTACCTCTAATTAGATGCGTTATTTAGCATTTGAAATAAATTTTAGTTAGAAAGTTGCAGTCAAAATCTTTGTTATTATTATTATCATTACTTTGATTTGAGTTGCGTAAACTTAATTTACCTATTAAATTACTGATTGTGCTTTAAGTTTCGTTGCCTAACTTTCTTTTAAAAGGCATAATTACTGCGATTGATTCTCCAAGTACCAAAAAAAGGCGGGAGCGATTTCGCATTACCAAAATTTAAATTATCTGGTTGATTAAAGACATACTGGAATATAAATGCTTGTAATTATAAAATTTACAGTAGTAAAATGAAATTACTTTTGGTTCTTGAAGAGACTAAACGTCGTTTCTTGTCTCCCTCGAATTCGATAGAATTATCTCTAAAGCTAACTCTACTTAAAAATTAGAATTTTGCCTAATTTTTTCATCAAAACATGTGTTAGATTTTTATCTCTAAAATAATGATATAAAACTTTAAAATTCCGGTTTGGAGAATCCCATTAGGATAACGTGTTCTCAGCAACCGAGAATTGAAGTCAAATTTCCTCGGAGAATCATTTAGATTTCTTCTTTTGCGTTTTCAGAGACCATTTTGCATGATAAGTGTGTTACGTCTCGCAACCTAAAGCATGATTCGTTTAATGGCCATGATTCTCAGCTGCATCCTATCGAGCTTCATAAGTGGAGACAAGGAAACTGTTCTTGCGCTGAATACTAATTGATATTCCTATAGTTCTGATTACTTGAGTCATTAAAGAGGAGTGAGACCTTACAATAATTCAAGCAAATCGTTATTAAAAATGGCCTCTTTTTTTTTCCTAGCTGTTCCAGCTAATGAGCGATCTGTACGGAAACTTGGATAATGTCGACCTTTACATCGGAGGTATGCTCGAAACAGACGTACAAGGTCGTCCGGGCGAACTTTTCAGGAAAATCATTCGGCAACAATTCGAAAGGATTCGAGACGCTGATAGGTTTTGGTTTGAAAATCCACAAAACGGGTAAGAAAGCATGTTGTTAATTTAATAAGTTTCTATATGCTATTTTTTATTAAATAAAGGAGAATTTAATTTATCAGTGTGATATGATTCATACCGATATATGTGATTCGAGTATGGTACTGAAGTTTGTGCAGATGACTATGTTCTTTGAACTCGTTTACTCAGCAAATGTAAAAGATTTCATAAAACAGTTGCGAAAAAAATAAAAAGAAGTATAAATTTATTGTTAATAATGAAGATTTAATTTTGGATTTAGTATTTGAAGCCTGTTTCCAAAATTCAAGAATTAACTCTGAATTCTTATCAATCATATCATAATACGACTACCATGATATTTCTTTCAAAATAATTCCTTGCTTTAAAAATCAAATACAAACACTACCTATTATTATACTATGTACAATGTGTATTGTAATGCAAGAGCACTGTTATGGACTTTTAGAATAAAAACATTTTTGATTTTTTCTTAATTTTCAGCAGAGAATTTTGCATTTCATGTTTAGTGTTTCATGTTTAGTGTTTCATGTTTGATGTTTTATCTGTACCGCATTAGTCGGTATAGTGGTTGCGATGTAGGCAGTTGCATCGATGGGCCCGGAAAAGGCTTGGATATTTGTAAGAATACAGTGTGTTTGCGCACAGAGTGTGAGGCGAGTGTGCGGCACAGAGTGTGTGAGGCGAGTCGAAACTTTTGGGCTTGGTGGTATAGGAAAATGGTCCGGGAGATCCTAGGATCTGTGCCCCTCAAAACTGGAACGCTGCTGGTTAAAGACATTTTTTTTTTTTTTTTTTTTCAGTAGTGGACACCAGCCATTATAGGAGCACTACTAGGGCCGTCACTTTATTATGGGGTAAGCGGTGGTCACTTTATTATGGGGGCACCTGATATGGGGACCACCGTTTCCTCTTAAGAAAGAGCAGATAATTTACATCCATACCTTCTAATGGAATCGAACCCTGGCCCTTCGTTATAGCAGTCAGAGTCACTAACCACTTTCCCGTCTGGACTGTCGATTAAAGACATACTACCACCTACAAAATTCATAAGGTCCATGCCTACAGCAGAGATACTCCTTGCCACGTTAAAATTACTGGACTTGTTCTGTAGACTATGTTAACTCTGTAGACTATGTTAACCTGGACTATGTTATTGTAGGACAAGTGAAATAAGTCTCAACAGCAGCAGTGTTTTATACATGTTAACTCTTGAAATAACCGTTCCCCTTTTTCTGCATTTGCTTCGATTTAAAATGAAATTTCATTTGCATCCGCTTAATAACTAAAGACGCATTTTGAAAACCGTTTTTAAAGTTGTTTTTAATTAAAAGCAGATTTCGGATTTTGGATTTTATTTAAAACATTTTACATTAATTTTGATATTAAATATTTTATATTTTTATTTGTTTATTATCAATGTATTAAGGCTCGAGGGCCTTTCAGAATTCGAAATTGAGAAAATTTAGGATTCTTTCCCCCTCTTTAAGTATTATGACTGCATAAGTTCAGTATTTCTTCAACAAAAATTGATTTCGATTTTTTTTTTTTTTTTTTTTTTCAGTTTACACATTGTACGAATATAAAACAATCAATCTTCATTATTAAAATAAATAAATAAATAAATGAAGGGAGAGATGGGATGCAGTTTTTTGATGGTCCACTGTAAGGCTCCACGTCAGTGATTTGTTTTAGGTGTTAAAATAGAATTCAGAATGCATTCTCCTTTTTTGTTTCTTTACTTTGTTTACAAACCTCCCTTTTGTCTGATGATTCCTTTTCCTCCTCCTATGCAGTATTTTTACAGAAGAAGAAATTGAAGAAATTAGGAAAATCACACTGTGGGATATATTGGTCAATACAACGGACATAGATCCTGACGCTATTCAGAAATCAGTTTTCATATGGAAGGAAGGTATGTAAATTATTGTTCTGCCATACACAGGGCTTAATTTCTAAAATTAGAAGTGCCGGAGCCCTATGGAAAACTCTCAGGAAAGAAAAAAGAAATAATAAGTAAAGAAATAAAATACATTAAAAAAAATCTGAAAGGTTTCAGATTTTAAATTACGTTCAAAGGGGAGTTTTTTTAACGTTTTGCGTGCTACCTTTATTTATTAAATATCATGTTCTACGTAATCAAACCATAAAATTCAGTTCAACAGCAATATTGCAAAATAATTTTAAAATGAACATATCTTTAGAATTTCCGATACAGAGTCTCGCGCGCTGGAGATAATTTTTTTTTTTCTCGTACAGTGTTGCCACTCTTCGCTTTGAAATCGTTAAGTTTGTTAATCAAAAATTCTTTAAGTTTTACAAAATATGAAATCGATAATAAAACAAATTCCAAATTTCAAATTTGAGCTTCCAGATGCCCATACTCGAAGGAGAATTACGTTATTCAAAATAACCGTTCTCTAGGTCCACTCTCTAGATACAGTTATTTTATCACAATGCGAGAAACATACATACATTTACGCAGATTCTTCATTATTTTATTTTTTAAATATAATACAAGACGATAATATTTGGTGGCAACAATTTGAAAGTGAAACAACGCTTGTAGTGAATTGACGCAAAATGCCAAAACGAAATTAATAGGGTGTGTTTTAACGTTTTGTGTGTTATCTTTATCTATTAAATATCATGTTCTTTCCACTTAAACCATGAAATTCGTTTCAACAGCAATATCACAAAATATTTAAAAGAGCATATCTTTAGAATTTACGATACACAATCTCGCGCGTTGGAGATTTAAAAAAAAAAAAAAAAATCCGTACAGTGTTGCCTTTGCTCACTTTGAAATCATTGAGTTTTTTAATCAAAAGCTCATAAATGCTTCACAAAATATGAAATATATGATAAAACATATTCCAAATCTGGGCTTCCGGCTGCCCATATTCGGGTGGAGACGTACGTTATTCAAAATTTAAAACTGATAAAATTGGCTCTAGTCACCATTGTTTTATCAAAGTGCGAGAAACGTACATTTATTTGTGCAGATTCTTCATTACTTAATTTCATTAAATATAATACAGATCTCTAACATTTGGTGGCAACAATTAAAAATTAAAATAACTAAATAATTCAACCAAATTAAAAAGAAATGTAAAGAGATAAATATAAATTTAATAAATTATTAAATTAATTACAAATAATTAAATAAAAAAATAAATTATCGGGCTTCGGCTAATTTGGCGCTCCGGTTGTAATTACAATTCCTGTCAGAAGGTAAGAAGTAGTGCAACAAATCTCCATTTAAGCCCTCCTTAAACATACAATGTCCTATTTAAAGAGATGATAAATACAAAAATTACTCTTTTTTTGCAGCACATAAATGAAAAAAGAAACAACCGTTAAAGCGTCTCTAAGAAGAATAGTGAATTCTAAAAAGAGTATTTGACTATGGAAGAAAATTTTAATGGAAAATGTAGCTTTGGAAATTAAGAGTGAAGAGCAAGACTGATGGCAACCGCTTGATGGCTAGAATTATATACGCTGTCAATATAATTCTAGCCATCAAGCGGAATTTTCCCTGAATACGATTCGAGAGAATAAATGTAAGACTCCTCTGTACAAGGACAGTAGTGATCCTTGCGTTGAATTACATTATTTAAAAAGTCTGCAGTAGGAAATCACTAGCGTGCGCGTGCATGATCAGAGCATCACTTTCAGTTTTTCAGGAACGAAAAATTGACTCACTCTCATAAATTCTTTGCACTTTCCTGGAGATATAAGCCTTTGACACGTGGGCGGGGTGTTTCATTCCTTAAAAGATTCAGCCTCTCCAAGGTTTATGTCTGAGGGAAGGGCAGGCTTACATTCAGATGTTAGAATAGATTTTTAAGACATATTATTATTAAAATTAAATTTGCCTGTGGAAAATGGGGTTATTTTACAGAAAAGAAGGAACGGTGCCCTTTCGTTTAGAGCTCCGATGCACTGAGGCTAAAATTACGATTTATCTCAACTAAAATGTACCGGAGACAAGCTCCGTTGGGCTCCGGCGCAATTTAAGCTCTCTCCATAAATCACGTATAGTTTAACAAATACCAGTTTAGACTAGTATAAAGTTTAGACTGATAGAAAACGAGCAGTCTTTCTCACATGTATGAAATCATCATCAATTGTTGACTTATAATATCAGAAAAAGCATTATGCATAAAACTCTTTCAATGCGATGTTTGTAAGCGCGAGTCCTTGAAGTTTCATTTTTCATTATAGAATATCATCATTATGCGTGAATCCTATTTGTTATCATAGTTTGGCTGCTGCTGATAACAAAATTGCATTTCCTGTTTTATTCTCGTTTTTATGAGTAAAATAGAATATTTGTCCTCTCCACCTGAAATATTTAATCATGAAAATCTTTGCTTTTCGCTTTTCCTAGTAAAAGATGCATGCATCTAAGGCACGGGGTTCAACCGGGGAGGGGGGAATTTCATAGTTTTAAGGGGATGCGGTCAGACTTTTATTAAAGTTTTTATGATTAGAAAAAACTTTTTTTATTCAAACTGTGGTATTAATCAACATTTTCTATACTTTGGACTACTTTATACTTTCTAAAAACGCCTCTTTGGACATAATTTAAAATCTGAAATATTTCAGATTTTTATTTTTATTTTTATTATTATTATTACTATAAGTAACAGGCAAAGTCCGTGGCAGCAAATCTATCAGCATCAAATAAAAATAAATAATAATAAGTAAATAATTATACTTAAGTTTAGAATGTTTGTACAAATGAATAAAATCTTAATTTTATTATTATTTAGTAGTTTTTGTAATCTGTAAATTAATTCAGATCATTATTTGTATTTTTGTTCACTGTACTCTAAGAATAAAAAAAAAATGTGCTAGAAATTGCAAAAGATATTTGATTTCATGGAGCGCTTTCGACAAAGGTATGTAATTAGGTTACGTATCTCATTTTCGAACTCTTTTGTTAGTGCTCTCATTAAACCGTCTAATTATCAACAATTCACTCTAATATTGCTGAGCATGTTTAATTATATGCTATTATCGACCCTTCCAAGAACATTTTGAATATTTCAAGTGACATGCTGCGGAAAAATTTTGCGGAATAGTAGGACAGTAATTATTTAGAAAAAGTAATGAGAGATAAATTAATATAAATGAGCAGACTTCTGTAATTTTTCAAAAATATATATCTTATTTATTTATTTATTGTTTTTCTTCTCTTTTCGCAGGAGATCCTTGTCCGCAGCCGCAGCAACTCGTCAGCAGAGATCTGGAACCATGTGTTATGCTGAGTGGGTACGACTATTTCCATGGCAACGAAGTGACGTACATCTACTCCTGCATAGTGCTTGCATTCATACCCATTGGTAAGTTCATCGATTTACGCCCACTTTTCCAAGAATCAATATGAAGACGGTGATGAAGACGGTCTAATTCAAGAAATATTCCTTGAATTAGATTTTTCTCGCATATCAGGAATATTTTGTTGTTTTAATCATATGTATTATTTGGAGATAAAAATTAGCTATATAATTTTATTTCTTGGTGACTAATTCTGAGCACACATATTCTCGTTTACACATCACTATGAGTGCGATAAGCACCCCATAGTTTTTGGTAACATATCACAGTTTTCAGACAACGGACAACATAGAGAACAAAGCAATGGAACAGTACATCGTAGGGAGAGGAAGGCAGAGAAAAGGTGAGCTCGCAACCGGTACCGATACTCAATTATGACTAACTTATCGCTCTAAGCTCGACGTTATCAGCTCTAATGAAGTACTGGCAGAGCCAGATTTAGACATCATAAGGCCCTAAGCTATTGGAGATATGGAGCTCTTTATAATATATTTTAATACTATTTATACTATATTTAAATTTTGGGGGAGGGCTCTCAATAAAGTGGGGGCCCTAAGCTATAGCTTGTGTAGCTTATACGTAAATCCGGCCCTGAGTACTGCATTTATCGCCGCTTTGTAATAATCGTTGTTTGTCAGCGTGGCCGCACATTTTTGCAAAGCGTATTTATAGAATGGAATCCTTTGTAAAAATTTTGAACGGTGATTGGACAAGAGCTAACCGCATTGTAGGATTAAAAATCACATAATGCGGATTAATTTTCAAGTGACGCAGTTTAGATTCCAGGAAGGAGACGTAGCAAATTGTAACGAGGATTTTTAAAATTAATTGTTTATTTGTTTATTGGATTTTGGTTTTAGATGACAATAATTTTTTACTTCTTTTCAGGTATTTTCATTTTATTTTAAGCTGACTTTTCATTCCAAATTTTAGCAAAGAAAAAATTGTGGATATGAACATAATAATAATAAAAAAATTATATAATGATAATTTTTAGTATAATGCATTTCATTTGCGGCCAAAAGTTCAGCTCCAAAGCGTTTTCGAAATTTCGAAGGCGTACACCGGGACATTTCCTTTTACAAAGGAAATATACTACAGAATAAGTAGCCTCGTAATCATATTTTTTTTTTTTTTTTCAGTTTTAGAATAAATAAATTATAATTATTTGTAGGTATTATTTTCGGGCATTTGTGCAAGCAAAACAAATGTGGCTGCACCAAGCTTCTGTTTTTGTTGACATAAGGTATTAAATCATAAGGGTCAAGGTTTTTAACTCAACACATCTGACCCCGGATGAGGCGCTTCTCAGTTTTTGAGCGAAATTGTAATTCAAGTCGGAGCCTAAGATAAAATGAGCTCTGGTGTTTTGATTTTAAATTTCACTATTTTCATTAATTTGACTTATTGTTTATTAATTATGTATCAGTTTTTACTTTCTTTGTCTAATTTTAATTGCTCATTATTTTGTCTAATTTTAATTGCTCAGTATTGATTACGTTATTTCTGCTTTTCATAAAAACTCCGGCAGTCAGGGGTTACGATTACATTCACTAAAACTTAAAATATAATGAAACTCCGGCAGTCAGAGTTACGATTACATTCACTAAAACTTAAAATGTAATATACAGTTTTTAAGAGCCGAACGACGAATTTCATGCTAAGAAACTATAATGAGTAAGAAAAATTTGAAATTTCTGTTCAGGAAACGAATTTTTATTCCGAAGAAGCAGTAAATATGGTCAATCATGTTTTTCAATCCAGATACATAGCGCCCTCCGTTGAGCAAAATAAGAAGAGAGAAAATCAGTAAGAGAAATCCATATTCTTCATTAGTAAGCAATTAAAATCTTTTAACAGATATTATAATACATTTCTATTATATAATGTTTAAGATTTTTAAAGAAAAAGGAAAATGTTTCTATAAAAGAAGCAAAGAATACTTTTTATTTCTTTTCCTTTTTTAATTATTTAACATGCAAGTTGGTGTGAAATCCTCGCATTAGTTCAGAAGTGAAACCAAGATTTAATACGTAGAAAAAGCTGAATTTCTACCAATTGTATAATTAAAATAACTCTGGTGAATTCGGAGGAATGGAAAACTTATAAATGCTTACTTTAATTAAGTTTGATTAAAATGGTATTTGTAATTCAATAATTGTTATTAAAAACCTTTAATAAAGTTACAAACATTATTAAAACCAAATACCATTGAAATTTACATTTCAAAGTATCCGAGATTCTACTACTCAAAGAAATGATGTGGTATATCAGTACTCATTTGACCAAAAACTATTGTTATAAGTTACAATTAGCGAAATGAAACACAAATAGTTCTTTTTCCTCACAGTCTTGTATCATTCCCCTATCGATATTTTCATGTCTTAGTTTAAATCAGCGATTCCCAGCGGGGTCGGTATTGAGCCCTTTTGGGTCGATAACATTTTAAAGAAGGTAAATGATGACGGCCGAATTTTCGCTGGCAACTGATCATCTTGATCCAATTAATTACAAAAATAATAATAATAATAATAATAATAATAATAAAACTAAAAATTAAGAACAAAAGTAAAATCTGAAAGGTTTCAGAAATTAAATTACGTCCAAAGGGCGTTTTTTAACATTTTGTGTGTTACCTCTATTTATTCAATATTATATTCTTCGCACTTAAACTATAAAATTCAGTTCGAGAGCAATATTGCGAAGTAATTTTAAATTGAGCGAAACTTTAGAATTTCCGATACACAGTCTCACGCACTGGAGATAAAAATGTTTCTTTCCCTGCAACGTTGCCATTGCATTGCTCGCTTTGAAATCCTTGAGTTTGTTAATCAAAAACTCGTTAAGTTTTACAAAATATGAAATCAATAATAAAACAAATTCCATATTTCAAATTTGGGCTTCCAGATGCCCATATTCGCAGTACATTTACGTCATTTAAAATTTGATGGCTCTAGGTACCGTTGCTTTATCACAATGCGAGAAACATAAATACATTTATGCAGATTCTTCATTATTATTATATTCAAATATAGTGCAGGATTATACTATTTGGTGGCAACAGTTTGAAAAGTGAAACGGACAAGAGTGATTCGACGCAAAATCGCAAAACGAAAACAATTGTCTCTCAGCGGCAAAGCCCGTTTGGACTAATAATTAATTGTTTATTGATGTAGTACTACATCATGCTTAAGGAAGAAATTATATAAAATAAATGCAAGGGAAAAATACACTGAAATTATTTGATACATTTAAAAATCCACTAGACTTTTAAAACGTTATATAAATATATAAATATTTTAAAACGTTATTTATTTATTCGATTTTGCGTCGAATAAGTTCAATAAAATAATTGCAAAACGCAAGAACGCAAGCAAACATACCCCCTCCCCTTAAAAAAGAAAGAAAAAAAAACAAGAAACGGTTTTAACGATGTGATTTAAAAAATAAGTTAAATCATTTTGTGCTAAATATTAAAATAAAATTGCATCACTACATCAAGCTCGCAAATCACATTAATTAAAAGTGAACTTTTGTGCAATTAAAATCTGTGATTTTTCTTTCTGAAAACTTATATATCTTTGTAAAATTAAAAATTGTAATAATGCAAAAAACTAATAATGCATAAATCTAAACAGCAATTTTTCTCAAAACTTGTACTCACATTTTTAATCTAACTGCTATCTTCAGGCTATTTATATGCATTTGTTTGCACTATTATTATGTTGTATATTGTAAAAGGAAAATGTAAGCGGTCTTTGACGAAAACCATTCTTTGAAATGGTGCAATGCAAGAAAATGGTTAGGAATCCTTGCTCTGTATAATGGACATTCTTTTATCTCAATGGAAAAGTAATTAGCGTTATCATATAACAGTTTAGAAATTAATGCAGTAAATGGTCTCTGTAATGTCTAGTATACAGTAGAAAGCTATGTTTCCTGATACACGTATTCATTTTCCTGATATGTTTCCATGTAAGTATACAGATAACAAAAAATTGTTCTGGGATTCGAACTCTATATAGTGAACTGGCATTTCGTATAGCCTTGATTAATGGTAGCATGGTTTTAACGTTACTACAGTTGCTACTGTTTGCTTTAAAAAAATATTCAAGTATATTATAGTTAACATGCTCTTTTTTCTTCCAGTCTGTGCGGGCTTGGGTTATGGAGTTATCAAACTGCAAAACAGCAGAAGAAGGAAAATTAAACTGAGGCAAGAAATGATCATAGGAAAGCACTGTGAGAAACTTGGTAAGTGCGATCTATTTTCAGGAATTAAATAACGGTGCAGTTAATACAGAGATTTGTATGGCCAAATTTTGTGAATTATATACTCTGTGCATGATTGAAACGTATATAATTTTCGATATAAGAAGAAAGACCGAGACTACAAAAATATGTTATCAAAAAATTGTTAAACATATCGCAATGATGCGAATGTTCAAATGTCAATAAATGCCTAAAGTTTTCATTTTATTGCAATAGTTTTCTCTACCCACTATTGTAACTACTAACAGTTTGCCTTAGTGAATTCGACACAACTAGACTTTGAAAACTAGAATTCCTTTCTTTTCAAATCCTGTGAATTATTTAGTTATAAATGTCATGGCTTCTTCAAACCTTATTGTGTAGTGTCCTGAAGATTAGAGGAAAATCGTGAAGGTCAAATGAGCTAACCTCTGGATTACCTCTGAAGAACCTCTTCAGTCTTTACCCCAGTCTAACCTAGTTTAAGTCTTTAGAACTCTCAGTCTCAGAACTTTAGTCTAACATCTGAAGGAATTACTCAGTCTTTACCCCACACCTGTTAAAACATTTCTTTTCAATATGTTGCTTGAATCATTACGATATGTCCACTGTTTTCTAATATTTTTATAACCTGGCATTCTTCTTCAATGATCTGGCCCAATATTATGAATTTACCACTTTCATTTTAACAAAGCGTCACGCTACGAAACTTTTTCTTTAAAAAAGAGAGAAAATCAGTAGCAAAAAATTAATGCAAAATCACATTGTAATTAAAGTCCGGACAATTTTTCTTTTCTGTTACCTGATTCACTATATGATACGAACATTGACAGATATAGTAATTTATGAGATTTTTTAACACAAAATATGACGTCAAAGTATAAGATAGTAAACAAGAGTACCGTCACATGTTATTTCATAACTATAAAATTATAAACAGCTGATTGTAATTTGAAAGACTTCAAATAGTTTGTCTTCTTTAACAGAGTGTGGTCCCTTCGCCTAACTGATCACGCAGATCATGAGGTGAGGTACATTAAAACACGCTGCGATGGAATACGGGAAGTTGATTTGTAAATAAAGCTTGACGTAGAACGTAAAACTTGCTTAATTTGATTGCTGATATTCTGAATAACTTCACAAAAAATTTGATGGGGCCAGCACATGATCCATGTTAAGCCAAAATGGCGGAATAACAACGGACTTGATGTAAACTATCATCGGCGGTGGACTCTTTGTAAATAAAATCTAATTCTTATGAATCAGTGTTAATTATAAACACTATTCATTTTTTATTCTATTTTCCCATTTTCATTTCTCTTCATTTTATTCTCTCCATTCTGTTCTTTCCATCGTTTATTCCATTCTTTATAATGGATATTGATAACAATAGATGCTCTTGTAAACATCAGTTCTCATGCTTTGATTTAAAAACATTGCGTCGATCATAGTACATCATCTGGGCATATAATATTTCGGATTCTCGAATCAATGACGTAACAATCACAAAAATTTTAAAAGGATATCTTTATAATTTTGGACAAAGTATTGCCATATATTTTTATATTATACATATTTTCACTATACTATTCATAGTTTCTGTGTTATTTCTTTAAAAACAATAATTAACGATAACATTTGATGTCAACATCCTTTTATTTGAAAAATGAACATAAAATTGGGCACTAGGATATATATGCATTGAAAACTAATCCATTTAATTACTTTATAACGAGAGATCGTGATCGTGTACGTAATGAACTTATTGTCTCATTTAGCATAACTTTAGGAATACGTTTCATGCTTATAAATGTAATATGCTGTTCTCAATCACATACCTATTTTAAATAGCAAAATTTAAAAGTTTGGGAGTTTCTCATTATATACGTTTTTTACGAATGTCTCTTCAGAGCTTCAAGTAAAATATCACTTTCGGTTTATCAAAATTAGGCAAAATATAATATATTGCTGCCATTGATATAAAAGTCTTGAATAATAAAACTGAAAAGTTTAGGATTGTATTGTAATGTACTTTTGTATAAAAAAATCTTCCAAGAAAAATCACCGAAAATATTACATTCCTTATCTATATGTATGAATTAAACGAGAAGATATGGAAAATATTCAAAAATAGTTTTCAATAAGTTTAAACTAAATAGTTAATAGGTGCAGAAAAGGTTGACCTCATTCCCCCTTGAAAGTATGAAATCCCCCCCGGGGGAATTCCTCTCTAGTTGAGAACCCATGCGCTTGCGTAAATAGACCTTTATGGGCTTCAAGTGCAGTACTACTTTCGGTTGTCCAATTTTACCCAAAATCCAATCAATGCGCATGTAGCTTAAACACTAAAAATAGAAATTTTTGGAAGTTTCATATAAGAGTTATAGTAAACGAAAAAATAGTAATTCGCAGAGAGACAGACATCATTCTAAAAGTAGTAAAAACGTGTTGTGGAAATCTTAATTTGTTTGTCTTTTTCCATTTTCTATACCGTAGTGTGACTACTTACTGCTCTCATGCATATAAACCTTTTTAATTACACACAATTTTTAATTACAGTATTACCTGTCACTACTGAGCCCTAAAACAATGTTACCGATATTACGGAATGTCATAAATATCAGTCGATAATAAACATCTTTCGAGAAAATGGATGCATTCTCATTTCCAAATCAATTTATGCAATGTAGCAATTAATGCATGTACTACAGGGCATATAACTAATGTCCTTTTTTTTTTTTTCATCTAACTGTAGAATTTAACTTTATTGCATTTTCAGCAAATTACTGCCTAATTATGCATGTTTGGTGCGACCAGTTTTAGCGTTGAAAATATTTTGAATTCCTTGTCTAATTCCTAAATCGCTGTCTACCAGTAATTTGCGCAGTCTTCTCTCATAAAAGCAGGACAGGATTAAGGGATACAAATTCACCAAAACTTTGTTCCAAAGAATTTAAGGCGATAATGAAGACACGTTTTTTGAAGCAATGGTGTTCGGAATAGGCAGCATGCTTCGAATGCCAGCTAGATTCGAGGTCAAGTCGTTAAAACGATCTTAGCTATCCTCATTGCGTTTGTCCTTCATTTTCGCGCTTCTTTTGAAAAATGTGTTTGACGGCTGTCAGCTGCTTATATTCAAATATTCACCAGCTGTATTCAGTTATGTAACCATCATTCCTTGCAATAATGTACGGTTGGTGAAATAAAAGACGACAACTTTCTTCTGAAGGAATCGAGAAGATTAATCCGCTTCCTTTTCTTTTGCCGTCAGTCGAAAAATAAGTTGAATGAAGGACTGGTGTAAAATGTTTGTGAAAAATAGTCCAAATAGCTCGTGAAAATTATTTGAGAGAAGGACTCTTGTTTTCGTTATATAATGGAAACAGTTGATTATATAGTGGTAGTTGTTCGGAAAATAATCTTTTGGATATTTTTAAGAGCTTAGAAATAATCTTCAGAGCATTTCTTCCTGTTTGACACACAAAATAACACATAAAATAAAAAAGAAAAATGATTGCTTTTTCTTACTCATAATTTATTGAACTTGAATCAAAAGCTTCAGAAACTCGGAATTTACAACGTCTGTGTGAACGATTTTTGCACTAATATTCTATATCTAGACTGACTATATTATGAGCTATATTTTTTAGTTTCCGCTTCTATATATACCCAAACATTTCTAATCTCGCTGTTAGTATTAGTCTTATTCTGCCTCGGATTTGCAGCTTGTAAAGTTTTACTTTTATGATTGTGTTCCCGATAACACACAGGAATATTTACTGAAAGAGCCAGAGCTTATCGATGTGGCTTGTTCTTAATGCATGTAATTCCAGCCTTAAAAATCTACTGTAGTTAAATTTCATAATGTAACGTTTTAAAGCGTAGCGATAATAGCAAACAATGTAGTTTAGTAATAGTGTAATTAAAATAACATTATTTTATAGTAATTAATATGTTTTCAAATAATTACGCGATATTCAATAATTTTCCGCTTCTATTTATAGAAGTTTTTTTTTCTTTACTTTCCCTACCCATTGAAATTCAAATTAAAAATTTCAGAAAACTTAACTCTTAAACCAATTTATGTATATATATAGCATAAACTTTTTTTTTAAATAATTTCTCAATTACAGAAAAATAGTCTTTTCCCAAACCTATACTGTCTGCCTGTAATGCGCTACTGAAATGATCACCATACATGTTAATTTTCTAATTATATTTTTCGACTAACAATATTTATAAACTTTTCATTCAGATGTAAAAGAGTGGCTTCACAACAATCACAAGCGCTGTGTTAAAGTAAAGATAGGACCAGATGATTCTATCTGCACCCTAAATCGAAAAGGGGAAGTGCTTCGGAAAGTGGACTTTCAATCTTCGACTAATGTCGTCGTCGAAGTTACCGAAGATCTCAACAAAAAGCCCATGGTTCTAGTACGATCACCTAGGGATCATGACCTGGTAAGTTATTTAATGGCAAGGAGCTCATTAAAATCCATTACGCTCTGCTAAAAGGAAAACTCTAAGCCACAAATTATTAAACTGAGATGGTTGTCAAGTTTCGCATATCATGTTGATCAAGTTATCGAACAGCAATTGAGCTTTAAAAGATCTAACTGACTAGCAAATTAGTCGGTTTACCATCATTTATAATTAGGCTGTGAGAATATATTTGATTTGTCAATTTTTTTATCATTTTTCAACGCCTTGTCTCCCCTCCCCCAATAATGAATATTATGGTAATAGCTGTCCATGAAATGGCAATCATCTGTTACACTAGCAAATGCCGAGAAAATTTTCTTAAGCGAATTACGAATTTAGGTAGTTATTGCTCAATTAAATATTTATCCTCTTCTTAAAACCAAATTAAATACTTAAATAATTCTTGAAGTCATGTTTTATTACTTCTTCGCTAGCGGATTAAAATTTGGTACATCGTGTTGCCTGAGTGATGGAATTTAAATAAATTACTCTGACAACTTCAGATATGAATCTTCAACCTGGGCATCAATTTTCTATAGGTTCCTCTTGCTTCGTGGGTTTGTCTTTGACGTTGTAAGAACTAAAATAACTTACTTGACCATAGAAACCTCTCATCCACACTTTACTTGGCTTTCAAGCTTGGCTTACATCTGCGCGCATATTGTCTTCTCGATGGCGCATCAGAATTCCTATGCGAATATTCTTTAAAGTATGGATTCTCTATATTTATGTTATCGAAGAATTTACCGTATTCATCACAATATCAGAGGCAACTTCATGCAGCAAGAATACACGCGAATCCTAGACTGAAAATCTAAAATGAAAGACTTTAGTGAAATTTACGGAAACCTGCAGCGATCTAGCTAGTAAGAAATTTCAGGTTTCATTCATAAAAAAATCGTAATGTTTCCTAATATAGGATTTGAACCCGTGATTTGAATGTCTCAAGATTAAAAGCCTCGTGATTTTTTAACTAATATACTTTTATTTAATAAAATGATGCTCTTCTTATGATGTTGATTTAGAAAAATTAATATTTTAATGATTAAAAAAGCCTGAGATGTATTTATATCGATATGCAGTCTCCGCTTGTAGTGAGTAGAAGTTTTCGTAATATTCATATTTTACTAGTTTTCTGTTCTGCGAGCATGCCACAGATAGCTGACAATTAGGAAATTCGAAATGCCTGTGATACTTAGCCTGATGATATAATTTCGAATATATTACTTTTCTGTCTGAAATGAAGAGGGAGAGGGAACTGCTGATTTCAGTTCTTCGCGTAACATCATTCTTTGCTAATAATCGTGTCGTAACTCACCCAGTCAAAGTCATGAAAAGGAAAGTGATGAAAATCCTTCCAACGTGTTTCACTTATTGTGAAACAGCATTTGACGGCTTTGCTATAAGGAGATTTCAGATGCCTAGTCAGTTAGTTCCCAGCTGGATACACAGCCCTGGAGCTATGATTACGATATCATCAAGAAATGAAAAACAATGATGTAATGTTAGGTGTGGAAAAGAAATAACAGCTGTGAATTACGATCCTATAGTCAAGATTTAGGCTCATTACGCGTATTAAGAATGATCTTCTCATTACTGAGGTAAAACATTTAGTAATGAAGAACTCAGAATAAAGCATTTTTGATTTCAACCTGATGCATTCAAAATTACTTATTAATGAGTTATTTACCCAACAGAATCTATTAATTAATCTAATACCAAAATGCTAATTATTATTTAAATAAAACCGTGACTAATTTAGTTCCATAATTTTACATTTTAAAAATAATTTCTACCTAATTATTCTGATTTTAAATTTAATACATTGCAATTTTCGAATATAATACATTTAATTTAAATTAGTTAAACCGTAAAATAATAAATTAGGCTACTTTTTCTATATTACTGTCATTAATAGCTGCTTCAAATTGTGTTTTGTGTTTCAAGGATATTTTCTATTCTTTGCTGAAACAATATCTCTAGACAGCCAGACAATCATAAATAAAATAAAATTATGATTATATTCAAATTTTATTTGCTCAAAATTTATGGCATGAATTATTCTCCATTGTTTAATTTAACTTAATGATGTGTACATATCTGCAAGGTTAAAGGAAAATTGTTAAACCATGTCCTGAAATTGAAAGCGTTACATAAAAGAACGTAAAATTTATAAATTTCTTTCATGCAGTTCTCGAATTATAAGCATTTTTCTTGATTGTATCAATGATATAAACGTTAATAATATTGTTGAAATGTATGTGTATAGTTTTTATGTCACAAAACTTGCTATAAGCAATGCTGTATTGTACTTTAAAACAAAATCAAACAAAAAACTTATGCCGTATGGGATGGCAATAGTTTTCAGAACTACCAATTTGAATTATTGGTTTTCTAAGTCACTTGACTGATGAAGAAGTTAACTGCGATTTGTTGTCCCAACAAAACATGATGCGAAAGAAGGAAACGTATGTTAGGTACGTTCTAATATTCTAATGCAAATTTCAGAGTTTACATTTTGATGTATTCGGTGATGGATGAGGCCGGTGAAAAATGAAAGTGCTAACGTGTTCTTCATTTAACACAATGTTATTACAAAGAGCTTATAAGTCTGTCTCGTCCAATGACTGTTACAATCACATTTAAAAAACAGTTCAGAGAACATTTTCTTAAATAGTAGCTTCTTTTAGCACTTTCAAAAGTATCTGTTTTCTTTTTAGGTACTTCAATTTAGCAATGAGCCATCTCGCAAGAAGTTCTTGAGCAAGCTGGAGTCGTTCCTCACCAGCAGTAAGAAAAGTTTGGATATTCTTCCCACATACCGAGATGTCATGCTGGCGAATGCAGAGACCAAAGAAAAAAGGCAGAAGAGACTAGAACATTTCTTCCGAGAAGCATATGCTTTGGTATTTGTATTTTCTTACTCGTGATAAGAAACTGGATATTACAATGAAAATTGCTGTTGTTATTTAGGCATCCTGCTAGTCTTTTTTTAATTGTTTCACTCTAGATGTACTTAAATGCTAAATATGTATTCTCAACTTTATATAAAATAGTACTTAAATGACATCCTAAGAAACTAGCTAAGAAAGGAACAGTTATTCTAATCGATTTTTCCTACACTATTGTGTACAATGACATTAAACGTTAAATTTTAATTGTTCTTGCATAGATTATTTCATCTAAGATCGCAAAATTTATTGATATAATGTATTCGTCAGTAAACACTTAACAGATGGTATTGGTTTCGAACTTAAATTGAATTACCATCACAATATATAGTACAGTATTTACTCGATATATGTTGGTACTTTCATGATGGTAATATGGGACATATGACGTATGATAATGAATCAAACTGGCGGCTTTGAGGACGTTGAAAGACCTCCTGTAGGAAGGAAAATCATTTGTGCCAGAAGTCCTTCGTCAAGAATGCACAGCAACGTGTGAAGTAATATTCACAGACACATTGACCAATGTTGTTCAAATAACTGCTAATATATAATAATAATAATAATAATAATAATTAGTTTTATTTCGAGCATGTCTTCCTGATGTAACGATAGCAGACTCAGTGAGTATTCGAGAGGTCCAGAGTTACAGTCCCGGCGAGGGCATGGCACATTTTTCACGTTCCCAGCACCAAAAAATCTTAATGGTCTACATCTACAGTTTGATCGATCATTAAATCTTAATTAATCTGCTTTTAATAGTCAATTAGGCATCCCTCGGAGTACTGAAATTCTGGTAATTTCTAAAAATTTGGTTATCTTTAGACTCTAGTTTCTCCTGTAAAATTGAGGAAGTTTTAATTTATGATCACTTAGGTGCATAATCGTAATTTAACATAACGTAAGTTTCGATTACCCTCAAATTTTAATTAAATTTTACCGGTCTATCAATGTTTCTTAAAATTTATTTTGAGTTGTACCGAAATAAAATATTTGTCAGAAAAAAAAAAAAAAAAAAAAAAAAAAGATCCATCTAAAAGAGAATTATGGCTGCACTTTATAATGGTTGTATAATAATGCATTACTATAAAATAATCCAGCAATAAAATGAAATAAAGCCAGTTTAACTTCAGCTGGTTTAAATTTTTTTGGAGCCATGACTAAGCAGATTATTATTATATTTTAATCAAAGAAAATCGTTTGCAATAATAATACAACAGCAGTAGTCAAAAGGCTAAAGCCATTCTCAAAATATACTCATTTTTTCAGACTTTCGGTCTTCGACCAGGTGAGAAGAGGCACTTGGAAGACGTAAGCAGCGACGTCATCATGGTCATGAGAACTTCCCTATCAAAGAAAGAGTTTGCTGAAGCCTTGGGTATGAGGCCAGAATCTTTATTCGTGAAGCAAATGTTCAATTGCGTGGACAAAGATAAGGATGGAAGAATTAGTTTTCAAGAATTTCTGGATACGGTTGTGCTCTTTTCAAGAGGTCGGTTGCCTTTATATTTACAGTTTATAAAAATTTTCAAAGAATTTTGGCGCCTTTATATGCACCATAATTCACAAACACTACAGTTATTGATATGTTAAGACTTTTATATAGCAGTGGTCTTTAAATCGTAAATGTAAAGTGATAAAAAATACCTAAAAAAAGGCACTTTTCAAGACTTAAAAAAAAAATCTGATGTGTGCACCACATGACTTCCTTGTACGTAATATTAAATTATACGCATTTTTCTTGAATTTCATTTAAACTTATTGAATTAAATTTACTTCGTCGATAGCGCATAAACCACAATAGAATAAATGCACTCTGTAAAATTCACTATATTTGTTTACCAAGGCGACATTCTCTAGGTTCACTTCACAGCGTTATATTTCATTCATTTTTTAACTCAGAATGCACAAAATTTATATCATCTTAAGAATTATCTAATCATTGCCACATGTTCTATTCAAATACTTTAATAAATCTAAAAAGATGCATAAAAGAAATTAAGCAAACAACAACCAAAAAAAAAAAAAAAAAAAAAAGAAAGAAAAAAGAAAAAGAAAGAAAAGAAAAAGAAGGAAACAGCAGTTTTTTGCAGACAATTCAATATTTTTCATTCAATTATTTCAGATTTCACTTCGCGACAAGGCAAAAATACATAAAAACTCAAGATATCTGCATTGAAAATTATGAAGTATATCTTAAACACTTACTTCCTCGAATAAATTCCAGAATAGATTAAGCATGATTTAATTCGCAATAATAAAAGAAGGCGTTATCTTTGTTATTGCGAAGCTTACTTTCTCTAGATTGGAAAAAAATATACTAATTTGCTGCTTCAAATGTAAACAAACAGGGCCACCACGGCAAAAATAATTAGGCTTAGCCGCACTTAAATAACTTTTAAATTATTGATAATTCTAAAAATATTGCATGCAGATTTAGACATAAAAAGCTTAACCGGAAGATATGAACAATATAATTTAATCATTTTTAAAGCAAAAAATGCACAATTTACAAACATAAAGGAATAAAGAAACTGAGATTACTGAGCCGAGTAACAGAGTGGCTATCCACTCTATATTACTTGTACGAAGTAAAAAGGAAATATTGTAATCGCGAAAATTTTCAGGTATCATATTTCAACGAAAATATCCGTTTTCGCCGCTATCGAATGCAATTTAACGATGTTTTTACGTGACATCTGTACATAAGGACAGAATAAAGGATTCTTTTCTCCAAAAAAATTATAAAACTGATTTAAAATGAATTCTGAAAATAACGTTTCGTGGCGTTTGTGCGTACGCACATACGTATCTCGCATAACTCATAAACGGGTAGCCTCAGAAAGTTGAAATTTTATATGGGATTGCTATAATATATATATATGCGGCCGATTGCAACCATAATATGTCATGTGTCACATAAAACATATGTTTACATATGTCACATAAAAACATCGTTAAATTGCATTCGATAGCGGTGAAATGGATATTTTCGTTGAAATATGATACCTGAAATTTTTTGCGATTACAATACTTCCTTTTTACTTCGTACAAGGAAGTAAAAATGGATCTCAAATTACTAAATCCTTCTGAATATATTTCTTAAATTGTCCTCTGCAATATAATATTATCATTTCTAACTAAGGTACATACTAGATCAAGGGTCGGTTTATAAAAGAAGAGGCCCATCTTGCCTGAATTTTTGGGAGTCCATCTTCTTGACAGACAAAATAGGTTTACTATTAAAAAAAAAAAAAAAAAAAAAAAAAAAAAAAAAAAAGAATGATTTAGAGGCTCTTTGGAACGTCGAACTATTCGCGACCTCATAAATCTGCCTCTGGTTTAAATATATAATCATTATTTGAATTATTTTGTATTTTGATATTGCGTGAATGCGAACGAAACTCAGTTACGAATGTTTTCCATGATTGGCAGTATAACTCTCTAAATCGAATTTATTCTTTAAATCAATGGATATTGAAACATATAGAGTTACACAATGAGAAACAAAAATTGTGCATTTACTTCATTATGAAAATCCCAATAATAAAAGAAATATGCATAGTATAAAAAGTATAATAATGTCTTTTTAAAAACAGATAATTTTCTTTGATAAACAAGTATTAAGAAAAACATTTTGGTGCAAAATCCCCCCCCTTCAAAAAATTATTCTGGAGTAGATTTTTGAGTCACCGATGGTATTAACATTCCTTTTCGTCAGGAGAAAGCATATTCAGCAAATTTGTTTCTACTTCTCTACTTTGACAGAGATTTGTTATCTGCTAAAGCAATAAATAATTTTTCAATTTAATATAAATATTGCAGCATGATTAAGTCACAAAAAATTCAGTGGCTGTAGTGCCTATGATGGCCTGACATGGCTTCGAATTTTATCCTCGTTTCTACGTGGCAAATGTAGCTAAACTTCCTTATACGACAGTTCAGGCCAAAATAATTTCAAAATCAGGTGGAAATTAATTAAATATATTTAAAAAATTTAAAGATAAGAAAAGTAAAGACAAAAATTTTAAGCATTATTGAGTGCTGAACCATGAATACAACCAGTTTTAGTAGATGAACTGAGGGAATCACGATAATAATGAGAACTTAAAAATTTGCTATATATGTGACAATGCTTCAACTGAAGAGTATATTTGAAATGCAAGTAAAATTAATAATAATTGTTATTTATCATGTTTTACATTAATTAATGAAATTTAAAAATTCATGTTAACATCGTTTAATTTTATAAAAATGCGATTTTAGATGTATAGAACGTATTTCTACATTTATATTATGCAATTATTCTTTTACTAGATTTTTTATGCTTTAACAATAAAAACGTAACACTGGAGTAAAGCGAGATCTGGCTGTACCTGAGTGCAGCCAAGCTTTGTAGGAGGCCTTTGTGTGCTTAAGTACATCGCTTGTTATTTTCCTGTGACTGGTGGCAAGAGACGAAGGCTAAAAGATTTTCGACTCTCAGTCAAAATTAAAGTAGCAAGTCTGATAATTGCAGACGCTGGGGTATACAATCTTAACCCTTAATAACAATCGAGTACTACTTTCAGTTATTATCATCAGAAGGAAATTTAAAAAAAAACTTTCATTCAATCAATCACTTGCTTTCGAATGAAAAATTATGCAGTATTTTCTATGAAGCTTTTCTATACGCAGAACTTTCTCACAAGTAGTTAGTAGATCAAGTAATGGTGTCTTGCATTTTAAAGTGATAGCACATCAAACGTTCGTGTTGCCACATAGCAATTTACTTCATAATTCCATTTTTTTACATAGTAACCGTATGTTTTCTCATGATAGGTAAGACGGAAGACAAACTCCGCATCGTGTTTGACATGTGCGATGATGATGGCAATGGCGTCATCGATAAGCAAGAATTGACGAAGATGCTCCGCTCTTTGGTCGACATTGCGAAGACCAATTCCATGGATGAAGCTCAAGTCATGGAACTCATTCATGGAATGTTTGCCGCTTCGGGACTTCACGACAAGGAAGAGCTTAACTACGATGACTTCAAACTGATGATGAAAGAATACAAAGGCGATTTTATAGCAATTGGACTGGACTGCAAAGGTAACTTGAAATGCCAAAGAAATTCATTCGTAATGATTCGCCACTCTGTTATAAATAAATGTGTAACTTTAATATTCCCAAGCCTTACCACACTTTTCTAAAACTCTTTTGAACACTGATTTTTTACATTTAATTTTCCTAGCTTTTGTAATTCTTGCCATTGGAAGTATGTGTTTGTTTATAATCCGAAAAAAAATCCATTTTTTCGCATACGAATTTCAGTTCATGCAAGAATTTAGAAGTTCATAAAAATTGTGATTTTAAAATAAAATCTAATTTCTCAAACCTCAAATATATTATTGCAGGTCAACAGATTATTTATATCTCCTGAATAATCAGGAAAATCAGGTCAAAGGAAAAGGTAAGCTTATTTTTACAAATAACTAAACCAGCTGAGATTATGAAGTATTTCCTCCCTTCTTTCCACGTGTCTTCGTGGTGTAACTGGATAGTATGCCCAGTGTGTTATCAGGAGTAGAGTTCGAATTCCGGTGAGGTCATTGCGGATTTCTTCAGTTTCCTGACATCGAAGAATTCTGAAAGAATCTACGAGTAGTGCCCATTCCCAGTCGCCCTTTAAAAGGAAGAGTATATACAACGTATTTTCTCCCGGCGGGGCACTGCACATTTTTCACGTCTTCTGCATCAATAAACCTAATGACTTTACAAATAGCTCACTCAGAATTTTAAGATATTGTTCAAAGTCTTTTTAACAAGAAATGAATATCACACATTCTATCTTAAAAATTCATAATAACAGTGATAAAAACATCCATAATTTCTGAATAAAAGACAAACAACTGCTATTGATTCATTGAGCAACAGATAAAAATCATTGAGTACAAAAATCATTGAGTAACTCAAATTATTTATATACATTTAACTCTTTCCGGCACGCTAGCTTTTAAAGTTGGAATTTAGATTAAAAAAAAAAGATAGGCCTAGAGGAGTACACAAGTAAAATTTTGTGAAGATAGCACTTATCTTTTAATTCTGTGTTGTGCCCAAAGTGGGCACACTGATTGAATAGAGCTTCGAAAAGAGTGCTGAAACGAGCATTGTTGTCAATGAACTGACCGATGAGATGCAAATAAACAAAGAATACAGACTCTCAGTTGTTCTAGATTATCAGTGAGCCCGGTCTGGGCACACCTAGGGTTCGCCGTTTGATTTTAGGCAAGATTTCAAGGTAAAAATTTAAAACTAATATAGAATAAGAAGATTAGCATACAGCCAAAAAAATAACATAGAAATTTCTTTTCAAACAATTCCCTTTATACCTTAAAAAATATGGAAGGTTTCTTTGAAAAATGAGAGTCTTAAAACTAAACATGGCTAAAATATATGGATTGTTTTGTGTTGACCTGCCATCTACTATAAATAAAGAAGATTCAGAGTATAATAACCTATAAATCCTTTTTCATTTAATTTTTGTGTGCGTACAGAAGGAATTTTTTTTAAATTCAGTATCCGCAAAGGGTTAAGGAATGTTCTTGCCAAAGCAGAGGAGGCGAAGGACAATTGCATCCTTAGAATATTCTAGAAAAATATTCCTTAGGCTTTCTAAATTATTAAAATATTTTTGACACCAAAAAAAGGGTACTCATTCGTTCTATTCAAGCTATTTATACAGTCTGACTCATAAATACTATATATTTCACACAGACTTACAAATATTGTATCATAAACCCATTACACGGATAAAAAATGTACAATAAATGCCCGCAAATTTAAATTTAGTCAAAATTGTGCAAAGATATAACTTAAATGCAATAAAACAAAATAAATAAAAAAAAAAATACTCAGTGACATTAAATAAATAAAAACTAATGTACAAATGAAAATAAATGTACTCAAATACTATATGTAAATTTATAGTAATACTAAGTGTAAATAAAACGTAAGAAAGATTTTGTATGATAATTTTCTTTTCTCTTTCATATTTACTTTCAGATTCTTTTTAAATGCACTGAAATTAATCGCTAAATAGTTTTGTGACCAATAACAGATGGTTTAATGTTGTTTCTTTCTGCTTGCAGGGGCTAAGCAAAACTTTCTAGATACGTCAACTAATGTTGCGAGGTAAGAAATCACATAAATATTCTACTCATTAAATTTTCTTTTCTTTTTCGGACTGCTTGAGGATCTGCCAATTTATGTTCTTAGTGCTGATGGTTCCCTGTTTTCTGTATTTTAGAATGACAAGTTTTCAGATTAGTCGACCTCCCGAAGATCCTCCTGGGTACTGGAAGAAAAAATGGAACCACTTGGCTACTTTCTTAGAAGAATACAGACAACATATCTTTTATTTATTCGTATTCTACGTCATTACTTGCGTCTTATTTTTAGAACGATTTGTCTGTGAGTACATCTAAAATCTTATTTTACTTTAAATCTTGTACTTTATGTTTACTAATCAAATATTATTCGATTCAACTCAATATCTTTCTACGCTGAAATGTTTTTCTTTAACATTAGAGTGAAATTACAAATGATTGGTTTTAGAAAAATTATGTGACTAGAACCAAATATTATGCTAAGTTGTTTTAAGTTATGATTGAAAGTTTAATGGAAACGAATGCTATTCCAAATTGGTCTCAATTAGGTAACTTGCAACACTTCGAAAAATTTAATCAGAGAAGGATTTTTTAAAAAGTTATTGAATGTTGCTTTTCAGAAACGTTATTGAGTAAAAATATGTGAATACATTAAAAAAGGTTATTTCCAACGAAAGTTATTGAGTAAAACTAAAGGTATTAAATGCTGCTTCCAGGAAAAGGTAATGATTACAAATATGTAATTGTAACCAAATTTCTAATTGAAAATGTATGCAAATTCTTTTCTCTGATAATGACAGGAATTTATGTTTTGGTATACCATTTTACTCCTATACTTCCTCTCAGTATTAATTTTAACACAAGCACTTTTAAAGTGTAATATAGAACTCTGATTCGTTAACATATTCCCTCTTACTCCCTAAATTCATGGAGTGAACATCTATACAAAATGAACTAGCTCCCTGAAATTTCTGTGTGTGTTGTTTCTTGTACACGAATTCCGAGGCCATTCATTGAACAGTACACAATTCTAGTCAAGAAATATTTATCCTTCCTTCTGGTGGACATGTAGAGAAGGAAAGAAAAATATCATAGATTATAAAGATACAACTCTCAAAAATTTAATCCTTGGAAAACAAGGAGATCGGAAAATACATATCTTTACACTCGACAGGAGTAGATACAAAATATCGAAGAGATGGTTTGTCCAAAATATCGAACGTTGCTCATGATATTTTGCCTGAGTTCATATATCCTCATAAATCATATTACATATTAATATATTTAATGTGTTCTTTTCCGAAAAAAATAAAGTAGTTGCAACAGTGGAATGACAACTTATTGCCCTTCTTTCTGCGGTCCACATTATAATAGATGGTATGGGTACTGAAGATACATTCAGTTGTTCTCTCATTCTTTGCATCCCATTAATATTTATTGTTGTAAGCTTTTATCGGTAATTTGAGTCTTCAGATTTAAATTAGGAAGGTTACTTTTTTTAACCATTGTCCAAGGTACTGTTAACAACATACTGTACAACAATAAAATATATTGAAGTAATAATTGATAATATACCTAATTCATATGCGATTTTAAGTCACATAAGCTTTTCTTTTAGCATATCTCTCAGAACTCATTTATGCCAATTACTTACCTTTCTCTATTTTTGAATAGTAAAATTAAAGAAAATACGAAAACGATTAACATATTTTTTAATTGCCACTTTTATTTTCTAAATTATTTATTTACCTACTATGACTGCTAAAGTTTCTGTGTTGTTTATTTTGAATGTTATTGCAAAAAAAAATGGAATTTAATGATGCGTTCTTTACAGTTTACTCCTATTTTGCGGAGCACACTGATCTGCGTCATGTGATGGGACTTGGGATTGCTGTAACGAGAGGATCAGCGGCTGCACTCTCCTTCTGCTACTCCTTGCTTCTACTAACTATGTGCAGGAACCTCATCACGAAGCTGCGAGAGCTGCCTATTCATCAGTATATTCCCTTGGACTCCCATGTCCAGTTCCACAAGGTAGTGGCCCTGACAGCTCTTTTCTTTTCAAGTGAGTATCTGTTTGTTTCAGTGATTCAAACAGTATAGTTCGCTAATCTATTACTGAAGCAAACTTTAAATCAGAAATACTGAAAGATCGCCTGTAGCACCTAAACGGCATCATTTCGTCTCTCATAGAAGAAAGCAATAGCTACTAAAGTTTTCTATTTCTTGCCGCCCCCCCCCGCTCTTTGCAATGTATCAGACTCTATTCTCTAGTAACAGTGCTTTTATTCAAATGATGCCTTACAAATAAAATTGAAAATAAAGTACTTTTAGATATATAAAACTTAAACACAAATTTAAGACTTAAAAATTCCTCGAGCTATGATTCCAGATAATTTTAGTTTTCTATGCTGGTTGTCGCCTTAGAGAACGTAACTCTTGGTGTTAACTGTTATTTAAATAAGTTTCCACTCATACTATATTTTTCAGAATGGTCATATTAGAGAAATGTTTATTGTGAAAGGTTAGCTGTAGGGTAATTTTGCGTAAGTCGTATCCCTTAAGAAAAAAAAATCTGATGCGTACACCACATGACTTCTTTGTACGAAATATTAAATTATACGCATTTTTTCTTGCATTTTGTCTAAACTCATTGGATTTAATTATATCTACCTCCCCGCATAAACCACAATAGAATAAGTGCATTCTTTAAAATTCACTCTATTTGTTTACCATAGCGACACTCTGGCGCTAGGTTCACTTAACAGTATTATATTTCGTTCATATTATAACTCAGAATGCACAAAATTTGTATCATTTAAAGAATTATCTAATCGTTGCCACATGTTCTATTCAAGTACTATAATAAATCTAGAACGATGTATAAAAGAAATTAAGCAAACAAAATAAAAAAAGAAACAGTTTTTCACAGACGATTTAATATTTCTCATTCAATTAATTCAGTTCTCACTTCGCGACAAGGCAAAAATACATAAAAACTCAAAATATCTCTACTAAAAATTACTAATTATTAAAAATTAAATTATTAAAAATTAAGTAAATCTTAAACACTTATTTCCTCGAAAAAATTCCAGAGAGGATTAAGTATGATTTAAATCGCAATAATAAATAAGGCGTTTATCTTTGTTGTTGCGAAGCTACGTTTCTCTAGATTGGCAACAAATTCACTTCTCAGCTGTTTCAAATGTAAACAAGCAATGGCCGCCATCAAAACAGGCTTAGCGACACTTAAACAACTTTTAAATTGTTGATAATTCTAAGCATATTGCGTACAGATTTACTAAAGGCATAAAACCCTTAACCGGAAGATAAAAACAACATAATTCAATCATTTTTAAAGAAAAAAATTTACAATTTACAAACATATAAGAGTAAAGAAACTGAGATTACTGAGCCGGGTAACAGAGTGGATATATTTATAAATATATTTATATATGTTTAGCATGGCCGATTGAAACCAAAATACGAGGTGCACATCTACATGTTATACTAGTCCTATATACAAAATTTCAACGTTCTGAGGCTACTCATTTTTGAGTTATGCGAGATACGTACGTGCGTACGAACGCACGTACGTATATACGTTCGTACAGACGCCACGAAAAATTCTCTTCAGAATTCATTTTAAAGCAGTTTTTTAGTTTTTTTTTTTTTTTTTTGGGGAGGAAAAGAGTCTTTTATTCTGTCCTTACGTACAGATATCACGCAAAAACATCGTTAAATTGCATTCGAAAGCGGTCAAAGTGGATATTTTTGTTGAAATATGCTGCCTGAAGCTTTTCGCGATTACAATACTTCCTTTTTACTTCGTACAAGGAAGTAATAGGTTTAAATGGTAAGATCTATGAAAAAAATAATAATTATGTGTTGTAATATTTTGTTTTGTTGTTGCTGATATTTTCTCCAATAAAATTCCGTCTAATATTAGTCTAATATCTTGGATAAAATAAATAACATTTCTGAACAGGAACTTAATACGACTTAGACAACGAGTAGTCTAAGTCGTACTACGTTTAAAATTAGGCAATCATAATAAAACTTTCTTTTTCTCAATTATTTTATTTATACAACTAATTGCAGCATTGATCATAAAGATAATTTTTCATTTTCTTGTCAACTCCAGCATATAAGTGGTACCCATCCTTTGCATTTTAGGCACTGAATAATATTCTCTTTGCGGTCTTTCTCACAAATATAACAGGGAGACGAACACGGCGTGAAGCAATAAGGTTAACCTAAAGAATAAAACTCGTTTTTCCGAAATAGGCGCAGTTGGCGTAATATTACGCCTACTACTTAAAAGTACGACTTAAGCTCTGGTAAGACACGTAATCTTACACAATATATACTTGTCATTTATTAATATATAGTGTTATTACATTTATGAAATATAAATAAGGAGGAATTCTTGTTTTTTCTACGCTTTCGTAAGACCTGCGAGTAACTTTCTACCTCTTTTTATCACGTGATTTCAACAGCTTTTTCATTGATTTCTATCGTGAGCTTTTAATTATTTACAATTTGAATTAAGTTAAGCAAATCATTCTTGAAACTATGAAATTGTTCCGTTAGGAGGCTGAAATTCCTCCTGCCTAATGCCTTGGTGGCACATGTTCCATACCAAACATGGAACAGAAATATAAAATATCGAACATTGATCATGACAATTTGTCTAATAAATTTATATATCTTCATCAGTCCAGCCTATCAGTCTGACGTAACGAAGATGCCGCGTTCTATATCTGGTGGCAGTGCTGTTTATTTTGCAGTGGTTCTAGTCCATTGTCATTCCCATTTCATTTCTAAGTCGCAATGTATTTGATGAGTATTGTGCAGATTTTCAGTAAATATATGAAAAATCATTTAACTCGGAACCATCTTGTGGGGCACCTCTCAAGCTGGTGTATATGACGGTGTACTGTCATTAGGCTTATTGTTGCTGGAGACGTGAAAAATAAGCATTGCCTCGCCTGGGCTCGAACCTAGACCTCTGAATACGCGCCGAGTGTACCATAAGACCTTTGCACAAAATGTGCTTTCTGGAAGAAGAGAGTACATTTCGTTACCTTATATACTTCCCTTTTTAAAGGGCAAATGGGGATTAGAGGACCCAATCGCCAAATCCTGGTGATTGCGAATTATTGTCCACCGCCTTTTAGTTCGTGTGCCACTATATGGTCTTTAGTTTTTTTAATGCTGGAGACGTAAAGAATGTGCAATGGTCCCGCCAGAACTCAAACATGGACCTCTCGAATACGCACCAAGTGTGCAACCGTTACACCATAAAGGCATGCTGGAAGAAAGGAGAAAATACCTTATAACCGCTTCATTTATTTCTTTGTTGAAATGGCGTGGCCTGTCATGACCATAAGACCAACTTGTTTGGTTAGGCGGGTCGGGAGCTCAAGTCACCTGGGACTTTTGGCTAAAGATAACAATCACGCGACTTCTAAGATATTCTTCGTCAACAAATGAGAACATTTCCACTTAACTTTGTTCGGTCTTACAAATATCAATCGATCAGTCGATCGCAATATGGAGTGGGCAAAACCACTCAACATTGCGAATTTGTGCTCAGTATTAAATGAATCGATTATACAGAATTCTTGTTGTTTTTTCTGCGTAATGTTAATACAAACCTAATTTCTTCCATAAAACCTTACGCAATTCTCTGCAGAAGCCCAACGTGAAGGCATTTCTTATTTTCTAGCAATATCCTGAGCTTTGCTTACAAATTACAAATTTTAACTAATTTTGTGAATCTGATAATTACCTCGAAATTATTATTAATTAATTATAATTTCACATTAATAGAATTGGAAGCTATTTTCTAATAATTCGCTCTGTAACTTTGAAACTCTGTAAGTGCACTGAGTATCATTTATAGAATTTAAACGATTAATTTTTAAAAACGTTCTTTTCCAGTGATTCACACAATAGGGCATTGTATCAACTTCTATCACGTGTCTACTCAACCGATTGACAATCTACGTTGTCTAACCAAAGAAGTGCATTTTGAGTAAGCTTTGCATATATATTTCTTTCTCCTACAATTCATTTAAAATATTTGTAGTCTCGGGAAACGAATTAATTTATGTTTTTATTTTCTAGTTCTGATTTCAAACCAACGATCTCATATTGGCTTTTCCAAACTGTCACTGGTAAGTTAAACGCACTTTCGTTAATATTCTTTCTAAATTTATATTTAGAGTGGATTACATGCGTGGTTAGTTATCGGGGAAAACTAAAATTCAGTCATCTGTGCATGAATTTGCTATGCATAGAAAAGTTCTTAAATTGGGGATACTAAATGCTAAAAAACATTCTCTGCAGAGAATTATGTTTATTTATTATACTTTAATGATATCATTACTGAGGAGTAAACTTTTTTTAAGAATAGGTATTACAATATGCTCTGTAAACTTGTAAATATTTAATTATAGGTGTCCGAAAGTTAATAATAAATCTTTCTTTTTCTTAGGAGTATCTGGAATCTTACTATATGCAATCATGTGTATCATCTTCATATTTGCACATCCCAGAATCCGCCAAAAAGCATACAAATACTTTTGGTCAACTCATAGTCTGTACATTCTGCTATATATTTTGTGCCTTGTTCATGGTCTGGCAAAAATTACTGGGGTGAGTAAGGATATTAATAACCGTTCCTCAATGTAAACAAACAACTATAAAAAATAATAAAATGAATCCAGTCCTAAAGCTTCAGATTACACCCTAACATCTCAAAAAGTAATTTACTATTAAATTATTTTTATTTAAAAATATATATAAATAAAAAAATGTAAAATAAAAATAATAAAGCCTGAGTATCAGGTAAGAAACTTAGTTCACTAATCACAACAAAGCCACAAATGTTCATAAAAATTTTTAATAGCTAGCTATATTTATTATATTGTATTTTAATTTACGTCAATCAGCTACATGATTAAAAAATAAAATATCAGTTATTAAGAAGGGCATTTATTGTTTTTAAATCGTTCGGCTTTTTAATTAAAAACAATCTGATTTTAAAACATAAATTAAATATCTCATACTTTGTAAGTTATCGCACTTTGTGATTCGGCTATGGCGAGAATGATTGAAAGCGTAAAAGGTCTTTCACGCATTATAAGCACTTTCCAAGCAAGAAATAACTAAAAGCACTATATCACATACTACATGATTAATCATAATTTTAATTGCTTTGGCATTTTTGCTAAATATTTTTTCCCTCGCTTTTATCTGGGTGTATTTATTGCTTTACAAAATAAATTTTAAATATTTTTTCTTCCCTGCTTCTTCCCCAAACAAAACCCACTAGTGGATAAGTCGTTAAGCTAAACAAATTGGGTATCATGTAGCTGAACAGAACACATGCAACCACTTTATTGGAAAACTGAGCAACATTTCGACATTTCGTGCTGGGCTAAATTTTCAGATAAATAAGCTGACTGCATGAGCTCTTCTTGATTTTTTTTTCCATGTGCAACAAGAATACATGTTGTTTTCCTTAGAAAACTCTCCATGATCGTATCACCCTAACAGCGATAACCTTCGGTGCTAACAAATAAGTAATCCTGTCCCTTAGGCGAAATCTCTGAGGATGACAGACTTTTCTTCGTACGTACTCTCATTTACGCAATCATTTCTGTCTAGCATTGGCTGATTGATTTGAAGAACTGGGCACTAGTATTTGTATCCTGGTCTTCAGTTCCTGGCTTAATCGTGTGTATTTTTATGGTAACTTTGTGCATAGCATATATATAAACCATTTTCTCTTAGAACATATTGTACGAAGATACCCTTTCTAAGCCCGAATGTATTAAAATAAAAAATAATATTCGTCGTGCTTCATTTTTAAGCATGTGTGTAGAAACTCCCTACTATTCATTGGCAGCTATTTTTGAATTCTTCAAAATTTGCTGCTCTCTAATTCTCAATTTTATAATCATTTGAAAATGATTATAGATTTTAGGTGGCAATGTCATATGTTTGTAAGGGAAATTGTCTTTATGTAAGCAAATGAAGATAGCCAAATTAAAACTTTCCAACACTTATTACTTTTGTCCTCAGTACAGTGATTTTGAACCTTCTGCTTCAGTTACTTGATTTTGTGAAATTGTACACGTATGTTCCTCAACCAAACAGTTTAATGAATGACAAGTCATATCTGTTGAACATTTAAGGAAGAACTATTTTACTCTTTAAAACATTCATATACATATTTATAAGGAACATTTTTATATGTGTATTTATATAGATAAATATGTAATGTATTTGATTCCAAATTCACTGACAGATATACGCTAATTATTAATCCCAAGCGTTAAATGTAAATTTAAAATATAATGCTAGGATGTCTTTCCTAATTTAGCCTTAAAATTCTTTCAGACGCCTCGATTTTGGATCTTTTTTGTCGGACCAGCTATCATCTTTGCATTGGATAAAGTTGTTAGTCTTCAAACTAAATTTGTTGAACTAGATATTCTTGACACTGAACTTTTACCTTCAGGTAAGTTGCAGAATTATTTGCTTCTTTTCCAAAGAACAGGTGCATTTAGTACCAAAGTTAAAACATTCAAATTCAGCATTTTTGTAAACAGAATAGCTATGCAAATTCAACATATCATTCTTCATTTCCAGATGTCACGAAAGTAAAGTTCTCTCGTCCACCAAATTTCAAGTACCTATCCGGCCAATGGGTACGACTGGGATTCACCGCTTTCCAACCTAACGAGTACCACTCCCTGACGCTAACTTCTGCCCCGCATGAAAACTACTTATCCGTACACGTGAAGGCACAAGGACCGTGGACATGGAAACTGAGAAATTTCTTCGATCCTAACAACATGCAGATCAATGAAGTGCCAAAGGTTAGACAAAAATGAAATCATCCTGTCGTCTTTATTTCAGTTTTGCTATCATATTCTAAGTAATAAATTGCAGTTATTAAAGTATTTAACATTTATAAACTATTTCTAAAAATGCTCTATGTGTAAAAAATAGTAATGTAAGAAAAATACACAGAAGGTGTTTGCACTTTTGGAAATAATTTTCTATTTAAATGTTTTCTTTCGGAAACATTCTGAGGTAAAGATGTGGCATTTTCAATATACTCGTCTCTCAACAGCAAAATCAGAAAATATTAAAAACAGTATTTATTTTTAGAATTTCCAATAGACCTCGCGTCCTGGAGATAAAAAAAGATTTCTCCCGTATAATATAGCCACTTCTGGCTTTCAAATACGAAGTGCATGCTAACCCAAGAACTAATTTTGACGTTTCGTTCTCAACAATTTTGTTGCAGAGGTAAATTAAAACTCAAAAGAATGTCAAGTAAGGCTGAATTCAATTCACTGTATTATCGGCAAAATATCCTAGAACCAATTTTCGACGCAGAAATTCCAGCCTTTTATGGAAAGGACATCAATAAAGATGAGATTCATATGGGCAAAACTTCTAATCACACTTCTAAATCATCTGCATCTTTTTTACAAATAAAGAACCAGAAAAAGAACTAAATGTCCGTAAAATCACTTGATGCTTCCCTTGTGAACTTAAGCACTTTCGGTTTGTTAAATTAATCTTAGGTAAATGGCATCCAAGCATACTGGATAGACTTTGGAAAACGATCCGAGAGGAATAGGATGAAACTGACGTGAGGATGCTACGAAAAATTTACTTTTACACATAATTTGAGCTAGAGCATTAACCAGGAAAGCAAATCGGTACGAAATATATGCCCTTTATGTATAAAATTAATTATCAAAATCCTTTAAATAAAGTGCAAACGATCTTCCTTATTTACATCAATTTTTATTTTGCTAGTCACTTTGTAGAGACATTAGGCAATTTTCCAAGCAAAAGACGTTAACAGTTTCTTCACCGGAACGTAAACCACGGACCTGTCGAATACGCGCCGAGCGTGCTAAGCATTGCACCACGAAGACATGCTAAGAAGATGGGAAATATACCTTATAACTTCATTTCGGAAATATATAATTTTTGGTTTCTGCAGAAGACTAACCTTTCAACTGAAATATAAATAATGAAGTTTCTTTATATAGATGCCCATAACAACTTTTAAAATTTGCATATTTATTAATACACACGGTGAGTCAGAATAAAATAAATTTTCGAGTGCCAATCAAAAGATTTTTAATCTAAGAAACATTCTGTTAATTAACTAGTATGCCTTTCGAAATCCATGATAACTACTGAATGAAAATCAACTGCATTTGATGTCTGTTATAAGTTCGCGAAAAAAACGCAGTAGCAATTTTTTCTAATGCTCCATCCCATGTTTGATAAGAGCATGCTGTAAGACGAACTAGTCTCGTACGAAAGAAGAATTTCTTACAATCTAGCTATTCAGGCCTTGTTTTATTTGTTTTGCGAAATGATTTATTTATACAGGTTCTTTTACTACGCGTTCACGTTATTCGACTTTTCACTAATGTGAAGGTGAGGAATTTCATCAAACGACAGCTGCTGTTGAAGATTATATTTAACCAGCAGGTGAATTTTTATACAATTTTATATGTAAAGAAAGACGGAATCATTATACTGTTAGTTCCTAGCTTAAAGTTATAAAACAATTCATTTGTATTCTTTATTCACCATCAGGTAGATCGTTAATTTTCATTGTGCTAACAACTGAATAATTATCGAAAAAAAGTAATGGATGATTATTTATTTATAGCCACTAAGCTGTGTCAGCTTATAATTATTTAACAGGTTGTTTGATTGATTAACTGAATACAAATAATTACAATGTTAAATACTTCCGACTAAAAAAATTTCTGCGAGTAACTGATAATAAAAAATAACTGATAATAAAATGCTGATACACAACGTAACACTGGGATAACTGTGTTACGTTGTGTATCAGCATTTTAAGTTTGTATTTCTTTTATTTTAGATACCTCATAAAGTACGGTTAGAAGGCCCTTATGGAGGGGGTAACCAAGACTGGTACAAGTTTGAGGTAGCTGTGATGGTAGGAGGAGGAATTGGCGTCACACCTTATGCCTCCATTCTCAACGATCTCGTTTTCGGCACCTCCACTAACAGATATTCGGGGGTGGCTTGTAAAAAAGTAAGTATTTCCTAGTCAGCAAATGTTTTTCTTAATTCTTAAAACCTTTCTTAATTTCTAATTCTAAATAATGAAATAATCAAAAAATTTTTGAACAGTAGAATTTAATATCATCGTTTTAAGTATGTGTAGTGGAATTTCTTTCATCCGAACTAATTAAAGTCATAAATGGGTACGAAAATTAAACTTTAAAATAAATTATTAAAAATTTTTTGTTTTGCTGTATTCTTAATAATCATAACATAATTTTCTAGTAAATGCATTAACAGACAAGTGGAACAAAGTTTAAAGATAAGTTTATGATAAAAATATTATTACATAATTTAAACAAAAGAGAGTTAAGATAATTTTAAACATCTAATGAAAGGTAAATTTTATTTTTGTATTTTGTTATTTTTCTATTAATTATAACTTTTAAACAAAAATTGCATACCCTCAGAAATCTGTCTGGTCCAAGGACAATTTGGTTTCCTACTTTTGGGATGGAAGCTTTCCTTAACTAATGCAATCATAAATTATTGTATTAAATGTATTTCGAGTTGTACACCTTGGCAGTAATTCTCTTTCTGTTATTGACAGACTGTTTGGAAATTTTTCATTAAGAAGATCATTAGCATCTGCTTAGTTAAACTAAGATTCTTTTCTCATTTCAGGTCTACTTTTTGTGGATCTGTCCATCTCACCGGCACTTCGAGTGGTTCATCGACGTACTTAGGGACGTCGAGAGAAAAGACGTTACTAACGTCCTAGAAGTTCACATTTTCATCACGCAGTTCTTCCATAAGTTTGACCTGAGGACGACCATGCTCGTAAGAATTTTTCTTTGCTCATAAAACTGATCTCATATGAGTTCAAGAGAAAAATGCGGGAATGTATATAGCACTCATATTTACCAATATATCAATACTAAGAACGATTTAATTTTTTGACTAGGTTTTTATTGTTTTTCATGTTCCTCTTAGTGCTATATTTTATGCCTAACTTCACACAATTTCTGCTTCGCTACTAACAGTTAAATTTTCTCCTCCAATGACCAGACACTTACTTAACTGATGTGCATACTGTCATTTTCGCTTATGTTAAATATGAATGGATAACATGTAGTGATGGCAATTTAATATCTCAAATAAAAGAATTCCAAAATGCAAAGACTTGCTATGTTTGAAGGATTCTGCTTTGTTGCATGCAATCATTCTCAAAATTTCTGTCCTTAAATTATGACGTTGCAGTTACGTTATTTCACATTTATTTGCTACAATTGTAGAGAAGCATTAAACATGAAAAATGAGCAAATGCCCTCGCTGGGACTCGAACCACTCGCATACGCGTCGAGTGTGCTGACCATTGCACCTCGAAGGCATGCTAAGAAGGCAGGAGAAATACCTTATAAAATGCTTTTGCATTAAATTCACTACATACAGGTTTTTCCCAAATAAGCCCATAAATAAGTAAATAATGGATAATCTTAATATCTTAAACAATAACCCACTTAGAAAGAATTTAAAGTACTTTTGAGGTTTGTTTGAAAACAATTGTATTTTTAACACTTTACAGCTTTATTCGCTAAGATAAGGTGATAATTAGCCTGAAATTACTGCGTCAACATGAACATGTATAATTCAAATTATTTTGTGGAAGGAGGAGTTACTTAAAACCTGCCTATCTGAAAGGGCTAGACAAATCAATGAAAATAGAAAAGCAATAAATAGAGCTAATTAATTTTAGAAAAGAGCTGTCTAAATTTCACGACATACCGTTTGTCGGTGAACGCACTGGTATCTATTCACAAAACATAAATAAAAGAATAAATAAATAAATAAAATTTTTAAAAAAATTCAAATGACAAGATTTCGAACATTTTTGGAAAAAAAAATATTCGAAATTAAAATCAGTAATAAAATGTGACTCGAATTATTATGAACGCTGAAGACTCCAAGTAAATGTCCCACTTCACAAACTGAAGAGTTCTTTGAGATAATTTTAGCAGCACAAATATTAACAAATTGGTTAAAGAAAGAATATTATTCTTATCATTAATAAAAACTTATCAAATTCTAGTTTTCGGACCTTTATTTTGCCCCAAATAACACGAATCCTTAGGACAAAAGATTCATATCATTACTTCCTGTACGAAGTAAAGGCAGTATTGTAATCACGAAAAATTCCGGGTATGATATTTCAACGAAAATATCCATTTTGACCGCTATCAAACGCAATTTAACGATATTTTTGCGTGACATCTGTACTTAAGGGCAGGATAAAGGACTCTTTCCCCAAGCGAATCATAAAACTGATTTAAAACGGATTCCGAAGAGAATTTTTTGGCGTCTATACGTACGTATATATGTATGTATGTACCTCTCATAACTCAAAAATGATTAGCATCAGAACGTTGAAATTTTGTATATAGGTCTGCTATAGCATGTAGTTGTGAACCTCCGATTTTGGTGGCAATCGGCAGTACCAAATATATATATATATATACTTTTGGTGCGGCCGATTTGTGCGGCAGAGTGGGTATTTAGCCACTTTGTTACTCTGCTCAGTGAACTCAGGTTTTTTATTCGTGCATATTTTGCTTTAAAAATGATTGAATTATGTTGTTTTTATCTTCCGGTTAAGATTTTTATGCCTTTAGTTACTCTGCATGCAATATTTGTAGAATTATCAACAGTTTAAAAGTTGCTTAAGTGCTGCTAAACCTAATAATTATTTTACCATAGCAGACATATTTGTTTACGTTTGAAACTTAGCAAAATAGTTTAGTAATTCTTTCTACAGCTTCAGTTTCTTTTTGCCGAGTGGGGCCAAAAGGAAATTTTTAGTTTTGTGCACCGAAAATCTGCTTTCTTCCCCTCCGGTCAAATTGCTTGTTTTTGCGTAGAAACTTTCATTTTAATTTATTATTATTATTATTCTTTTAACTGTATTTGATGTTTTATGTTTTTTCTATATCTTTCAGTTTTTAATGAAGGTATTTTGAGTTTTTAAGTATTTTTGCCTTGCCGCGAAGTAAGAAATGAACTAATTGAATGAGAAATGTGTTCCTAATGAAATTCGACGAAATAAGTTTAAATCAAATTCAGGAAAAAATGCGTATGATTTAATATTGCGCACAATGAAGTCATGTGGTGTACACATCAGCTTTTTTACATAATGCAAAATTTTAAAGCTCTCTTAATTAGACTGGATGGCGTTAAATCGTATTGTTAAGGAACCGTATAATTTCCTGAAATGTTAATATCTGATATGGGATCTTTTATATATTCCAACTTCAAAAATTAAACTAGTTTTTTTGTGCATCATTAATTAATTATGATTTTTTTTCCAGTATATATGTGAGAATCACTTCCAGAGGATCTCCAACAGGAGCATGTTCACTGGCCTCAAAGCCGTCAATCACTTTGGAAGACCTGATATGACGTCTTTTCTAAAATTTGTACAGCACCAACACTCTTACGTAAGTATCGTTTTCCATGTCTGTGAATATTTAGATATTTCGATAGAGGTATGAAATGTGAAAATTATCCTCATATTCCATGCATTTATCTTGTACTTGAAAAAAATTCAGAGAACACTTTTTAATCCGACCATTTGTGCAAGTTATCGTTAAAAAAGCCTGCGGTAAAGCATCTTATGCAGGCCGTTTCTCCTCTAACAATAGTACATATCTCTGATGTGAATTATGCGAAGTGTTTCATGAAATAATTTGGTAATTTATCAATTTTTATTCAAAGTGATTTAAGCAAATACATTTTAAACTAGATGTTGCTTTTGCTTGAAAAGATTCGTCTGAAAAGTCGTCTTATTCGTCTTGATAACATTACAGAATTTTGTAAGGTGTCTATTTATTAACTCATTATCTAATTAATTTGTCTGTACTATAGTCAGCTTCTATCAATAGCAAATCAACAGACCGGCGTTGGCCTTTTGCTTGCCGAGTTTTTTCCTGTGATTAGAAAAATCTAAGCCTAAGCTTGTTAGGATTTTGGTTTGCAAAATTTCAGAAATAATTACTTTAACTTTGAATTTGCATTTTATGTTAGCTTAAATTCCGTGAAATAGTGGAGATTAAATTGTAAGCACAACCGAAGCAAACTGCTAATTTTAAAGTTTTATAAAAAGATTACTTAATCCCTCTTCTGTTTGGAGTAGTTTTAGTAAACGAGGGGGAACGGTTGCCTGCATATCTCACTAGAAATCCAGTTTTCAGTTTAGTGAGTGAGCGGTTCCCTACAGTTTAATTAATTAAATAACCAAATAATATAGATTAGATACATGACCAAAATAATTTAAACCAATAATGTATCAACTTAAAGGATAAAGTAGTTCATCAAGCTTACAGTGATTAAAAGACCTTCTCGCTTCCTTCACGTTCACGTGATATTTTGGTTTGGTTTTATTTAATAATGACAAAGCACTCGAAGGCTATCTGCCTAAGTGGAGGTATGCCTTCGTAGAGGACTTTTTAAGAGAAACTGGTTAGTATACACGTAACACATAGGGAAAACCACAAAAACAATAATATTATCAGCCCGCTCGCGGGATTCAAGCACTGAACCAAACTACAGTTTTCAGCGCCCACCCTTCACATGATACTATGAATTTCAAATGTGATGGTCATAAATAGAAGATATTGGGTCTGCAAGTTAGAGCAGCTAGTTTATAAGTTGAGGCTTTAAAAAAACAAATAAAAATCGTCAAATAGATCCAGTGTCTTATTTTTTGAATTGAGGTATAAAGGTATATATTGGTACAAAGAAATACCAAGTTTAAATTTTTCTGCTTCTAATTTTATATTTTTTATTTTAAAATATTAAAATATCAGAGAATGATTTGGAGCCCCTGAGTGTGCAGCAAGGGGGCGGATGCCCCGTTTGCCGTTTTGTAAATCAGAAACATATATCAAAGCAACGAGTCAAATATGAAAGAGTTTAAAGACTTTCAATAATAAATTTTCCTATAGTTATCGAATAAGGGTTAAGATTTCAGTGAGCCAGTTCTTTCACTAATCTCTCTGCGAATTCCGTGTTTCAGCATATGAAACATTTTATGTGTAATTCCTCAAACAACGGTTATTATTTTACGACATTTTTGATTTGCAAATGCAGTGTAAGAAGTTAAATGTTTTACTTAAATTAAATCCAGAACGTTTTTGTGAAAGTAAACTGTTGTGAAAAACTTCGTAATTGAAGTCACAAGTCTAGAATCAATATTTAAGGAAGCAATCCTTGTAGCAGTGTTTCTCGACTACACAGTACAGGGCTTAAATGCAGCCTAATCTCGGCTTTTGCGCTTTTCATGCTTTGAATAAAATCGAAATTGCAGCGGAAGGTCCTATAAAATTACCTGTAAAATTTTAATTTATTATTTAATTAGTGTAGCTAAACTTTTTTTCTCATTGTACATTGTTTACGCTTTTATCAGTTTCTACCTCTATATGTGTAAGAAAAGCATCACTCGTTTCCTGAGAGATATCGGCTGAGAATCTGATTGGAATCAGCTTATACTACACCCTCGTCTTTTTATATACTGTTACATTTAACTTTTCAAATACCTATTTCTGTAATGATAAAGGAAGTCATCAATAAAAAGGAAGGAAAGCAAATAGTCACCTCTTAATCAAATAATAAAACGTTGCAAATGCATCATACAAATTAGAAATGAATAGAATTTCTTTTATTTGACATGATATTTACAGCTTTATTTTATTCAATTTCTACTCTCACAAATATTTTTCTCTGTCCTGCAGGTGAGCAAAGTTGGAGTTTTTAGCTGTGGTCCATCAGCTCTCACGAAGAGCATCAGCGTCTCATGCGAAACAGTCAACAACCACAGGAAGCTGCCGTATTTCATCCACCACTATGAGAACTTTTAATAAAAACTGGCCTTTTCTGCAGGCTAGTTACTTGTGCCTTAGAACATGATAGTGCCACGAAGGTCCTAGAAAGCAATTTCAGTTCCAGAAAAAAAAGAATTTACAGTCGGATGCCTTCCTCCGGCGCATTTCGAGTTGAACTCTGGTCGGAAAATTGTTGCTTTCGCTGTGATATTCAGTTCAGTATAGCTGATGAACTTATATGAACTTGATATCTTCAACAAACTTTTACTACCGATGAGAAATTTTAATAAGGGTTAGATGTGCATATTTATTGTGCATATTCGCATTTTGTACTTTATGTTAGTATTGTAACTTTATTATTATTTATTCATTTGCTTAACTTCTGGTTCTGAACTACTAGTGATGAAAAATATCCGTGACACTTGTGACAAAAAGGAAAACTTGCGTACACTATTTCTGTTATTTATGATCGCCAAATATTTGGAATTAAGAGAAGGAAAAAAAGGAGGACCATTATTACATCCCTCCAGGTTTCGAAAGCAAAGTTAAGAAAGCCTCTGTGCAAAGACGTTTCACGAAATAATCGAAATTGCATTAAGCTTTAAAGCCTTTATTGCACGATGAAGCATTATGGAATAACCAATTCTCTTTCGTGCAGCCTATAATCTTGAAATTAAAAATAAAGAACCATACTTGCAGTAATTCGGAAAATGTAAACCGTAAAGTCTTCCATCAGTCAGTTATAATAACTGAAAATTATCCCGTTAAGTAAGGTTCACTTTTAGGAACTATGCAATATTTGTGTTCCTCAACCTAATAACACATGAGCACTTGTATGTCGTTCGTTGTTCGAGTACTTCAGTGTGCGATATAGGCTTTAAGAGTTTTGCTTCAACACTGAAGCAAGAATAGAACATTATAATGATGAGTCAAGCTATATAAGCAAATTTTAAAGAGCTCTATATATAATATGTGCTATAAATTGTTTCTGTTGGAAAATACTATCGACTATTTTATTGGTATCACCCAGCAGTTTCAAACTAGAGAGGAATCAATTAATACTCCTAAGAAGAACGTTTTAGAATACGTTCCTTATCACAAAGAATGCGCAATAGAGAAAAATGTTTTTCTGAATGTTCAATAGCATTGTTTAGTATGTACTATCGTTTCCATAAAAAAGAATTTTATTAAAAAGTTATTTGCTTATTATAATGTTACTGTTAACTTCTTCGGGATGAGCACCTTTGTCTGCCTCTTTTCAGATATACTTTAGTCAGACACAATTTGACTTAATTATAGAAAGAAATTTTACTTTTGCTCAAAATTTAAAAGCTTAACGTGTGTTTAAAGGGCCTTATATTCATGAATACTGTTAAAAATTAATTAGAAAGTTATTTCCAAAGTGGAGGATATAGTTTTCAAAACATACGAAACAAAACAAAATTTTTGTGCATTTTCAAGAGTTGACCAAAATTTCATAGTTCATATTATAAATCGTTTTCTAGTCAGTGTATAGCTTTGGAAAGTTACTTAATATTCTTTGAATATGCTTTTTCTCCCCTCGGAACAGCTTCAACACTCTTAAAGAAAAAATTGCCATCTTTCCTAGGCTAATAAAATATCTGCATTTATAAGTATACCATCAGTTAGTTCCCCTTATTTTCTTGGTTTTGCAACTTTGTGTAGGTGATATCTGGTATATGATCTCAGGTTTCCGATTCGTCTCATAAATATAAAAATTGGAACGATATGTACTTTCTGCATGCCGAAACAATGGACTTATTTACAAGAGAGAAAAATGACAAGAACTGAAAAGAATAGACAAAATTTTGCCATTACAAAAAACAAAAATTTAAAAAAAAAAATGGCAACGAATTGAAGCGTCAATTTTTCTATGCAAAATAACAAAATTAACTTTTAATATTACTTTTTTTAAATTTATATTACGAAATACTGACATATATTACTAATGTATGTTATTACTAATGGAAAGATAACTTACAAAGTTAAATGGCAGGCGTCTGAAACAGTTCTGATAAATAGTATTTTTTCCCTTTACCTCCGCCTTCAAAAAAAAGTAAATAAATAAATAAATTATTCTGGAAGAGTTGAGATTTTAACGATCTCCTAAAAGGGCTCTTTTAAAGTTTAATGCAGTCTATCCATAGAGATTGCCAATAGATATGGCTCAAGTTAAATCCTCCTTTTCTTGTATTTATAGGATATTAGAAGAATATGCTTTAGACTAACATAAGAACGTCATATATTTTCTGTCCATTTGAAACGTGAAAAAAAAACGTAATGTAATTCCATGAAAATATTCGATGTTTTAAAAATAACACATCGTGAATATAAATCAATCAGATTAGAAATTTAAAACTAATAATTTAAAGAACTTAATGCATAACTTTTAAATGGTTTAATTTGTAATTTAATATCAGTCAGATTACATATGAAAGAATAATATCTTACCTTTTTCCAAATGGCAGCAGGCTCAAATGAAAAGTGAAAAAACGTAAAATCATGTTTTAATCTTTAGCCCTTTTGAGCAAACGAACAAACTACTTCTAACTGGCTTGTTTTTAAGTTTTTAAATTTGTTTCTTTATGTCTTCAACAAACCGGGGGAAAATACGATTTTACTTTTTATAGCTTTCCAGAAATATTTCTTAAGATCTTCCATCTATCCATAATGGTTTTTAAATTTTAGTTTTTTTCATTCCTTATAAGAAGAATATGAAAGCTTTTCCCTCGGAAATATATAACACTCCTTTAATTTTATCATAATTGAAACACGAGTAACACACAAAGAAAATTATGTTTTTTACTCCTAGCCATAAAAGAGAAAAATGAGAGCTTTCGAAACGAGTCCGAACTATTACACACTTCCTCAAAATGAAGTCTGCCCCATTCACCTTTTTCTTTTAAACGATGTTTGTAAATACCGCGCAGAATGTATGAGAGTTGATCTTATATTATCATTCTAGTAATGAAAAGGAAACAAATGTGCAGGTTTTTTTTTCCTAGATGCATTCTTTGTGAAAAGCTGCTAAAAAAGTAATTCGAATGTTAACACATTTTATTGTATATTTATATGAACAAATAGTTAAATGAATGACAGCCAGTGTATAAATAAATGAAATTTTACAGCCAAAGTGCCTACTTCTGTATTATTACTCTCACTCATGCTTCTCACTCTTCAAATTATACGTCTATTCAAATATATTAAAATATCTATTATATTTTACAATGTAAGTAATTATCAAATTTTGTAATTTACTATAATTATCACCACAGAGTTCACTGCAATACAGTTTTCTAACTATTTTGACACTAAAGATAAATAAGGTCATTATCTGCAAATTTGAAATGAAGCGTTTATCAATAATATTTCAAATTAAAAACTCTGCTTTAGTGCATTTTGGCAAAAAACAAAAAATTATCTACTAAAAATGGTTTATTTTTATCTCTAAGGATTTAAAACATATTTTACATTATATACAGAAAAAGCACTCCCCTTATGCGTGTTTATGAAAGCATGCACAATATATCTTTACATATAAAAACAAAATTAAAATTCCAGTCTCAAATATCTCTGTAGTCGGTTGGGAAGACCTAAAAGTCCAATACCATCCGGCAGCTGGGAACTGGAAATCAGAGCACTTCTTATAGCACAACGGGATAAATGCTGTAGACTTCTGGGTTCTGGAATGGCCTGGAATCCTTCATGTTCATATTCCTCAAATTGGTCGCAAATAATTTCCACGAATTCTCTACTCCTGGTTTCTTGGAGCAAAACATTTCGCATCTCGTCAAATGAAATGTAGGCATCCGGAATGGATCTCCACAGAATCCGTAGGGTCTCCGGATTAAACGTAATGTCCACTGATGACCTCAAAGAACCTTTCAAATACTTCCAGAATGAAGAGATCTCGTTGTGTATGATTGTTCCGCACTTGTGGAAGAAGAGGATGGCGTATTACCCTGAAAAGAAATATTGATTTAGACAAGAATAAATAAATATATTAAGAATAAATAATTGTGTTAGCAGTCAAGTTATTTGTATTTTGATTTGAAGAGTAGAAGAATGAATAGCATTAAAAAAGCATGCATTGGATTTATTTGCATATTTTCCCCCTTTTGCGCTAATTTTTTCTGAAAATCGGGAGAGAATAATTACGCAGTTAATTTAATTTGCGAAGGATGCGGTCACAATAAAACCATAACAAATGAAAAGTATTAATTTGCAAACTATTCTTAACTGTCGGAATATTATCTATTCAAACGATATCTACATTCCAATATGAATATATATTAAAAGTAGCACTACCGATATCTAACAAGATATCTTCATTTCCACTTCCTGTTGCTTGAATCTCGCCCGCTATTATAGCTCCTCACTACTATTTCCTAACTCACAAATGATTTAATTTCATTTAGTGAAGTTTTGTACGCAATTGGGTATCTGGGCTACAAGCCAGCACCCCAAATCGAACAAAGATTCTTATTTCCGGATCACCTCACAACAGCAACTCTTTTCGGTATCTAAGAAATGTGTTTTAAGAAAAAGCAAAAAAGATAATTTTACAAGAAAAAATTCAATTCCGGCACGAGAATTAAATCGTAAGATTAAAAGTGTCGAGCTGGTGACTTGCGATTGCAACAAAGCCGTAGTTAAAATAAGTAAGTATCATCTTTTAGTTTTTGTAAAATATTAATTGTGCGAAACACTCAGAGTACAAAGACGATATCTGTATCAACATTGTTACACACTTTGGTGTCACACTAAGTGAGAAACCTTGCTGAATAAAAGTGCAGATTTACAGAATATCACAAGATACGAAGCATGATGCTTAGAAATATTTTTATGCTTATGAATTCACTATGGTTGAAACTTTGCTATTGCTACTCAAACTGCTGCCGGAAGAACTATATCGACCCCGCATTTTCCACACTCACTCATTGCCAATGTGACTAGAATATGGTTAAGAGGTTCTTTTAATATTGAATGTTGAAGCAATTTTCATCTGTATTTTTATTTGAAGTGCAAAACAAAACTCCCAGAATTTTTTTTTTTTTTTTCGTTTGTTTGTTTTTACTATCTCACAGAGCAAAAATAAATGTTTTAAATGAAGTTTAAACGACATTTTTAACAAAATCTCCAATTTTTTTCGGCAAACTTGTTTAACGTTTTAGACATTTGACATAAGAGAATTGTTGCAAACTGTTTACTGTTGTAAAAATAACTTTTCATTTCAATAATTAGACTGCTGACGTGACATTAAGATAAAAAGATAAGAATAAAGAAGTAAAAAAGAATGGTTTTACAAAACAAATTTCTATTTAAAACTCCTTAAATAATTAATGAACTAAAAGGATAAATATAATTTATCGTACAGTTTAATTTTAACAAGAGATTAAATAATTTTCTTTACAAAATTCACCTAGAATTTACTATTCCGAATAGTCATTTATGAAAAACGAAATCGAATAATTGAAAGCATTTTGAAATATATAAGCCATCATCCTTATTAATTTATCAAAGACGCCCCACGGTTTTATTATCCGAGGTATAAAACTGTGATGTATTTGTGAAACGAATTTTTAATCCTTATTATTTTAGCAATTTATTAGTTTTTAATCCTTATATTTATTATTATTTTTAAAATACTATAGCTGAGAGCGCCTAAGATAGTCATAAAGAAGGAAAAAAAGTATAATTGTATTGAGTTCAACTAGAGTAATTTTATAAAAATACTTTAATTTGCAATAATGTCTCTCATTATTTGAATGCATTTTTTATTCAAAACCAATCAGGCTAGAAAGCAGAAAAAAATATTCTTAAAAACTGTGTTTTTTGCTTTGAAATCTCGTAGTTGGTTATTGATTATCAGACTGAATAAATATAAAATTAAATACTCCTCCTTTATTGAATGAAAAAAGGCTGGAGTGAGGAAGTTGACAGAATTTAATTTTAGACAAGGGCTATACATTACTTTTGAATAGCTGAGTTTGTTGAATAAAATGGAAATTGTTTTTTTTTCCCCCGAATCGGAAAAAAAATTACAAGGACCTTTATCTCATGCATTCCGCAAACGAGAACACTGTAAGAAACATGTGAATTTTTAAAGGCGACCTCACATGTGACTTTAAAATTTTACTCACTTATTGCTCGGGATTAGGCTTCGGCCTGTTCCATCTTCACTAACAAAACAGTGTTAGTAATTGAAAACGCTTACATCTTATACGTTTTCAAGAAAGGATAGCTCTGTGTAGCCCAGGAACCAGAATATATATATATATATATATATATATATATATATATATATATATATATATGTGAACGCGTGAGTAGATTCTAGTTCCTGGGCTACACAGCTATCCTTTGTTATATATATGTAAAAGAAATCTGAAACATTAACATACTGCATTTTACGAAATAGCAATAGTCTCGAGATTTAGCGATAAATATGCTTCATTTCGAACATGTCACCACTCCTGGCTTTCAGACTGCTCAGTATTTTAATCAAAAATTCTTTAAGTTCGCATAAAATATAATAAAAACCAAAAACAAATTCGAAATTCAAAATGCTGGCCTTCGAGGTGCACATATTCGTGTGCATTTGTGTATAGAATCTGATACACAGAGAAATTTTCCGCAGCTCGAGGAACGAACAAACAAACATAATTTATTCTCTATTACCTTATAGCAGAGATTAATATTATTATTTCCTCCTCCCCCTTCCCGCTGTACTGGAGGTTAACCCCTAGACATTATGGATACAAGCCATTTATCTCATTTGTCTATTGGTTCATACGACACTGCATATGTATTCTGAAACTGTAAGGTAGCTAACATAAAAGAATTCGAAATCCACTCGTATAAAATACACTAAATAGAACAAAGTGCTCATAAAAATGCACAAAAAGTGATAATTAGTACAAATAATGTAAACATGCAGAATAATATATAAGTATGCATTTGAATAATAAAATTATATCATGTATTTAGGCGCAGACATTTATTTAATTAAAAGACCTGTGATACTGTTGATATGCAGCTATTAAAAAAATATCAGTGTTGTAACTGAAAGTAAAAATAAGAATTTACTTATTCTTAAAAATAAATAAAAATTCTTTAGATATGATACCTATGATCTTAAAATTAGAAACAACTAAACTCCGCTTAATGTTAATTTCATGGCAGTTTGTAATTACAATAATTACTTTACAAATAATATTTATATAGGTAACTGCAATATCTTACTCCTTAATTTATCATGAAATCTATTTTTAAGTGGGTTTTTTTTTTCAGTTACAAATTAAAAACGTGCTCATTATAAACCTGTATTAAAATGATGGAGAAGGAAACAAAATTAAAACTTACCCGCTGTACGGATGAGCATTTCCATCATCATTCACAGATATCCAATATGTATACCCTAGGAGCCATAAGTCTCCGATAGCTATGTAAATATCCGTTAATCCGTAATTCAATAACACTAACAAATTGTGCAGTCTCCGCCGTATTAAATGTTGTACTTCAAGTCTAGGAAAGAGGTGACACATCCAGTAGTTTGTAGCATTATACCCAGCTTTTTTAAGATGAAGCAAAAGGTATTCGGTTATTTCTGATTCAATACAAAGTAACAATTTTGCTTCGACTTTCCATGAGACGCAGACCGTATGAAAAGCTTCAGCCACTAGGCTAGAGTCTGGATATCTATTATCGTAGAGTATTTTAATTAACTTGCAGGCTATTCCTAACATTAGCCACTCTTGAAACTCAAGTACAACTTCAACAGTGTCGTCAACATTGTATAAAGCTCCAGACACCTCCGAATAATAGACAGGATGAAAATATTTTTTTACATAATAAATATAATTTCGGAGGTGCTTTAAGAAACGTCTCATTCTTTTCCTATCCATCTTTTGCTCTAACTTTTCCAACGAAATTCTTTGATAATCCATGAAAAATGTAGTTGACGCAGCCGATTTAGCGCAACTCATTTCTTCTGATGATCTTAATATTCGCGCATATTTAACATTAGAAGGAAAGAAGAAAGTAGCAGATCTATCTCGTACTTCAGCCAAATCCAGAACGGTAAGCAAATCTGTTAATTTTTTCTCACGAACCTCAGAAACACATATGTCTAAGCGAGACAACGATGATGTTTCAGTCAACCAAAAAAACATTTTGGAAATGCACGTGTAAAATTCCTAAACTGAAGGAACAGTTACAGATCCTATTTATAAAAAGTTAAAGAAATCCTAGAGAAGACACGTGTAACGATTTTTAAAAATCCGATAATGTGTTTAACTGCCGCTGTGCCGCTGCCGTTTGCACCTCGCCAGTACTTTGACCATGCACGTAGGAGTCACATGAAGCCGACTTAGTTCCCCAATAGGAAGAAAGCAAGACGGGGTTGGATTTCACTTTGTTAATTATTACCACTGAAATACACAGTGGAATACCACTGAAATACCACTGAAATACAGTTAACAATTTTAATGGAACAGCTTTCTGAGAAATTTGCTTGCCAATGAAAGGTGGTGTATTCAATTATGGCAAAGCACACTAGGGCTATCTGCCTAAGGGGAGGGATGCCTTTCGTGGAGGACTTTCTAAGGGAAACTGGCTCGTATACACGTTACACATGGGGAAAACCACGAAAACGCCCATGCAGCCAGCCCGTTCGCGGGATTCGAACCTCGGACCGAACTACCAGTGTTCAGCGACTTTACCGCTCGGCCGCTGGTGGGCCCTCCAATGAAAGGAATCCACAGCAAAGATTGTTCCTTTGTGCCTGGGGTGGGTGAGTTTATTTATCAGAAGAGATCAGCTTTCAGGTCACCTTAGAATGCTATTGTGTCTCATCAAAAGACTTACTTTCGCCCATTAACGCAATCTTTTCAACATTTCTTTAAGCTCATGAGGGAATCAGAAGCTTTGTTTTGCGATCAAAAGCATATCTTGTCAGGAAAAGATGTTGCTATGTTCCGCCATTTTTCAACTATTTTATTATTTCCACTTATTTGCATTTAATCAAAATCATTATATATACGATAAAACTTTAAAATACATTATATATCACTCTAATTCCACATGCCTAATTACACGTTTAGTGCTTAGAAATCCTGTGAATATCTTTTATTGCCATTTTAAGTTACTGGTAATTCATCATTTAGCTTCACAATTAAGATAAGAGTCCGCGATTTGGGGTAGGCGATTTTTCGTGCATGTGCCGAATTATTATTTTAAAAACATCGAATTATTTTGTGTAATTCGTATGTTTTGATTTAGCCTCCTATACGTGATGAAAATTCAATTATATATATATATATGTGTGTGTGCATGTGTCAAACATTTTTTTTATATTGTGATCAGACTTAGTTTAAAATATTTCGTCATTTTAGCTTTTAATGGAAATATTGGGTGGTGCGGATTTTGGTTGTTCTGAGATTTCAGTAAAGTCAGCTTCTGTTTCCTTGATTTATGAGTTCTAAAAATACGCGGTAATTCTTACCACACAAAAATTAAACAGACAACATTCTTTCATGTATAATATTAGATTTGATGGAGTTTTTGATGATAATAAAATAAAAACATTTGTCAATTTAGTAAATGTTATGCTAGGCATCAGGCTATTACTTATTCTGGCCCCGACATACAATATATATAGTGTTAGAATAATATTAATAACGAATTAAGGTAAGCACATGCAGACTATCTGCATAAAGAATGTGTATTCGTGGAACAGTTCCTAGGGGAAGTTATGTAGGATTCACGTTACACCCGGGGAAACCGAACCGTGCAATCAACCCGTCAGATTTTGAAAGTAAATCATTCAGAAATGTTATTAAAAATACAATAAAGATTTTTTTTTTTTTTTTTTTTTTTTTTTTTTTTTTTTTTTTTTTTTTTTTTTATTCTAAATTTACGCCATACGGAAGAACTAAAGTTATCTGAATCAAATGAAACCACAGCACGCCGACTTTACATAATCCCGGTGACTGGACATTTCCCCCACCCCACTGAGGTCAGATGTGTTAATAACATAGTTAGATCTAACAGAATATCATTTTTAATGATAAATTTAAATCATGTTAACTTTTAAAACGATATATACTTTTTAATAATATGCTGATACTTTCGGATGGCCACAAGAATGAGAAAGGCATACTTGATTTTGGTCCGCATAGGTAGCATGCAGAGATTTTATTATTATCTAAAAATAGAAGGATGGCTTAATGCGAATAATAAATATTGATGCTAGAAACACTTATTTTATCCTTTTTGTTTTAGGTGTCATATTACGTCAAATTCCGTTACGTGTCTGAAGTATTTATCATCGATTCAAGCAGGACACTTTTTTGCATTGTTGTCAATGGATATGACATACGATCTGTAATTTGTCTTCCAAATTAAAATTGTACAATGTATAATACCCTGAATCATATTGTTCATAGTTTGCAAATTATTCACTACATCCTTATTTCATTTACAATGAAATATTTTAGTCGCTGCAGTTCATTATGTATCTGATTTATGTAATTTCCGAAATATTTAACTCATAGTTTTCATAACATTTGCATAATTATTGTAGTTATTAAAATATATTCTTAGTATCTTACACGACGTACTTTCGTACAGAATAATTTCTTGCACGGATCTACAGTAAGAAATCGAAGGACTGAAATCGCGGAAAATTAAGCTTATGACATTTCAATTTAACGAATATTTTAACTTTAAGGCACGTGCTGACGATTTTATTTTTATGATCTTTGTCGACAATTTTTAGTCCAAAGGGATTTGAATCCCGAAGGACTATTAGTTTCGTTTTGGCATTTTGCGTCGGACTCATAAATGTCGGTTCACTTTTCAAACTGTTGCCACAAAATGTTAGAGTCCTGCATTATATTTGAAGAAATTAAATAATGAAAAATCTGCATAAATGTATGTATATTTCTCGTATTGTGATAAAACAACGGTACATAGAGTCATCGAATTTTGAATAACGTAATCCTCCAACGAATATGAGCATGTGGAAGACCAAATTTGAAATTTGAAATTTGTTTTATGAGCGATTTCCTATTTTTTAAAACTTTGACGAATTTTTGATTAACAAACTCAAGGATTTCAAAGCGAGCAATGGCAACGTTGTGCAGAAAAAACATTTTTATCTCCAGCGCGTGAGTCTCTGTATCGGAAATTCTAAAGATATGCTCGTTTTAAAACTATTTTGCGATATTGCTGTTGCACTGGATCTTATGGTTTAAGTGCGAGGAACATGATATTTAATAAAGAAAGGTAACACACAAAATGTTAGAAAAACGCCAATTTGGACGTAATTTAAAATCTGAAACATTTCAGATTTTTTTTTTTTATTTATTTATTTTTTTTTATTTATTTATTATTTTTTTTAATCTTTATCGAATATTTTATAAATCTGTTGGATGTTGAAATGAAAGTGTATTGAAATTTCTTCTGCCTTTACTTGAAAGATAAATTTTGCTTCGCAATTTTTATTATAAGTAATAGAAATTTAGATTTTGTTGTACACCTTGCGGAGCTTAAATTCTAGGTCTTATATTATATATAATCTAATTAGGTAAAAATCCGCATAAAATAAAAGGAGAAAATTTTATTTTAATAAAATATCCATGAATTTTATAGAAATAATAGAAATTATAGATTTTGATATGTTCGATTGATTACTGCTGGCTTTGTGTTTTAAAAATATCAAAGACCAAGTAACTTCCCTTTGCCAAATTAGACAAATAATCTTTCTCATCAGATCCTAAATGATTTTTATTTTAAGGATTTTAATCAAACATTGTTAAATACAAACTACGTGTATTAAATTTTCGAAATAAACATTCGAATCGATAACGTTTACACTGCAAAAACATTTTACAGAAGCCACAGTTTTAAATGCAGTAAAATCTCTGTTTAGGTTAAGGAAAATGTTACGAACGCCTCTTAAATGCAGGGAAAATTTCATGGTGCTTTTAAAAACTTATTACTTTAAATGTAGCGTGCTCATCTTGCTATTAAATCTCTCTCAGGAAGGAACTTGAACAGCAAAAGAATATACATTCCAAAAGTTTTGCGCTTTGGAATGCAGTTGACGCACCTGAAACTGAGTTTTAATGTTCTTGTTTTGTTGACTTACCCGTATCATGCTCTTTAAGCATCTTCAATTGTTAAGCATGTTTTCCTTTGTTCAATTGACCTTCCTGTCTTTCAAAAGGTATTCTGACTGTAACATTTATTCCGGTTTCTATGATTCTCTGGACAGTGAAAGTCGTCCTTTTTGCTGTCTGCTAGAAATCTAATATAAATGAAGATTGATCCCCCCGCCCCTGCTTCAGCAACGGCGACGCAGAACCACCTGGTGATTGCACCCACGAAAGGAAAGATTGTGAGAAAGCTTTTTCTCAAGTAAATTGTTGTATGATTTCAAATAAAGTTCGCTTTCTACTTATGATAATAACATAGAAATCATCCATTTGTACTTACAAAATATAGACAGTTCGAAATAGTGTTAGTGAAATTAATCTGACTAATAAAATCATCTTTTAAAAAAGTTTAATTTAATCTTTAAAAAATGTTACATTTAATATTTAAAATAATTCAATTAAATCTTTAAAACAATAATCATTAAAAAATAAATTTAATCTTTAAAAAATTAAATTTAAATTTATACTTACAAAAATATAAGAATTACAAATTATTGCAGAATTACATAAAATACCGAATAAACTTATTCGGCGCATATAAATGTAAAATAGTTTGTACAATCAAAAAGATCTCCTCGTCACAGAAATATACTAGTAATATTGTAATGAGAGTTTTGCATCAGAGGGTCAGTGGGTCAGGTGCATTGTGCAACGTCATCAATGACATCACTCCAGAGGCTAGGCCAATGACGTCACAAGTTTTTTTAGGTTGCTGATTGAGTGCCGGAACCCTATGGAAGACCGTCAGAGAAGCGTAACTGGAGTAAATAAATAAATAAATTGACTATTAAAATCAATAGTAATTTTGAAATTATCACTTGGGTGGATAAAATGAGTACCATGTTCGCTTGGGGACTAAACACTGGGGGTCCTGCGACAAGCTGACCTCTTGTTCAGGACGTATGCTTACTCACCCTAGGGCCCACGGTCAAGAAAGCAGATTTCGGCTCTGCAGGCCTTGGGCCATTAGGGTTGTTACGCCACTGAGTTAATTTTAAAATTAAATAGTTAATGAGTATCAAATTAATTAGTTATTATTTAATTTATAATCATTATTTAATTAATTAATAATTAATTTGTTATTATTTATTAAAATAATTAAAGAATAAAGTAATAAAATAATTACAATTAAGTCAAATGTAAAGAGATAAAATTTAATAATATTGCCAAAAATAAAATTTTCAAGACCAAATTTCTACCGAAATACAATTAATTGTTCAGTTACATAAAAAAAGTGCCGGAGCTTTCCTATTTAGGGCTCCGGTGCGCTCCGGCTAGAATTAGAATATGTCCCCAAAACTAAGAAGTATCGGAGCTGGGCCCCGGCGCAATTTAAGCTCTGTTAAATAGTTTTATAAACACATTTGTCAACAGGATTTCCATATTTATTATTTACTAAATTTTTGTTCCATGCATAAATGAAAGCACACCTTTTATTATGCAAATAATTATAAATTTCTCTGTTTCTTCGTACAACGTGACAGTTGATGGCATTTCGATTCTGAAGACTGCATCCCTGGGGAGAAATTACTATAAGTTTTCTTCGTCATGCATTGTTGATTTTCATCAGTCCTTAGAATTTTTTATTAGTTTTTAACTGTGAAAAAGAGGCTATTAATACATTAATGCATTTGCAAACAAAACGATTATTCTTGTGCAAAATTTCGTGACTGCGTGTATTTACTTTTCGACAAGTGAAAATAAAAGTTTATAAAATCCGTGTGTTCAAATCTTTGAATGAGATTTCTTCTGAATTTCAGTGCGTAATAGTGACAAGACTGGATAAAATTTAACATAAATTAATATTAAGCGAAATGTTTTGTTCAAATCATGTAATTTATAAACTAGTAGTAGCATAACTATTGATGGCAGGCCAATTAAACTTCTGTTCTGAAAATTCCTAATTATATCGTACGCTCCATTTCAGATAAACAAAAACTTGAAGGCATAGATGTTTATTCTTTTTTGCATGTATCTAATTTTCATAAGAAAAACGTTTTTCACATATATCTATTATGAATTATGGCAATCTTGAAAGTAAACTTAGTATAAATTATCATTTCGTTCGAGAGTTTTGTATGAATATTTGAAAAGAATGAAACTTAATTTGAATTTTTTTTTAATGAAGTGTCCTCGATAAAAGGACTCTATTAGTTTATGTTCCTAAAGATAAACTCTAGCATTATATATCCAATTACAAAATATCTCAAAAAAGACACATAATTATGGGAAAACGTTTTTTGCATACTGGTTGTGTATATAAAAAAATACAAGTTTTCATATAGCACCCATCTAGCCAGACTGCCAATTAATGAAACTCTCTATTATGGTACCGACTATCATGTTCGATCATGGTTCCGATTTAGAACAAAGAATTCCTTGGTTTTGAAAGGATTCCGGTTTTTTTAACTAGCTCTGAAGAAATAAAACATACATGCAAAGCTATTATATTCCAAGATGGTTGTTTTTGACTGAAACACACAGCTCTTATCTCAAAAGAGTGAAATTCCCCCCTTTCTTTTCGTAATGGATATTTCATTGGAAATTAAAATAGGACACTTGAGAGCTTCTCCTCAAGCGGGTCCATCTGCGGCCATATATACCCATTCTTCTGTTTACGACTCTGGAAATTACCTGAAACGTCCTCCTAGTGTTCAAAATAAATAAACAAATGTATCCCAGACCGACAGAAAGGACAACAGTTGTTACTGGAATACTAACTAGCAAGGAAACTGCGAGTAGCTAAGTCGTCGTGGTTTTAGCGATTGACAATTTTGATTTCGAGAAATTAAAGTAATGTTCCAGTGAGAATTTCTACTTATTTTTCTAAATTTTTACTTGCATATTTTACGCAATAGTTGTAGTCCATTGTCATTCCCATTTCATTTCTCAGTCGCAATGTATGTGATGAGTTTTGTGCAGAGTTTCAGCAAATGTAGGAAAAATTATTTAACCCGGAAACATCTTGTGGGATAACTCTCAAGTCCCTAAACTGGCTTTTCCCATGAGGAAAAAGCGTGCTTATACCAAGCAATAGCATTTTGTAACTTGATGATTTATTAAATAGGTACAGACATTAAGTTATTTAGAAGCAGGAGACATGAAAAATGTGCAATGCCCTTGCGGGGACTCGAACCTCGGACCTCTCAAATACACACTGAGTGTGCTGACCGTTACACCACGAAGGCTGGCTAAGAAGGTGGAAGAAATACCTTATATATTCCCCCTTTTAAATGGCGACTGGGGTTTAGGGACCCAATCGGTGGTGGTGGAGAATCATTATCCATCACCTTTTTTTTAGTTTTGGCACTACTGTAGAGACATTAGGTTTTTTTTTTCGAATCACGAAACTGAAGAAATAAGCAATGCTCTCGCCGGGACTCCAGCCTCAGACCTCTCGAATATACGCCAAGTGTGCTGACCACTACATCACGAAAGCATGCTAAGAAGGTCGGAGAAATACCTTATAAATAATTTTAACAAATGTAACTACATGTAGTTACTCATTTAGTACACCGGAGGAATACCATTTTTGCTTATAGTGATGATATGGTTACCCCTGTACTTGTTTCTGTCCTGTAGTTACTCATCTTCCTTTTCTAATCTTTTTAAGATTTATTTTGCATGAAAAATTGCCAGTAAAACTTTATAAAAGAGATTCATTCATTAATTAATGGCACACATTAGTTAAATATATAAGTTTGAAATTGTATTAACTGTTATACTAGCATTATTTTTCAACACATTTTCTGTTTTTGAATTTCCTTGTTATTTTTCAACAAAAATGTTTTAGTTAATGCAAAAAATATGAATTATAAAATTAAAAATATTCCTGCGCTCCTGAAAAAGGGCATACCTACGATGTTATGTGATTTGTAGGTGCCTTATTTTTTCCCTCGATATCTTCGACGAGGATGATTTTAAACTCCAAATTTTTTTAACTGCTTTATTTCCGATGACGATGTTTTTTACAGACAGAAGTTTTTTTTAGAATTGAGCGGTTGTTTTTTCCCACGGGGGTTTCCATAATGACGGTTTGCCTCCCGTTGTTTTCTCCACAACGTTTTCATCCGCGATGAGTTTGCCGCTATGTTTTTGGCAGACACCGAATAAACTTAAGTTCACAATGTCGGAAGTTGCTGGAGAAACGGGTACAGAACTTTAATGAAGGCTAAGCACGTTACCACTTCATAACTACGTTTAAGTAAAGAAAATGTTGAATAAAATATCTCCAATTCGACGTTACGTGCGTCAATATGGCAAACTGAAAACGCTGCTATCGCCATCTGCTTCGGGCTGCAACACATTTTCTAAAAAAATGTAGAAAATCGCTCAATTAATATATTTTTATCTTGTTTTAAAAGAGTTCGAAACATTTGTTTCATTATCTTTGAAAATTTCAAAGATTCATATCTGATATATTTTAGTTGATAACATTTATTAAGTAAATATTTATTTTTAAAATTTAAATCGAATTTTGAAAAAATAGCTTCTCTGTATTGCATTGTCATCAATAAACAAAGTGTCTACAGAATCTGAACTCGATAGCTAATTAGGAAGAAGGTTAAAATACTGTTTTCAAATTTTACCCGCAGACCCTTCTCCAACCAACTAAATAAAAACTTACAATTAAAACGAAATAAATAAAACTTTATAAATTGCAGTTTTATTGAGTAAATAAAATAGAATAGATAAAAATCTTCAATAAAATAGATAAAAACCACTAAATTCTTCAATAAAATAGATAAAAACCACTAAAATATAAACTTGATACATTGATTTAATTGCGTGTAAAAGTAAAACTGTAATTATTTAAATTTGTACAAAGATTTATAATAATATAAAAACATTATTTCCTGACACAGAAATAAAAATTTTATCAGAAAGCATTTTGTGAATTTTATCAAGGCCCTTAAAATTCTTAACAGAAATATAACACGTGTTGCCATTTACTGTCTGATTCTGGCGCGATTTAAGGTCATTCAGTGCAAAATGTTCCAGAGTGGAAGGAATATAATCTTGAGACATCAATCTCGATGCAGGTTTTGTTATAACGCGTAGAAATTCGAAGGCTTTCCTTCCGAAATCCATATTTTGGAATAAGCTTCAGACAGTAAGGATTTTTATCGGGAACTCGAATTTGAATTCCATCAGTTAATTCCGAAAAGTTCACCTCGGACAGTAAAGAAAATAATAATAATTCTGCAATATCTTCCGAGTCAGCGTAGAATCGAGAAATCAGCCAATCCTCTGCAACCGTTGGTCTTAAACATATGTAACCTACGACTTTCTTGCTAATTATTGCGATTTTAGTTTTGCAGGAACGCCAGGATAGAGTCTGTGCAACTATAAAAGACCTATCGTAGCCATGCAACAATCTGTCATAACTTACCACTTCAGTTAGTAAATTTTCAACGGATCTTCCAAATTTCGTGCTATCTTCCCATTCGTGAACTATTATATTTTCAACAGTGTCTAGATAAGAAATTTTCATGTTTTCAAAGCATACTCACTTGCATTTTGTGCAAGATTACTTTTCAGATACCGAATATTTGCCACCAGTTCAGGATTTCTTGGCCATACTCCCTTACCTGTCAATGAAACCATTCCAAGGCCATCAATATTCAGTTTTGGTAAAACCAGCGAACTTTCATAACATCTGTAGAAGCAAATGACATAGTTCGGTTGATGGACGAATACACGTTTATTTCTAAACAGACTGAACATACTCTCTTTGCTTAGAACGCCGATATTGCGTCCTTTTAAATGCTTCATGGTCTTATTCCATAACTGTGTTCCGATTCCACGACCTCTGTATTCTTCTCACACCATATAAAGGCCTATGAAACCCCGACCTGGCCCATAAGCCATAGCTGAGCATGCACCAACAATCTGCTTAGGCTGAATGCTCTCGGCAATAAATATAGCTTCAGGGTCTAATATCATCCAAGAGAAAATTTCGTCCTCAAAGCTTACACGACGACCAATGATTCGAACTAGCTCAAGGATATCTGGAATATCTGAGAAGACAGCTTGCCGGATAGAAATTTCAGACATTGTCGCTACTTATTTCAGGAATCTATGGAAAAAAAAGAAAAAAAAAAAAAAAAAGATATATGAAATAAGATACATATATTGATTAGAAAAAATATCTTTGTAATATACATCAGTTGGTTTTTACATCATTCAAAACCATATTATTCGAGATTAAAGAATTATGTAGCTTTAAGTTATGATTTGGAGTTTTGAACTGCGACGTATTCTAAGCAATAGAATTCAAAACTTCAAACCCATATATTTTGGCTTCCAGTAAGTGTACAACAAGCATTCTTCACTAATAATTTCAGAGCGCAAAGGTAAAACATTATAACATGAAATGAACTGAAATATGTTATCTGGAAAATGACTTTGATTATGGATTCTTAAACGTATTCACAATGGACTAATATGAAAAATTACATTCATGATAAACAAAAAAGGAAAGGAAAAGAAATGCATGGTTTAAAGAAACAAATGTATTTGAGATTTCGGCATAAAAGAAAGGTAGAAAAGATTTTGAAATAAGAAAAGAATATGAGATAAGAATTTGTTTTCAATAAAAACTGTAAAGTGAAATTTAGAAAAATAAGAACTGTCAATAACGCTGGAAAAACCCTATTTTTATCGCTGGATTTTCATTTGAGGACTCCTCTTTTAAAATTTTCACAGCTATATTATTGTCATATAGTTCTACTTAACTTCTATTCCGTTTGTGTGAGATAATTTTTTTAATTAATTTTAATTTGAAATGTAAATAATAGATTTATCTTCTCTATACCCGATTTTACCTGTTTTCGACCGCAATGCAATATTCCAGAGAATTGTTTTTTAAATTTCCGCATAGATGCTTTTTAATCTGGTACTGGATTTTTCTCAAAAATCCTTATTAAACTTTCAGATTAATTAATTATCGTTAAATTATTTATATAATGTGATACACAGAGAAATATTCATCCAAATGAAGGATTTTCGAAACTTTTAAGGGTTCTGGCTGCAAATGGCTTTAATTTCTATCTAGAAAAGGTAACCGTTCATTTATTTTGATTAAAGTTATTCTGAATAATTTCTTATTTTTGAAAACGAATTATAAAAAAATCAGATATGTACACCACATGACTTCCTTGTACGGAATATTAAATTATACGCATTTTTTCTTGCATTTCATTTAAAGTTATTGGATTGAATAAAATCTACTTCGCCGACAGCGCATAAATCACAATAGAATAAATGCATTCTTTAAAATTTACTCTAGTATTTGTTTACCATAGCGACACTCTGGCGCTAGATTCACTAAACAGTATTAATAATTATATAACGGTTAACTTATATATTTCGTTCATATTATAACTCATAATACACAAAATTTATATCATTTAAAGAATAGAATTATCTAATCGTTGCCACATGTCCTATTCAAATACTATAATAAAGCTAGAATGATGTATAAAAGAAATTAAGCAAACAAAACAAAAAAGAAACACTTTTTCACAGACGATTGAGTATTATTTAATTCATTTCGCACTTCGCGAAAAGTCAAAAATACATAAAAACTCAAAATATCTATATTAAATTTACGAAGTAAATCTTAAACACTTATTTCCTAGAAAAAATTCCAGAAAGAATTAAGCATGATTTAATTCGCAATAATAAATGAATGCGTTATCTTTGTTGTTGCGAAGCTAAGTTTCTATAGATTGGGATTCCACTAGTCTCCTGTTTCAAATGTAAACATCAATGGCCGCCATAAAAAAAAAAGTCTTAGCGGCACATAGACAACTTTAAAATTGTTGATAATTCTAAAAATATTGCATACAGATCTACTAAAGACATAAAACCCTTAACCCGAAGATAAAAACAACATAATACAATCATTTTTAAAGCAAAAAAGGCATTTTAAAGCAAACAGGCGACTGGACGACCGACATCGCGTTTTACCGTGGCCAGAAGACTGCACGGTGGTGGTCTGTTTGCACGACGCCCTGTACAGTGTGTACCTCTAACGCCTGCCCATCGGAGAAGGCGTTCTCTGTGGTGCCGGGAACACCGGAATTGGAGAGACAATGAATGGGGATGAGTACTCTTTTCAGATGAGAGCAGATTCAGTCTGATTCCCATCGCATACTCATCTGGAGAGAGCGGGAAAGCCGCAATCATTCTTCGAACATCATTGAAAGGGACAGGTATGGAGGTGGCGGTGTTCTCGTTTGGGGAGGCATCATGCTTGGTAGTCGTACAGACCTTCACATCTTCGACGCAGGTTCAGTCAACGGGACCCGTTATTGTAACGAGATTCTTCTTCCATATGTGCGTCTTTTTAGAGGTGCTATCGGTCCGCAGTTCCTTTTCATGGACGACAATGCACCATGTCATCGCACAGTAGCTGCCGAACAGCTCTTAGAGAGTGAGGATATTGAACGTATGGATTGGCCGGCAAGATCTCCAGATCTCAATCCCATCGAGCATGTATGGGATTTTCTAGGCAGACGCTTGGCAGCTCGTACCTTACCACCAGTAACGATTCCGGAGCTTCGATTGGCACTGCAAGACGAATGGTCAGCAATGTCTCAACAACTCATTGACACCCTCATTCTCAGCATGGGCAGACGCTGTGAAACCTGCCTAGCAGTCAGGGGAGATCATATCCCGTATTAAAGACCGGATGTTTCTTGCTGGACACCCATCACAGGGATGTTTCGGCCTTCAGTCGCATTGCGCTCCATGCTACTTTTTCAATAAAGCTTCTTTTTATCCCTCTGATTTCTCTTTTAGTAAGTGTTGCTTACATTACTCATGTCCTTACGTATTGGGGATCTTACGGTATTAAATGTGTTGATTTGGAAAGCTTTTGTACAAAGTTATATTGAAAAAACTGTCTCGTCCTTAATTTTTGCACACCAGTGTAGAGTCCCGAGTGAGGAAGCTCGCTAATGGTCTGATCTTAGCATCCTCAAGAAAAGTGCGAGCAGTTTCTTGCTTTATCAAAAAATTTACGATTTGCATTGTGAAGGAACTTCTCGGCATTTCAAAACCCTGTGAAGTGTGTCATTAGATACGTAAAAATAGGCATTCGTGATAAGGATTAAAAATTTATTTTGTGCAATCTGCAATTTCTTGACGTCATTTTTTGAGTATGTCGCCCAAGCTGGAGACGCGTAAGAAAAAATTGGTCTTACCTATTAGCTGTATAAATACGCCTTTTTTTCCTTAAATCAAGTTTCGAATTTTTCCCAATCACTGGAATGAGATCTCTCATAGCAGCCGCAGTCCTGGCCTTATTAATGTGATCTTTCCATGCAAATGTATTATTTAAAACTACTCCCAGATAAGTAGCCTTTTTTACTACCGGCACTTCCACATTAAAAATTTTCAGTTTGTTTTCGAAAGGACTTCTAGAATGTTTTTCACTACTATGAATAACTGAGATTGTTGCGCATTCATGGCAATACGCCACTTCGTACACCAGTGCTCAATTTCTGGTACTTTCTCTTGAAGTTTGGAAATGGCAAGTTCTTGGTCGTGTGACTTATATGCAAGAGCCGTGTCATCGGCGTAGCATCCTAAATAAAAAAATTTGAGTCTGTGCAGATTTTTGGAAAGTCCGCAACATAAAATAAATATAAGATGGCCCCTAAAATTGATCCCTGTGCTACTCCAGCGTTACGTCTTCTTGGATCAGAGTTATCATTTCCTATATTAACAAAAATTTTCTGTTTTTGATGAACGAATAGAAGACAGAGACTTGAACAAAATCAAGTCTCTGTCGAAGTTCAGGGAGATTAGCTTGAAAATCGGCCCTTCAATGCCAGACGCGGTGGAAAGCTTTCGCCACGTCTAGCATGAGTAAGGCGACACTCTGATGTTTAAAGAGGGCAGAGCCGATATATTCACATAGCCTAACAAGTTGCTTAGTCGTAGACATATATTTTCGAAAACCGAACTGTTCAGGAGGAAATTTTTCCATGTAGGTCTCAATTCTTTTATAACTGACGCGCTCAAAAATTTTGCCCAAGCCAAGCAGTAAGCTTATAGGCCTGTAACCCTCTGGGAAAGTAGCATATTTTCCTGGCTTAGGTAACAAAATCACTTTAGCAATTTTCCGTTTGTCAGGAAAGTAGTTGCGTTCCAGCATGCATTTAAAATGCTAACATACCTAGTAATAACGTTTAATGGCATGTTTTTGATAGCGACATCGGTAATATTATCAAACCGGGAGCTTTTCTCTTTTTCATTCTTGTAATAATATCTTTAACTTCCTTGGGTGATGTATAGTTAGTTTTATTTTTGGCACCCGGGCCGTTCCTCCAATCTTGTATGAAGTACCTCATGTCATATGAAAATAAAGGGTCGCTCGGATCCTGATTCGGAACAAATTGTTTTTCTAAGTACTCAGCCATTACATTAGCTTTGTCTTTATTCGTGACAGCAATATTATTGTCCCCATAAATCGGTTTATTATTAGGCTTCTTGCCACGAAGATTACGTGGAAATGACCAGAATGCCTGATGATCCGAGAAAGATGTCTCCTTTTCTCGGATCGTCAGGGAGATAAGAATATTCTGTTGGAGCATAGAAATAGATGAGATAATTAATTATGATATCAAATACGATTTCTCCGTTTCTATTGGTGCGTCTGCACCCTCATTCTGCATTCTTTGCGTTCAGGTCGCCAGCTAGAATAATGTCTTCAGTATTAGGCAATAACTGTGCGAGTTTATGCTCATCGAGATTGTGGAGGATTCTACAATGCAATAAAATAAACTATACCGTAGTGTGGTAACAAGCTGAAGCTGTGACAGCTTCATAGCTATTTTCTCTGTCTTCGCTTATCAGACAAGACTGTAAAGAGTGCTTTACGTAAATAGCGACCCCCCCCGTCGGTGACTCAATCTGTCGCACCTGTAACAATTGTAGATTGCGATCTTAATATTGAAACATGGACTCGCAAACGTTTCTGTAACTAATGCAACATCAATATCATATGTGAGTAAGAAATTATGAAATTCCTGGAATTTATTAAGAATGCTACGCGCATTCCATATCATGATCTGGATAGGCGCTTTATTCATTTTGGGTGGGCCCATTATCTGTATTGTTGGGTTGAGTGCTTTTTTGATTGTTTTTGTTCATGTCCTTAACTTGTTGTGTGAGCTGAAAAAACCAGCAGATTTTATTACTGAAACAAATTCAGCTAAATCTGTGCAAACATTTTTGGCCTCGTTAATTGTATCTGTGTAGATACCTGTTGAAAGTGCTGCAGCAAATGATTTTCCTTCAACTATTCTACTAGAATAAGTTTTAGGATTTTCTGTCTTATTTTTGGGGAATTTTTCACACCCTTTGAAACTCGATGTGGGGTTGATAACGCAATTTACACAAACTAATGGAACATCTTTATTATTCTTGTCAGGACAATCTTTTATGTAATGATTTTTACTGCATCTGACGCATTTTGGTTCGTAATTACAGCCCGCCTGAGTATGGCCAAAACCCTGGCATCTAAAACATTGTAATGGCCCTTGTCGGCCTCTGTATTCTACAATTTTAACTTTGAGGTCGAATAAATAGTGTTCGTTATAAATTTGTTTTGATTTATCATTCTAAGTTAAGATAACAAGGTATAATGGGAGTCTCTGAACTTCCCCGCCCCTACGTCGTGACATTTGCTTGATTTCGAGAACCTGATAGTTTAATTCTGTTAAATTTTCCTTAATTTCATCAATTTCAGTCGTGAGTAGTAGTCCATTAATTACCACCTTCAGATTCTTATCCTACGGCAGAATGTATGAATGATGCTTCACTTTCATCTCTTTCAAAATCCTAACAATCCCTTTATAGCTTTCCAGATGTGATGTTATAACTTTTATTCCATCTTTTATGTTCTCTCCTATAAACTTATACTTATGTTGATGGAATAACCCTGTTAACGCCTTATATTTGAATTGTGTTTCTTTGAGAATTATCGGGGGTAATTTATTTTTTTAGGTGTATTAACCTGTGCATTTTTATCATTCGATACTTTGCTGATCCTCAGCATTAGTGCGATCCATATCATTATTATCAGAGGTAGTGTGTTGTTCAGGAATAACTGACTCTTGGTTGGTATTTTGTGTGTTTTCCTGCCACACAGTAGTACCATTATTATCCTTATTAATTATGACTGGATAAATGATTTGTGTATAATTATCTAATTTAATCTTCTTTACACCTGTCTGGGATTTTTTTCGGACTGTTTTGTCTCCAAAACGTTGTGGGAAGTCGTCTTCTGAGCTAGAATCCTTATCTAAAGTTTTTTCATCATCTGTGATAGTTGCGCTACCATGTAAACTAATTGGGCTTCTTGCCCTCTCATCGTCTTCATAACTTTTACTAGTTGACTGAATTTGTGGTTGTGCTATGTTCTGATTTAAAACTGTGTCGGTTTTACTTTGATTAATTATGCATTGACAATTTCTAATGAACTTAACAAAAAATTTAAGAATTTAACTTCAATTTCCGTTAGTTCACCTTTATCTAATTTGAGTTGCTCCAACTGCTGTATTTGTAACTTGTAGCTTTCTACGAGCCACTCCATGGTCACGCTAAGCAAAAGCAAAACGCAAAAAAATCCAGAAATCCAGCGCCCATAAAGGTCCTGCATCCCGGAATGGAGCCCTGGGTCGACAGTCTTCTCCACAGACGGATGTGCAGGCGAAGAACACACGAGGCCTCTGACAGTCACCTGAAGTGAAAGCTTGGCGGTAACTTCGTGCGTTATCAAATCCAATAATCCGATGTCAGACGCGCAAAATAAATATTTTAGTTTATCTAATTAATTGCTTAAATCGCGCAGTTATGTGTAATTTAATGTAAAATGGCAGAAATAATCACCAACCAGCAATCAGGCTATTTTGCAAGACACGCGGTAATTAATTTCATTAATATACTCAATAATCCAAAAATAATTGAAAATAATTAAATAGCGAAAGCGTATCAGCATCTCACAAATCATACAAACCACAAAACAGCATTAAAAAAGCTGATGCAGTCGAATTTCCAATTGCACGTGGTCGCTCAGGCAAACCACGCGAAACGGACGTACTTGCTGAACCGGATCTGGGTGGCAGACACAACCTCTGACGGCGAACCTTCATCCACCGTGTCCCCGCTCCGAATGAATAGTATTCTTTTCATTTATACAATGGATGTTCGCATCTGCGCATATGTTTCATGTTGTTATCTTAAATCAGAAGTTTCTAAATGATACGCTGAAAACGGTGGGGATATGCGAATTAGAGAAGTATGCGAGTACATCCAACAAAATTATTTGCCTTTTAATTCACATTTAGTATAGATTTCTTTTTATTAAGCTTAGTAATCTTCTCTCTCTCTCTCTGCTAACTAGTTGTTATACTTACGTTACACTGGTACTTCGGTTCGAGGTTCGAATCCCGCGAACGGGCTGGCTGGCTGCATGGGTGTTTTCGTGGTTTTTCCCATGTGTAACGTGTATATGAGCCAGTTTCCCTTAAATAGTCCTTCACGAAGGCACTGCTCCCTTAAGGCAGATACACCGACTACCAATAAGTATTTGGACACCTATGCAAATGACGATATCTGCGATCCTAAAGTACGTCACGTACTCCGCCGGTATATATCGTGTAGGAAACAACATCGGCTTTAGTGGCATGCAAGATGCCTCGCAGTTCGGAGTTCTCTGATTTCGAGAAAGGTATAATTATCGGGTTTCACAAATGTGGCCGATCCTTAAGGGACATATCTAGAGATCTGAAGTACACAAAATCGACAGTGGCCTATGTGATTAAGAAATGGAAGGGGAGTGGTGATTGTCGGAATGTGCCCCGAGTCGGCAGACCAACGAAATTGGGAGATAGAGACCGACGAGTGCTGTCCAGAGAAATTCGGAAGAACCGCACCCAACCGATGGCCCTCATCCGCGAGGAGTTTCAACAGGCATCCGGGAGTATTGTTTCAACGAATACCATTCATAAGGAAGCACATCTGCTTGGTTTTCATGGTCGTGCTGGTGCCCATAAGCCTTTATCACAAAGTCCAACCACGCTGCTCGGTTAATGTGGTGCAAAGCACATCGAAATTGGACCGTAGATCAGTGGAAACGGGTTCTTTGGAGTGACGAATCAAGGTTCACCCTTTACCGTTCGGATGGCAGGGTCTGGGTCTGACGTCTACCTGGAGAACGTCTCCTGCCAGAATGCATTGTGCCAACAGTCAAGTTCGGCGAAGGTGGAATTATGGTCTGGGGGTGTTTCTCCTGGTATGGGCTGGGATCCTTGGCCCCCATTCATGGTAAGCTCAACTCCGATGCCTACTGCACTATTTTGGATGACAATGTGCTTCCTACGTTGTGGCAGTTTTACGGGTTGGACCCCTGTTACTTTCAGCACGACAATGCCAGTTGTCATGTTTCGACGTTAACCAAGGCTTGGTATCGTGCCAATAGAGTTCATCGAATGGACTGGCGTTCCCAGAGTCCAGACCTGAACCCTATCGAGAACCTCTGGGACGAGTTGCATCGCCGAATTCAGGGGTGCACTACCCGTGCAAAATCAGTGAAGGAACTTCTATGTCTTCTCCAAGCCGAGTGGAAGAAAATACCACTAGCTGTCATACAAAGACTTGTGGAAAGTATATCCCGGAGGGTCCACGCTGTAATTACCTCTTGTAGAGGCTCTACCGACTATTGATTTTGAATAAAATTAGTTTTTCTTTTCTATCACAGGTGTCCAAATACTTATTGGTAGTCAGTGTAGCACTCGAGTGCTTTGCCGTAATCTAATAAACCAATCATAAACTATACTTACGTTAGGTTACAAAGTTCCCCATGCCACCACATGTTGCCGCTGCCGTAAAGAGTCGCCTGTTGGAATTCAAGAAAGTTCGAGAGCAGTAACTAAATTTTCTTAAAGCTACGAATCCATAATTTTAAAGCTATTGAGACAGATTTCAAATGGAAAGCAACTTTTTATGACTTTGTAAAAAGAAATGAAATAAATTAATTTCTTTCTTTTGGACATTGAAAAGTTTTATTTTCCCGTATTTCATACACGTAAGTTATTTGCATAAATGCCGTACCAATCGCCTACCAGGGCCGCACGCGGTCCGCGAGCTTCGGTATGGCCACCCCTGTTCTATTACATACATATTGTTATTTTCCCTTTAATAAGATTGATATATATATTTAGAGTATATTTCTTAAATGATTATTAACGTTCATGATGTCAGAGATAAGAAAGTGGAATAATGATTGATGAGGGGAGAAACGGGAGTTGGAGAAATGAAATCACAAAATCTCAACCAAATTTCAGCCTGTTTGAGTGATACTTTCACTGGTATGAATGACCTTAATGCATCTATCCAAGAAGAAAACGCAAATATACTGACATGCTGACAAAAGGTTTCAAAGAAAAGTTAACAACCTGTGTGTCAACAAGTTAGAAGAGAGAATGTTTCTAATTTCCCATCACCCGAAGAAATAATTCATTCTCTAATTTCATGTGTGAAGAAAGTGTGAATCATTTGGAAAAATTACCGTCTTTTTCCGAAAATAGGACACTGTCTTAATTTTTTTTTTTTTTTTTTTTTTTGTCCAAAATACGCGCTAGGGCTTATTTTCGGGGAAGGGCAAAAATAAAAGTATATTTATATATTTTTATTTAATATTTATTTTACATAGAATACAGAAATTTTAATTTATTCAATTACAGTCATGTCATCTTCTTCTGGAACATCGTCATAAATAACATTCTGAATTATATTCTGATTTTCTTCCAAATCCATTTCCTGTTGAATCATTGGTCCAAATCTCTCATGTCTCGCGATATAGCTATCGTTAAATGAATACTTTTTGTCTAAGTAGCCTGTTCGTAGTGCATTGGAAACATCACTATCAGTTATTTTGTCCCATGAATTTTTTTACCCATCAAACACCCCTTTTGATTTTCGACTCATTCTGTGGGGGTTGGAAAAAGGTCGCTGCGTCGTATGTGTCTCGGGGGTTACGGTTCAGCCCAAATTTCACGCCGACGAGAGTCTGACGGATGACGATGCCTTTCCTGTGAACGTATCTCTCTGGGGACAAACGGTGAACTGATTAAGATAAATTCCAAGAATTAATTTGAAACGAACTGTAGAGGTAAACAATTTCTCGGAATATTTTGTTTCAAACGTTTCTCTGAAATACGAGTATTAGGAAAGCTAAACATATTATTACTTATACTTAATAAATCAACAGCATTTTTTAACGAATCCTTTTTGTCACATTATTTTAACTAGCGATTATTTTCGGTGGATGTCTTATTTTACAAAAAGTTCCGAAAATCACGATAGCACTTATTTTTGGAGGATGTCTTATTTTCAGAAAAAGACGGTAGCAAAGACACTTTAGGAGTATTTTAAAAAACTGAAAATTTTGGAAACAGGTGTAGGGTTCCTTCCTCTTTTTGGCTAAGATCAACGTTGAGGAACATAGTGAACTGTTTCGAGACTTATCGCTGAGTTCAAATAACTAAAAGATGTAGACTCAAAAAGAGTTAAACTACACTTTATTTCCTCAAATAACAGTTGGCTTCTTTCTTGCACTTACAACAAAGCCTCTACTCGGGCTTTAACTCAGAATAAAAAATAAGAATACTAAACTATAACCAACTAACGGAAACTTAGCCGAAGCTAAACACAAGTATCTAACGTAGTTGGCCTTTAATCTAGACTAGCCGGCGAATATAAAAGGCAAGTAATAATACGGCCGAGAGTAACAGCATCAGAGATTTAGCCCGAAGGCAAGTTGGGAACGCCCTACTCAGGATTGCTACTAGCTCTCTATCACGAAGAAACTTCGGAACTTTGGAGCTATACTGGTTTTCAGCAAGCGATATATTAGCCTGCTCTTGCCAGTTCCTTGATGTATCCCAAGTTGAACCTGGTGATTGTGATTCCGTAGAGTGATTTTCTCAGGCAGAGGTACATCCGAAAGGAGACTCTCACGAAGTAAGTTCAACCTTCCTTAAATACTTCTTCTAACTCATTTGCATTCAACGCGATTCTAAAAACTCCTTCTCGTTATGAGCTGTAAGTAAAAACAAGAATTGATAGGAAAGGGACCCTAAAATTAAAATAACTGTTATAAAATTAAAATATTCTTTACACATGGTTTATAAACCCATATCCTTTCATTTGGATAATATGTCGGATAATAAAGGAAGATCTTTCACTCCTGTACACAGATCGTATTCTTAAAATGTAGTTTGAAAGAAATACTTTGGAACAATATTGAAATGCGGCAATGAATATGTTCTCAAAACTTTGCGAAAAGGTACTAACTATACTCTTCCCATTTGCGATAATGTACTTGTGCGAGTTTGGACTTAATGTCCTTTTGACAATCAAAACAAAATTCAGAAATCGCTTCGATAAACAAGCAGATATGAGAATTGCTATTAGTTGTAAAGTACCACGATTTGAAAAATCTATTATCCAATATATAAGTCATTAATTTATTTTAAAACGTTTAATAATGTTCAATATTTTCCAATTTCTATGTTTCCATGTTTTGTTTATTATTAAAATTTGATTGTATGGCTTTCTATTCTTTTCTTTTTAGAAACTGCTTTGTGCAAGAATGTATTAAAACCTTCCATGGGTGCGGCACGTGAAAACGTTATGTCATTTGCTAAAAACGCTGCGGATACGTGAAACGGAGAAATATGAGAGTATATGCCAGACATGGCCAAACTACGGCTGTCATCTTCATGGCTATACTAGACATGGCAAAACTGTGGCAAACCATCATCCTCAGCTACAAAAGCTGAGGATAATGGTTCGGTAAAACCATCGAAACTAGTCCTGTGAAAATTTGAAAATATAACGCTGATTTTTGTTACTGCTAATACGGCTCTCGCAGGCAATTTGTGCGGCTCATGCATATAAAATATATGTATGAAATATGGTAAACTGAAAATATTCAGTGTCCAAAAGGAAGTAGCTAATTAGAGTAGACTCTTTCTACAAATTTATCAGGGATTTCTTTCTGTTTAAAACCTCCTCCACTACTTCTTTAATGATGTAAATATGAACTTGTGGCTTTTAGAAAATCTAGATGTGAGTCTCGAACATTCCTGAATTCAAACGTGCGGCTCTTACTGACATGAAGTTTGGCGAACAATAAAACTAATTATAATGTCGGGCTTCCAGGTGCCCACATTCGGATGGAGGGCCACGTTATTCAGAATTTTATGGCTCTAAGTACCGGTGATTTTTTAAAAAGCGAAAAACATGCATATTCTTCATTATTTAAATGCTTTAAATATAATACAGGGCGATCATATTTGGTAGCGAAAATTTGAAAACTGGAACGGACATTTATAACGAACCGACGCAAAATGCCGTTTAGAGACTGAGAGCCCTTCTGAGCTAACGCTCTTTTGGGTTAATAAAATAAATATCTTTACACATATCGAGGGACGTAGAGGCGAAAAAGTAACTAAAGAAGATGTAATTAGATATTAAAATGAAACATAAAATTTTACTTCATTTTACACTGATATTAAAATCAGAAACGAGCATTTCAAATGACAGATTTCAGATTTAATTTATTTAAACACGTGTTTAAACTACGTAATGAACAAATTGGTGCGATTTCAGAAAAATCTGCTTTGTCTACAAAATAGCATCATGTATTTCGTTGTTATTGTGAGTGGATTATTATTTTTTAAATATTGCTATTTCGCCCCTGATAATTCCATGAATCTTTCAACACTCTTTTATATCTAGTATGTAGTTTATATCTGGTATATATAGTTTCTATACAATAAGCTGTTTTTTAAATGGATATAATAATTTATGCACTAAAAGATGAAAATTAATACTATATGGTAAATATAGTATAATTGAAATAATAAGTTACAGAACTCTATTTACATAATTTATGTATAATTTTATATTGCGAAGAATAAATTCATGGGGATCTCATGATAAATTAAAAAAGACGATGGCTTATACATTTGACAGTGCAGTTCAATTAATGGATTTCATGCTTTGGAAGCCCCTTTTTCGTATAAAATCGTAGATGAATTCTGTAAGAATTATTATTTAATATATTAAACCCATTAAAATATATGACATATTATTTTTCTCTTTTTAGTGCATTAATTATCACATCTATTTTAAATAAAAGCTTATTGTCTAAAAACCTTTTTGACTATTTTATTTTCGGTTTTTTAGTCTTAATAACATGTTGTCAATAATGAAATTTTTAGTCAATGATAAAACACAAGAAATAAATTATAGAAAATTTTGAAATAAAAAAAATAACTGAAGACCCTTTAGGGAATGAAGAAATCACTGAAATTCTTTCGAAAATTGCATGCAATAACAACGTTGCAACGAGCATTTTATTTGAAGATAAAACCAATACTTCCAATTCGTCATTGCGTTAAGATGGCAAACTCAAAACTCTGTTATCGCAGTCTGCTTCGGGCTGCAACAAATTAAAAAATATAGAGAGAGAAAAACGTTCAATTAGTATATTTTTATCCCTCTTGTTTCAAATGAGAGAGAAAAATTTGTTTCTATTGTAGACACATTAGGTAATTTGGAAGCAGGCAAGATGAAAAATGAGCAACCGCCTTCGTCGCGAATCGAACCGCGGACCTCTGCATGCAGACCACCACACCACGAAGGCATGCCGAGAAGGCGGGAGAAATACCTCCCCCCTTTTAAAGGACGACTGGTGTTTATAGGAGACCCAGTCGGAAAATCTTGGGTGAGGAGAATAATCATCCACAACCCTTTTAGTTCGGGCGCCATTGTAGGGACATAAGGTAATTCGGAAGCAGGCAAGATGAAAATTGAGGAACGTTTTCGCCGGGAATCTAACCGCGAACCTCTGGAATACGCGCCCAGCGTGCAGACCACCACACCACGAAGTTTTAATGACGCAAAATTTAGGCAGTGAGTTTAAGTGTCAAAGTCAAAAAATTTGGGCAAAAAAGTTATGGCAGTGACTCAAAATTTAGAAGTGGATCGAAATAGTGATACCTGGAGTTTCAAATCTCTGGGCAAAATTCTTACCAATGCTCGAGAGGCTAAGGCTGCTAAATACTGGGATTTCGCCTCGGGTACGAACTTAGGCGAACAAGTTGGCTGCACGACTGGTTTGGTTTCCTCGCATGTAATATAGATACGAGTCATACTTCCTTAGAAAATCTTTCACTGATGTCTCCCCTCTTAACCAGACAGCCACAACACACAAGCTACATATAGCACACATATAGCAAATCTACACGCTTAACGTGTAGGCGGTTTGTAATTTACGATCAAAACTACACTTTATTAAGTCTTAAATATAAAACTGAGTAAAATAACAACCTTAATTTGGCGTAGATTTTAACAAACGCTAACTATTTTGAGGGTAGCTATTTTGAGGACTCTAACTATAAAGACATAGGTCTGTTTTCTTTAAAAGGAAAAAAAAAAATCTGCACCAGATATTTTTGTGAAAACTGCGGCTTGGAAGTTATTGTAGAATGGTTTAGGATTTAAGGTTATCGATGTCAGGTCGTATTTTCTGGCTGAGAATTGAATTGCTGAATTATCAGGATTATATTTATGCAAATGCTAGTGATAATGAAGATGATGAAGAAGAAGAGGCAAGTGAAACTGCATTATCTTAAGGGGTTCCTCCCTTTGTAAATGGTAAGTTATTTTTGAACGTGAAGAATCTTAAGAACAGTTAAGCGAATAATCGCTTGAGTTCTTGTGGCTAGAAACAAAAAGATGGAATTGTAAATACCCTTTATTATTCAAATAAGATTTAACAGAACTCCAGAACTCCGTCTTGAAGTGTACAATAAAAGCCAACACTTGGACTTGAACTTAAGAGGCAAAGAAGTAAACTAAAACTAATTTAAACTAAAGATATATAGCTGAAGCTATAAAGATTCTAACCGAGTTGGCCCTTAACTTTAATTGACTGCGAAGCTGTCGAGTGCCTGAGTACGCCCGAGCGTAATAACAGCTTTGAGAGAGAGTAGCCCAAAAGGTAAACGCGCGCTAATCAGAAACTCTGATTCTCTCTAACTCAGCAAGTAAGAACTTCGCGGTTAAATTATGTATTCAGATTAGTTTATGTAATTTATTAAATTATGTATTCTTCCTCATTATGTATTCAGATGTGATTCTAAAACTACGTTTTGGCCGGAAGTAGAAAGTTGAAGTTAAGAATCGACAGGAAAGGAACTTAAAATTTAACTGTTAATGAAATTAACATAATCCTTACAATCTCTTCAGAAGCTTACGATGCACTTCAGGCTGTTTATATGGAATATTATAGAAAACAACCCGATTGTCATCCAAATCTACAACCATTCGCCATTACCAAACGCGAAAACTCAGTCCAACAAATCCTGCATAAGCTCTTATTTTAATACTTTGATTACGAAGTTTTTTTTAAAAATATTTTACCCTAATTTCTATCCAGGTGAACAAAATATATCATAAATAAGGTAAATATAGCATTTGGGATTTTTTTGACATATGGTTTTCAAGCCAGAGGCTGGGACACATATGTCCCAGATATAGTTAATGGTAGGATACAAATGTCCACACATAGCGATCGACGTAATATAGGCAAACCCTATTGTTCTGGAAAACGTTATTATATGAAACAGAATTTATATCGTATGATACAGGGTAAAAGTATTCTTTGCGTAACCCAACATTACACATTGGGCAACTCTTATTTGTTCTTTTTTCTATATTCATTTGTGTACAACGACAACAGCAGCATCTTGATTTTCCAACTATTGGAATATGGTCCCCAAAATTCAGGAGATTTTAAGTACTTTTAAACCCAGCAGAAATTTCTAAACTTTTAGTGAGACATAAATATCCCGTTAGTAGTTAAACTTCATACTAATTTATATTATTTTTACAAATATAATTGAAAATGTGATTGATTGCTTATACCGATCCTTAATTGTTCTCAGACTGTATAAATACGATTAATAATAAAACCAGTCAATTAAAACTATTGTCATTACAAGGAGTATTCGTAAGGAAATTTTTTTTTAGTTTTTCAAAATCTCAATTATCAGAAGCAATCCTCGCTTTTAATTAGTTCGGATAATCGAGGTTTTATTATTGTATCATGTAAAAAATAATTGCGAATGCAAAGATTTCCCTTGTCTTTCTCAAACATATCGATAATGACACTATTTGCGAACGCTTAAGAATATTTAGGAAGGGTTGCTAGAAGTGCATTTTGCTTAAATTATTATTTAAGAAGTAAAAAAACTATAAAAAAAGTATGAAATATTACAGTTTATTCCTAGGCTAAATTGTTAAGAAAGAAAGCTAAAATTAGAGATATGCTCGCTCTGATCACTAAAATGAGAGTTTTACATTATTCATTGTAACTGATAAGTAAGCGCTTTAAAACTTTGAACTCGGGACTCGAAAGTGTCTTTAATTATTCATCTAGTTTCGTATCACATAATTCGGTGGTCTCAAACATAAAAGTGCATGTGGGTCGAATGCTCGATCTAAGAAGCTGATGGACCAGATAGAATTTTTAACAAAATTTTAAATAATTTTTAACAAAATATAATTAAAAAAAAAGATAAGCAATAATAAAAAAGAAAAGAAATTTTAAATTTAACTTACTGAATTTGTATCGAAACATACATAAACAACAATAATAACAACAAAAATTAAAAATGAAAATTTACATCCATTTTCTACCTGAGGCCGGATGGTTGATATCTGCGAGAAATTTTTATTGGTTATACTTAATTATCCAAACCCACTAACAGTTAAATATAAATTTTAGACCAACATTTATTTTAGGTGATTTTATATCTTGATCTCATAGCTAAATGACGAACTTTTACCTTAATCGAAGATTCTACAGTAGTGAAGCGTCACGAGCTGTCGGCTGAGTAATTAGAATATGTTAATCACCTGGCCTGATGTACAAACATACAGTGGCAAGGATACATTCTAATCATTCTGTCTTTTTTTCTTCAGCAGTCCCGCACATTAAGCTCTCCATAGCTTTATGTCTCTAAAACTATAAGCACGATATTTGCGACATATACATCATTGAAATATATTCGTGTGGCAGCATGATGCTGTTTCGGAGCGGCAAGCGACGTGTTTGAGACCACTGGTGCAATTGACTATTTGAAAACAATTAATTTTACGCTGTAAAATAAAATTTATAATAAGATGAAAATGAACCTCCAATAACAAAGAATCTTGTCTACATGTCTTGAGTAAATATCAAAATTAATTGCATAGGTTTAAAGTTTTAATCGAGGAAAAACTATGGGATTACAAGAATTTTCCAGTCGAAGCGTTGTTCTCGTTGTGACTTACATCACTTGTCTCACGGTAACATCAGAATAAGCCCACGAAATGCATCGATGCAAGGAGTACAAGACTTCACCTGTCGTTGGCAAGAGCCTTCAGCTCCATACTGGTGACAGTAAGGACTTTGCTCAGTTCCTCCCCCAATTTTGATGGAGAAAGCTCTGAGAATCTCCCACCCCTCCCCTCTTTCCCTACCGCCAACCTCTCCAGAGGACTTGCTTGCCACACAGATGATATTCATTGAGAAACATTCATGTTATCTCCAGAATTCGAACCCGAGCCCTTCGATGCGACAGCCAGCGTCGCCCACTACTACGCCGGTTGGGCGACTTTGTTCTAGTACTGAATGGAAGCAGATCACGATATTAAGAATGAGTTTTCACATCTTCAGCTGATTAAAAAGTAGCTGAACTGCCGACATGAAGAATCCTGAAAGGACCTGATAGTAAAGAAAAGGAAATGGCAGATTAGACTTCTGGTTCTAATATATGCCAATTATAGTAACTTCAATAGACTCGGCTGAAAAACGTTTGATGATTCTTTGATTTTATTTGCTAAAATTTAAAGACTTAAAAATAAAAAAAGAATAAATAAAAAAAAAAAAATCTGAAATGTTTCAGATTTTAAATTACGTCCAAAGGGGCGTTTTTTAACATTTTGTGTGTTACCTTTCTTTATTAAATATCATGCTCCTCGCACTTAAACCATAAGATCCAGTGCAACAGCAATATCACAAAATAGTTTTAAAACGAGCATATCTTTAGAATTTCCGATACAGAGACTCACGCGCTGGAGATAAAAATGTTTTTTCTGCACAACGTTGCCATTGCTCGCTTTGAAATCCTTGAGTTTGTTAATCAAAAATTCGTCAAAGTTTTAAAAAATAGGAAATCGCTCATAAAACAAATTTCAAATTTCAAATTTGGTCTTCCACATGCTCATATTCGTTGGAGGATTACGTTATTCAAAATTCGATGACTCTATGTACCGTTATTTTATGACAATGTGAGAAATATACATACATTTACGCAGATTTTCATTATTTAATTTCTTCAAATATAATGCAGGACTCTAACATTTTATGACAACAGTTTGAAAAGTGAACCGACATTTATCCGTCCGACGCAAAATGACAAAACGAAAGTAATAGTCCTTCGGGACTCAAGTCCCTTTGGACTAATAAAGAAATTTTTCATTAAATGAAATTTTTAAAACGATTTCTTAGCCGTTTAATTAATATTTAAAACGTAAAGACTTTTAAAGGTTTATTGTTTAAAACGCATTTTTTTTTTAAATATGCGATCTGGTTGCCTTTTTTCTGGACTATACGTTTGCGTCGTAATTTCCATGATAGATAGGCTTTCAGTAAAATTTCCAGAGATATTGATTTTCATTCTTCTTTCTCTACTTACCAGAGCACATGAATTGGTGGTAGGTTTCTACTTAGGAAAAGCTCTTTTCAAAAGACTAAACGCATAATAGTTCATAGGTTAAACTTCGCCTATGGACCTATATACCTATCAAAAGTATTCTTATGAAGTATCATTATAAAGTTACGAAGCTTCATAAGAATACATTTAAGAGGTATACATGCAATACATATTTCAGGCTTCATTTTTGAATGAATGCAATAATACTTTCCGAAGTAAGACTTGTTGATTTGCTTTGAAATTTCTCTCTTTGAAAATCACTCAGATAAAGAAATATAACGATTTCTGCAAATACCCGACGGAAAAGTTCCCAATAGTTTCGTTGACTAATTTTAAGACGTTTCTTCGGTCTTCTTGCTTTTAATTTCCCAATGGTACCGAATTCTGCGACAATTATAAATCCCTCAGCAAAACTTTCTTTGCACTGATGCATCCAAGTATGTACATATTTTTCTCTTCGTTTTCTGTAATAAACCTTTTGTTTGTTGTTGTTTTGTTGCAAACAGTAAGGTAAACCTATGCTTTATGAAGGATCGCAACGTATTGCCACTTATCTCTTGCTAAATAGTTTCTATACAGGCTCCTGACAATTGTTCGAGAAATGTTGGTGAACATTTCCACGTTTTAAATCTTACTTTTTTATTTCATTTATTGTTGCTCATTTAAAGACTTTGCTTTTTTTTCTGCGTCGGCGGATTTTCTTTGCGTAGCAATGGTTTAACTTTGGAAACATTAGAAACAGTACGTACCTTTCTTAGGTTATTTTTTGGAATCTTCTTTCCACGTAAAAGTAATAATTGACGGTTTTCCCCCTTTCCGGTTAATAATGTTGCTCCTTATGCGTTGAGAAATATTAATACCATGCATTTCCCAATGCTTTTAAATTATGGAATAGGAATATTTTTGCTCGGAAAGCACGAAAAAAAAAATCTTCCAGCCCCAACTTATTTACAAGCGAGATTTTGAAAGAAGAATTAATTTAAAAGTAGCACACAATTTCATTTTTAGTAAAAGGCTGTTGCCAGAAACGTTTATAGCAAAACATTTTTTTTCTTTTATCGAAATTCTTCTAAAAATGTGTAAACACCTTCTGCAATCCGAAGTCTTCGGATGCAATTGTGTTATCTAGCTGAACCAGTGTTAATAATTCGTGTGGAAATTCTTCAGAATCCGTCATGTTTAGTAGGTTCAGTCTATCCTGTATCTTTTGATATTATCTTCAAGCTACTTTCTTGATATATTTCGGTGTGCACTTAGTAAGCTTCATCATCTTCGTCGCATAGGAAAAGAGGGGAAAAAAGCAATTCTGCCCCGGATAGAATGTAAATGAAATCTGCTATAGAAAGACTTTCATGTTTCCTATCATTAATCCTTCAGTAAAAACAAAACCAAAAAAAAAAAAAAAAAAGTGAAATAACCGATATTTAAGTTACCATCAACACTGCTATTACATGCTAAAAAATAGAAAATTATACCAAAAATAATATAAATATAGATCAGAAGATATATATAAATACAGATTAAAATGAATAATGAAGAAGTGAAATACAATCTGAGCTATATTTAATTCTTCTATGTTTAATTTAAAGAGTCCTGCTTTATCTAGAAGCTTGTGTCAAAGTCCTGCAGACCCTACTAGAGAGACTGCGAAATGTCACTTAGTCTGATACAAATCACAAAGTCTAAAAGAAGGTTAAAACAACCTTTATTTTTTAATTCTTAAATGAACAAAAAGGCACAGCTTGTGCAACAGACGAACATATGCGATTTGCAGTATTTATATTAGCATAACGGAAACTGAAAGGTATTTATATTAGCATAACGGAAACTGAAGGGTATTTAGGTTAACATAACGGAAACTGGAATTCCAATTCGTTAACGTAGTCTGAGACTACGAATAAAATAGACTACTTAAGTTGGCTCAGGTAGTTAACGGCGCACGTTTTAAAACGTTGGAGAGCGTTGGAGATTATAAATGTTTGTACTTTTTCATTATTTATAATTTTTCTTGTGTGATACTTGAGCTGTTTTATATGTTTGGATTGATCTTTCCAATGAAGCCATATGCAACAACATTTTTTTTTTTTTTTTTCGTTCCAGATCTCTTTGGAATAAAATTAAAAGTAATATTTTTAAAGAAATTACACAGTGCGCTGTAGCATTCAATACGACTCACTGTTTACTTTCCGTTGCGTCTAAAAACCAGAATTGTTAAGCTGGAGCGACTGATTACATTTTTGTAATCAGCAGTAAAAGGGCTTTTTCGAGACTTCTGTAAAAAATACTTTCAAGGTTAAGATTTTTTTTTTTGACTGCGTCATAATGAAACCTAGTTTTCTTAATTTTTTTCATTTCAGATATTCTACTTCGTAAAAAAGTTTATGTACACTTTTGTCAGCATTTTATTTGTCAGCATTTATTGCAGTACTTAATATTGTATTCTTTTATGAGATGTTAAAATCCTAACAGCCAAAAATATACCTGCGTCAGAAGTTTAGAATTTCCAAAAGTTATGAAAGAAACTCCTCACCTTTCTTTAAAACCAGAAAGAAAAATTATTAATTAGGTAAGTTTCTAGAATTTTATTAAACTACCAGCGTTCTTAATAAGCTTTGATTTAACTTGCTTATTTTTTTCACTATGGTAAAAAATTTCGTCATTCCTTTTTAAACTCTTCCCTAATAATCTTACGATCTGACATTTTGCACACATACTTATTGCAGATGACAATATAATGTGGTGAAGAGATATGTTTTCTAAATTTGATTTAGGTTTTTTAAAACTGAAAGTTAAAACATTTTTTCGCCTATATTTTTATTTGAGGAACAAACTAAAACTTTCAGAATTTGCTGAATTCTACCCCAATAAAAGGGAAAAAATCTGTTAAAATAAGTTTAAATGAAATTTCTAACGTAATTTCTAATTTTTCGACAAACTGGATTGTCTTTTTTAATCATTTGATGTAACAGATTTATTAGAAATTGTTTACTGTTGAAAAAATGATTTTTTTTTCAATAACATGATTGCTAATGTGCCATTAAAATGAAAAGATAAATGTAAAAATGTGAAAATATGTTTTATCAAATTAATATCGATTTGAAACTCATGAAATAATTAACGGACATGGTGTGAGAGAACGTGCGAGAAGGTTTCAACGTAGTGCGAAAAGGTTAAAAAGAAAAGTTGACACTTTTGTGTCGACAAATTAGAACAGGGAATCTTTGTAATTTTCTATCACTCGAAGAAATAATTGATACCAATAATTCTCTTATTCCAAGTATGGAGAAATTGTAGATCATTTGAAAATATTAACAAAGGGTATTTTATAGGTATTTTAAAAAAGGAGAACTCGGAGATTCAGAAATATTATTTATAAATCCGTATTTAACTGCCTCTATCCGTTTAAGTTGGACAATATGTCGGATAATGAAGGACTTACTTACCACCAGCCAAGTTGCTAAACCGCCTGTTATATGACTATCAGCATTTGTACTCAATTGATGGAGCACTCTATTGTCGCTAGACCCAGCCAAAAGTCTCTTCAGAATATTAAAATTTGTAGCGGAATTTATAAATTATCGGTATTTGTGACATGTGGTTATTTATCGGTAACTGTGACCTGTGGTTATTAAAGAGACCCTGTCAAGACTTTGACTGTGCTGAATGAGGATTTTAGCAATGTTTTATGCATTGTGATTCTGAGTTTACAGGGAATGTTTTCTCTAGAAATCAGTGGTAACTTGGATATAAGAAGTTATTCAAATGCATTTATACTGAACAATATCAACTGGGCATATTAATGTACATCATATGTGTTGTTCACATATTTGCAGAGTTCCTGAGTAATATTTGCTTGTCACATTCATAGTAGTCATTTGTGTTATTCGCTTATTTACAGTTCTCTTACAATTCACTTACATATAGTCTGCCTAATAACTAAAGGTGACGCTGAGAAATACAAATCAGTGTGTAAAGTAGAAAATTCACATGTTCATTGAAGAAACATGTGCGGTTCACATATACACAGAGCACCATTTTATATGTGCTTGGCATTTTGTACAGGTTCCTCGTACAGAACATTTGAAAATGGAACTAGAAAATATTAAGTTCAATATACTACCACTCAGCCACTAGATCTGTGCTGAAAGTTTTATTTTTTCTTTTTTTTTCAATTATAGATTGCTTTTAGATTTTCGCAGTTCATTGCTAGGCAGTCTATGATAGCTTTAAATTTGTTTCCGTGGTGGTTTACACTTTTGGGGTTGTTTCAGCCATACCTGAACATTTTCAGCTGTATACGGTCAGAAATGTAGGTCTTTGGTTACTTCGCACTCGAACATGTAGAGATCGATGGTACCTGTTGAGCCGCGTATGCATAAATCTGTGTAGTGCAACCCGAAGCGAAACAGATAGGCTGCAAAAGGGCCATGCGCCGTCAGAAAATACGTCATTGCTCTGCCTGTAGTGGTTAATTACCTTGACGGCATCGAGAGAAGTTAAATGTCCTCCTGTCAGTTAGCTCTATCTGCGTTCCTTGTGGGGCTCCGAGATTATCAAAAGTTGGTGCAGGCTCGACCGACACCTCTTCTGTTAGGAGGTGTTGGCTCGACCCACCTAACCAAACAAGTTTATCTCATGATCATAACAGGCCACGCCCAATTCAACAAAGGAAAATATTTCAATGATTTCAATATTTCATTGATGAACAAAGGAAAAAAAAAATTCAGTGATTGGCGCCGGGGATGTTGCACTAAAAAGCTGCGGGATCCGAACAATACCCGATTAATCTATATAAGCTGCCCGGGTGTCAGGACCCGCTTTCACCTGTCACCTGCCTGTTAGGTCTTGTGTCCAGTTAGTTTTTATAATGAAGGTCTGACAAAAGGTCTTTCAAAACTGCTCACAAATCGTGTTCAGTTTGAATTTGAAAACAATACTAGTGTACGGCAATGAATATGTTCTCAAAACGTAGTGAAAAAGCAGTAATTGTGCTCATCCCATGACACATACTTATGCGAGTCTATATTTAATGTCCTTTTGTCAATCAAAACAAAATTCAGAAATCACTTCGATGCCCAAGCAGATACGAGAATTTCTATTAACCGCAAATTACCATAATTTCACAATTTCTTATCCCATAAATAAGTCATTAATTTATTTTGAAAGATTTATGCAAATGTTAATTTTAGTAATTATTTTGTTATTTCCATGTTTCTATGCTTTGTTTATTATTAAAATTTGATTATACAACTTTCTATTCTCTCTCTTTTTTTTTTTTTTTTTTTTTTTTTTTTAGAAAAAACTGCTTTAGGGAGCGTAAGAATGTGTTAAAATTTTCTACAGGTGCGGCACATGGAAAAGTTTGTGAACCTATGGTTTACACATCGCACATTCGTATCTGCGTGTATATTTTAAGTTGTTTTAAATTCTAAAGCTGAAAGCACTGCGGATACACAAATAAGCTTAAAGCACTGCGGATATACAAAGAGGGGAAATATGCGGGTATATGCAGTAACATTACATATCTTTTACTTCACATCTTGTATTCATTTCTTTTTAAGAATATCATTTTTTTCGTTGTATTTTTTACTTTCATTTAAGTATTCATATGAGTAGAAGCTTAAGAAAACAGCACAAATTTACACTAAAAATTATTCCTGATGAAATCTGGCCTGTTACAGGTTAAATCAACGATGATAGATTTTTAATTGGGTCTCACAATGTTTACTATCGCATCCACTGGAAGAGATTCCAATGTAATTCTGAAAACAAAGTAGTGAACAAATGAATACATTATTTCAAGAAAAATATAATTATAAAAAAGGCTTTTAGACAATAAGCTTTTATTTAAAATACATCTGATAACTTATGCATTAAAATCAGAAAAATAATTTATCATGTGGTTTAATGGTAAGAATTAAAAGTTAAAGATAAACTTCTTTAACGCCGCGGCGCCGCGCAATGAATTGGAAGTTGATGTGAATTGGAAGTTGATGTGCCCTGAAATTTTATTTTCAGGGCAGATGTTTTTATTTTATTTGGCTTATAATTCCTTATTAAATGTAGTATTTCATCTCGATGTACTCCATCTTTGATTTAAATCAAATTCCTCGTCATTATAATTCGCTTCTGATAGCGAAGAAAGTGACAGAGGTTATTGAAAACGAAAGACAAATTAGTCGGTATTCTCGACACAACAATTATAGAACTTGAACAGCGAAACTTTGTAACTGAACAAGAAATTATGTCTGTTTAAAGAATTAAAGAGAATGTATTATCACATAAAAAACGAAGCAACTTAAACAACTTACATTGGAAGAAATGTTTAATAAAGTAAACAAATAAATATTAAGCTTTTTTTTTTTTTTTTTTTTTTTTTTTTGTAAATTTTGATACCCTTTAGATCATAATTGTTCTTTATTTCATAAATTACGGTTTCATATTTTTAATTTTATAATTTCTGCATGCCATCTTACCAGATTTAAACTGATGATCTATAATCCGGAAAAATCGATAATCCGGAATCGCCAAGTCCCGACGAGTCCGGATTAACGACTTTTGACTGTAAAGAAAAATAATTGAACGTCATTCAGAGAAGGAAGGAATCACTTTGAAATTCAGTTTCGAATATTGAATGTAATAACAATGCTACACCGAGAATTTCATTTGATGTTTGTTGTATCATAAATTATAATACGACGTTTAGCTTAAGAGAGCTTCTCCTGACGCATGCGCCGTTCGCGTTTATCCGCGCGGTGATGATGACGTAACTGTTTATTACGTATGTATGTATATGTATATCATTCTTACTTCTTCGCCTTTTTTCTCTGCTGTACGCAACTATGTTTAAGTTAATTTTTGTCATTAAAAATGTTCATTGATATTACAATCTATTTAGGCTTATTTATTTCTTCAATGGTTATGGGCCCAGGAACGTTTCAACTGTGCCTAATTAGCAAAATACTTATTTTAGAATGAACATTTTGAAGTTTTCGAGCATTGAACTCTTAAGCCTAATTCAGTGCAAGAACTGTTACGTCTAATCAACGGTAAGAACTGATCAGCGTTCAGTTAAGACTATTTTTATAGCGCTCAATCTTGGTTTTTGGCTGTGAGAGACTGTATTACATTATGTCGCATTTGACTACTATAGAAAAGCTCGGAAAAGATAATTTTGACAGTTGGAAATTACAAATAGAAGCAGTATTGATTAAAAACGACCATTGGGATTATGTAACCGGTAAAGCGCTAAAACCTGCTGAAGGAACCGAAGACGAAAAGAAATGGCTCCAAGCTGATCAAAAACCTCGCGCAGATATAATTCTTGCTATTAATCCTAGCGAACTGTGTCATATAAAGCATTGTGTGACATCAAATGCTGTGTGGAATAAAGTCAAATCCGTATATGAATCGAAAGGACCTGCGAAGAAGGCTACATTATTAAAACAGCTTTTATTTAGAAAAATGGTGGAAAGCGAAACGATGTCTGAACATTTGAATAATTTCTTCGAAATAGTTGATAAGCTTAAACAAATGGAAATTCACAAAGCTGATGATTTATTATCGATTCTTCTGCTCTATAGTATAGTATTCCAGAAAATTTTGAAAATTTTAGATGCGCCATCGAATCAAGAGATCAGTTACCTAGTCCCGAATCTTTGAAAATCAAAATGTTAGAAGAATGGGAAGCAAGAAAAGGGAAATCATCTCAAGATTCACAGAATGCATACTATACTGATTATAAAAGACGAAACCAAGAATAGAAGAAAAATGAAAAATGGAAGGTAAATTCAAACAAAAATTTTCTTGCAAGAAATTTTCGAAATTTGAAGTGTAATTACTGTTCGAAAATTGGGCACAAGGCATCTGAATGCAGAAAGAAAATAGCTGATAGAAAATATGCGCAATCAAATAAGGGAAATCAAGGTTCTATGATGGCTTCTAATTATGAAGAGCAGATTAGTTTAGCAGTAAACAATGCTTATCAGAAGACCTCTTCATGGTGCTTAGATAGTGGCTGTACATCTCACATGTGCAATGACAGAATGTTATTTTCAGAATTTCACCCTCGAACGAATTCAACCATAAAGTTAGCAGTTGACAAAACAGCAAAAATTACAGGAATTGGAACTGTCCTTATAACAGTACCTAACGGAAATAAGACAATTAAACTTACGCTCAAAAATGTGTTATGTGTTCCGGAATTAAAATGTAATTTGCTGTCAACATCTAAAGCTACTGCAAATAATCGTTCAGTGATTTTTACAGAACAACATGCTAGAATAATAGAACCAATTAAATAAAAATTTATAATTAAAAAACATCAAATTAAATATATTCCAGATTTATTACTCAGTCTCAATAAAATACATGAATACAATTACTGTGCAACTTTAACGGATAGATTAATCACATAAATAAAACTGAGTATATTTGAACCTACACAAGGATCAATTATAATCTGATAAAAACGCTTTTTTCCTTAGACCAATAAAAATTATTAAAATGTATTTTGTCGATTTCATAAAGGCCTTAATATTTTTTGAAAGAAAAGTAACATATATTACCATTTAGTGTAAAGTACGTCTGGTGTAATTTAATGTCATTCAGTGCAGAACATTGTAGAGTGGAAGGAATATAATCTTGAGACATCAACCTCGGTACAGGTCCTGTTATAACCAGTAGAAATTCGAAGACCTTCCTCCCGAAACTCATATTTTTGAATAAGCTTCAGACAATAAGGATTTTTATCGGGAAATTGAATTTGAATTCCATCAGTTATTTCCGAAAATTTTACATCGGACAGTAAAGAAACTAATAACAACTCTGCAATATATTCTGAGTCAGCGTAGAATGGAGAAATCATCCAAACTCCTAACACGGTTGGTCTTAAACATAAATAACCTACAACTCTTTCGTTAATTACTGCGATTTTCGTCTTGCAGGAACGCCAGGACAGAGTCTGAGCAACTATAAAAGACCTATCATAACCATGAAACAGGCGGTCATAATTTACTACTTTATTTAGTAAATTTTCGATGGATCTTCCAAATTTCGGGGTATTTTTCCATTCTTCAACTATAATATTTTCAACAGTGTCTATATAAGAAATTTCCGGGTCTTTCGAAGCATGCTGACTTGAGTTTTGTGCAAGATTACGTTTCAAATCACGAATGACTGCTAGCAGTTCAGCGTTTCTTAGCCGTACTCCTTTACCCATCAATGAAACGATTCCAATACTATCAAGATTCAGTTTGGGTAAAATTAGAGAACTTCCAGAACATTTGTAGAAGCAAATGACATAGTTTGGTTGGCGGACGAAGCCCCGCTTATCTGTATACAGACTAAACATATTCTCTAATCCTCGAACGCCGATATTTCGACCTTCTAGATGTTTCATGGCCTTATTCCATAACTGTGTTCCGATTCCGCGACCTCTGTATTCTTCTCTCACCATGTAGAATCCCATAAAACCACGACCTGGTCCATAAGCCATACCTGAACATGTACCAACAATCTGCTTAAGCTGGATGTTCTCAGCAACAACTATAGCTTGAGAGTCCAATGTCATCCAAGAAAAAAGTTCATCTTCAAACGTTACGTAACGACCAATGATTCGAGCTAGCTCAAGGATACCTGGAACATCTGTGAGGATAGCATTACGGATGGAAATCTGAGACATTGCCGTTGTTTGCTTCAAGAATCTACGAGAAATAAAAAATATATATATATATATATATATATGAAATAAGATATAGGTATTCATTATAAAGATAATTTTCTTGTACATATAAAGTTCAGAGAGTTTTCTATCATATTCTATTTTGTTTTATGTTATTCAAAATTATATTATTCGAGATTAAAGAATTAGGTAGCGTTGAGGTAAGATTTGGAGCTTTGAAGTGCAAGGCATTGAAAACCCTAGAATTCAAAATTCCAAATCCATACAAAATTTGTTTCCAATAAGTGGGACAACAAGCATTCTTGACTAATAATTTCATAGCGTAATATTAAAATATTATAGTGTGAATGCATCTGAGATATGTTATTTCGAAATACTTTTATGTATTCTTAATCGTATTCACAGTGGACTAGGACGAAGAATTACATTCATGATATCAACAAAGAAAGAATATCTAAAAATTGAATATAAACAAAAGATGCTGAATTAAAGCCAGCACATGTGATAAGAATTCGTTTTCATTAAAAACTATAAAGTGAGATTTAGAAAAGAAAAACTGTCGATAACACAGCAAAATCCAAACGATTATGTCGCCCATTTGGTGACAAAATTGGCGATATACAATGGACGGTTGGAGAACCTTCTGGAAGGAATTCTTACCGGTTTAGCACAGAATGTTCTCGAACACAGACCGAAAGCTATATAAACCCTGCTGGTCCTCAGTCAGTTGGTGTGTCTCAGTGTGTGTGCCTCGTCTAGCGAGCTGATAGTCAGTCATTGAGCGAGTGTCTCGAAGTCCAGCACCGAGGTGGTCGTCGAGTGCATCGAGAGAGTATTTTAGTGTATCGCAAATTAGTACATCGTCGAGTTTTGTCTTAGACAGTGCTGAGTCGAGAGCTATACTCTTGTGTATCATCGAATGCATCGTGTGGAGAGTCTCGAGAGTACGTGGAGTTCTGAGAACAACCAAGCAGGGAGCTGCACTCGGGTGCTTTGCAGTGAAGCTGTCTCCACCGTTATTGCCTGACAGTGTGAAGGCTGTGTCACTGATTGTTCCAACGTGTTTATAGTAGATCTCCGACGACTGTAAAAACTATTATTGAAGCTGCCTGATTAACATTGGCTAAATGAAGTGTGTTTCGATACTTCATCAAGTGTCGTCGTTATTCTCTCCAAATCCACAAACCCCGTACGAACGTGAACGAAGAAAATAAAGTAACAACTGGTGTCAGAAAAGGAAAAACGTAACAATATAGACACGTTTTAATAAAAACAATAACGTTGCAAGCATTTTAATATACAGCAATTAGATACATAACATAAAATAAATAGCAAAATTAATAAGAAATGCCACTTTCTTAAGCAAATATTCATTAATTAAATTTGAAAAGTAAATCAAACATCTTAGCTTTTCCTAAATGGCATTACTATGAAAAGTGGTTAAGAGTATGGCGATTAACCAGTAAATTAAAAACCGCATGTTTTTCTTTGTGACAAAATTTAACTAAACAAAAATTACATAATAATACGCCGAACAAATATTAACTTAGAAGTCAAACGACAAAAATCAGCGTTATATTTTCAAATTTTCACAGGACTAGTTTCGATGATTTTACCGAACCATCATCCTCAGCTGCAAAAGCTCAAACGCACTTTTGCAGCTGACTGCTTTTGTAGCTGCAAAACCATCGAAACTAGTGCTGTGAAAATTTCAAATATCACGCTTATTTTTGTTGTTTGACTTCTAAATTAAACAAAAGGATATTATGTACATAGTAGCATAGCTTAACATAATGAGGATATGGTACAAAAACTGCGCAAAAATTATTTTAAAGATATATCTGTCATCAAAAGAGGAAATACTTAAATAATTTAAACCAAGAAAACGAAGGGTTAAAGTGTTCTGGGAAGAAGCAAGAGACCTACAAGCGTCCCAGACATAGTCTATAAGGTTTAGGCTTGGAGATCCGGCTTGTCGATCCATCCGGTTAATATCCTCACTTTCCAAAAAATAATCTACTAGATTCGCTCTATATTCACGAGCCTTGCCGTCTATAAAATCAACTGGGGGTCAATCAAACCCCTGATAAGGCGAACATAGAGCTCCATGATCTTTCCTACTGTAAAGTTGCCAAAGTTGCCAAGCACTGATATGGGACTCTTAAACGCTGAGTAAATAAAACATGAAAAACGTATGTAAGTACAGGTTTACTTTACTTCGATAAAAAATTAACAAAGCAATCTAATGAAATTAACACGTAGAATAAAAAAATATTTGCTATTCGAAGTCTTTCTAGCCCAGTCAAATCGATTTTACTGATTACATAATTGTATCATTTTCTTCTTTTACATAATTATAAAACTGCAAATTGCTTGCAAGTCATTTTAAAATTATAATGACAAATCAAAACTACTTCAGGTGTTTACATTAAAAACTCGATTTTTTATTCTGGCCATTGAATTGACATTAAAGAATATATTCTCTCCACATCTGTATTGTGGGCTGAAATGGCAAATATGGATTCTTACAGCTTTATTGTGCATGTCTTCTGATCAATATACTTTGTATTTGAAAATAACTTCAGCCCAATCTCACAAATGCTTCTCAGTTTTTGTTGATATTGTTTATCTCTAAATATTTTCTTAGATATACAGATTGGTTGAATAGAATCTCCAGTATTGCCAATATTGATGCTTCTTAGTTGTAATTACGTAATAGCACGTTGTGTTTCTTCCCATTCAGGAACTTTTTGAAAGTTCTCCATTTGAACGCATTGAAAAGTTTGGAGTGATTGTGATCCATATATTTCCCAATATTATTAAAGAAATCGATAGTCTTTGGTGCTGCTTTTGGAATTAAGCTTTAAGAGATTCAAGACCATACATTACCATTCCAAACAAACTGGGCTTTTTTTTCTTTCTATCATATTCTATTTTGTTTCCAATAATACAGACCTTTTTTTTCCAGAACTGCGGTGCTTGATTTTCTATTTTCTTAATTTGAGATTCAAACTTATTGATATATGTGGAACAATGATAAGCCTTATCATTGGATCATCCAAAAAACCTTTAATAACTTTTGGCGGGCTCACTTCGCTGGCGAAGGTATCTTTTAATGGATTGCCATAGTTAAAAACAGTCCTTCGATTGCGTATAAAGGCAATACCCATCTATTCCCAACGCAGGATAATAAGTTTTTGTCAACTACAGCAACATATCCACTCCGTAAACGGGTCGCAAATGGGACAAATAATTATACGGGACTACATAGGGAAATACGAGGAATGTCCCGTATATACTGACCACTTTACCTTATAACCCTCAGAAAGCCCCTATTCAAAGAACTGAAAGGCCGAACGTTATTGAAACATAATGTCGGCTTAAACATCTACTGCCAGGCTCACTCCTTTCTCGGGGTTACCCACGAGAAAAGCGTTAAGTCGCTGAACACTGATAGTTCGGTCCGAGCTTCGAATCCCGCAAACGGGGTGGCTGCATAGGCATTTGCTCCACGTGTAACATGTATACGAGTCAGTTTTCCTTCGTAAGTCCTCCGCGAAAGCATCCCTTTCCTTAGACAGGCTCGAGGCTTTGCCGTAATCACATAAACTAAACCAAACATCTTTCTTGGGTGTGGGGGGAGATAGGAAGTCGGTCTCTGGTTCTCTGTAGAGACCTACTTCCAAAACGGCAGAATTCTGTTATGTGCTATTTCTCCCGCCGTCTTTGCATGTCTTTGGTGTAGTGGTCAGCACTTTCGGCGCGTATTCGAGACGTCCATGGTTCGAGTGCCGGCGAGGGCATTGCTCATTTTTCATCTCTCCTGCTTCGAAATAATCTTATGTTTCTACACTGTGATTAGGCAAAATTAGCACTCACGAGCGTGCTTTCCCACTTATCTTTGGTCCAAAGTCAATATTCTTTGCGTTAACGCTAATGTTTCTTGTCGGCAGAAATGAAAGAAATGCAAATAAACGAGATGGTTGACGAGTGTCCATACTAATTTCAATAAACTGTCCATCAGTTTTGAAGATAATGAACCAAATGTTAAGATTTTCTTAATTTGAACACCAATATATGATGACGGATTAATAGATGATAATGATTATTTGATTTATGTATCTACATATCATAAATATTAGGAACACTTTCTGCTATTCTCTTTTGTGTAAACTGATTTATTCTTATGTATGTTCGGTTACCTAGTTGCCGATTGTACAGTTTATTTTAATCAAGTTGCATACAAAATTATGTTAAAATTAACGATCAGTACTAATTAATGAGTAACAATTAATGTCTACCCGCTCGCGGGAAAAGAGAAAACCTAGCAATGTTAACCTAGCAACGTGGGTGGCCGCCCTAGAAAGAGTTCACTGAATTTTGGATCCAAGATTTAAAAACCTCTTCTTCGATCAGCGTCAAGTTATACAGAAAAGGTTAAAAATACTTATTCTCACTAACGAAGAAGCGAACATCTCATTAACGAAATTTCTATACAAAAATTTTACAATTTCTGAAAAGTCAAATGTTTAAATCTCCAGAGAAAAAATTTCAAAATATTTTATTATTTTGCGAAATCAACAAATTTCTGTCGAAAAAGAGTTCTTGTTTTGCTGATTTTAAAGCTATTTCGTCATGAAATTAAAAGAACTTTAAAATTGTCATTAAAATATTGAAATTTTTCTTTTTACCTCCTTGTACAAAGTAAAGGAGGTAATGTTATCGCGAAAAAATTAGGGTATCATATTTCAACGGAAATATCTATTTTGACCGTTCCTGAATCCATTTGGATGATATTTTTTGCGTGACGTCTGTACGTACTCACAAAATAAAGGGATTTTTTTTTCCAAAAAGGATTCAGAAAGTAATACTTCATCAGGAAAAATTGAGGAAAATTGAAGTGACAGAATCATGAAAATTAGCTTGACGAACTTTGCGTACGTACATACGTACCTATGTACCTAACTCAGAAACACCGTAGAATGTTGAAATTATGTACATTGGACTGCTATAGCATCTAGCTGTGTACCTCCCTTAATAAAATCAACCGTTTATCAAAACCGAAACAACGAATTCAAATGAATACAATATCATTATAAAATAATAGTTTAATAAAATCAACGCTACCGCTTATCAAAATCAAATAGCTTTTAAAATCGTTAAGTCAAAACCCCAAGTTTGTGTTTTATGTTTTGTGATTTCGTTCAAATCAGTTCATTTTCGCACGCACAGGTGCAAATGCTAGAAAAAAACGTAAAGGAGAATCTGTATATAAATTGTCTTATTTTGCTCACACAGTTCCGTTCAGTTCACCCATCTACATCGTGCTTTTGTTGTTTGGTCGTGTTTCAAAATGCCCAAACGCATAAACCGAAGCAATATGATGCTTTACCAAAATGCAGCCAACGGGAAGCATCTGTACAACTCGGAATTTCACAATCTGCCTTATGGGGTAAGAAGGGAGCGAACTTTGGATGAATTGATGGCAAATGCAAATGTCGCACATAAGCGGAAGCGAAGTGGAAAGTGTACCGATGTAGAAACTGCTCTCTTGAAGTGGTTTCCAAATACCAGAAACAAGAATGCCCGCAATATCCCGAGAAATCCCGTATCAAAAAGGCAACAGAAATCACAAAAGTGTTGGTTATATAAAAGCATTTAAGAGTCATTACAGGAAGCAAGTGGTTCAAAATGTTATTAATGAAACTAATGCGAATGACGTAGTTTGTTCTTCTAGGGGAACTGTTAAGTCGATTTCTCTTTTTGATGCCATGAATGTTATTTTAAATGCGTGCGATGAAGTAACTTCGGAAACGATTTCATACTGCTTTAAAAAAACCGGCTTCCGTTCAAAGCAAATTTCTGGAAACTCTCAAGATGTGCCAGAAGACAAGGGTGATGATGAAGAAATGCATGATGAGACTTTCCTCTAATATTTGTAATAGATAAAATTATCCAGAATTACCACGATAAGAGCGAAGAAGAGAAAATGATATCAGAGAAAACAAAGGGATTAATGAAAATGATTCCCAAGATAAAATTCCTGATCCTGTACCAGAAGCAGCAGAGTCTCGAGAAGCATTAAAATTTTTTAGAAGAACGCTCGAATTTAAAGGTGGAGATACGGAAAGTTACAAGCAATGTCGTGTCTTGGAGACCACCTTTGAAAAGCTGCTAACAAGAAATATGCAACAAACTCGAATGGATAAATTTTTAAATAACATTTAACATTCTTACATATTCTATTGATCTGTTTACCATGTTGAAATCATTAGAGTTTTCAAAATTAAGGCGGCTTTTGTCACCCACCGAAAAAAATACAAAGAAAATTTTATAAAACAAGTGTATGTAACTTACATATTAAACAGCATATCGAAAAAGAGTATTAATTTCAACAGCAAAGCCTTATGCAAGGAGAGAAAGGTTCAGGTGTCTGCACATTTATTCATATTCATAAACATTTACTGAAATCTTATATAAAATAAGTCTATTTTTAGCCCAAAGGAACGTTAGCTGAAAATAATTCGTTTATTATTTAATTAATTTCGTTTTGGCATTTTGCGACCATTCGTTCTAAATGTTCGTATCACTTTTCAAACTGTTCCCACCACATATTATCGCCCTGTGTTACAGTTAAAGAAATTAAATAATGAGGAATCTGCATAAATGTATATATTTTCTCTCATTGTGATAAAACAACGGTACCTAGAGCCATAAAATTTTGAATGACGTAATCCTACTGCGAATATGGGCATCTGAAAGCCCAAATTTGAAATCTGGAATTTGTTTTACTATCGATTTCATATTTTGTAAAACTTTAACGAATTTTTGACTAACAAAGTCCATGATTTCAAAGCGAGCAATGGCAACACTGTACAAAACAAAATTATCTCCAACGCTCGAGACTGTGTATCGCAAATTTTAAAGATATGCTCATTCTAAAGTTATTTTGCGATACTGCTGTTGAATTGAATTTTATAATTTAAGTGGGAAGAACATGATATTTAATAAATAAAGATAACACAAGAACTGTTAAAAAAAAAAACCTTGGGTGTAATATATAATCCGAAAACTTTCATATTTTTTTTAATATTTTTTTTTATATTCCTCCCCTTCTAGAATATCCGACCTCGTATCCCTAACCGAAACGAAATTCTGCGTGCGCTCACCATAGTCATATACATTCCGATTCATGTTTTGGTAAAGTCAAATAAAAAAAGTAATTATTTAAACAAATTAAGAAATCTAACTTTTAATGCGGTCTTCGGGTTCGGTCTTTGTGTGTGTGTGTGTGAAGGCTATAACTTAGAAGTTATTGCAGAATGGTGAATGATTTAAAGTTATAGATGTTAGGTTCTATGTTCTGACCCATAATCAAGTTGTTGGAAATATCAGGATTACATTTAGGAAGATCCTGGTGATAATGAAGATGATGGAGAAGAAGAAGAAACTGCAATTGCATTATCTGTTCTGAAACTTACGATGCACTTCACTATATTTACATGGAATGTTACGAAGAGCAAGCCGATTTTGATCCAAATTTAAAAACATTCGCCTTACCAAATGCTAAACAAAGTCAAACAGAACTGCATAAACTCCTATTTTAAACTTCCTATACTAATTTATATTATTTTTACTAAATTGATTTAAAAATGTGATTGGATGTCTTGTCCGATACTTAATTATTATCAGACAATAAAAGTACTGTTAACAATTTCACAATGGGACACTCGTGGGATCATTTTTTAAAATCTCAATTATCCAAAATCCTTCTGTGTTTTAATTAGTTCCGATAATTGAGGTTTTAGTACTGTTTTATGTGAAAAATAAATGTCAGTGCAAACATTTCTCTTGTCTTTCTCAAACATATCGATAATCGCATTATTTTCGATAACTTAAGAATATTTAGGAAAGCTTGTTAGAATAAATAATTATTTAATAAATAAACAAATCATAAAAGGTGAAAACATATAAAATGTTCATTCCTGAGCAGAACTGTTAAGAAGAAAATCTGTCTATGCTCCAATCAACGAAAAAATTTTATATTGAACAAACATTTACGAGTAATCCGCATAGAAAGTGATTTTTTAAAAAATTGAAATATTGCACTGAAATATCCGAAAGTATAATTTTGCATATCAACATTATTCACGTTACGATAAGGCAAATCAAATAAAACTTATAATTTTACAGCACTAAATTAAGACTATTGGAAATGTAATTTTATTTCGTTATCGATGAGGTATTTTTCTTCTGATGATAGATCAGTCCTGATTCTGTAAGTTAGTACTGCGAGAGAGCTATGCTTATGCTAAAATTAGATGCCTTCTTACTCCGATCTCTAAAATGAGAGTTTTACATCATTCATTGTATGCGAAGTACTTTAAAGCTTTTGACTCGAAAGTATCTTTAATCATTCAATTATTTTCGTATCACGCAATTTACTGGTAGTACACCGAAATTGCACGCACAGCGAATGCGTGATATGAAAAAACAAATAAATAAATAAATAATATCTGAAAGGTTTTAGATATTAAATTACGTCCAAAGGGGCGTTTTTTTTAACGTTTTTGTGTTACATTTATTTATTAAATATCATGTTCTTTGCACTTAAACCATAAAATTCAGTTCAACAGAAATGTCGCAAAATAATTTTAAAATGTGCATATCTTTAGAATTGCCGATACATATTTGGAGAAAAAAAGGCCCCCCCCCTCGTTGTCGTTGCTCGCTTTATAATCGTTGAGTTTGTTAATCAAAAAACTCACGAACCAGAACACATTTTAACACAATTTAAAACATTTTTAATAAAACAAAGCATAAAGGAAAGAAAAGAAAAAGAAAAGAAATAATTATTAAAAAAAAAAAAAGAAAGAAAGAAAAGAAAACTATAGAAAAAAATCTGAAAATTATCAGATTTTACTTACGCCCAAAGGTGCCTTTTTTTTTTTAACATTTTGTATGTTACCTTTATTTATTAAATATCATGTTCTTCGCACTTAAACCATAAAATTCAGTTCAACAGCAATATCACAAAATAATTTAAAAAGAGCATACCTTTAGAATTTCTGACACACAGTCTCGCGCGCTTGAGATAAAAATGTTTTTTTTTTTTCGTACAGTGTTGCCATTGCACGCTTTGAAATCGTTAAATTTGTTAGTCAGAAATTCGTTAAAGTGTTACAAAATATGAAATTGATAATAAAACAAATTATAAAATAGGGCTTCCAGATGCCCATATCCGGAGGAGGATTACGTTATTAAAAATTTGACGGCTCTACTTACCTTTGTTTTATTACAATGCAAGAAACATACATACATTTATGCAGATTCTTCATTATTTAATTTCTTTAAATGTAACACAGGACGATAATATTTGGCGGCAGCAGTTTGAAATGTGATACACCTTTTTAAAGTTTTCGACGTAAAATGACAAAACAAAATTAATAGCCCTTCTGGACAACGCCCTTTGGGCTAAAAATAAAGAAATTTTGTACTCAACGAATATTTATCAAACCATACATTAACAACAATTAATTTGCATTAATTATCTACCTGATGTCTGAAGGTTGACCAGCGAGAAATTTCTGTTGATTATACTTAATAAATAATTCAAACCCTTTTATAACTTAAATATTGAACTGCAGACTGTATTTATTTCTGGTGATTCTAATATGCGGAATTCATCACTTAATAACATACTTTCACGTTAACCAGAAATTTCACAATTATGAAGCGTCACCAGCTGTCAGCTGGTGACGCTTCATGCTGAATCACAATCAGCTGAATTCACAATCAGCTGAATTTTATGACTGTTTCAACATGGGAATTTCTACCTTATCCCAGTCGCCTGACCTCCCGTACAAGACAGTAATAAAGCCCCCTTCTGCTCATTCTAACTTTTTTTTTTCACAGCAGTCGTGCACATAAACTCACCATAGCCTTATGTCTCTAAAACTATAAGCACGTATTTTCAAAAAATACATAATTAAAATGTATTTGCAAGTCGCATAAAATTGCTTCGGGGCTGCGTGAGGCTCGCAGGCTGAGTGTTTGAAACCACTGATATAATTGACTATTTGAAAACATTTAAGATCACACTGTAAAATAAAATTTACTATAGGAAGAAAATTAATCAGCAATAATAAAGTATCTTCTCTATATGTCTTCAGTAAATAGGTTTTTCCAATCGAAATTTTGTTTCTCGTATGGAAACACACCACATTGTTAAGAATAAGGTTTCGTGGCTTCCGTGCAGGTTACGAAGTCGCTGAACCGCCAACATGAAAAAGCATATAAGGACCCGACAGAAAAACAAAGAAAATGGCTGATTAGATTTCTCGTTCTAATACCTGCCAATTACAGTAATTTCAATGAACTCAACTGAAACACATCTGAAAAATTATTTTATGAAACTTTGCAATAAAATTTATCAAAGATGGGAGTCTAGTAGTATCGTATTATATACCTCACACCGGGAAAGCCAGGGTAACAGTAATTCGTCGGTAACACAGAAGAATATCATTCTTCAGGAGAACAATTCCTAAAGTATAAACAATCTCATGAACACCTGAGTTTTTACCAAAATTATATGCGAAGTAAAAAAAAGTAAATTTCTATGCTAAGTAGATATATTACGCAGATTTACGTAAATTTTCACTCAAAATATACAAAATACACAAACGGGAAGATGTACCTATATAACGACAAATAGACTTAAATTGTTTAAAAATATAAATAAATCCTTGCAATTTGCATATATTATACGTAAAAGCTACGAATAAAGCGCAATCTTTCTCATGAATTAGCTTACTATTATTATTATTATTTTATTATGAATGATTATCTAAATTTGATGTATATCTTACGTAAAATAAGCTTAAAATCTATGTAAATAACTGTTATTTTTTTCGGACACTTTTTATGATATTTCTACGTTCAACATATACGTTTTTTATACTTACATTTTGAACATTCGTAAGAGATTCGTTGATGAGACATTCGTAAATTGCACATACGTATTTTTCATGTATAGTTTACGAATGCATGCTACCTGGGATGTGTGAAGCGTACTTACTTGCGAACTAACACTGTTATCTAAGGCGCAGCAACTATACCAACGTTCAATAATTCCATTCGATAATAGTTGAACATGCAGCAAAAGCTGGACAACAGATTTTTCCTGCCTTACATCCCATCTTGCAGCTGTCTTCCCACAGGTGCTCATCTGGTGTTACTTTAACAAGGATGAACTGGACTTCGCAACGGTCAGATGGATTACGGGGGAAATCCATAGGTTACAGATCCATAGATTACAGATTCAAAAAGAAAACTGCCGTTTTAGTTTATAGTTTAGTTCCGCCTACCACGAATTTTAAGAGAGACCAGGCCATAAATTTTCTTTTCAGACACTGTATGTTACCAATCCTCCTCTGATGCAGCTGGGTTTTGAGAGTCTGTATGGATGGGCATATACGAAGTATTGCTTTACAGGAAATTTAACTACGCTATTATATGGTAAAGCTCTTCTGAGTAATACGTATTTTAATATTCATGAGCAGCTCATACTAGGTAATTAAATGGAATTATTTAAGTATTGTGATGTAGCCGTTCCTCAATAGACACAAATGCCGGCTAGCTTTAAAAGGATTTATTAACAGAGCACACAGGAACGGTTACAAACAAAAGAAATATATATAAAAATGAAACATAAACAAAATGGAACATCAAACATTGAGAATAACATAACATAGTAAGCTATCATCATGGCGGCTGGAGGTCGACTGACGTTTTTTCATATCGCCACGAGATGGCGTTTAAATAAAATAGTTCGGTTACAGTTCATGAGTTCATGGCGTGAATAAAATAGTTCAATTACACTTAAATAGGTCTGTTACATCCTCCCCCTCTGACTTCGTAGACGTCTCGGCAAGAAGTCAGGAACTGACATTTGTCTACTTTGTGCAGCGGGCGGAGAATCAGATGGACGGGCTCCAGTTTGACGAGGAGTAGATTTTGCGTCACCAGCAACTTGTGCAACAGGTGCAGATTCGGATGGTATTACACGTTTCGGGCGTCCTCTTTTCTTTAAGGGAACCACTGGAATTACACGAGCTCAGTTTTGCTTATTTCGATCTTGATAAGGTTTCAAGGCTGAAACATGATACTTGCCGAGAATTTTGTCTGGTTCATGAGGATCGGCAATATCATAAGTGGTTGGAGATCTTGTAGTCACTATCACATAAGGACCATCTCTCTTCGGCATGAATTTAGCAGTTTTCTTCAATGGACCTTTGCTGATTGGGTGGAGGGTGACCCAAACTTTATCTCCAGGAACGAATTTCGGTGTTTCTCTTCGTTTTTTGTCAGCATATCGTTTCTGCTTATCTTGATGCATTTCGACTCTTTCTCGTACCTGTTGTACATTTCTTGCAAAACGTTTCAAATATGGAGTAATTTCGGGAACAAAATTATCGTTCTCAATTACGGCTTTTATATCATGCTTTACATCATCTAAGGTTTGTAACTCTCGTGCAAATTGAAGAAAAGAAGCAGAATGTCCAGTTGAATCACATTTGGCTGTATTCAAAGCAAACCTTATTAATGGCAGTTTATCCTTCCATGACTGATGGTCGTTACCAACAAGTATTGCTAAACGTGGTTTCAGATCTCTATTCTTCCTTTCAACTGGGTTAGATTGTGGGTGATAGACAGGAGTAAGACTTTGATCAATGTTCAAGATATAGTATAGTTGTTGCATAACAGCACTAGTAAACTGGGTACCATTATCACTTATTATTTTCCTGGGTAACCCAAATCGAAGGGCGACTTCCTCCAAAAGAATAGTGGCACATTCTCTGGCCGTGGCTTCCTTTAAAGCAAATAGTTCTGTCCACTTCGTAGCACAGTCCTGCACAATAAAAATCCATTTTTCACCAGACGGTGTGTCAGGAAGGGGACCGAAAAGATCAATTGACAAGGTTTCAAAACGTTGAGCATAGACTGGAATTTAAAGTAAGCCAGATGGCTTTTGATTAGTGGTTTCTCCCCCTACTTTGAAGACAGTGTGATATTTGTTAAGCAATGCATCAGTTGCAAGCCATTCGGCTGTAGTTAATTGCTGTCCTTCATTTTCTCGTAGTCGGCAGTTGTTTACAACAACTGGGGTTTCTTCCAGTACTTGGGATTGATGAGGTTTCACGAAGCTATATTTTCTTCGAGGTTCATCAGAAAAGTTCCACTTATTTTCAGCAAGATTTAAAACAATTTTAGCTTTTTGAAGAAAGTCAGTTCCTAACAGAGTCGAGTTATTTTTGGCATCAGGCAACACAAGAAGGGGAGTTTTAACTCTCTGCCTTCGAGAAGAATGATTTGTTCGGTGCGAAATACCTCTTTTTCAGATACCAAACCATCAGCGAAAGACACCTGTAGTGTTATCTTTTCAAATACTGCATCTTGTTTTTGCAGAATATGATAGAGGGATTCATTTGCAATTGAGTGACTAGCACCAGTGTCGGCGAAAGCTGTACCGGAAACACCACCAATACTAATTGGAAATACAGCAGTCCGAGTAGAAGATAAACAGGATCGGATTTGGATAGTGCCAAAATTTGATGAATTTGAAGTCTTTGGGGGGTTACAGTCTGGACATTTAGACTTGATAAAACCAGTTTTTCCGCACCCATAGCATGTTAAAGGAGGTCGCTTTTCCTCTGTTTGTTGCTGAACACGATTTGAAAAGGTTTTATGAGTTTCTTGTATGTCACCTTTTCGATTTTCTACTTTGTGTTTGGATGGATTAGTCGGTTTGTAAGAATAGTTTCGCCTGCTAGGAAGTTGAGTTTTATAGTTCGTATTTTTAACACGTACAGCTTCATAATCATCCAATTTCTGTACTAATTCAGATGAACTCTTTATTTTTCCCCAAGTATCAATAAAATGCTCCTTAACGTCACTACTGACTCTTCTTTTAAGCTGATCCGTCAGGACCAAGTCTTTGAGTGATTCAAAGTCTGTAACATCGAGACTATGGAGCCACTCTTCCAGATAATTGTTTAATTCGTAAGTAAAATCTTTCCATAAAGACCCAGGGTGTTTTTGGTGTGTAGTAAGTTTAATTCGAAATGATTCAGCATTTAATTTGAATCTTTGTAGCAGAATCTTCTTGATGTAAGAATAACCTTCTAATTTGTCTTTTGGTTCTCTTAAAATAATTTGCGAAATGTCTATAGGCAGAAGAGGTAGGAGATGAGTGATGTAATCTATTTGTTTTATATTAACTTTCTCACATTGTCTTTCAAAAATTTGCAGGTAGGTTGCAATGTCAGAAGTTCCTGTAAATTTAGGGATTAGGTGTTGAATATTTGTTCCAATAGCTGCATTTGAAGCAAAGGCGGCATAGTTAGGGTTTGAGCTAGCAGCTGCCAGGTTTAATTTTAAACGTTCCAATTCTAATAAAAGTTCTTGTTCTTTTCTTTGACGTGTCTCTAGATCGTTGCTTTCACGTTGTTTTTGTTGTCTAGTTTTGATTAAAGTTTCCAGAAGATTCCTGGTAAAAGCCTCATCATAAGTGTCAGAATTGACAATAAGATCTTTAAGATCTATTACTCGCATAGTGTCGTTTACAGTGAAACCCAGTTCTGCAGCGAGAGTTTTTAAATCCTCTTTTCGTGCTTTGGCAAGGTAAGCCATAATTATATGAGAGGTCAGGGGGGAGGGTAAAGATGAAGTTGAATTTGTTGTTATTTCGATTTTATTCACAATACAGTATTTTAGAATTAATAATTATACCTTTAAGTAAAATGTATATACCCCTATTAAACAGCATGTATGAATGTAAACAATGTTACTCGTACATTTATATACCACTATTAAACAGTATTTATAAATGTAAACAATAATACTCACAAAGTTTATTATTTCGAAGTCGTAAAAATATCATAAAATGCCCTCATAAATTCAACTTGTATCAAGAAAATAACATATAATAAATTGCTCAAAAATTGTTTACTAGTTAGCAAAACATACAAAACATACATAAATGTCTTACCATAAGCTTTTATATTTAAGCTGAATTCTTCGAAATCTTAATCTTAACAAAATATTAAGCTGATTAAGCAACACACACTTAGTAACTCTTTTACTTTATTTAAACAGTCATTCGATTTTATTCATAATTATTTTCTTTCGCTTCAAGAAATATTTTTTTAAGACATGCATTCATTAAAGGAAAACAATCGTATTTTCTTAAAGTTTTATACTATAATCATCTTCTCAAAATGTTCGTCGAAAGATAAATCAACAAGTAGAATATTTTATTTTATGTAGAATAAAACATTTAATAAGGAACAACAGCACTCAAAGGAAATAAAAATAATAAAAGATTTGACGTAAACACATCATAAATCATCGCTAGTCTAAACATTTCCGCGGGGGGGAAAACATCTGCTGCTGTATGCAGAAGCGAAACTAATAAATTCTAATGAACAACGTCCATGAATATATTCAAACTTTAACATCAAAACATGTATTCAGTGAAACAATATTATTCACAAATTAATTTACTATACGAATTAACATTTTAAAATAACAAATTACAATTCAAGAAATAACGTTTGGTTAACAGAAAGCTGTTTGCTTTCGTTTAATACTCTTATGTAGTATCAATAAATGAGATTTCAGTAAAGAATTTACATTTGCTTTAAGAAGCAGCTTATAATAAATAATCAGTTTAAAAGAACTTTAAACTCAGATTAAACGATAATGTAAACGAAACTTATCTTTTCCGTTGAAATTGTCCAGTTGATGATTCGATGTGCTAGCAGCACGGTATGACAATTTTAATTCCAGAATTGGTTTCCAGAATATTTGACCAGTAGTCCACACCTGAAAAGAAACTGAGCCGATCTCCAGCAACTAAAAGTTAAATTCGGGAGTAAGAGCTTGTTAAAGCCAAACAGAAATTCTAAACATTTTGTTGCGCCATTTTGGATTCAAATTTAATTGGGCGCCAATGTGATGTAGCCGTTCCTCAATAGACACAAATGCCGGCTAGCTTTAAAAGGATTTATTAACAGAGCACACAGGAACGGTTACAAACAAAAGAAATATATATAAAAATGAAACATAAACAAAATGGAACATCAAACATTGAGAATAACATAACATAGTAAGCTATCATCATGGCGGCTGGAGGTCGACTGACGTTTTTTCATATCGCCACGAGATGGCGTTTAAATAAAATAGTTCGGTTACAGTTCATGAGTTCATGGCGTGAATAAAATAGTTCAATTACACTTAAATAGGTCTGTTACAGTATTAAATTAAATGGAATTATTTAAATATTCGAATATCGGGGGAAGAGTGATTCCAGGAAAGAGTGAATTTCTCAACAGAATTCAAATTCTTATAAAATGCTTTAAATGCTTAAAATGAATATGAAACTAACTTTTGTAAAATTTATTAGCGAGACCAATAATTAATAGAGTATTTGCTCTGAATTATGTTAAATTTCGTAAAATTTAATTTTAAACTTGTAAGATCTGGTTTTTGGGGTATACAGCTAATACTAGAATATGAATAGAACAGGGAAAGTGTGTGAAAGACCCTTTTATTGAACTCAAATATACAGACGGCACAGGCTTTGTGCTTACGAATTCACCATACACTTGTGGCGATAAACCTTAAGATAAAGGTAAACTAAACTAAAGATAAGCTATTAGTTCAAGACTACACAGATTGATTTAACCTAGCAGGTTGACTCAGAAACCTACACCGGCGTGATATTAAACGTCAGCGGCAAGAATGCAAGGCCGAGATTCAGAATTCAAACAGCTGGTAAAAACAACAGCGTGCGTACTCAGTAGCCAAACAAGCTTTGTCTAACCTTTTCGCTACTTTGATATTTAAGTACACTCTCGTTTACCGTAACTCATTTACATCCTGGGAGGAAACGTGAGAGAATCAAAAAATGACAGAAAACGCTAGCAAATTAAAATAACTATTAGCAAAAATAATACACATCATCACATCTTTCCCCGCCTGAAATTACCTATCGTCAATAACAGAGCTTTAATGACCTTGATAAAGATAATTAAATTCTAACTCCAACACTGTCTTAAAAGTCTTAAAATTTCCTTTAAGTCCTTAAAAAAACCTTTAAGTCTTAAAATTTCTTAAACTAGTTTTCACAGACGAAATAACTTACCACTTCCATAACAAACTCAGCATTCTTCTTAGTACGTTTTCATCTTGTCTCCTTCCAATATCTGGAAAGAAAATAAAATAATTTGGAACAAGCTTCATGTAATTAACATATTCACTTAACTTTCAAGGGTTTTACAAAAGTAGATTTATTTTCATTTGAAATCATATGGTGGAACTTTTATTCGTAAAAATCTTTCCCACTTTTAAATCTCCCCTCTGCTCCCTAGCGAGCTGTACCGAAATGAAAGCGTGTGCTCATGTAAAAAATGTTAAAACTACCGCCTAACTGACAGCATGCAAGTTAAAATTTTCATGAACAAGACCTCAGAAAAATACCCTACAAAAATACTAAACCCTGAGGTGCTAATTTAAGTGAAAAATTTAACTTAGTAAAAAAAAAATTAACTTGGCATTTACTGGAGAGCCTAACTTTAAATTGCCTGCATTCTCAAGTTAGTTTTCACTTTTAACATAACATAGCTTGGTTTTAACTCTTTCATACATACACCTATTTTTCGTTTTACAAGCATGCACAAAATTACTTTTAGTTTTAACACAAACAAATATTTTTAGATTTACAATTACTTTACTTGAGAATCCTGAAAATAGTTTCAAGTCATTTATATTCAGCAAAATGTTTTAGTTTATGGAATCACGAATATTGCTTCACTCAATTGAAAAATACGCCCAAGTTTCCTAAACACAGTCTCTCAGACTAAAAATGAACATCTCGTTCTCATTGTAAACTTAAAATATTCTGATAATTACTAAATAACTAAATTAAAAAGTGCCTTGCTCGGTACAGTTCTAAAATAAAAACTGCCCTCGATCGAGGCAACGACTGAAAGAAAATTTTTCAGCAAATTTCATACTTAAAACTAAGTATTCAGTTTTACTTAGTAAGTAGTCGTAAAACTGAATACTTAAAAAGAGTAATTCTTACTTATTACTTCCTTGTACGAAGTAAAAAGGAAGTATTGTAATCGCGAAAAGTTTCAGGCAGCATATTTCAACGAAAATATCCATTTTGACCGCTATCGAATGCAATTCAACGATGTTTTTGCGTGATATCTGTACGTAAGGACAGAATAAAATACTCTTTTCCTTCAAAAAAATTATAAAACTGCTTTAAAATTACTTCTGAAGAGAATTTTTCGTGGCGTCTGTACGAACGTATGTACGTACGTATCTCGCATAACTTAAAAACGAGTAGCCTCAGAACGTTGAAATTTTGTATATAGGACTGCTATAACATGTAGATGTGAACCTCGTATTTTGGTTGCAATCGGCCGCACCAAACGTATATAAATATAATTATATATACACTGGTGTGCAAAAATTAAGGACGAAGTCGAAAAATTAGCATATCAGCTGAACGAAGAGGCAGAGCGAACAGAAAGACGATTCAGGAGATTAAGTAAGGTGATGTACGGTAGCACATGCACAGATATGCAAGTAGACGTAATGGGGAAGTGTCTGAGTAGTATAAAGCATGTTGTCGGTGTAAGATCAGTATTTCTGGCAAAGAGATTGCACGCCGTATAGCAGTTAAAATCACACCGAGTTGCTGCCTCAGCGAGAAATGGCGAATAATCAATCTGTCAGACGACATCTGGATGCTTTTACCAGCGGTCGAATCATTGGGAAGTTGGAGGAAGGCCGCAGCGTGACAAGTGGGGCTGCAGAGTTCGGAATTGCTCACAGCATCTTTTCACGACTTTAGAGACAATTTCAAACTACAGGAACAGCTATCCGGGGGTTTAGTAATGGTCGTCCACGAGGAACCACACCCTCAGATGATCGGTATATTGCCTTACAGGCTAGAAGAAACAGGCGGCAGACAGCGGGAGAAATCACTAGACACACGACACAGGCGACTGGACGACCGATATCGCGTTTTACCGTGGCCAGAAGACTGCACGGTGGTGGTCTGTTTGCACGACGCCCTGTGCGGTGTGTACCTCTAACGCCTGCCCATCTGAGAAGGCGTTCTCTGTGGTGCCGGGAACACCGGAATTGGAGAGACAATGAATGGGGACGAGTACTCTTTACAGATGAGAGCAGATTCAATCTGAGTAGCGATTCTCATCGCATACTCATCTGGAGAGAGCGGGGCAGCCGCAATCATCCCTCGAACATCATTGAAAGGGACAGGTATGGAGGTAGCGGTGTTCTCGTTTGGGGAGGCATCATGCTTGGTAGTCGTACAGACCTTCACATCTTCGACGCAGGTTCAGTCAACGGGACCCGTTATTGTAACGAGATTCTTCTTCCATACGTGCGTCTTTCTAGAGGCACTATGGGTCGCAGTTCCTTTTCATGGACGACAATGCACCATGTCATCGCACAGTAGCTGCCGAACAGCTCTTAGAGAGTGAGGATATTGAACGTATGGATTGGCCGGCACGATCTCCGGATCTCAATCCCATCGAGGCAGACGCTTGGCAGCTCGTACCTTACCACCAGTAACGATTCCGGAGCTTCGATTGGCACTGCAAGACGAATGGGCAGCAATGTCTCAACAACTCATTGACACCCTCATTCTCAGCATGGGCAGACGCTGTGAAACCTGCCTAGCAGTCAGGGGAAATCATATCCCCTATTAAAGACCGGATGTTTCTTGCTGGACACCCATCACAGGGATGTTTCGGCCTTCAGTCGCATTGCGCTCCATGCTACTTTTTCAAGAAAGCTTCTTTTATCCCTCTGATTTCTCTTTTAGTAAGTGTTGCTTACATTACTCATGTCCTTACGTATTGGGGATCTTACGGTATTAAATGTGTTCATTTGGAAAGCTTTTGTACAAAGTTATATTGAAAAAACCGTCTCATCCTTAATTTTTGCACACCAGTGTAAGTAAAACTGAATACTTAGTTTTAAGTACGACTGAAAGAAAATTTTTCAGCAAATTTCATACTTAAAATTAAGTAAAACTAAATACTTAGTTTTAAGTATGAAATTTGCTGAAACATTTTCTTTCAGTCGTAAAACTGAATACTTGATAAAAGTAATTCTTACTTATTACTTCCTTGTACGAAGTAAAAAGGAAGTATTGTAATCGCGAAAAGTTTCAGGCAGCATATTTCAACGAAAATATCCATTTTGACCGCTATCGAATGCAATTTAACGATGTTTTTGCATGATATCTGTAGGTAAGGACAGAATAAAATACTCTTTTCCTTCAAAAAAATTATAAAACTGCTTTAAAATTAATTCTGAAGAGAATTTTTCGTGGCGTCTGTACGAACGTATGTACGTACGTATCTCGCATAACTGAAAAACGAGTAGCCTCAGAACGTTGAAATTTTGTATATAGGACTGCTATAACATGTAAATGTGCAACTCGTATTTTGGTTGCAATCGGCCGCACCAAACGTATATAAATATATTTATATATATATCCACTCTATTACCCGGTTCAGTGATCTCAGTTTCTTTACTCTTATATGTTTGTAAATTGTACATTTTTTGCTTTAAAATGATTGTATTATGTTGTTTTTATCTTCCGGTTAAGGTTTTTATGCCTTTAGTAAATCTGTGTGCAATATTTTTAGAATTATCAACAATTTTAAAGTTGTCTAAGTGCCGCTAAGCCTTTTTTTTAATGGCGGCCATTCATGTTTACATTTGAAACAGGAGACTAGTGGATTTGTTGCCAGTCTAGAGAAACTTAGCTTCGCAACAACAAAGATAACGCATTCATTTATTATTGCCAATTAAATCATGCTTAATTCTTTCTAGAATTTTTTCGAGGAAATAAGTGCTTAAGATTTACTTCGTAATTTTTAATATAGATATTTTGAGTTTTTATGTATTTTTGCCTTCTCGCGAAGTGAGAACTGAATTAATTAAATGAGAAATACTCAATCGTCTGTGAAAAACAGTTTCTTTTTTTTTTTTTTTTTTTTGTTTTGTTTAATTTCTTTTATACATCATTCTAACTTTATTATAGTATTTGAATAGAACATGTGGCAACGATTAGATAATTCTATTCTTTAAATGATATAAATTTTGTGCATTTTGAGTTATAATATGAACGAACTGTTATATAATTATTGGATTATATAACAGTTAACTTAGTTTCCGTTATATAATTATTATATAAGTTAACTGTTATATAATTATTAATACTGTTAAGTGAATCTAGCGCCAAAGTGTCGCTATGGTAAAAAATGCTAGAGTGAATTTTAAAGAATGCATTTATTCTATTGTGGTTTATGCGCTGTCGGCGAAGTAGTTTTAATTCAATCCAATAAGTTTAAATGAAATGCAAGAAAAAATGCGTATAATTTAATATTCCAATACAAGGAAGTCATGTGGTGTAGACATCAGATTTTTTTTTCATTTGTTGAAGTCCAATATCCTCCGTTCGACGAATTCATTCAAGTAAGGCAATTAGGCTATCTGCTGGACCCTCAACCGTCGATGCGTTCTGCTATTGTCGTCCATCCCCATCGTTGTTTTCCACTTGTACGCCGCTTCTTTTTCCCTTGAAAACCTTTTCAACGTTGACCAAAGTCTGGAGCTCCTGGTGGCTTGTGGGATCTAGCCGTCAGGGTTCCTTGCTCTGGTCCGGGAATGCTGACTTGGTCAATCGGTGGAGTCCGCTGGTTGCTGAGGAGTTTCTTCCTCTGGAGAAGTTTTTCGAACGCTCCTTTCGGGCGTAGAATTTGCGTAGGCGTGCGATCAGTGACCTTCTTCCTCGTCATTTGAAATCTGGATCGCTGTTTCCTTAGCTGCATTGCTTTTCCATTAGCCGCTTGCTGAATCTCATATGCGGTCTCCGGCTGCCTCCTTTTCTCACCGAATTGCTACTCTTATGTGCTGGACCCAGTTTTACCGCGATGTTTCCTTTTGGCTCTTCATGCTTGTGTCTTTTAACTTCTATTTCGCCCACTCTGATCTCCTTTTTTTTCTCTTCTAGAACTATTATTTCTAAAGCCGGAGGCCTCTCTCTTGTCCTTGGAGCTGGTGCTTTCCTTCTGCCATAAGTGATTCCTGCAAAATATCTTGAAAGACTATCATATCAGCGTGGTCGTAATAATTTTTAACTTGATCCATGTTGGCAGTACTAATCACCCCGTTATGTCCTTCTAAGTAACAAACAGATCTAAAATTCCTTTGTGTAGCGAATGGCCTTTAAATTTTGGGCAGAATTTTTCAGTTCTATCTCGAGGGGCACAAAACAACGAATGTCTAATCTTTAACACTTTGTCTTCCGAATTTAAGACTGAAATCTTTCCTTTTTTATTATAATATAATTTTCACCTTGCTCTTGCCATGTGTGAATTTATCACCGTCTTGTTAATCAGTTTCTGAACATCTGGGAGTTTAAATTTTACCTCAACAATAACAACAAGAGAAGAACAATTTATCAAAGGGGATAATTATCTTCCTCCCCAAAAATAATTCTGCTAGCGTTTTTTCGGTAATGTCATGTTTGGCTGTTTTAGGGCAAAAGCTAATTCGTTGATGCAGCCATCCCAGCAGCGGTGATAACCTTTAACATAGCTACGAATAATTTTAACTATATGACTGGTCACGCACTGCTCAATTTTTGATCGTGACCGATAAGGCAATATATTTAACTGGCGTAATCCAAGCCCTGCACATAGATGTATTCATTTAGAAAACAGCTGAGGCTCTTGTAAGGTGAGCTATTTCTACCCGCTTCGAAAAATTATAGACAATACCTCTCAAGTATCTGTTTTTATAATGTCACTGTGTGGGTATGAACCTAGAATTCTTATTAATTCATTTGGAAAAGTAGCTTCTATTTATGTGCCCGGTCGGGTTGTAATTTGTATCGTTAACTAGTTGACAAGCATGTCAACATATTCCATAACAAATTTTTGAAGTTGCAGAAAATAAACTGCCTTACGGACTCTTTGCACCGATTTTCTGAAGCCAAAATAGCCTGCTAAGATAGGTATGTCATGTAATTCTCTCAAAATGCTGAGCCTTAAACTGGCTATGATGACAGGTCTTAATTCATTATGCTCATTTGGTTTTTAGTATAAAACAAAATATTGTTAATTATCTCATAATTTGCTGCTCCATTTCTAATAGCCATTAAATCTGGATGTTCAAAATTCTCCAGGTCTTATAAATATGCATAGATGTGGAGGCATATTCTTCGACTACTTCTACTTCTACCCAGCAAGGCATGACGTCATCACAGCTTGCAGAGCGGCAGACGACAATTGGAAGTGCTGAGAAGAAGACGTGCTCCACGCACAGAGGCGGACAGTTTCAAGATGCGAAAGGAATGAAAGAAGGCAGACGGCCTGCAAACCCTCCAAGATGCTTACATCGAGTTAGCCATATTAGGGCAGACGTGCCCGTAGAACTGTTAGACTGATAATGTGTGAAAATGATCATCATTAATCGAATCCTGTTTGAAATCACGTTAGTTGTGAGATTACCTGCAATATTAACTTTTACTTGATTCATTGAGTCCTCTGTACCTTTAAAACATTAACTACTTACAAATATTTAGTCACTTAAACTGTTAATAATTTTAAACTTTAGAAGTATAATGTGAAAACGAAATTTTCATAATAAGCTTTTTGCTTTTTTTATATGTACTGTATCTTGAAGTTAGTCAAATTAACCCCATAATTTAAAATACGAAAAAAAAATTGGAATTATAATACAGATGCATACAAGCATACAACAATTTCATAATTAATGGAATGAACAGATGCACTGAAAAAAGTTCATTCAACGACAAGAGATTTTTATTTTGATCACTCAGTATTTACGTTCCCATTTACTAAAAACTACTAATCCACTAATTCTAAAATCTACGTAGCGAACAAATAAATATATTATTTTAAAATTAATGAAAAACTAAAATTTAATAAATTGCAAATTTATTGTCATATCAATAAAATACATTAAGTCTACTTCTGCGTAATCCTGACAGATAGATTTAATCATGCATAGAAATAAAACAATGATTATACAAATCTGCACAAGGATTTAAAATTATCTAATAAAAAAAAAACTTTTTTCCTGATAAACAACAAAACAATTACAAAAAAGCACTTTATAAATTTTATAACGATCTTTAAACATTTTTCAAAGAAAAATAACACATATTATTATTTAGTGTAAAATGAGTTTGGGGCGATTTAAAATCATTCAGTGCAAAATATTGTAGCGTGGAAGGAATATATTCTTGAGACATCAACCTCAATACAGGTTTTGTTATAACCGGTAGAAATTGGAAGACTTTCATCCCGAAATCCATATTTTTGAATAAGCTTCAGACAGTAAGGATTTTTATCGGGAAATCGAATTTCAATTCCATCAGTTATTTCCGAAAAGTTCACATCGGATAGTACAGAAAACAATAATAATTCTGCAATATCTTCTGAGTCAGCGTAGAATGGGGAAATCATCCAAAATCCTACCACTGTTGGTCTCAAGCATATGTAACCTACGACTTTCTCGTTAATTATTGCGATTTTCGTTTTGCAGGAACGCCAAGATAGAGTCTGTGCAACTATAAAAGACCTATCGTAGCCATGCAACAATCTGTCATAACTTACCACTTCAGTTAGTAAATTTTCAACGGATCTTCCAGATTCCATGGTATCTTTCCTTTCTTGAACTATTATATTTTCAACAGTGTCTAGATAAGAAATTTTGATGTCTCTCAAAGTACACTCAGTTGTGCTTTCTGCAAGATTACTTTTCAGATCCCGAATGTTTGCCACCAGTTCAGGTTTCCCTGGCCATACTCCTTTACCCACCAATGAAACGATTCCAAAGCTATCAAGATTCAGTTTTGGTGATATCAGCGAACTTTCAGAACACTTGTAGTAGCAAATGACATAATCTGGTTGGTGGAGGAAACCGCGTTTATCTCTGTACTCACTGAACATACTCTCCAAGCCTCGAACGCCTATATTTCGATCTTCTAAATGTTTCATGGCCTTATTCCATAACTGTGTCCCGATTCCGCGACCTCTGTATTCTTCTCTCACCATGTAAAGTCCCATAAAACCACGACCTGGCCCATAGGCCATACCTGAACACGCACCAACAATCTGTTTAGATTGGCTGCTCTCGGCAATAACTACAGCTTGAGGGTCTAATGCCATCCAGGAAAAAAGTTCATCCTCAAAGCTTACGTAGCGACCAATGATTCGAACTAGCTCAAGGATACTTGGAATATCTGAGAAGTCAGCATTACGGACAGAAATTTCAGGCATTGCGATTGCTTGTTTCAAGAACCTATGGAAGAAAAAAGTAGATAAAATAAGATACATATATTTATTAGAAAGATCATTCTCTAGTATATATTTAACTGGTTTTGCGTCTTTCAAAACCTTATTATTCGAGATTAAAGAATTACATAGTTTTAAGCTATTAGGAATTTTGAAAAGCCCGGTAATGAGAGCAGTAACAATCAAAATTCCAAATCCATTATAATTTTTTTTCCAATATATGTAACAACAAGTATTCTTTACGTAACGTTTCATAACGTAATGTTAAAAGATTATATTATGAAAGCAAATCAAATATGTTATCTGAAAAATAGTTATGACTACGTATGCTTAATCGTATTCATTGTGGACTGATAAAAGAATTACATTCATGATATGAACAAAGAAAGAAATGTAAGTAAAAATCAAACATAAACGAGAGATTTTGAATTAGGAAAAGAATAGATAAGAATAATTAGTTTTCATTAAAAACTATCAACTGAATTTAGAAAAACTCTCTACATCACAGAAAAGACCAAAGGATTATGCACCAGTACTTAGTATATACAGCGTTAGAAACATCTTGTAGAAATAAAAATAACGCTGTAAGTATTTCAGTAATATAGCAGTTCGATATAAAATATAAAATAAATAGCTAAATTAATAAGAAATGCAGTTATTGCTCCTAAATTGCTCAGTTTCTTAGGCATTTACATATTTTTTAAATTTGAAAGGTAAATCAAATATCTTACCTTTTGATGAATGGCAATATTGTGTGAACGGTTATAAATAAACAGAACCTATTAAGTGTGAGGTCGCTTAGCAGATAAATTAAAGGCCTTATATTTTGTGTCGTGGCAAAGCTTACCAAGCGAAAGAATTATAGGCACGTAGTAGTTTAACTTAACATAACGTATCATTAAGTAATGGTATAGGTATAGGTAAGTAATATCTAGCATTAAGTAATATTATAGGTATGGGGAACACCAGCAATGTACCCTAGTTCAACTGGCAGTGCCTTTCCATACTAACTAACCATTAAAAAAATAATAATAATAAACTGCAAGCTTTATAAGAATTTATAAAGAAAGGTTAAGGATTTAAGGCGCAATTGAAGCTTTTCGAAGGATCTAGATTTTACTTGTTATGGTACATCGTGCAATCCCAATTAAAAGGCGGGAGAAATACCTCGTAATGTTAAATATACGACTTTAAAAATGAGTTCTAATATTTCCCATTAACTTTAGAGCGATATTAATAGCTATGACTATATCTCAATTTGTCTCAATGAAACAACTCACGTAAAGTCATTTACCAGATTAGTAACTATTTCACGTTTCCTGAAAGAGAATGTAATGTACGAGGAACTTAAAATTAGCAAATATACCGGAAAGAACGAAAAGTATTTATATTTATGAAATTGCAGTCAATGAACTAAAAATATTTAATAGAGATTTTAAAAAAATATTGTCATTAGGAAAGAAAAGAGCTCTTGGTATGATTGGGCCAGAGATAGGTTTTGTTTAATAATTTCAAAATAAAGTTATTCAATTGCAATTTTTAGTTATTATTGCATTATTCACCAGCAAGTGCTATGTGCTAAACTCGGAACTAGCGATTTCAAAGAAATATCAGGAAGACTTAATCGAATCATAAATTTTATAGTTGCACGTGACATGCATAAAACACTTTTAATGATATTTTAAATGATCAAAAAACTTTTAAATGATGCTAACTGTGAATACGATAATCTATTAATGAATCATAACGTGCCTTACTAAGCCAGATTATATCTTTAGAAACATTTGCGATATGCATGGAAGAAATACGGCCTTTTTTACTGAAGAAATACGGCCTTTTTTGTACGAAGTAAAATGGAAGTATTGTAACGGCGAAAAATTTCGGGCATCATATTTCAACGCAAATATTAATTTTCACCGCTATCAAAAGCAATTTAACGATCATTTTGCCTGATATCTGTACGTAAGGACAGAATAAAGGACTCTTCCCCCCCCAAAAAAAATTGTAAAACTAATTTAAAATGAATTCTGCTATACAGTATCTGATGGAAATTGCCGAAATTCAGGATTAAGGGACTTATCCAGAAGAATTCTTTTTCATTCTCATCTTTAACTCAGTTTTCAAGCAGCATCTAACGGGGTCAGTACTTGGGAGGGTGACCACCCATGTGACTGGCCTCAAAGAATCGCATCTTTTCACCATCACTCGACCGCTCGTCGGCTAACTCCGTCCACCTCACTTTTCCGCGCAGCCCAGTTGCTTTCTAAATTTTACATCTTTCCAAGTATCGTACCAAAAGTACAAGTACCAGCTTCACCTTTTTAGGTGTGGATGTATCTCCTTCGTATTTTTGTTTGCCAAGCCCTATGGGCAATATCCAAGATAGACAGTAAAAGTCGGAGACCGACTAAAGGCTGCCCAAGCCAGCATCATTAGATTAGATTACATTAGTTATGAATGAAATGTAACGCTGTTAAGTGAACCAAGGGCCAGAGTGTCGCTATGGTAAACAAATATAGTGAATTTTAAAGAGTTCATTTATTCTATTGTGGTTTATGCGGTATCGACAAGGTAGATTTAATTCAATCTAATAAGTTTAAATGAAATCCAATAAAAAAAATGAAAAAAAAAAATGCGTACAATTTAATATTCCGTACAAAGAAGTCATGTGGTGCACACATCAGATTTTTTTAGATGGTTTGAACAAAGATGATTTTAAAGAACTGTTTAATGCAGAATACTTAACAAAATTATGTTTTTCACGGATTATAACATTACATTTAAATGAATTTCATACAGATTTACAAGGCCGTGGAAAAACAACTGCGATTATGTTTGGACTAGTAATTAGATATTTTTCTACAGATAGTGAATCTAAAAAACTTATCATCTTTCAATACTTAAAACCTTATTTGGATGAAATAACGGTCTTCAAAAAAACTGAATGGAATTTTAAATACGAACTTTTAAAAAGTCTGTATTCTATTAAAGAAAACATTTTCAAACAGATTTCAAGATTAGAAAAGGATTGAAAAGCTACTGAAAACTGTAGATTATCCGGACCTATTCGACATAAAGGATTTCGATAACAACCTTATTAATTAGACGGAATTAGAAAATTTAGAAATGCAGACTGTAGCCTATCTGGCAATGTAAGCCTATCCGTACACAAAAATTTGAAGATATGTGAAAATACATCGAAAAATTGGAGCGTTATCGAATTAAACTCAATACATCCCTCGTAGTAAAGAAAGCAAGATTGCGCCTGTCGTTTGCACCATACAAACATGGACCTTATAAGAAAGGTATATCTTATAAGGTCCATGCATACAAATGCCAGTACGACTTCACTCAGGTCCGCCCCAATTTTGTAGGGGGCGTGTCCAAGGTTCTCCCACCCCTCTTCCTCTCGAAAATTCCTCTCGAGAGGTTAATGGTAAATTAACCTCTCGAGAGGAATTTTGGCTCGCCGCATAGAGAGATTTGCCACATAGATATGCCACATAGACATTATAGGTTTACAAACATCCATGCCTTCTCCGGTATTCGAACCTGAGTTTTTCGGTATCGCAGTATCTTCCCTAACCACTATACCGTCTGGATAAGGATTCTTTTGTCCGCTTACTGTTGTGAAAGTCTTTTTCTGATCTAAATCATAGACTTTCAAGAAGTTGACAGAGGAAGATTCATCGACATATATTATCTTGCAGTCTACAACGTAGCAGCCTAATATTAAAAATCTTGCAAGGAATATGAAGTATAAAACTTCTAACAAATAGTAAGAATAGTTTATATCAATTAAAATTATTTATTAAAGTGTAATTATTTTTGTAACTTTTTTGCATTTAATATATGTTTATTATTTATCACAATAAAATTCATATTATAAAGACATGGCATAGAAACATGAGATACAGGCACTTGAACAAAATTTCATTCTAACTTACTTTAATTTTGGTACTTTGGTAAAATCCTCTTTGTCATCCCCCCTAAAGTATCCTCAAAGAAAGAAGTTACATAGCATTAGTTCTTGAGAGCTGAGGTGGAGAGATATTTTACAAAAGGTATAGACTGAAGTCGACTACATCTTAGAAGTGTGTTATCTTAGTAACGAGGTATACATAAAGCATTTGTAAAGTGGATGTAAAATTTGAATTTCCTTTCTTTTCATGTATCAGTTTTTATTGCATCTGCCTCTGTTCTGACTTTAGTTCTGCGCAAAAGGTGTCTCCCGCTTAACAAAAGAGCCAAAACCAAGCTCGCATGGGAATCTATATGAAATTGAGGATTATTTAGTAAAATCTTACAGGAAAATCAAAAGTGGGAAACGGCATTAAAACTACAGACTGTCTCACATGCTGTAAACTCTGAAAGGGTTCTCATTAGTTTTCCAAACAAAATTAGTTTCACTACAAAATCGCTTCCATACTTGACCGTAAATATGATAGTATCTGTAACAGCAGGCTACATAAGATAATGGAGGGGCTGTAAATCCACTGAATGAAAGATTCCATTACCTCTAAAACCCTTCTGAAAGCGATAAACCGCATATAATAGGCTTGTTTTATCACCATGATATCGGAATCAAGCACAATGATAAAAGCTAAAATAACATTTTATCATTTTTTGAAATAATGGCATCGAGATTACATTTTAACAAAAATATTAAGAAATATTAAATTAAAGAGACCTTTAAATACAATCAAGAGATCAAATAACATTTTACCTTTAAAACAGTAATCAGCTATCGAGACTTGATCGAAAACTCTCTTAAGATATGATTTTACAAATCTTACCTATTTTATCAAACTTGAACTACATGAACTTCGTACCACGCAGTGAAAATTCTAATGATGTGGCTCCATCTGTTACGTGCAATTTTTATTATTTGAAAATAATCGTTATTTTTAAGGTTTTTGTTAGGAAATTTGTTTTCTAAATTATTCGTGTTTAAATAAATGTTTATTTTATTGCTTTTACTTTTCATTCAGGCCTAAAATTATAGAATATTTCCTTCGCAGAAGAAAATAATAATTGTAAATAAAATATAAAGGCTTTAATAAGAAGTTTAATATTCTTTACCGAAGACTAGCTATAGTAGAAAAGGTTCTTTTTTTCTTTATCAACGGCCATCTGTTGTAAAAAAGATTACTTTTCTTCATTTTTATCAATTCTAAATATTGCTTATGTGTATTTAAATTATTACTACTTTCGTAAGGCATTCCATATCATCTAGTGTTCTCACGTGAACTTTACGTTGGCTATAGATCGCGGATTTTCTATTTAATATTAAATTCGAAATTTTTTGGGGGGCAGAAGGCCTGTTCACAACTAGGGAACGATTTAAGTAGGGTGTGTTTGTGAAAGAGGGCTGGAAGCTTTTGCTAATTTGTATTTCGCGTTCTCAAAACTACTAATTAGAAAAAGAGGGGATATATATTAAAAAATTGAATATATGTGTTCTTTGCTTTAATAAAACAATTAAGCGAAACCTTATTTAAAGCAATGAACATATGCATCAGTCAACAGGTATTCTTTTTTGTTCGATAATATTTTTTGTTTGTTTGTTTTTTGTTCTTTTCTGCTTGAATCGATAAACGTTGCTCTTTCGAAGCCTCGCCTCTAAAAGTGTCACCATTTACGCATGATACTGCGAATCTATGGAATCCAATGCGAAAATATTAAATGCATGATCATTAATAATCGCCATCTATGGAAACCATTTTCAAAATATTAAGTGGCATAATCATTAATAATGGCAAATAATTGAGACCTCAGTGGCTTGTCTAGAGATTTTCCTGCTGGACACTGTCCGTTTACTACCCTTCTCAGTACACATACAAAAAAAAAAAAAAAAATCTATGAAATAGCAAAACGCCATAAATATAAAATAAATAAAAGATCTGTGTTTATTTTTGAAGTACAATTTTAGTTCCAAAAATTCTTAAATACTATTTTGCTTGATTTCTCTTAGATTGTCGATGATATTCTAGAAGTTTATAAAATTACGTCATTCCTTTTCCGTTGAAGTACAGTAAAATAATTTGAATGCAAGGTATTCATTTTTAGATCTTGGGTGCTTTTTATTGTCACATAGAAGCACTTTTTTATTAATATTGCTCTACAAAATTCTACAGAGATTGACTTTGAAGAAGATTACATCTAAAGATATGTAACAGCTCATTCTAAAAAGATTCTTAGCGTCGATCGAGCGAGCTGGAACTCTATCAGAGTCTCAGAAAAAATCTCAGTGAGAAATTAATTTTTTTTTTTTTTTTTTTTTTTTTTTCTTTCTCTTCTTTGAACGATGCCCTGTGAGGCATCATTCAAATGGAACTCTCTACCTTTAGAGTTTGGATACGATCTAGTCTAAGAATTGGATAGACTCTATTCTAAGAACTGGTATTCTTCCAATGGAAGGTAGCAAGATTCTAAAGGTAAAGAGTTCCTTTATGAATAATGCCCTAAAGGACATCGTTCAAAAGAAAGAACAAGGAAGATTTTTTTTTCTTTTTCTTTTTTTTTTCTTTTTAACTTTCTCAGTGAGATTCTCTCTAAGACTCGGAGAGAGTTTCCAGCCGACTCGATAAGACATCAACATATTTTGAAAATCATCCATTTATATCTATATAAATTTCCTGTATTTTAAATGATTTTTCTCCTTGAAATGTACATTTTATGATTCCATTTTTGTCATTTTCTTCAATTTGCGTTCTACCAGTTTATAATGTAACCCGCAGAAATTAGGTTGGACCTAATAAATTTTAAGTACGAAATTTCATTCTTTTTCATTCCGATATTTTATTTTTTTATTTATATATATATATGTAATCTTCTGCTTCTCTCGCTGTATTCTTCTTGAAAGACCATGACAATGGAAGATGTGCTTACCGAAACAAAATTTACACCTCTTCGCTCTACCAAACATGCTACTGAATGGATCCGAACCCCATTTCTTCCAAATTTGAACGCGTTACAAGAACGTGTGGTAATGTCCTTCAGAAATGCTTCTATCTCTTTCGGCTTAAATGCGTTTACGATGTTGAAGAAACGACTTATTACTTGTTCGCTTTGCTTTCTAGTGACATTGGAAGACTTGATGAAATCTAAAAAGCCCATAATGAGGGAGTCTCTCAGACCTCATAGATAATCTCAGGGAAACTATATACTATTATAATACTAAACCTCATCTTCTTACCTTTCTGCCTTTTTGAAGACTCACCTTAATATGTCTTTTTGTGCCTTACCCATCCAATCTTTAACAATGTTATTTATGCAAAATTGCAGTAATGAGATACGGTCAATGGAAATCCTTCAAGCAAACCATTTTTTTACGTTCGTAATTTACAAACATTAGAAGAAATATGATACTAAATATATGCAGATTTTACCAAAAATGCTCCTGTAAACGCAGTAGTACATTTAATAATAATGTAGTTGATTTACTTTTTTTAAAAATTTTTTATTTATTTATTTATTTATTTATTTTTCCTAAAAACGCGTTAAAACGTATTAAAAAGTACAGAGGATTTACCTGAAGTTTTTCCAAAATTATATGGAAAATAGAAATAGCATATATTACTTAGCATAGAAACGCAAATTTCTATGCTAAGTAAAAATATTGCGCATATTTACGCAAATTTTCATTAAAAATATACGAAGCAAACAATTGGGAAGTTTTACGTATATGCATAAATATACATAACTTTTTTGAAAAAGATATAAGTAAATCCTTGAAATTTGCGCATATTTTGTGAAAAAGCTGTGAATAAAGCGCATTCACATGAATGTCCCTAAATTTGACGTATATCTTACGTATATTGTAACATAAAAATATACGTAAGTAACTGTTATTTTTTCCCGGACATCTTTTTATGTATATTTTTACGTTCAACATGTACGCTTTTTTGTACCAAGGGACATTTCGCGTGCAGTTTACGAATGCGTCCTGCCTGGGATGTAAAGGGTGTCTCAAAATTAACGCAAGATTTGAATTCGGCGTCATTTTTGCATTAAGTTGTTGGCAACCCTGAAAAAAGAACAGTTTGAAAGCCGAGAGTTTAGGGTTAGTGAAAATGGAGCGTTCTGAAACGTGCCTTCATTATTAAACAATATTTTTAAAATATTGAAAGTTTGGCGACCGCAGTTCGAAATTTTTATACAAAATATGGTAAAAATAGTGTTTTAACGTCGTCAACTGTGAAAAGATTAATTGAAAAATTCGTGGAGACTGGATCAGTTGGAGACGCTAAAGACACCGGTCGTCCAAAAACAAGCCGTTCAAATGTCAATATTGAAGCAGTGCGTGAGACTGTTGGCGAAAACCCAGGAACATCAATTCAGCGTCGTGGACAAGAATTGCATATTTCAAGAAGCTCTCTACAGCATATACTCACAAAAGATCTCTGTCTTCATGCTTACAAAATTCAATTAACACAACAGCCCACCAGCGGCTGAGCGGTAAAGTCGCTGAACACTGGTAGTTCGGTCCGAGGTTCGAATCCCGCGAACGGGCTGGCTGCATGGGTGTTTTCGTGGTTTTCCCCATGTGTAACGTGTATACGAGCCAGTTTCCCTTAGAAAGTCCTCCACGAAGGCATCCCTCCCCTTAGGCAGATAGCCCTCGAGGCTTTGCCATAATCACACACACACACAATTAACACAACAACTGAAGCCTAATGACCTTGAACATCGAAGAGAGTTCGTGGAATGGATTATTAATCATCAAAAAGTGGATGCTGTTTTTTCGAGCAAAATAATCCTAAGCGATGAAGCACATTTTCACCACGATGGCTTTGTTAATCGCCAAAATTGCCGTGTTTGGGGTTTGGTGAACCTACGTCTGATTAGCGAAAAACAAATGCACCTACAACGTATCATTGTTTGGTGCGGATTTTGGGCAGGAGGCATCACTGGACCATACTTTTTTGAGAATGAGGCTGCTCATTCTCACTGCCACATGCCATACAGCCAAAGAAACAATTTAATTACTGCATGAGACATTTCCTGATCTTTGTAATCTCTCGTTTCGGTGATCAGAATTGGCCCCCTAGATCATGTGATTTAACACCATTAGATTTCTTCTTATGGGGTTATTTGAAGTCAAAGGTCAACAATCCCACAACTACACGTGCATTACAAAAGGAAATTAAACGCTGCATCAATTGCATTAGCAGCAATTATGCAGAAAGGTCATGAAAAATTTCGACGGAAGGGTGCCAGCAAAGCCGTGGAGGCCATTTGCTCGATGTGTTATTCCATAAATAACCTATCCTATGTACGTTATAATTCACTTAAAAAATAAATATCTAAAGACTAAAAACTCTCTTTTATATTGAATTCAAATCTTGCGTTAATTTTGGGACACCCTTTATAAAGTCACTTACTTAAGAACTATCACTGCATCTAAGGCGCCAGGAATAAACCAACACTAAATAATTCCATTCGATAATGACTGAACTTGCAGCAAAAGCTGGAAAACAGATTTTTCCTACCTAATATCCCATCTTGCAGTTGTGTTCCGATAGGGGCTTGTCTATGTTACTTTAACAAGGATGAAATGGGTTTTGTAACAGTCAGATGGATTACCGGGAAAATTCACAGACTACAGATTCCACTATTAAAAAGAAAACTGTCGTTTTAGTTCAGTTCTGCCTACTAAGAAATTTGCAAAGCGAATAGAAATTCCTTTTCTAAGATTCTAACATGACTCTTCGTTTCATGCAGCCTCTTCAATGCAAAATTTTGGCTTTTACTTCTCGAGGAGTCCTCAGAGGGTCAGTCACATGTTGACCCACCCATATAAAGATCTAGTAGTTTCATCCTCACAAGTCTTAGAAAACAATACGCACAGTGTGATGAAGTAATTATTTATTTACAATGCACGGCATTTTAAATTTAAAATGTAATATTTAAATGTTTCAAACTTTTTAATTATTCATAGCGGTTTTTGAATGTAAGATTTTACTGTAGCATACACAAAACTATATAATTTAATTGCAGCTCGAGCCAGAGTTATAAAGAGTAGTTAAAATTTCACCTACTTTAAAATGTAAAAAAGTGATCCAAAATTCATACGCGGAATGTTTTATCACTCCAAGTGTTTAATTCTTTGAGGCAGAAGACTGCCAGAGTTTTCATAGTCGAAATTTTTATGCGCACAATTCAGATTTAAGTTATTCTTGCCTAAGAAGATAACAATACTTCAATATAAATGTAAAAGTCACAGTTTCGTATCTGTGTGGACCTTACGTCAGAAGATATTTTAAGCAAATTTAACAATCATGACATATTGAAAAAGAAGAATTTCATAAAATATATTATTGGCATCTTCTGAAATGTAGTCGCTAAAGGTTTCAAAGAAACAAAGTATTAAGATTAAAAATGACTCCAGTTTCTATCTAGAAAAGTACAATGTCATTTATTTTTATTAAAATTATTCTGAATAGTTCTTATTTTTGCGCAGAAATTACCAAAAAATATCATATTCCTAGATTTGTAAACAACATATGATGTAAAACTAGGCTTAATAACACTTCATAAATTATAATCTCTTGGAAGGTTTTTCACTCGGCAGTAGTATTTTTATCATAAACGAATTTCGCCATAGAAACACTACAATAGTGCTATCAACCTCTCTCCATTTTTAAGACTAAGAGCCATCAAACCCGAATTACTTATACTTCTTGTTATATTTTTTTTTTTTTTTTTTTTTTTTTTACAATTTGATGTATAATGCAAACGTAAGAACTATTGGCAAATAGAACTATTTCCGATGAAATCTATTATTAATTAAATTCTGTTCTTTTACCATTTTATAAAATTATATATATTTTTCACAACATTTCCCTTTAAAAATTGACTTAATTTTATTATTATACATACGTATATATTCATATATCCTCACTTTTTTTTTTTTTTTACTAATTTTACTTCTTTTAAAATGACAGAAGTGCACCATTTTTGAAGACTTAGGAACATAGCACATTAAAAAACCTCATATAAATAGACGGAATACTATTTTTATATTTTTGTTAAAAATTGTTTAATGGCCTTTTAGTTCATATTTAGCATTGAATTCTTTTATTGATTTCATTTCTTTTCGCTATTTTATTTACTTCCGTTTAAACGTACATATTAGAAGGATAAGGAAAAAAACATAAATTTATACTAAAAATTACTTACTATAAAATTTGACATGCTATTCTTCTGCCATTTAGTGTATATATCGATCAAGTTTATAAGGATTTATTGCAATTCCTAATGCACACTCTTATATTCAGATAGTAGGTTCCAAACTCGGCGAGTTTTTGAAATGTCTAATAGTATTTACAGTGGTGCTCGAAATAAGAAATGTGGTTTAATGTTCGTCATCTGGGATTTGTCGACTGGATTTCATGCTTTTTTCCAGTCGTCTTTGAAATGGGGGGAATATATGCGGAATTACTAGATTTCCTTGTGAGATATTCCACATTTTCTGATATAAGAGATTAGCGCGCCCAGTTGGCAGTTGGAAGATCCGTGTTCAGCTCCCGGTAAGGGAATAATTAATTTATATCGTGCCCGTACAAAAAAAAGAGGGGGATATCTTAAGGGTTTCAGATCTAACGGTCGTCCAAGGGGTTTTGTTAAGGTTTTTCACGCTCTCGCTGAGCTCGCAATTTTACCCTCTGCTATTCCACTCACTCCTACTAACCCTTTTTTTTTTTTTTTTTTTTTCGTCTTTTAACGTTTATTAATAAGAATAATTTTCTTCGCACTTACGCCATGTACAATTCAACAACAAAAATTACAAAAATTTTAAAAGCAGCAGAGCAGTATACGTTTAAAATTCACGATGCAGTGTTAAATGCTAAAATAACATTTTTCAGTGTTTTGCAGTCTTTTTTCAATTCATCACATGAATGCTCAGTTTTCTTTCTAAAATGGCTTTTCAAAAGTTTTCTTTTTTTTTTTTTGTCTTTTTAATATTAACGCTTTGTGTGTTTATTTATTAAATATCCCATTCTTGGAGTTTACGCCACATAAAATTCGCTTCAAATGCAAAAATTATAAAAGATTTATAATTTTGATTCTTATCTTTAGAATTTCTGAAAGACAGTCTCGAAGCTGGAGGAAAAAAAATGTTTTACTCCGTACAGTGTTGCCGTTGCTCGCTTTGAAATTATCGAAAATTCCTTAAAGTTTTATAAAATATAAAACATAATAAAAGAAATTCGAAATCCAAAATTCGAGCTTCCCGGTGCCCATGTTCGGGTGGGCAACTGCATTATTAAAAACTGGATGGCTCTAAGTACCGTTGTTTTTTCACAATGCCAGAAGCATACATACATTCATACAGATTCCTTTAAATATAGTACAGGTCGATATCATTTGATGGCAACAATTTGAAAAGTGTTACGCCGTTAATAGTGATTCAACGCAAAATGCCGTTTCGAGACTAATATCCAATTCGGGACTAAAAAAACTAAACGTATCTATGGAAATAAACCTGAAAGAATTAAGTACAGAAACAGGGATTAGGTATTAAAATAAACCTTAAATTTGTATTTCATTTTACACTGATATTAACATCTAAACAGGAATTTCAAATGATACTTCTGAAATTTAACTTTTTTTATTATATGCATAGATAATGAAAAACTGGTGTGAATTCAGAAAGACATGCTTGGAATACGATAGAATATTTTATCGTAACGGTGCGTCATTTATTTATTTTTTCAATACTGCTATTTCCCCCTTGATACTTCCAGTGATCTTTCATGAATCTTTTATATTTGCTATGCAAGTAGTTTCACCCCAGCTCCATACTCACAATAGTACTCCTATTAATAGTGCTTACTAAAAATCATTTTATATGTTTCTCCGAGTCCTCTGTTCCTTTAAAACATTAACTACTTACAAATATTTAGTCACTTAAACTGTTAATAGTTTTAAACTTTACAAGTATAATGTGAAAACGAAATTTTCATAATTAGCTTTTTTTTTATGTGTACTGTAACATTGACGACATCCAAATTAAACCCCATTATTTGAAATCCGAAAAAAATTTGGAATTATAATAATTGGATGAATACAAACAAAAACTTTCATAATTAATTAGATGAACAACTCCACTGTAAAAAGTTCAATCAACGATGAAAGATTTTCAAATGTATTGCTCAGTATTTAATTTACCATCCACTGGAAAACTTCGATTATAATTCTAAAAAAAAAGTACCGAATAAATTAATATATTAATGAAAAAATAACGAATAACTAAAATTTAATAAATTGTATATTTACTCTCATTTTCAATAAACTACATGAATACTAGTCCTACCTAATCCTGACAAACAGATTTAATCGCGCATAGAAATAAAACTGTTATTTTTCAAATCTGCACAAGAATTTATAACAATCTTATACAAAAATACTTTTTTCACGATAAGCAATTAAAGAAACTTTTACCAACAAGTATTTTATAAATTTTATAACTGTCTTTAAAAAATTTTTAAAGAAAAATAGCATATATTGTCATTTGATGTAAAAGGAGTCTGGCGCGATTTAAAATCATTCAGTGCAAAATATTGTAGAATGGAAGGAATAAAATCTTGAGACATCAATATCGATACAGGATTTGTTATACCCCGTAGAAATTCGAAGGTTTTGGTCCCGAAATCCATATTTTTGAATAAGCTTCAGGCAGTAAGGATTTTTATCAGGAACTCGAATTTGAATTCCGTCAGTTATTTCCGAAAAGTTCACATCGGACAGTAAAGAAACTAATAATAATTCTGCAATATCTTCTGAGTCAGCATAGAATGGAGAAATCATCCAAAATCCTACAACCGTTGGTCTTAAACATATGTAACCTACGACTTTTTCATTAATTATTGCGATTTTCGTTTTGCAGGAACGCCAGGATAGAGTCTGTGCAACTATAAAAGACCTATCATAGCCATGTAACAATCTGTCATAATTTACCACTTCAGTTAGTAAATTTTCAACGGATGTTCTATATTTCGTGGTATCTTTCCATTCTTGAACTATTATATTTTCAACTGTGTCTAGATAAGAAATTGTCATGTCTTTCAAAGCATACTCACTTGTGTTTTGTGCAAGACTACTTTTCACATCCTGAATATTTGCCATCAGTTCAGGTTTTCTTGGCCACACTCCCTTACCTGTCAATGAAACGATTCCAAGTCCATCAATATTCAGTTTTGGTAAAACTAGCGAACTTTCAGAACATTTGTAGAAGCACATGACATAGTTCGGTTGATGGACGAATCCACGTTTATCTCTATACTCACTGAACATAAATTCTTTGCCTCGAACGCCGATATTACGTCCTTCTAAATGTTTCATGGCTTTATTCCATAACTGTGACCCGATTCCGAGACCTCTGTATTCTTCTCTCACCATGTAAAGTCCCATAAAACCACGACCTGGTCCATAGGCCATACCTGAACATGCACCAACAATCTGTTTAGGTTGGCTGCTCTCGGCAATAACTACAGCTTGAGGGTCTAATGCCATCCAGGAAAAAAGTTCATCCTCAAAGCTTACATAACGACCAATGATTCGAACTAACTCAAGGATACCTGGAATATCTGAGATGTCAGCATTACGGATAGAAATTTTAGGCATTGCCGGTGCTTGTTCAAGAACCTATGGAAGAAAAAAATAGATAAAATAAGACACATATATTCATTAGAAAGATAATTCTGTTGCATATATTTGTAGCATATATTTCTGTAGTATATATTTCTGTCATTCAAAACCATATTATTAGAGATTATTAGAGATATTATTAGAGAAGAACTATATAGTTTTAAGCTTTGATTTGGAGCTTTGAATTGCACGATAATGAAAAACGATGGGTTTCAAAATTCCAAATCCATACAAAATTGGTTTCTAATAAATGTGACAACAAGCATTCCTTAGATAATAATTTCATAGCATAATATCAAAAGGTTATAGTATGAATGCAACTGAAGTACGTTGTCTATAAAATAATTTTGATTATGTATTCACAGTGGGCTGGTAAAAATAATTACATTCATGCTATGAGCAAAGAAAGAAATATATTTAGAAATTCAATATAAACGAAAGATTTTGAATTACGAAAAGAATAGACAATAATTATTTAGTTTGTTAACATTAAAAACTATGAAATGAATTTACAAAAACTGTTTACATCACAGGAAAAACAAAATGTTTACGTACACTTTTCACAGTAAAAAGGGGGGGGACAATTCTATATCTCTCGTTCTACTGGACGATTGACGAAATTTAATTTGTGTTTTTCATGCTTCGAAAGCGCGACTTAAGTTATTTATTATATTTATAAACTGTGTTGTTCTAACATAGGTATTCTGACATAAAATTCTATTTTGTCTAAAATAACATACATTTTTTTTCCATATTTCAATTCTACGACTCAAATTATGGTAAAATGAATTTTGTAAAAGTCGCACGAGTTGTTTTTAAAAAATTAGCCCTCAAAATTTTAGCTCCTCCAATTTGATATATATTTATTAATATCTCTTTTTTATTAAACGTACTTTCACAGTTTGAAATTTGAATTCAATAAAATTCGCAGATATTTTCCGATTTATTTTTTAAATTTATACTTTTTATTTTATTTTTATAAATTTTTCGAAAAATGTTTTGAATTATAACCTATAAAATTTTTCCATCACCTTAAAGCAGATAGATGTATTACCAGGCAAAAAATTACAGATTTTATTCAAAATGTCAAAAGATATACGTGCATTTATATACGTTTTGAAATTTGGCATGTTTGTTATAAGCGATAATAATGACAAACGTGCTTTACGCACTTTGCTAAATTTATTTGGAAGAACGAACGGTGCACCTTTTCTGGTCGTGATCAATGAATGGGATGTACGCGAGGGGGACCAGCCATTTGTGTGCCGCTCACGTTATATCATAGAAACAAACGTTTGAGGTGGTCACATCAACATATCCACTGAACCGCTGATTAGTGGAGGGTTGTTCTCTTTACGGATGAGTTCAGGTTTGTCCTCCAAAGCGATAGTAGATGATATTTGATTTGGAGACGAAATAGAACCCATTATCAACCACCAAATATCCGTGAAAGAGATGCATACGGAAGAGGCAGTGTCTGTGTTTTGGGTGGTATCTCTATAAGAAGACGTACAGACTTCCATGTCTTTCCATGTGGAACCATGAATGCTCAGGCCTATAGACATGACATCTTTGACGTTTATATGCCCTCTTATGCCGGGTCAATAGATCATGATTTCCTGCTACAGAACGACAACGCTAGACCACACAGGGCTCGCATAGTGGAGGATTATCTTCATCAGTAAACAATTCAGCGCATGGAGTGGGCAGCTTGATCGCAAATACCTGAATCCTATCAAGCATGCTTCGGATGCTTTAGGAAGACATACAGCTGCTTTCAATCCTCTCTGACACGCTTGCAGTTGCTTTTCAAGAACAATGGCTCTCACTTCCTATGAACTGATGGATCGTATAATTAACAGCATCATACATCGCTGAATATGTTGTATTGCGTCTAGGGGAGATCAAACTCCATAATGAAGGTAATTTTCCTATACCAAACTGACACAGGTGATTTCTTCATTTTATACATATCCTAATTTCTTTAACACTATAATTTCTTTTCATGTAATTTTATACCTTACTATATACAACATATAGTTCCAACATACCATGGTTCAGTTTCATTAAATTCTACATGTAAATTTTCAAGTGATTGTCATTTTTGGGATTTTTCCTTAATGATAACCAGTGTACGTAAATATAGCCTTAAAGCAGAGATGACAATTACATGGTACTTCCCTGCATTTTCCGCAAAATGCCAAAAAAATTAAAAATATCAATAAAAAAATGCCAAATAAACAAAAAAAGTAATTCGGTTAATATTCTTTTTCTGTCACGAAATGATGTTATGGTGATTTAGTAGCATAAATTTCATTGAGTAGCATATTTACTCACTTCGGGTTTTTGCCAAATCTGTACGAAGCTGGGTTTAGTAGATCTGGAAACATTATATAACACTATTTCTATTCAGGCTGCTGCAGCTATGTTATGTTTTGTTTATTTAGGGCACTGTGTATGTGCTGAAATGGAATTTTACTAATGCATACTATAAAGTCTGTGTTTGAATTTAAATATTAAAGAAAAACATACGCAGGAAATAATCTGAAAGGGTTCAGATTTTAACGGTTGCCCAAAAAGGTTCTTTTAAAGTTTAACATTGTTTATTAGTATAGATTATCAACTGAGATTGCCCAGGTGTAAAAGAGAATCATTTTTACAGGCTACCAGATGAAAATGCATTGATAATAACATGGGAACGCTAAATATTTTCTTAATATTTGTAAAATGAAAAAATCTATAACGAAATTCTTAAAAGATATTTAATAAGTTTAATTAGATACAACATGAAATAAAATACATTTTTATTTAAATCAATCAAATTAAAAAAGAACAAAAAGTAATATTCTTAAGAACACATGTATTGTGTTTAAAGACCTAATCTGTTAATCAATAACAGACAGATTAAATTTGAAAGACAATGCTGCTAATAGGATCAAATTATTATAAAATAAACAAAAAAATCTTAAATCTTTCAGATTTTATATTATGCCCAAAGGGGCACTTTTTTAACATTTTGTGTTTTACCTTTATTTAGTAAATATCATGTTCTTCGCGCTTAAACCATAAAATTCAACAGTAATATCACAAAACATTTAAAAGAGCATATCTTTGGAATTTCCGATACACAGTCTCGCGCGCTGGAGATAAAAATGTCTTTTTGTCCCCCCCTTACAGTGTTGCCATTGCTCGCTTTGAAATCATTGAGTTTCTTAATCAAATGCAGGTATATTCATGCAGGTTCTTCATTGTTTAATTTCTTTAAATATAATGCAGGGCTCTAACATTTGGTGGCAACAATTTGAAAAGTAAAACGCCGTTTTATAGTAGACGACGCAAAATGCCGAAACAAAATTGATAGCTCTTCTGGGAAAATTGCCCCTTTGGGCTAAAAAAAAAAAAAAAAAAAAAAAGTCTTACATTTTGACGAATGGCAACAGTAGTAAAAAGTTAAACGACGCAAAATCGTGTTTCGAGACTAATAACCTCTTGGACTAAGGAAAAAAAAATATATAACGTAACTTTTTTTAAATATTTAATGCTGTTAATTAGCTTTATCATGAATTAAGCGTATTTATATTTAACCGAATCTGTCTCAAAAACAAAGAAATAATATTCTTAAGAAAGGCATCTATTTTGCTTTTAAATAGCATAGTTCGTTCATCAGTAGCAGACAGATTATATTTGGACGATAAAAAATATCTTACATTTTGCCGAATAGTAACAGATTTGAATGAGCGACTTGAACAGAAACAACGTAAAATCGCATTTCGAGACTAATAGCCCTTTTTGGCTAAAAATTTAATATTCGCTCGATTAAAATGCAGAACGTGCAATAAGTACGGAACTTTGTAACTGCTTGAACTCTTGAATACGGCTTTATTAAACATGGAGATATATAGCCATTGCGGTGTTCGAAATTATTGTATGCTGAACGTCATATATCCACGGCAGGATTTACAATTGATAAGATCGTAAGCTACTTGAGATATAGTGAGTAGTTCTCGATATTACATGTCAGTGCCAAATATTATTTTCGGACACCTAGAGGGTTTGGGGTTGGCTAAGAAAGCGGGGGCCCTAAGCTATTGCTTGTGTAATCTATACGCAAATCCTGCACTGCATCTGTCAAGCGATATTTTGGAACTCAAAGAGATTGCTGATATAAAAGCTACCCATAGTTTGTTTCAAGATTTCAACAATAAAGAAAAGATTATTCAAAGAATTCAAGAATTACAACTAAGTAGAAATACTGTTAAAGATAGGATTTTAAAAATGAGTGCTAATATTTCTTATTAACTTTACAAAAATATTAGTAGCTATGACTATATCTCAATTTGTCTCGATGAAACAACTCACATTAAGTCATTTACCAGATTAGTAATTATTTCACATTTGGCGAAGCAGAAAGAAGTATACCAGGAAATTTCAAAATTAGCAAATATGCGAGAAAGAACGGCAGGATGTTTTTGAAGTTGCAGTCAAGGAATAAAAAATATTCAAAATGGATTTCTTAAAATTACTTCCATTACAATATATGGAACTCTTAATATTACTGGACCAAAGATAGATTTTGTTAACTGATTTCAAAATAAGTTCGTCATCCATTAATATGCTTTCATATCATTATTCACCAACAAGTGCCGTATGCAAAACTTAGAACTAGTGATTTCAAAGAAATGTCAGGAAAAGTTAATCAAAAAATAAATTTTGCAGTTTCACGTGACATGCATGAAAGACAACATCATTTAAAAAAGCTTTTAAATGATGTTGAAGGGGATCAGAATGCTTTTTTTTTTAATGTGTAATAGCGTGCCTTGGCTAATCCGAGCCATATCTTTGGAAACATTTGTGAAGTGAACTGTTGAATTTATGAATCGAATTTAGAAAGATTTGTGATGTTGATCATACAATAACAGACTTTCATTGCATTTATTTACCAACAAATGCTGTGTAAAAAAATTCAGAACTAGCGATTTCAAAGAAATATCAGGAAGAAATAATCAAATCATAAATTTTATAGTTGAACGTGTCATGCATAAAAGGCAATTAAAAACACTTTTATATAATGTTGACTTCGAATATGAAACTCGCTAAATGTGTAATAAATAACATGTGTTGGCTAAGCCGAGCTACATCCTTAGAAATATTTGTGAATTGCCGAGAAAAAATACGCCCTTTTTTTTTTTTTTTTTTTTTTTTTTTTTAAGATGGTTTGATTAAATAAAGGATGATTTTAAAAAATGTATAATACAGAATATTTGACAAAATTATTGCTTTTCACGAAAATAACATTACATTTAAATAAACTTAATAAAAAATTGCAAAGCCATAGAAAAGCGTTTGAGGTTGTGTATGGTTTTAATGTTAATTAGATATTTTTCTACAGATACTGAATGTGAAAAATCTTTAAAAATTTGAACTTTTTTTTTTTTTTTAGATAAAACACCATTTTTGAAAAAAACTACTGTCAACTACTCAACTATTTCAAAATTTTTTTGTTTTATTAAAGAACAATTTTGAAACAGAATCAAAGATTTCAAAAGAGTTGAGAGACTGCTGAAAATTGTAAATTAACCTGAATTATTCGACATAACGGAATTTGATAACAACCTCAATTAATTGGATAGTGTTAGAAAATTTAGAAATACAGAATGTTGATCTGCAATGTAATCGTATTTGAACACACAGATATAGCTATGCTAAAACATATCGAAAAATTAGAGTGTATATCAAATCCTATTATCAAATATCAGAGGATAAAGAATCGTAATTCTGCATTGAAAACTCAATACTAGAAGTGTGGAACAGTGTGCCAGATACCTTTGATTCAGTTAAAAAATTAGCAGTTGCCCTATTAAACATTTTTTTTTTTCTTCCGCTTATTCGCTTATTCTTATGAGACTTTTTTTCTCACGGACTTTCGAAGTCTAGCAACAAATTGGCAGATCATCATCATCATCATCATCGACATTGCCGGCATATTGCTGCTTTTACGCAATGTTTCCGGCTCATGACACTTAGGCCCAAAGGGCGCATGACGGTAGAAAGCAATGACGATTGAAAGGAGGCGTCAGTAGTGCGAAGAGGGGGTGACAGCATGACATCACAAGTCCATTAAAACACACAGACGAAGTTCATAACCAGGAGAGGCAAAGACAGGGTGAAAATCAGACTTGTTCTGTTGTTCATGATAGGTACATGTCATAATAAAGTTATACAAATAAGCTGAAACAAATACAATTTATTAGAATAATAAAATACATACAAATAAAAAGAAAAGAGTATAAAATAAAATACGGCAAAAAAAGTCTATATACATATATACAGCGACGTTGCACTCGTGATAAAGTTACGTAGGGAAGTTCGAATCTCGAGCGGTGAAGGCCGCAAGCGATCGAATACGTGCGTCTTCTGCAAAAATCTGGTAATCAAATACTTTGAAGTGTTTCATATGAGGACAATTTTTTGCTTTTTCAAAGAATTTTCTATTAGTTTTATGAAGGAACTCTTCAACTCTGTCTATACGTAGGTCTCTATGTAAGGTCTCATTTGAAACATAAAAGTGCGCATTGGTAATTATTCTGAGAAGTTTGTTTTGCGTAATTTGGAGTTTTTTCATGTCACTTTGAGTGTAGGTCGCCCAGGCAGGTGATGCGTAACAGAAAATTGGTCTGGTGATGCAGTATAGATGTGTCGTTTCCTTTTGAGATCAAGTCTAGAGTTTTTACCTATTAGAGGGAGGAGATTTTTGATAGTATAGGAGGTCTTCCATTTAATACTGTGAATATGGTCTTTCCAGGTAAATCTGTGATTCAAAACTATTCCAAGATAAGTAGCCTTTTTAACAAGTGGCACTTCTTCATTAAAGATATTAATTTTTCTGTCCAAAGGGATTCTGGGATGTTTTTTACCGATGATTATCAATTGGGATTTTTGTCCGTTAATCGCAATTCTCCATTTAGCGCACCATTCTTCTATGGCTGGAATTTTTTCTTGAAGTTTAATCAGTGCATGATCTTGACTATGTGACTTCGCGGCAAGGGCGGTATCATCTGCATAACATCCGAGGTACGTATTGAGATCGGCACTATTGGGTAAATCATAAACATAAAAGAGATACAAAATTGGGCCAAGAATAGATCCTTGAGCTACCCCGGCCTTCAGATATTTGGTCTCAGAGTGTTCATATCCAAAGTTTACAAAGAATTTGCGGTTTCGTATGAAAGAGTTGATAAGTAAAATGAGGTCTCTACTGAAATCAAGTGTGATGAGCTTGAAAATGAGCTCCTCATGCCAGACGCGGTCGAAAGCTTTCGCCACATCTAGCATGAGTAAGGCGACACTTTGATGCCTAAATAAAGCGGATCCAATGAATTCACACAGACGAACAAGTTGTTTTGTCGTTGAGAGATTTTTACGGAAACCAAATTGTTCCATTGGGAGCTTATCCATATGCGGTTCAATTCTTTTATAGATGACCCGTGCGAAAATCTTACCAAGTCCTGGGAGTAGACTTATCGGACGGTATCCTTCCGGTTTGGTGGCATCTTTTCCCGGCTTTGGTAGAAGAATGACTTTGGCCTTTTTTCATTTTGATTGGCAGATCACAACTGTTGTCTACAACATACCAGCCCGAAATTTAAAAAAAAAACTTGCCAATAATATGAACCAAAAAACTTCTAACAAATCATAAGAACAGTTTATTTTAATTACAATTATTTATTAAAATTCTATTATTTTTGTATTGAATGAATAATGTACTCTGTCGCTATGTTTTGTTTTATCACAAATTTATCACAAATAAAAAAAATATATTATAAGTACTTCGAATAAAAACATAAGATACTGGCATGTGAACAAACTTGCATTCCAATTTACTCTAATTCTGGCACTTTGCTAAAATCTTATATGTCATCCCTGCCTTAAGTATCCTCAAAGAAAGAATTACATAGCTTAGTTCTTAAGACCTAAGATGGAGACACATGGTACAAAAGCTACGTACTGAAGTCGACTACGGTCTAGTGTGTTTGTTGTCTTAGCAATAAGGTAAAAGTAAGAGGAAAATTTGGATTTCTCTTTCATGTATCAATTTTTATGGTACCTGTATCGGTTCTGACATCAGTCCTGAACAAGAGGTATCTTCCTCTTAACAAAAGAGCCAAAGCAAAATTCTCAAGGGACTCGATACGAAATTGATGATTTATTTAGTAAAATGAAAATAACAGAAGTGGGAAACGGCACTAAAATATGGGGCTTCCTCACATGCCTTACTCTAGCATGTTTCTCATCAGTTTTCCAAACAAAACAAGTTTCACAACATACTTCCATACTTGACCGTAAATATAAACAGCTGTCACATAAGGTTACATAAGTGACTGAATCCGCTGTGTCTTTATATGGAAGGCTACGTGACCTATAAAACCTTTTGGAAAGCTAGAAACCCATATAACATGCCTACGTGACCTATAAAACCTTTTGGAAAGCTATAAACCCATATAACATGCCTACGTTGTGACTGTAATAACGAAACTAAGCAAAATGATAAAAACTAAATCAAATAACTTTTTATCGCTTCTTTTATATAATGATATCGAGATTCAATTTTAGCATAAATATTACGAAAATTTTAATTGAAGATACCTTTAAATACAATGATTAAATAACACTTTACCTTTAAAATTGTAATCAGCTAACGAAGACTTGATCAAAGATTTTAAATCTTTAAATGCTTCAAAGATTTGATATCGCGACTTTCATCACACTTTATTTTTATTCAATGTGCGTCGTTACTGAAAATTCTACTGATGTGACGCCATCTACTGTATGCAATATTTATTATTTAAAAAAGAATTCTCATTTTTTAGCATTTTGTTATATTTAGGATTTTTTGTTTCCTTATTAATGTTTAATTAATTTTTTTTATATTTTTACCTTTACTTTTCCTTTATACCTAAAATTAAAGCATATTTTTTTCCCAGCTGAAAATACTAATTATAAATAAAATGAAGAGGTTATAATAAGTAGTTCATTATTCCATACCGAAACTTTGTCGTAGTAAAAAAGTTCTTTTATTCTTTATCAATGTCCAGTTGTTGTAATAAAAGATTAATTTTCCTTCATTTTTCGCAATTCTAAACATTCTTAGTGGGTATATAGATAACTGCTATTTTTGTAAGCCATTCCATCTCATCTAGTGTTCTCACATTAACTTTACTTCGATTACAGCTCGCAGATTTTCTATTTAATATTAAATTCTAAATTTTTCGGGAAAAACTGTTCATAATTAGGGAATGATTTAAATCAAGTGTACTTATGTAAGAGAGCTGGGAACTTTCGCTAATTTGTAGTTAGCGTACTCAATACTACAAATTAGCAAAAGTGGAGAAATACAGGGTGTTTATAAAGTCCCGGAATTATTTTGATGTTTAATAACTCATAAAATAATGAAGATATAAACAAACTTATGACATTTATTGATGGAATAAGTTATATATTTTCCTTTTCAGGTTTGAATACCTTTACTTTTGTAAATATCGTCTGCGCGTGTGGTTGATTTCAAATAATTTCATTTTCCGGTCTAAATATCTGTTCTTTTCTAAATAGCGTCTGCTTATTAATTGCATTTTTCTCTCTTTTGCTTTTGACAACTATTGCAATGCTATGGACTTTTTCCTTTGGGGATTTGTAAAAGACAACGTTTATAGGAGGAGAGTGTCGAAGTTCAATGACAAGGGTCATGAAACTTTTTGAGTCTATCTAACCATTTATGTTATTAATTTTAATCTACCTTTATTATTTTATGAGTTATTAAACATGAAAATGGGTCCCGAACTTTATAAACACCCTGTATATTAAAGAACTAATGTGTTCGTTGCTTTAATAAAGAAAAATTGCCTTACTAAAACAATGAACACATGTATCAGCCAACAGATGTACTTTACTGTCCAGATTACTTGCTCAAATCGTTAAGCGTGAGCGCACTTACAAAAGCTTCGCCACTAATTGTGTCGCCATCTATGGACGATGAAGAACATTGTCGAAATATTATATGAGATAATTATTAACGATGAGGGCTAATTGAGACCTCAGTGGCGCGTCTAGAGATTTTCCTGCCGGAGACTGTTCGCTTGGCACCCATATCGGTACATACCAAAAACGTTCTATGAAATATCAAAACGACATAAATAGAAAATAATTAAAAGATCTGTATTTATTTTTGAAATGCAATTTTAGTTTCAACATTAACTCTATTTTGCTTGATTTCTGTTATCAAAATCATTGATGGCATTCTAGAAGTTTATAAAATTACTCTGTTCATCTCCCACTGGTAGTACAGTAAGATAATTTGAATGCAAGGTATTCATTTTTAGATCTTGGATGCTTCTTAGCCGACTTTTATTTAGAAAAATTCCACTTAAATACAGCATCTATGAGGAAAATTTGCGGTAATATTATAATAGCTGAAACTTCTTTCTGGAGAATGTATTTTCGAATAAACTGCAAAAATTAAAAGTGATTGTCCTCTCTATTCCATTTTCCCAACCAATAATAGAGGCAAATCTCTGAAGTATTTCTCTCTCATAGGGAAACTCTTTCTTCCTTATGTATGTCACTGTGATCCTGATTTAATTGGCATTAGTACATTTCTTTCAAAAGTTTCACTGAAGTAAAAGAACATGAAGCTGTTGAAATCTCTTTATAATTTGTTTGAATACTCTGTCCAGTATAAAAACAAATCTTTCCTCAATTAAACTTTGCAGGACAATTCAGCATCTTATGATTACTTCATTTATGACCGTAATACCAGTTCAGCATCTGATGCTTACTACACTCATAACCGTAATATCGGTAGTTCCGTCTGAGTGTTTTAACGCGGGGTACATAATAGGAGCCATTTCTTGATGGGAATAAGAGTTAGGCCTTTCGGCTGTGAGCTTTAGTCTTTCGCAGAGATACCTCTTTCCTTAGATAGATAACCGTAATAAATTTTGCTGCAATTTAGTAAGTTCCAGTCCTTTATATTCCGAATTTTTATTCGACTATCATTTATAATATATTTCATATGAAAAATTCCTGCCCAAAAATGTGCCTCCCCATTTAGACTGCCCTTATCTAGCTTTTGCTGGAGCATTTGCTATTTAGAATTAAGAATTCAAATGTTATCAGATCGATCAGATACCAAATATTCGGCTATATACCTCCAGATCATGGAATTTATTTTAATTGAGTTGTATGAAAGTAATGCTAAAATTAAGAAGCAACAATTAATGACAACCTCTCCAGAGCTCGAAATCACCTAGCAGCGTTGGAGGCAGCCTTAGAAAGTGTTCAATGCATTTTGAATCCAAGATTTAAAATATTTTTGTTCGATTACATCAAGACTATGCTAAAATTTTTTACTCTCATTAATGAAAAAAGAAATTTCTAAATTTATTAATTATCTCAAAGAAAATTCGATATCATCGTTAACAGAATTTAAAATCTTAAAGTAATGAAACTACTGGTTGTATTAGTATTAACAATAATTATTTTCATAAATCTTTTCGGTATTGGTTTATAGAAGTTGCCTAAAATTTAAGTACGAGAATGTATAACCAGAACGACCACTTAATTTTTATTCAGTTATAAGGTATTTCTCCCGCCTTCTTAGCATGCCTTCGTAGTGTAGTGGTCAGCACGCTGGGCGCATATTCCAAAGGTCCGCGGTTCAATTCCCGGCGAAGGTGTTGCTCATTTTTCACATCTGCTGCTTCCAAATAACTTAATGTCTCTACACAATAATTAAATTAATAACTTTCTAGACAGTGATAGAAAGACAAACATCTACCTTCATTATATTAATATTCTAGAACTATCAAATAATATTAATCTGCTTGAAACAGCTTAAAAATATCTTTCATCAGAAGCAGGAAACGTATATAAATAAGAGATTTTTCTCAAAAGCGGGTGTGATTAATAACATTGGATCAAAGAGAATTTTGCCAAATACGTTTTGAACAATTATTGTTTCTTTACCTAAACTTTTACGTTTTCTGGAAATGTTAAATGTGTAAATCTCCAAAGAAAATATTTTCGTAGGTTTTATTATGTTGTAAAAACGACAAATTTCTCTTGACTTTCTTTTTTGGGGGGTGGGGATTTTAATTTAAAGGTATTTTGTTATAAAATTTTAAAATTTTAAAATTGCCATTAAAACACTGACATTTTTAAGAAATAGGAATTTTTCTTTTTTTTTAATACATGTTTTATTTGCTGGATTATTCGTTCAGGTAATCACAATACCCAACTATTACCCGATATTTGACATTTAGCCGTTAAACGGATATTTAACGAATAACCTGTCTCATCCCTATTTAAAATACATTTAATCTAAGCAGTAATTTATTTTATCCTACCTTTAAAATATCTTATCAATTAATATATTTTGATTCATAAAGTAAGAAAATTAAATTAAATTCAGACAAAATCTTAATGAAACACACACAAAAAAATTTATGTATAGTAAATGAAAGCCAGATGAAATCTCTGTGAATCATGGGTTAAAACTAATTCTGTTCAATCACATAAGAAATTCCCTCGCTGCCATTCTTGGAGTGAATCTGCAATTAAGAATTTTACATACTTTGAAATGAACTGACATCAGGATTGCTATGTGGGCATTTTCTTCATCTTGAATTATGACTGAATATTAGGATGAGTGTGATGGACGCTGATCTCGAAGATTTATCTGAACACTTCCTTGTTTGAAGGCTCTGGATTTTCAGTTGTGGACTCCTCTTTCCTACTTTTCACAACTACACAGTATCACACAGCTTTATTTAACTTGGATTTTTCTCTTTGTTAGCGTTAAACTTTGAAATTAATTTTGATTTCAAATACAAATAATAGACTCCATACATCTCTAGGCCCCCGATTTTCTAAAAGGTTTTCACATATATTTGTTTTCAACTGCAGTGTAACATTCCACAGAACATTGTAAGAAATTCAGTATAGGTACTCTCACAAGTCATCGCTGTAGAATTCTGATATTTATATTATCGGGCAAAGCGAGAAATAATCATCCAAATGAAGATTTTTTTTGAATTTCAATGGCTCTGTTTAATTTATTTCTAAGTTTGTTTGATACAAATCTTTAAATTAATTAAGTAACCACTTGCCCATTTTGGTGGAAATCAAGAGAAACAGGATGAAAATAAATAATACTAAGAATTTCTGGAATTTTAAGAAGGCTAACTGGGAGCTCTTTCAAAACCTTACCGATCAAAAACAGAGCCACCTCATAAAGATTTTAATATAAGATGGCTGTTTTACAAGGAAACTGTGATTCAGGTTGCAAAACATCCAAGCTATCCCAAGAGGTAATTTCAAACGACTGACCCCGTTTTTCATGCATAACTCTGCGCTCTTGAAGCCTGTCTTGGAGAAAATAATACAACTAATTTATAATCTGAAGGATACAGCTAATTCTTCGAATAAAATCGAACTCTCAAAAATCAATGCGGAAATAAACAGACACTATGCCCTACTTACCAGAAAAAACTGGAGCAACTTGTGTACTGATACTGATGCTCGAACTCTTAATGCAAAACTATGGAAGCTGGCAAAGAAACTTAGTAATAAACAAGCCCTCTATGAGGTTTGTAACTCCATTTATGACGACCACGGGCAGGTTGTCCCTAATGATAAGACTGCTGCTAATCTATTGATTTGCCAAAGAGTAACTAATTTTTACGAGAGAAGATTAAATGCTGAAGAATAGGGCCAAGAGCATTGTTCAAGCTTGCCCACGTAAAATGCATAAAGAGGGCATTTTCAGTACAGAGTTCCCGCTGGAAGAAACGAACAATGCCTTGAGCTGATCATAAAGCTGTCTGATACTTTTAAATTTGATTGGAAGGCACTTACTTGCCTGGGTTGAAGATATTCTGACGAGCAGATCTTTTTTGTCAACTTTAATGAATTTTTCCCAAGAGATTACAGACTAGCCAGGATTCTGTGATGAGTCCCCTATTATCTTCATTATATTCGGCAGGCAGTTATTAACCAGAGATAGAAAAATGGACTATATATTGGACTGAATATAAGTTTATGGAACTCTGGTCCAGTTATTGGAATGATTGAAAATCATATCAATGCCACCCTTTCTGAAGTAGAAGTTTTCGCCACCCACCACAAAATATAATTTAATATCTCTAAATCTTTTGTGAGCTTTTTTACCACTTATCGAAAATTACATAATTATAATCAGGATATTCTTATGCTAGATCAGCCTTTACTGTACATTTCACATCCTAAGTATTTGGGTTACTTTCTTGATTCGGAGTTGCTGAGTAATAAACACATTGAAAATTTGGTTTTGAGGGGCAAGAAAAGGCTTAACAGCTTTAAGTAGATACCTCGTACTGATTGTGGGAGGGGACGGATTCATCTACTCTCGAATCTATATATATGTCACTGATAAGATCCGTTTTGGAACATGGTTCGGAGATTTATTTTTGTGCTTCTCCTGCCAATTTGGTTAAACTTGAGCGTGTTCAACTGAGTGCTGCTCGTCAAATTGCTGACTTACGAAACAGCTGCCTAGATGAAATAATCTGCTTTGAATGTGATATGCAACAGTTGAATTTGAGACGCAAAGCTAAAATATAAAAATACATTAATAATACTATACAGTTATGGTACTCATAACTGTATCTCTATATTTCTTCATGATTGGATTTCTATTCAAAGATTGAAAAGAAACATTCCTTTTTCTTTGGCGTATCTCAAGGGGTTTAATAGATACAACAGTTGATTGAAACTTACTATCAGTCCATCCGAAGAATTTCCTGGCGTCTATTTTCACACAGACTTAACCCCTTATACAAACAAACAAAACAACAAGAACAAAAATAAAAAGGATTTACGAGGTTATCTTTAGCAGACTGCATCGAAAACTTTTAAATGACCATTTCCTCCACTGACGGGCAGTAAAATTTAACATAGGGATTGCGGTAGGGAAGTTATCATTAGATCACCTTTTAGTACCTTTATTATTAAGATTAGAAATCCTGATCATTGTTCTGTTCTTCATTCTGACCTTATGGCAATTGAGGAAGGCCTCAAGTTGCATGCACTTGCACTGACTACAAAGATATCTGGATTTCGACTGACAGTCGAATTTCTATCCAGCACCTGCAAAATCGTATTGGTGATAAGACTTCACTCTTTATTTTGCATTTACAGCAAAAACTCTCTTCCCATCATGATGTACATCTGCTGTGGATCTCATCACATCTTGGCCTTAGTGGTAATGAATTGTCCGATGCTCTAGCTAAGGAAGGTACTTCGATGACTCTGACCACTGAAAACATCCCTCTCCTTAGATAGCCTTGTTAATATGTATTACCTAACCTAACTTGTAGCAGAAGATATGAAATTTGCGATCAAAAATTATTACGCCTTTAATATAAAACTAAGCAAAATAACGACCTTATTTTGGCGTAGATTTCAAATAAACTCTATTTATTTCGATGGCGATTAGACACCGTTGAATCGTCTTCTTCAGAAGTCCCAAAAAAATTCTGCAGGAGATATTTTTGTAAAGACTGTGACTTGGAAATTTTTGCAGAATGGTTAAAGATTTACAGTTATTGATGTTAGATTCTGTGTACTGACCGACATTCAAATTTTTGGAAATATCGTGATTAATATTGACGAAGATGGATCCTGAAGACTGATAATGAAGATAATGGAGAATAAGAATAACCAGCTGAAACTACATTATCTCTTCAGAAGCTTACGTTGTACTTCAGTTTGTTTATTATGGATTGTTATGAAAAGCCAGCGGCTGATTGTTATCCACATCTACAAACATTTGTTGTTACCAAACATCAGAACATAGTCAAACAGACCTGCATAAACTCTTATTTTGAACTTCAAGATACTTTATTTTACTTTACTACTATGATTTAAAAATTTGAATGGATGCTTAGTTCAATTCTTAATTATTCTCATGGAGTAAAAGTACTGTTATCATAATTTGTTTTTTAAAATCTCAATTATCCAAAACCATTCTTTGTTATAATTAGCTCGGATAATCGAGGTTTTACTAATGCGTCATGCGAAAAATAATTGCGAGTACAAAAGCTTTTGGTGTCTCAAACATAACGATAAATGGCTCTGTTTACAAACATTTAAGAATATATAGGAAATATCTCTAGAAATAAACGTACTTTGCTTAACTATTATTTAAAAATAAGCAAATGATAAAAAATGAAAATGTATACAATTCCAGTTTTGTAAGACCTTATTATATTCTAATCAATTATTTTTAATTTCAGAAACTTTCCTTTCCTATCTGATTTCCGTTTTCTGCCAGAATGTATATTTTAATGATGTACTATAAAAATATAAGTGAGTTCGGAATCAGTATTTAAACAGTGCTTTTAAGAGTTTGCAGTAAGAGAGTTAGTTCTGAATTTATGCCGCATGTTTGAAGTAGCTTTGTACGTGAATAGTTGGTGTTTAGACACTCTCTTTAGATTATATTGATATTCTATGTTCGGCTTTGCTGTGTGCAGTCGATTTAGCTGTTTAGATAAATAAGGAGCCAGTCGTGTAGCCAATCTTACTTTATTGTGATTTTACATCTTATTTTAAGTTATTTAGCCAAAAGTGATGGTAGATTGTGAGCACCGAGCGAGTGCACTTTTTGTTAAGTTCAAATAAAAAGGTAATTTAAGCTTTCTTCTGCAGTCATCTATTCTTCCAAGAATTCGCTACTTTGTCTTTTCAGCTAGGGTCTACAATGTATAATCTGTATTAGAAGCCTCTACAGTTTATATCATGCGCAGAAATTGTTCAGAAGGCAAGCTGTTTATGCTCCATCAAAGAAAAATTTCAATACTGAATAAACCTTTTCGAGTAATCGGGAAAGAAAGTAACATTTTTAAAAGATTCCAGTTTTGCACTGAAATATCTAAAAACTTTGTTTTGTCTATCAGAATTATTCAAGTTACGATAAGACTAATCAAAAGAAACTTGGAACTTTAGACAGCACTAAATTAAGATTACTGAAAATCTATTTTTATTTTAGTATCGAGGAGCTATTTTTATTTTGATGATAGATCAGTCCTGACTGCGTAGGTTAACACTGCGAGAACTCTGTACTTGTGCTAAAATTAGATTCGTCCTTACTCTGGTCACTTAAATGAGAGTTTTACATCATTCAGTGAATGCGAAACTGATAAGGAAACACTTTAAAACTTTGGACTCGAAAGTGTCTTTAATTATTCTATTATTTTCGTAACACGTAATTCAGTGATCTCAAATGCAAACTGCATGCGCGCCGAATGTTCAATCTCAGAGAAGCTGAAGCGTCAGAACAATTCTTTACAAAATTTAAAAAAAAAACTTTTTTTTTTAATTTAACAAAAGTAAACAAAAAAAAGAAAAGAAAGGGATTTAAAATTTAACTTACTGAATATGTAACAAAACTTGCATAAACAATAACGTGATAACGTATATAACGTGAATGTTTAAGAGTAAAAGTTCTTCACTATGGTACTCTCTTCTTTTAGATACTTTGCCGCATTCAACTAATCACCCAGTTCCACTTGTACATTTGAATTTTATGTGTATTTATTTTTATGTAAAATATTTCCTGCGTACGAAAGCCACTTGTAATAAAGCTTACTTCAATGATTTATTGCAAATATGTTTTGTATTTAATAAACGTTTGATCCATTTAATGCAATTACTGCAAATGCAAGAGTTCACTCAGAAGATAAAGAAAAACTGTCCTGAATAGAAAATAATGTCATTTCCCTACTGGCTACAATCATCTGTAAGCACTCAATTCTGTTTAACAATATTATGCTTAATTAAGATACAATAACACGCCGAACAAATATTAATTTAGAAGTCAAACAACAAAAATCAGCGTTATATTTTCAAATTTTCACAGTGAAAATTAATATTATGCTTGTTTATTTTTCTAAAGCTGAGCAAAAGATTTCCTGAAGTGCATCCGCTTGTAAGTAAACACTTCCTTTTAACTATTTAACATAAATTAGGTATTTTTTAAATAAAAAAATTAGTTCGTAATCAGTATAGCTTCCAAAAATATTAGTACATCTAACGATTAAGCTAGATGATAATGGATAGAACGCAGAGTTATTTTTTTCTGTGTTCCATCCATTATCATGGATGACTAGTGATTCAGGTTAATAAGACAGTGCCTTGTTTCTGTTCCCTTTTAAGAAATGGAAGGCTAAATGAAGTTTTCATGGTTTATCTTCTGTAGAATACACTCATGTCCAAAATTATGTTTACATGCATAAATTCACGGATTTCTCAGAGACTACGACTTATAATTTAATGAATTTTCGTGGAATCATACATAACATGATGACACATAAATGCAAAAGAAAAAATTGAAGATCACCTCATATGATATAAAATTGTAGCATGAAACAATAAAAATGGTAATAAAGTGTGACAAAGAGAGTTAAGAAAAAAAGGAATGATTCAGAAAAAGAATTAAGTCTTACGAATTTAATATGGAATACGATCTCCCCTTACTTGTACACACATATCACAATGTGTTTTAAGGCTGGAAATAACGCTGTTAACCACAGTTTGGGGAATTAATCTCCATTCTTCCAGCAATTCCGTCTTCAGAGCATTTACATCTCTAGGAGGAGGATGTATACGTGCAATTGCTCTTCCAAGGTAGTCCCATAAGTTCTCTATCGGGTTAAGGTCAGGAGAGTTTGGTGGCCAAGGTATTCGCTTAATGTCTTCACTTTCAAGGAATTCATCAACGAGGTTTGCTCGATGTGGACGGGCATTATCATCCATAAATAAAAAGTCAGGTCCATATGCACCCCTGAAAAGTCTTACATAAGGATGTAAGACCTCATCTCGATATATCTGGCCTGTCACAGATCCATTGCTGAACACGTGTAGGGGCGTACGTCCATCGATCATTATTCCACCCCATACCATCACACCTCCACTACCGAAACAGTCACGTTCAACAATGTTCGAGGGATCATTTCGTGTTCCTGACTCCCTCCAGATGTAAACACGTTTAGAATCACCAGTTAAACTAAACCGCGACTCATCAGTAAAGAGAACATGGGACCATTGATGTTCAGTCCAAGTTTTGATGTTCTTTACACCAATTAAAGCGATCCCTCTTTTTCTGTAAAGACAGTAAAACACAACCCTTGGCTTTCTGGCATAAAGGCCTTTTTCATTAAGCCTTCTGTATATTGTTTGCTGTGATCCAACCGTTCCAGTGGCAGCTGCAAGCTCTGAACTTAACTGGCGAGCAGTAGCCTTTCTGTTACGACGGGCAGTTAATGCCAGATACCGATCTTCAGAAGCAGTTGTCATTCGTTTCCGACCTTGTCCAGGCCTCCTTACAACACTTCCATCATTTTGAAACTGTTTCCATAGCTTAGAGACTGTCTGTCTTGAAATATTCAGACATGTGGCTGTTTCCATGATTGACTGCCCTGCTTCTAAACGGCCGATAATTCACCACTTTACAGATTCTTCCAAATGATACTTCGAAGCCATAACAAACCACTTTGAGTCCCTACACACTGAAATCAAACGCTATGTTGCAGAAATTCACTCAAGTATTCAGTTTGCGCAAAGCGCTTGATTCACCCTTGGATGACGTAATGCCTAGATTTGCATATCACAAACCGTTTGATTACTTTTGATTGGATAATGCTAATTAGGCTTGGTTTTCACACATTCCCTGCAAATACGGATCACATTGATTCGATATTTCATTGAATATCATCATTTTTGGGTATGTTAAGATAATTTTGGACATGAGTGTATAAAGAGACATTTCGTTCCCCTTATAAGTCCCCCATGAAGGCTTCCTATTCCATAGGTGCAAGCATTTTGTGCCCTTAGTCGAGCGTTTCCCAAAGCCTTTTTAGAATACAGAAGCAGTTCGCCCATTTTTTAGACGATTTTCATTGTATTTGCAGAAATAGGTTTACTGAAATTTTTAAATTATAAATGTTCAGCTGATAACCTTTATTCTTTCCTATCTTTATACGCCGTAATTTCCTAGACAGTAAAGGCTTTTATAGTATTGAAGAAGATATTTTATCTCATTCCTCTTGAACAGCTTTCCAAGGTCCAAGGAGGGTTGTAGGTTAACGTTTCGATAATCCGATTTTCAAAAGTCCAAATGTGTAAAAATCCGTGTGTGATGCATCAGGAGATTTAGTAGGAGTAGGAGAGAAGGATATGATCTTGATACCCGTTCCTTGTTTCATTTTTCCAGGAAATTAACAGTGGATTTTTACGTGTGGCTGCTCGAGACAAAGCAGCTTGCTTTGTCTTGCAAAGACAAAGCAAGCTGCTTTGTCTTGATGCAATTCTACTGATGGATGACACTTTGGGTAAAGAGAAGGCATTTCGTATTTGAAAATTTGGCATAAGATATGTTCCTGATAATATATGGAGTTGATCTTAAAGTTTTTCTTCACTCTCTTTATTTTTAATTTGCTGTCATATGAAAAACAAACAGCAATGATAAATTCCTTTGAAAACCTTTCCTTAGATTCTTTGAACCCTGTTTTGAGATCTTTTTCTCCTTCTTTGATGATAATAAATTATTTCCTTTTGTAGCAGTCATTTTAATACATTCAAGATTTATTTACTGCGTAACATTTTTCCATTTTTGCCCGGATAAATATTTCTCATAAAGAATTCTGCAGCACTTTCTGCGTTCGGCGATATGTCATGTAGAAAAACGATGAATATTATGTTTTTCCATGTAATTGTAATTACATGGAAATTACATAATTTTTTTAAATTCAAATCCACGTTAATCACTTTGTTTGCAATTAAATGGATCAATTTTATAGATTTTGCAATTGTTCTTTGGCTTGCCGGATTTTCAGATCTTAACTTTGCAGCATTCGAAACATTCCGTCTATTGGAACAATTTTTCCACTTGAAGCTAACCTTTGACTTTTCTTTTCTTATTGACAATATCACAGCTTTAGATGTCAAAAAACCATGGCTTTCACAGCATTTTTTGATAACTTAAACGATGTTTTTCAAAAATATAGATACATTTAAAAAAATTTCCAAGCAGACGATTTTTTATAGCAATGTAAAATAGTCTAAAAAATGTGCGAACAGCTCTCTGTGAACTGATATGGCGAAGCACTTTTGGTTCTATATAGTGTCTTAGGAATGAATGCTGCTTAGAAGAAATATTACAGGGAAGAGAAAAAAAGAAAACATATGCTAAGAGACTTGAAATTTAACATAATACCTTTTTACTTCCTTGGACAAAGTAAAGGAAGTATTGTAATAGCGAAAAATTTTGGGTTTCATGCTTCAAAGAAAATATCCATTTCGACTGCTCTCGAATCCATTTGAACGATGTTTGCGCATGACATCTGTAGTACAAAAAGAATAAATTACATTTTTTTCCAAAACGGATTGTAAAATGGATTTAAAATAGATTCAGAAGAGATTTTTTTGTGAGACGTCTGTCCGTATATAGTACGTACGAATGTATCCCTCATAAATCAAAAACGAGTAGCCGTAGAACGTTGAAATTTTGTATATAATGTAGCTCCTATAACACTCAGCTATAACATGTAACTCCCTTTTTTGTTGCCATCCGCTGCACCAAATATATATAAATAAACACACACACACATATATGTATAGTTTTGCTGTTAATATAGAATCTATGCAAATAAACTTCTAAAATTCAAGAGTCCGAAAACAAATGTGAGGCACTGGATGTAAACAATTTTGTTGCTTTTGTGATATACATAAATAAAATACCACGTTTGTTTTGAATTCTAGAATTGCAACCAGACAGCTCATATTTCTTTTTGTAAATTTGAACTAGGATGAGAGATAAAAACTTAGCTTTCAAAATGTGACCTTAAACAGGACATAACACCGACCCATAGATTTGAAAACAAAATTATCTGTTCAGGTACTCAAGAATGCACTTTACTACACAGATTAGGTTGAAACGTTTTTAAAGATATCTTAAGGTATTTGGAACAGAATGATACATTTTCAAGGACGGTATGGATTTGAAATGTCCTTATGTCTTCGATTTAAAAACTCAACTCGCGAATTTTTCCCCGGTTACCAAGATCATTTTCAAAGATATTCGCGCAATAAAAAAGCATAAAACTAGTTATTAAATAGCGTCTCTTTTTGTCGGTTCCTTGTAGATTTTAATTTGAACACTGTAAGCAGAATAATTGAAAATGAATAACATCATATAAAGGAAAACATTAAAAGCTACTTTATTGCTTTTAAAAATAAATGAAAAGAAAAGATAGAATTATGCACATTGCCACTATGTCTGAAATAAGAGCTTTTAGAATAGAATTAGAAGTAAATGGAGTTGCCATATACCAAAATGCAATTGTCAAAAGAAAGTATCAAATCAAAATTTATATCAGAAAAGCTATATTTTAATTACTAAGCTTATTTATAATACCTCAACATTACTCCACAGGGGAATCTAGAATTTATACTAGCAATCTTTACCTTAAATAATGAATGCTGCCCAACTGGTATAGTGGTTAGCATCGCTGACTGCCGTGCCGAAAGGCCCGGGTTCGAATCCCAGAGAAGGCAAGGGTTTTTATAAATGTATAGTGTCCGTGCGGCATGGCGGCACTCTAAATATGCGGCGAGTCGAAAGTCCTCTCCAGAGGTTGGTGGTAGGGGAAGAGAGGTTGGGAGACCCTCGGACCCATCACCTCCGGAGTGCTTTCAAACAAATTGGGGCGGAACTGAGCTAAATCGCAAAACCTGTAAGGTGCTCAAGGCTGTTGCCAACGGCACGAGTATCTTGCGCTCCTTGCCACGAGGAATTTCGTAGACTTGGTAGGCATCAGCAAGAACAAATAATGAATAATCTGTATGAATAATAATATTCATCGTATTAAGATAAAACGGCCAAATTTTAAAAACACATAATCCTCCGCCCGAATATCTGCATTTCGAAGGCCGAATTTGCACTTCAAATTCTTTTTTTATTTATTTCGTGTTTTCTGCGAAATTAATGAATTTTTGATTAACAAACTTTTAGCGGTTTAAAAGTTATATATTGCCATTGCTCGGAATAAAAATATTTTTACCTTTCACGCGCCAGTGTGTTGCCGATGGGCAAAGTGTAAAATAGATAGCTTCTAAATTTAATCAACAAACTCGTCTATTTAAAAGCAATGTGTTGCCACTTCCTGAAATAAAATACTAGTTGTTATGTTCCAAGTGCCAGTGTACTGCCATTCTGTAAATCATTGGGTATTTAACTCTTAGAGTTAATCTGTCTGTTAATGGTTAACAATTTGATTTATTCAATTATAAACGCACTAAATCGATGCATCTAATTAATAGCTTTGAGGGACTAAACACCCTTTTCTTTTTAGCCCGAAAGAGTTATTAGTATCGAACTTGACTTTTTCATCGAATTGCTTTTGAACAGTGCAGGATTTACGTATAAAGCTACACAAGCTATAGCTTAGGGCCACCAAGACCCAAAGAAATTAAAATATAGTATAAAAGACTTATAAAGGGCCCTATATCTCAAATACGAGGGCAATCCCCAAAAAAGGTCTCCTATTTTTTGGGGACGTAGAGAAAGTTTTAATACGGTTGTTGGCAACACTGTTGTGAGTGGTGCCTTCTCCGCTACCACAAAAGCACGCAGGCGCTTCGCTCGGATGCTCAGTCTTGGCTTGGCAGCCATTCGAAATGGAGCTCCCGATAAACGTTACCGCCAAGTGCGAAGTGCGCGCTGTTATTCGATTTGAACGCAAAAGGCGTTAAACCAGTTGAAATTCACCGCCTATTGACGGAAGTGTATGGACAGTCGTGCATGGATGTCAAAAGCGTTCGCAAGTGGTGTAGAGAGTTTACAGCCGGTCGTACTGAAATTCATGACGAAGAAAGGAGCGGAAGGCCGTCAATTGCCGACGAGACAATCGCGAAAGTTGAGGATTGTTGAGTTCGTATTCTTTGAGTTTCGCGATTGTTGAGTTCGTAAAATGCGTAAAGATCGAAGGATCATCTGGATCCCCCTGAAGCTCCTCAACACTTCCTGAAGGGCATGGCGGCAAGCTGGTATGACATGGGCATTGTAAAACTGCCACAGCGTCTACAAAAATGCATCAACCGAAATGGCGATTATGTTGAAAAATAAAGCATTCTTCAATCTTTAAAGTGATGTAGCAATTATAGAAAATAAACGGTTCTTTGTATATCTAAAAATATAGGAGACCTTTTTTTGGGGGGGGGGGATTGCCCTCGTAGCTTAGGGCCTTATCAAGTTTAAATCCGGCTCTGCTTTTAAAGTACGTATTTATTACTTTTCAAGTAAAAAGATGCCAAGACGTCGGTTAACTCTAGAGCTAAAACGATGCTCCTAAATTAGTAGTACTGGTGAGGGTTGCCAAAGTTTACCTGAAGCGCTTTATAGAACATCATGTGCTCGGAAATTTCTCAGCTGTTTAAGCAACCAACGAAAATTTTCATTTTCCGTTTTATGGAAGAATAAAGTCATAAAAGAAAGAATAGTCAAGAGAAGTGAGTACGTAAACAGATTGATCATTGATATTAGTGAAATCTCATCAAACTTTATAAAAAGCCCTTTCAAGCAACGTTAAAATCTGAAAATATAATTTTTTTTTAAAATTTATAAAGGTTTTATCTAGCGACATATATTACACAAATGATACAGAATATTCTTTCCTTCCTTGTACGAAGTGAAAGACGTATTACAATCGTGAAAAATTTCAGGTATCATATTTCAAAGAAAATATCCATTTTGACCTCTCTCGAATCCATTTGAACTTTATTTTATTTATTTATTTTGCTTGACATCTGCACATAAATGATAGAATAAACGGCTTTTTTTTTTTTTTTTTCCTTCTTCTAAAACAGATTCTAAAATAGATTCAAAAGGGATTTTTTTTTCGTGATGTCTGTATGTACGCATTTACATACCGATGTAAATACCTCGCATAACGCAAAAACGGTAAGTCGTAAAATGTACGTGTCGTATCACCATATGAGGCTCAATGTACCACCATGTGGCCATGTGGCTCAATGCAGAACAATTTGTAGAACCGTATATGAAAACAATTTACATGAGATAAATAAAAATACAGTGTCCCTTAAAGAAAAATAACAACTACAACGAAAGAAGGTTTATTTGTTGTCTATACCAATGGGACAAATTTCGCTCCGTCAATGCAATGAAAGTGTCAGCAAGGGAATTATGATTTTTGCAGGCTTCTTTTACAATGGGAAATTTAAAATAAGGAGGGTGGAAAAAAATTGTTAAATTCAGATCAATGTACTATCAAGAGAAAATTTTAGGTCCGATATTTTCAGAAAAAAATTCGGTTTCTTTATCCCAACGATTCGCAATGAGTGAAACTCTATCAAATCAAAGCAACATATCATACTTCGGAAAGTCCACTTCTTTCCTTACAAAAATGAAGATTGATACAGATATTGCATATATACTGAGGGTGTGGTGACTGCTGAAGGAGTGACTCTCAGGTTACCCTGCGCTGAGTGGCTGCAGGTAGCGTATCTGACTGCTTATAATGATTGGGTAAGGTTGCGAAGTTGCGTACTCCTACCGCATTTTAGCCCACCAGCGGCCGAGCGGTAAAGTCGCTGAACACTGATAGTTCGGTCCGAGGTTCGAATCCCGCGAACGGGCTGGCTGCATGGGTGTTTTCGTGGTTTTCCGCATGTGTAACGTGTATACGAGCCAGTTTCCCTTAGAAAGTACTCCACGAAGGCATCCTTCCCCTTAAGCAGGTAGCCCTAGTGTGCTTTGCCATAATTAAATACACCACACCACCACCACCTCAAACAGCTCAAACATAGTTATAATTATTACTAGAACTCTTTACGCATATACATATAGAATTCATAGATAACATAGACAGGTATTAAAATGAAGTAGAGTCTTCGGAGTGTGAGGAGTCTGCTAACAAAGTTCTCTCTAGTCGAGAGTTCAGGAGCGTTCTCTTGATGTTACCCCGATAGCGAAAATCTTCACGTCTTAGTCACGCGTCCTTAATTTTACAGTAGCATTTTACATTCTCTGATTGGTTATATCTAAAACGATATCAGAGGAAGAATCAGATCATTGGTTCGTCACCCCTCCTGATATCGGGAGGCTTTGACGACAGATACGGTGCGGAACGTTAAAATCTTCTGACACTAGGCATGAAATTATGTCTTGGCGATGTCAAAAACATGCCGTGTGACACCTCGTTAAGGCTAGGAGCAGTGACCGTACACACGATTTACTTATCTCTGTGTGGTTCGCCACAATACCTATTACCACAATACCTTCAACGTATTCCTGCGAAGTACTTTGACATTTCATCTACAGGATATTGTGCTTCTGGTCGCTCAAAAAGAGCTCTTTGTAACCGCAAATCCACCAAGAATGATAGACTCTGGAAAGTAGTGGAAGAGGAATGGAAATCAGTACCCCTGGAAATTTTCGGAAAAGCCCTTCTATCATAGAATAATAATGCAGACTTATGCTCCAGAAAAAAGGCTATCAGATCGAATGTTCAAAAAGAATTAATCTTTACATTTTAAACATTAATTAAACGGCTCGAAATCGTCCTAAAAATGTGTATATTTACACATTTTGCTGAAAGTCGAAGAACTGTGGTTTATTTTCCCGATTAGACATACATCACCCGACATTGAAAATGAAACACCAAGAAGAAGTGACCCAAAAATTATGAAAATTTCAGGGTAGACGCATGTCACCGAGTTATGCGAATGATGTGAAATGCGCAGCTTTCCAGCGCACAGGAGTAAGGAAAGAAAGCTGCAGAATGTTCAATTTTCATGCGGTTATTTCTACTAGGGAAATCATCATAGAAAATTTTTTCTTGTTTAACAGGAGTTTAATAGCAGAGAATACCAGGTAGTCGTCAACGGAGGCAGTTCCAGCAGACAGACGATTTTACGAGGTGATCGGACTGAGAAGCGCAGGCTGGTTCATACGGCAAATCTCAGCTGAAACACACCTGGACGCGTCCACAGTGCAACCGGCTGTAACGACGATGGTTGGAACAAGGAAATGTGGCAACTTAAAGGGGTGCCCGTGCAGCCAGAGTGACATCAGCACACGTGAATCGATGCATCTGCCAACAAGCGACCGCAAGATACTTTTATCTTCATTCTGCAGCATGTTCAAAACACCCTAGATGTTCCCATATCGACCAGAATCATTTGTTGTCGACTGCTAGCTAGTGGCCTGCACTCATGGCGTCTGTTAAGAAGACTACCATTGATCCCTTATCATAGACGCCAACGTCTGCAATGATGCTGGGCTCGAGTGATGGTGGAAGGCGGAATGGCACAGGGTTGTCAGATGAGTCAAGCTTCTGTTTCTCCAATGATAGTCGAAGCGTACGAGTGTGGCGTCGATGTGGAGACTGATCCAATCCGGCAGCAATTGTGGAACGCCCCGCCACATAACAACGCGGAATCGTGGTTTAGGGCGCAACTGAGTACGATTCCAGGTCACCTCTAGTTCGTATTCAGAGCACTATGACGGCCCAATGATACGTAGATGATGGGCTGCGGCCGATGACTCTCTCCTACTTTCAGGAAGTGCCCAATGACATTTATCAATAGGATAACTCCCGATCACACACTACTCGCATCAGCCAACGTGCTCTCCAAGGAGTACAGATTCTCCTCTGGCCACCGTTCTCTCCTGATCTCTCACCAGTCGAACACATTTGGGATGTGATTGGACATCATTTGTAGATCCTGCCATTGCGATGTTCAGAAAACGAACTGTGGCAAATGGTTGACAGGGAATGAAGACCCTTTTCCCAGGACACCATCCGTAGTCTCATTGGCTCTGTACCTCGATGTTTTGCTTAGTGTATCGCCGTCCAAGATGGTCCTACAAGGTGGTCGTCCAAAGTGGTGAGCCGACGCTTTTCTCGCTCTGTATTATGCATATCATTTCGAAATAAAGATCACTTATTGTTCGTTGCGGTCTCTCTCTGTTTCCCGAGTTTCATCACTTTCTGGCCACTCCTTCTTGGTGCTGCATTTTCAGTGTCAGGTAGTGTAAATTTTTGTTTCGAGAGTTTATTCCGATGCAATGATTTATTTATTTACTTTTTAAATATGAGCATAAATGCAAATAAAGGTTTTTTAATAATAGTACGCAGACTTTTAAGACTGCATGTAGATACTTTTTAAGATTCCTGAATTTTTCCTAAAATCCGTGTTTAACGGTTAAACTAATAATTTTATAACGTTGATCAGGTAGAACAAAAATTTGTCTTACAATGAATGGTTTATTACAATTTGCAAAATAGCTTGCCAATAAATGTTAGCGGTTTTTCAAAAATCATTCAATATTTTACCCATCAAGCAGTAATTAATAATTGATTCTCATAGCTAAAAATTTATCCTCTAGCCTTATGTTAAGTAATAGTGATACCATATTTCTAAATCAGTCAAAAATGTAAATGAAATGAATGCATAAAATTAGTAAAGCAACAGTCTTGTGTTTGACGTAGATTTAATAAAGAACTGTATTTATTTCCAGTGCAAGCAGGTACAGGTCACTCTTTATCTGGAGCGATTTTGCTAATTTAATGTTTTACTTCGGAGTGTATCTCTTCTGTTTTGAAAAGAATGCAATCTTATGCCAGGTTAGAAAGAATAATTTTCCTACTCTGGAATCAGAGATTATTTTTCATTACTTTTCTGCATTCTAAGACTAAATAATATAAAATACTGTATGTAAAACAATCTTTTTAAATTATGTGGTTTTAATTAAATAAATTTAAAATTTTATTTTTTAACTGACATAATACTCTTAATCATATGTGCTTAAAATAAAATCGTGGAGATCCTGTATGTGAACTGTATTAGAACATTAACAGAATTTCAAGGAACAACACAAGTGACATATATAAAGATCATTACATTCAATTTTCTTATTTTTCTGAAAAATTTTCTATGATTTTATTTTCAGTTACATATGATCAAGATTATTAAGATGGCTAAAACAATTATTTCCTATGTTTTAGTGCATTTGGTAAAAATTCTGCAATTTAAATTTTTTTATACAAACATATAAATAACATATTAACATTTAAGACTCAAAATCAATTTCGGCTGTCTTTTTTATCACAAAAGTATGATTCTTAAACTGTGGAAGAAATAACTTGTTCCCAATTTCTCACAAATAAAAACAAAGGCATCTAATTTTGATGGCACAGATCATCACTTGTCTAATAATAGTTCAAATTAGTGATTAAAAAAATCATCACATCGCTTTTTAAACCTATATAAACAAGTTTCCAGAAATGTATAAATGGTTTTCAAGATAAATTGTATCAATGAACTTTTCCTCTAAGGAAAGCGAACTTTGTGCATTTTCCGAAGGTCAGTATTGATTTGTTTTTATCAGCTATGTGAACGAACTCTAATATTAAATCTGTTATTTAATCAGTCACATGCTTAGACAAGGACATTTAAAGAAGTCTGAGACCTAGATTACAAGACCACGAAAGCAAAGTCTAATTATTCGAGTACATTTCACCCTATAACGACTAGATAAATTGACGAAAATAATATAAAAGAAATATGCACTTTGGTATGTGCAATATTTCATTTAAATTAATCTTTTGACGGATATTCAGATCGACTTCCCAGTAAGCCTAGACCAGCGATACTCAACCGGTGGTACGCAAGAGAAAAATTGGTGGCACGAAAAGAAACAAAGTATTTTTAGCTATGAAATTCAGAAATCTCGTGAAGAAAAAGAACAATTGACAGAAATCTCCTGTGATTGAACTGTAACTGAAGATTTCAAAAATAACACATTTGTTAACTTTTGGCTGAGTCGAAAAAAAGAATTACAGCCATTTCAAATAAAGCTATTAAATTTTTATTGCACCTACCTATTCGTGTAAAAAAGAATTTTCTTAAAATAAATACAGAAGAATATTAAAAATGGATCCTAATTTACGGTTAATATTAAGTGAAATAAGACCAGACATAAAGAACTTGATGTCTCTTAAATAGACTCAAATTTCACACTAAATTTTAGAATTAAAGTAATATAACTTAAATTTTGATAATTAAAATGGTAACCAATTTTTAACCTAATATTTTTCATGTGTGCATATTTAATACAAATAGCCAATACGTTATTATATTTTTATATAGGTTATTAAATTAGCCAAATGGCTAAATATATTTTTTTTTAAATATTTCTATTGAGAAACTGAAAAATAATCATTGTAAAATGCAAAGGTGGTACTAAAGTTTTCAATTTTTGTTTAGATGCCACGCAGTCAAAAGGTTGAAAACTTAGACTTATACTCCCATAAATTTTCACAAATGTTCCCAAATCCAAACATTTTCAAAAAAAATATTACTCATTTTTCAAATTTAATGTAACATTCCATTAATTATTTACTTATTTATTACACCTTAAAAAATTAATAAGCATATTAAGATATTTATCGTTCTTCAAGGTGTTTATTACTATGAGTTCGTGTTCTGACAAGTATTGTCACTTAATATGTTTTCCGCAAGCTTCGTGCGCTAGGAATCCAATGAAATGAATTTGCAGTTACGTCTTTAATAATTCTTTCCTTCATTAAACAAAAAGGGTGCAGTATTAATTTACGATGAAATAATATAGCAATATTTTCCCTATTATTTAGTTTTGCCATTTTGGACAGTTCATTTTAAATATAAGATTTTATATTCTATAGCTTTAATTTCTGGGAAATAAATTCTTTACATAGATCTGTGTAGCTGTTTAGTTTAAAACTAATTCAGGTGTTAAATCGAAACCTGACTTACCAAATGAAATCTTAATTACTTTTTAAGTTTATTACTTTTATATTGTTTATATATTTATTAGTTTTTAATTCTAAAATTCTAGTGGTAAACTCTTCGAGATTTTAGACACTGAAGTTTTCAGATTGCAGTTATTCATTGGTTTATTATTAATTTTCCCCAACTTTCTCTTTACCTGGAATAGACTTTTACAACTATTTGCTTCAATAAAAAGTGATGTAATATAACTAATTATTTACTGCAAATAGACGTTTTGAAACCCTATTTGCAGATGACCGTTTTGAAACTTTTTTCCCCATTTCTGTTAAATATTTTACGTGGCAAACACACAAAAAATATTCAAATGAATTAAAAATTTAACATGAAATTTACCATCAGACTTTTAAAATTATTGAAAATGGGTAGCTGATCTGAGAAAGCCATTTGAATGTCAGTCTTAGGCATACCTTCTCTGAATGAGTTTTTTTTTTTTTTTTTTTTTTAAACTTCTCTTTGTTTGAAATTATAAATCGCGCCTGACATACCAGAAATGACATACCAAAATAAAAATAAAAAGCATTCATAGTACATTCTCTGATAATTCTTGTGAAATTTTAGTACAATTTTCCAGTTTAAAAAGTTTTGCCTTGCCACCCAAAATAATCTCTCTTTCGAAAATCTCTAATATCTTCCGGATGATTGTGCATTTCATGATTTAATTTCCTTACTTATCTTCTACACCAGTGTTTCTCAAACCGTTTTTCACCCGCGTATTGTTTGGCCTATCATCACTATTCCATGTACCAACCCCGACCTCCATTATGTGCTATGATTAACATCTACGTGTACAGATACAGTAGCACCTCTATAATACACAGACATTTTTTAACAATTATGTAAAAATGGTGTAAATTTGTAATTATACATATTCAATTATTATTTTTTAAATATAAGCACATTTAATTGGAGAGTTGAGGCAGTTTGGCAGCATTCAATAATTTAAAATCCGGATCAGAAGATAACAAATATAGTCAGTCTCAAGTCCGAACTTACGCTGGAAAATATATGCTTTTACTTATTTTTCAAGTAAGTGTAGGGCAAAAAATGACTTCTCCACTAATATAGCGCTTGTGAACGGTAGCAAATTAGTGATTGTCTTGTTGAATAGATCAGGATATTCTTCTTTCAAGGTCAGTTCAAATTGAGATGAGGGTTTTTTTTTTTTTTTTTTTCCTACCTTAAGTGAAGAATCCGTTTTCAGTTCAATCAACCTAACTTTTTCTCGGACTGATAAAGATGCACAATGAAAATATATTTCATTGAAAAAGAATGCAATCCAGCGGTCAGATATCTCCCTTTTGGAAAATTGCCTTCAGTCGATTCAGATGTTGTAGAATTTATTTCTTAACTTCTTGACATAGGCGAAGACCCATTCCAGAAAGAAAATCGTACAGTGTTTCAAAATTTTGTTGATCTCAATTCGTAACTTCCAAAATTCAATTTTTTTCTCCTCCACGAAAAATTTTTTCTCGGTAACTTGGGATATAGTTACTGCACTGTTCTGAAGGGAGAAATTTAACTGGTCTACTTTCGAAAAGATATCGGACACGTAGAAAAGTTTTGAGCTCACTGACCATCAAATTTAAATGAAAGTCGAAAATGGTTTGTTCAAAAAAACTTTTGACTTCCTATTTAAGCTCAAACTAACATGTAAGAGCTTTATCTTAAAACAGCCATCGAATCTCAGTTTGAGCGAGTAGAGTCTTATGAATACAGAGCATTTCTTGACCCAATGATGAGAATAAATAGCCTCATGTAGTGGGATTTAATGAAATTAACCTTTGTTACAGAATCATCCAAAGAGTCTTTCATATCAACAGGGAGGAACTTCAATGCTAAACCTTGTCGATGGCTGCAACAATGTGTCCACTTTACCAAGGAGGCTACTGCTTTGACACATCCAACAAGACCAGAGTAACAACTTGTCACAGACTTGCCATTGTCAATACTTAAACCACTGCACTCTGACCATTTTATTCTCTTTTTTACAAAGTAGGAGTTAATGGCATGAAAAATATTTGCACCTATCGCAAATCCAGAAAGAAAATGACAAAGCAGAAGACCTTCGACAAATGAATTTCCTTTCAAATATCTTACAATAACTATCAAAACAGCAAACATTGCTACATCAGTACTCTAATCAAATTGATGGAAAATGATTTAATGTTACTGATTTCTTTTACTATTATCTCTTCCACATCGTCAAACATTTCTTTGATTCTACAACAGAGAGTAAAAGAGTGAGTTTCTTAAATTCTATTTCATTGGAAAGAGAGAGAGAGCATTAATTTTGTGAACATACTCATTACGGAACATACAAACAAATAAAATGAAATGTTTACCAATCATGTGATTTTTGTCATTTCTGGCGATACGGTAACTGATGCGATAGACGGCTTCAACGGCATCTTCATTAGTACAATCAAGAAAATAAGTGCATAACTATAGAGCATTAAATTTCATTTTTGATAAAACTTATAAAAAAATCAGATTTTTGTCTTTGAAATCTGAGTGTTTAGATTACAAACAACGAGTAAGTAATAAAGGATTCATGCTACAAATTTGGACAGCATTTCTCAGCAAGCAATACATTCAGGTCTTGGGACGTTCTCAATGATTATGAATAAATTTCCGAATGCAAATATTCTTCACAATATTTCCTCATTTTTCCCGGTTGCGAAATCGGAACTGGAAGCTTCATTTCACTAATATGCGCAGAATCGTAGCTAGGGTTTTCAGCGCCCAGGGACAACTGAAGATTTCGCGCCCCCTACTGCTTGCCAAGGATGGAAAACATTTAATTCTAAAATGTCGTAACATCAGTTTGGCGCCCCTTGGATTCTGCGCCCGGGGACAGATGCCCCCCTTGCCCCCCTCTAGCTACGCCCCTGAATATGCGGCATCTTCTCCTTAGATTTCTCCTCACAAGAATTGGTATTCGAGGACAGAAAGGGATCATTTACTAACTCAGTAATTTTTCTTTTCTTAATGGTGCCATGCTGATAAAAGTAGAGAAAAAACGTTGTATTGCTAACCTTATTGAGATGCATTATACATCGCATCGACTGTTGATTGTTAAACGGTAATGAGAACAGTTTCTCAAATTATAATTTGATGTATTTGATTTTATAGTAGGCTGTATGTTATTAAAATTTGTAAATAATCTGAATTTGCAAATTGACAATATCAAATTATATGCACGAATCTCCACTCCGAAATTTTATAGTACGTGAGGTTTTAATTATCATATAAATGCTAGATTTACAGTACGGTTGGCAACATTTGAGACAAACTACAGCCAATCCGGCCACTAACATTTGGATTATCTCAGATTCTTTGTAGAAATAAAATTTTATTACAGAAAATAATGCCGAATCACCTGCCCGTTTTGGGTGAGGATTATTAATATACATATTACTGTCAGGCGTCGACCGGTGGTCCTGCCCTTCTCTATAAATACTGGTTCTGCATATAAAATATATACCTAAATTGAACTGAAAACATTCATAGCTTTCTAAATTAAAATTATTTCGGAATCAGTATTTATTTATTTTTTTTTTTTTAAGTATTATTTAAAACTTGTAACTGAGTTATTATAAAATGTAAGGAGAATAATTCTTTTAATTATACTTATCAAAAATTTTTTTACCCTTCATTTCAACAATACATATTCCAAAACTCTTTATTACGTTCTTAAGTGCGCATCTCATAGCATTTGCTTTACAATACCTTTTAACAGATTGCTTTCCAATACGAACAATTCTTGCTTAAATAGTTTTATAACATATTTGTCAACAGGATTTCAATTTATGTTTACAATTCAATATTAAGGTTATTACATATTTAGATAACATTTATAATCATTTATAAATTAGATACATTTAATAATTAGATTTCTTCACAGTACTTTCACAGTTGTTTATAAGTGAATAAATTCTTCATTTCAAATACATTTATAAATAATTTAATCAATATTTAAGTATTTTGTCAAAGGCGGATACATGCTTTTTGCAAGCACATGCATAAATACCCATACATATTTCCTATTTATCATTTCCGGCATGTGCAAATCTTTAATTTCTGTGCATTCACTATATTTTTCGTGTAAAGTAATTTACACTAATTTAGCATACACCCGAAAGTTTTACATAAAAAATATATATGAATATAATTTGAATGAAAATTATAAGTATTATTTTTAATACCCACTCAAAGGTCAGTTTTTCTTCAAAATTCCTCCACGATGGCATTTCTCTCTTTAGGCAGATAGCCCTTGCATGCGTTACTCTATTTAATAAAAACTTAATCTGACCTATGTGTCTAATTACAAATATTTTAACATACATAATTTTATATTTATAAAACGTGTAAGCCCAAAGTTATTATTTTTCAGATATATAAAATTAAAACGATGGGTTTAAAATGAGCTGCAGTAACGCCTCTCCTCTAAGAAATTTTAAAAGGTACATGTTACAATAATATATGGATGTGAAAAAATTTTGTTTTATTTAAAACATTTTAACGTTTGGAAAATAAAATAAAAGTAGCGAATACTCTATCAAGGGTATCGAAATACGTATACAATTTTAAATGTACCGTAAGGTATTTTTCATTCTTTAAGCATAACATTTTTCTTAAAATCTATATTTTTGTAGTGCAACAGCTCATAATTTTATAAAACAAATTCATAATCAAAATCGCTGTTGTTAGTTATCGAAAAAAAACCAAGATGTGATTTTTGCGTAAATGTCACTAAACTATACAAATTGCTATTATCCATCACACTATGAATGTTTCTTTCATGCGAAAGTGTCCCTTTTTCAATTTCTATGGAACTGTTGTGTGTCGAAATACTGTCAAAATCTTGTCAAGCGAGCTTCTGAATGTAAACAAAGAACACCCCCTCTGGTGACCCAAGCTTCAAAGCAATGCTTCACTTTTAGCGCGGGCTGGCCATCTCCTCCCGTTCCTACCTCCATGGAATGACCAACTTTTTTTCCCTCGTACCCCCTGAGACCATTTCACGTACCCTGGGGGTACAAGCACCACAGGTTGAGAAACGCTGTTCTCAATGAAAAAAAAAGTTCATTCCTACAATTAAGTTGTTCGACTGCTTCATGTTTGATGGAGACAACGCTTTGTCTAACATTAATAGAGCCGATCGGCTCTATTAATGTTAGACAATTAACTCTATTAATGTTCTATTCTGCCAAGCTTGACGCATGTTAACAACTTCTTAGCTTTAAATTTGGCGATATTCAAATATTATTCCCTTTCAGGACTACAAAAGTAACACGTAAAATTTTCAACATCACTGGGAATTAACAGAAGCAAGAAATTACATTCAAGAGGGAAAATAAAAGCCAGGCATTCGAAATAAAAAAAAATCGATGAGTTTCTGAAATATGTATGGAAAGAAAAGCAAGCTATTCAAACATGTGAAAGGAAAGGAGACTTCTACAACAGACACCGCCTTGGTAGCAAGGGGGAAGAGAATCTCCCGGTGATTTTCATGTCGAATGTAGCACATGCTTCCCTGAGGGAAGTGTAGGACTTTTTTTTTTATTCCTGGATGAAAATGTTTCCTGCTCAAAGTCAGCTGACAGTTGACTCGATTAGAACATGAAATAAGATAGCCTCTCTTCTATTTCCTTCAAGGCCAAGAAAAACATTTTGCACGTTCCTTTTCTAAACAAGTTTCCCAAGCAGATACTCAGCGAACTGAGAGGAAAGAAAAATTTCGATACGAAAACTTCCCATAATAGTAAAATACCCCCAAAAAGAATTTACCATTAAAATCTCTTAGAAATTAATTAAAAAAAATTTTATCTTCTTAAATAAAAATACCTACTATTGCCAACTAATAGAACTAAATCTTTACTGCCGAATAAAGCTAAAATCCAATTAATAAAGGATTTCCAAAGTTAAAAATTTCGGTAATTATTTTTGCATTTTTCCTTTTTTTAATGAAAAATGGCAGCAAAGTTACCAAAATGTTAAATTATATTGTTATTTGCAAAAGATTAAAAGCAAATATGTATTTTTACAAAACTACGTAACCATCAGATTTCATTTTTTACGCATACGACAGTATATAAAAGAAGCCTAGCAAAAAAATTTTGAAAAGGATTATGAAAAAAATCTCAAGCTTAAATAATACCTTATCGAGGTGCTAAAAATTAGTTTCTAAGAATGTGTAGATCACAGATTGACACTCTAATATGACGGACTGAATACGTCTGTCTAAAGCTACTTTGATTCAGCATTCGTGAAGCGATATGTTAAATTAAAACGACTAATCAGTTGTTGAGTTTACTGCTCATTTTTATTGCATTTCTATTTATTTTATGTCTTGAAATCTTTAGTAGTAAATTTAGTTTTATTTTATGAACTAGCTGCTTATGCGGCCAGCCGCTTAAAATAGTTATTATAAAAATGGAAATATATAGAATGATTTTAACGAGAGTAGCTGGTGTAATTTCATATGTCCAACTAGTAATTAAAAATAATAGAGATGAAGGAACTGTTTTTATTGTTTTTATATCGCTTAATTTGTTAATAACAGATAGATTCATTTAAAAAAAATCAAATATATTATGCATTCCCTAATGGCAACACTGGTGATGAGAGAAAGTGGTTACTGGTGATGAGACCTGGGTCTACAAGTACGATCCTGAGTCGAAACGTCAAAGCTCAGAATGGCACACTGCTTCCTCGCCGAAGCTCAAGAAAGCTCGCATGAGCAAGTCGCGTGTGAAGTGCATGCTGATTGTTTTATGGTAAAGGAGTTATTCACAAGGAGGTTGTTGCTCGTGGACAAGACTGTCACAGGTGACTTTTACGCTGGAGTGCTCCGCCGCTTGAGGGATCGAGTCTGCCGCGTCCGCTCAGCGATCAAGGGCGATTGGATTCTCCACTACGACAACGCGCCCGCTCACAAGTCGCGCGCCGCCGCCGAAGTTTTGGTCAAGTTCAACGTGACAATACTGCCGCAGCCATCCTACAGCCCCGACTTGGCTCCAAGCGACATTTTCCTCTTTCCCCGAATCAAGACAGGCCTAAAAGAGAAGAGATTTGACTCCATCGACGCCATCCAACAGGCCCTTGACAGCATGACGAACGAGGCCTTCCAGAAGGGCTACGAACAGTGAAAGACGCGCTGGCAGCGCTGTGTTGATGCTGAAGGATCATATTTTCAAGAATTTCAGTCCGCTGTGCTTAAAAATGTCCAATAAATTTCTAGTTCTGAGGTAAGTCTTGAAACTTTTGAATCACACCTATATGTGCATGACAACCCGTACGGTGTGTGCTGTTAACGCCTGCTCATGAGAGACGCCTCTTTCTCTTATGCCAGGAACACAAGAACTAGACTGAACAGGAGTGGGGTCGAGTGTTGTTTACGGATGAGATTCGATCAAGCAATTCCACATGTATATACATATTTGCAGAGAGAAAGGAATACGCAATCACCCCTCCAACAGCATGGATAGGGACCGTTTTGGAAGGGCTGAAGATCTCCGTTTGTGATGGTATCATGCTTGATAGCTGTATTTACCTACACAGCTCCTAAGGAGGTTCAGTCACTGGTGTCCTCTATTGTACTGAGGTTTTCTAGCTTCATGTGCATTTGTTTAAAAGTGCTGTGGTTCAGGACTTCCTCTTCATGGACGACAGCGCTAGAATTCATTGTATAGTAGCTGTCACAAAGCTCTTGGAGAGTGATGATACGTTCCTAGAACCCATAGAACACCCGTGAGATCTTCTCGGAAGACACTTGGCAGCACGTGATCAGTTGCCACAAACCATTCGTTAGCTGAAATAACCTTGCCTTTAACAAGGAAAGATGTTGTAATTTCTACATTGCAATCACAGGTGATCATATCCCTTCTAAACACTGCTATAAACAGCTTGTTGGTAAAATCTTGTACAATTAAAATAGATGCAGATTAATGTATATTGTTGCGTTTTCTTCTTCTGACACCAGTTGTTACGTTATTTTCTTCCTTCACGTTCGTACGGGATTTGTAGATCTGAAGTGAATAACGACGACAGTTGATGAAGTATCGAAAAGCACTTTATTTAGAAAGTACCTAATCAGGACAACTCCAAAATCACCTTACAGTCGTCGAAGAACTGCCATAAACACGCTGACACAATCAGCGACGCAGCCTTCAGGTTATAACGGTGAGATATCAGGCTATAACGGTGGAGATAGCTTCACTGAAAATGGTGAAAATAGCTTCACTGAAAAAGCACCAGAGTACAGCTCCCGACTCTGCTTGGTCGTTTTCGGAACTCCACGTACTCTGGAGACTCTTCACGCTACAACTCGCGATGCACTCGACGGCACACAGAGCACAGCTCCTGACTCTTCGGTTCAGTCGTTCGGAGCTCAACACGCTCTCTCGACGATGCACTAACCGCGATACACTAAGAGACTCCTTCGGTGAACTCGACAACACACTCGGCACTCGCTGCCCGGCTGTCAATTCGATCGACTCCGCAGAGATTGACTCGCTAGACGAGACACCAACTCGATACTAACTATATCGCACTCGACGAGGCAAACTAAACTGACTGCGAACCAGCAGGGTTTATAAAGCTTTCGGCTTGTGTTCGAGAACATTCTGGGCTAAACCGGTAAGAATTTGTTCCAGAAGGTTCTCCAACCGTCCACGGCATATCGCCAATTTTGTAGCCAAATGGGCGATTTCTCGCCAAATGTGGCAACCCTGCCTCCCTTTACCATTTTATGGCAACCTTAAAACTGCTTTGCGGGGAAGCCATCTTACCACGCCTGCACATTTCGTAACAATATGTTAAGGGCAATGTTTTGAAACACAGTCCTGAGAGCCGCATGCGATTCTCGCACGAAGAAAGTAATTTATTTTTAAAAGGTTACAAGAAATGTAACAAAACGCTGGATATTTCCTGACAAAGATATTCGTACAATATCGCAGTAGCACGCAATATAATCATAGCTATATTTTAAGCTACTAAAACAGCGAATAGAACCCAATCCAAAGCGCTGAGAAAGCTAATCCGATCTCACCTCGAATTCGCTACAATCAGCAAGTTTATTAAATTTGTGCAATACAATCAAAGCTACAATCAACAGTTATCTAAAACAACTGAGCTGAGCTGTTCTCTCTCTGACTTTTATAGCTTTTTTTTAAATCGACTGTACGAGAGAGCTCTAGCAATTTCCGAAAAGTAAAAAGCGTAGAATTACGGTTTCAGTTAGCATTGTACACAATTACATTTATTCAAATTGAATATCAATTACGGAGATAAAACTTTTATTAAATGTTAAATGCACGTACTCTTGTATTTTTACTTTTCCCGCGTAACTTTCTCTTAAAATTCATCACGCGCTGCATTGCATGGGGAGATAAAACAATTTTAATTACAATTCTACTAAAAATAGCTAACTAAATGCAAAATTCGTAACAATATTTTAAGAGAAATCTGCGCCGTAAAAGTAAAAAAAAAAAAAAAATACAATACAATACAAGAGCACGCGCATTTTAACATTTAATAAATAGATTTATCCTAATTTATATTTAAATTGAATAAATTTAATTGACTACTGTGTTGTACTGTGTTACATATATATATATCAATGGAGTTCCCTGTAATTTGACGATCGATACAGGAGCCAAAGTTACCATCATCCGAAAAGATTTGGCTCAACAACTGGAAGGTACACTTATCTGGATGCCACCCTTCAGACTATGCCCGATGTTAAATTCGACATTGATGGAAAATTAAACGTTAAGGTATGTGCCTACCCTAAAATCGTCGGTTTGGTGAACATTTTTTTTTTTTTTTTTAATTATTATTATTATTCATTTTAAATTCCACACATTTCGGTTTCCAAAATGCTTTATTTTTGTTTTTGCGGTGTGTGTGTGTGATTACGACAAAATTTCGAGGGCTACTTGCCTAAAGGGAGGAATGCCTTCGTGAAGGACTTTCTAAGGAAAACTGGCTCACATACACGTTACACATGGGGAAAACGGTGCTACTTTGGTAGACGGTTGCATGGATTTTTCTTTTGGCGATTAATACGACTTATGGTAAACTCATTGCTGGATAAGTTATTTATGGTAATCGATACTTTGTTGTCATTTTATTTAAAAAAATAATGCGTTTTATTATGCATAAATTCCGTGTTTTAAATATTATTTATGGCTTCTAAATATTAAAAATCAATTTAATTTTGCATTTTTATTTGAAATAAAAATTTTATTGTTTATGATATTTTATGAAATTTTATGTTGTAGATGATGTAATCAATGACGTCACCTTACTTTAAAAGAAATTGGTTTTAATATCTATAAATTTAATCTAATGTTTTAAACATTATTTATGGCTGTTAAATATTAAAATACAATTTAATTTTGCAGTTTTTTTAAAATGATTTTATTATGTATGATTATTTAAGTAATTTTAATTCTAGGCGTGATGTAATCAACTCTCTGATTGGTTATAGAATATTTGTGCGTCAGCTCCGTGATTGGTTACTGAAAATTTGTGCAATACCGCGCTATTTTAAAATTTAAATCATATCTTCGAATTCCTTCAAAAATGTCTCTTTCAAAGATGAATGTTATTATTGTTAAGTACCAAGAATTATTGGTATCGGAATCAAAAAATTGTCCTTTGAGACCTTATTTTGGCCAGCCTGGCTTTCCTAATCAAAGATTTATTTATAAATTGTTGCAAGGGTCAGAGGAAATTTATTTTAAATTTTTGGAGGTAACCTCGTTAATTTCTTCTTCAGTGAAGTGCGAAAATGTAGATCACAGATGAAGATCGTTAGAAAAGCCGATTCTGAGGACGGCCGTATATGGTATTGTGGTCAGGTTGGAAGAAACAACCTCTGTAACGGTAAGAAAGATATTAGACATTCCTCCTTTTTTATCGACAATAAACTAATTGCTGTCATTTTAGCTCTAGTGTACGAAGCGTTCTTATTTACTTATTTTAAAGTATTTAATTTAAGTAATATTTGAATTCTTTTAAACTTTGGTGTGATGGATTTTAATTCGATATTCAATTTACCTAATATTTTAATCCAATTAAACGTTGGCGCAAAGTTTTTATAGCGGTATTTTTATTCTATTTCTGTGCTATATGAAAGTAATAATTTAACCTTTCTTTAGTATTTTATACTCGTAGTAAATGTGTTTATTTACATTTGCCTGCCATCTTAAAAAACAACGTTTTCAACAAAAAATTAATCCATTATTTTTAACGATATTTATTTTCTAAAAGTTTTGAATACTTAACTATGCGCAAAATAACGTAAAAACGGCGTTTTTCAAGATGGCTGACGATTGGAAAAACCGCGCCAACAACTGCGCCAAAGTAAATCGCCAAAATCCGTGCAACCGTCTACCAGAGTAGCAAGGGGAAGGCCACGAAAACAACCATGCAGCCAGCGCGTTCACGGGACTCAAACCTCGGACCGAACTACGGTGCTACTTTGGTAGACGGTTGCACGGATTTTTGGCGATTTACGTTGGCGCGATTTCTACAAACGTCAGCCATCTTGAAAAACGCTGTTTTTACGCATAGTAAAGTATTCGAAACTTAAAAAAAATAAATATCGTTAGAAATAATGGATTAATTTTTTTGTTGAAAATGTCGTTTTTTAAGATGGCAGGCAAGTGTAAATAAATACATTTACTATGAGTATAAAATACTAAAGTAAGGTTATTATTACTTTCATATAGCAAAGAAGAGAATAAAAACACCGCTATAAAAACATTGTGCCAACGTTTAATTAGATTAAAATATTACTGAAACTGAATATCGAAATAAAAAACATCATCCAACATTTAAAAGAATTAGAATATTATTAAATTTAAATATTTTAGTTTATTGTCGGTAAAAAAGGAGGAATGTCTAATAATTTTCTTACCGTTACAGCGGTTATTTCATATACGGCCATCTCAGAATCGGCTCTTCTAACGGTCTTCATCTGTGATCTACATTTTCGCACTTCATTGAAGAAACAATTAGCGACGTTTCCTTCAAAAATTTAAAATAAATTTCCTCTAACCCTATAACTGAATTTGTAAATAAATCTTTGATTAGGAAAGCCAGGCTGGCGAAAATAAGGTCTCAAAGGACAATTTTTTGATTCCGATACCAATAATTCTTGGTACTTAACAATAATAACATTCATCTTTGAAAGAGACATTTTTGAAGGAAGCCAAGTGCCAAGTACCGCTGGATGCGCCGCTGATTAACTTGCAGGATTTGCAAGTTTTGTTCCGGCTGTCTGAGTTAGTTGCTATAGAGCGCTGAAAGTAGGAGAATACATGAGTGAGACCTAAGTCAGGATTGCAGATATTGAGAGGGCGCGACTACCTTGTCACGTGAGGTGTGAAGAAGTCGTTAATACGTTGCGAGATTTCAGGTTAGAAATGCTGAAGAAAACCTTAAATGTACAAATTTGCAGAAATAATTACATAAAAGGGAAATTTTTCTAGTAATCATCAGAGTAACAACATATGGAATAAACCAAATTTCATCACATAATACAGTCTAGCAGTCCTGTAAGTTGAAATTCTGAGTCCATGATAACGTGATGGGGGTGGTGTAAACAGAATCATGGTTTCATTATAACAGTCGAAGATGTTTCAGGAAAGCAATAACTTTAGTAAGAGTTACAAAATAACAAAATAAATGCAGAACAAATGTTAACACAAAATACATATATTACAAATTCAAAATGTCTATCCCAGAGTATACTTAGAATAAGTCACATATCACGTGAGCGGAATCAGGCATTCATTTTTGAAGGAATTCGAAGATATGATTTAAATTTTAAAATAGCGCGGTATTGCACAAATTTTCAGTAACCAATCACGGAGCTGACGCACAAATATTCTATAACCAATCAGAGAGTTGATTACATCACGCCTAGAATTAAAATTATTTAAATAATCATACATAAAAAAATCATTTTAAAAAAGAAATGCACAATTAAATTGCATTTTAATATTTAACAGCCATAAATAATGTTTAAAACATTAGATTAAATTTATAGCTATTAAAACCAATTACTTTTAAAGTAAGGTGACGTCACTGATTACATCATCTACAGCATAAAATTTCATAAAATATGATAAAGAATAAAATTTTTATTTCAAATAAAAATGCAAAATTAAATTGATTTTTAATATTTAGAAGCCATAAATAATATTTAAAACACGGAATTTATGCATAATAACACGCATTATTTTTTAAATAAAATGTCAACAAGGTATCGGTTACCATAAATAACTTATCCAGCAATGAGTTTACCATAAATAACTTATCCAGCAATGGGTTTACCATAAGTCGTATTACTCGCCAAAAGAAAAATTGCCAAAAACTCGCCAAAATCCGTGCAACCGTCTACCAAAGTAGCACCCGAACTACCAGTGTTCAGCGACTTTAACGCTCGGCCGCTGGTGAGCCCTTTTGTTTTTACGGTAACTAGAAGCAAAGTTATAGTATAAATAATAAACCGGAAGTGAAGTTTCGGATTCCGGAAGTTGGCATTTAAAGGGACCAATAAGTTTAATTAAGTTTTAATTATTTAATTATTATTTAGTTTAGTTAAGTTTTAATTATTAAACAATATAAAAGCTGTAAAAGCAACATATCCTTCACTGTGTAGCAAGAATATGCTGATAAAATGCCTACATGGGAAGACTCAGAACAATAATGAGTGTTTTAATAAACTTTTATGGACTATTTTACCTAAAGAAACTTTTCTCCAACTGAAAACATTCCTTTTAGGTGGACATATTGCTGTATTATTATTTAATTCAGGATATTTAGGACTTTTACCTGTTTTCAGGTATCTAGAAATAGAAATTAATCCCATTATGCTTGAAAGCTACGTGGGAAATGACAAATAGTGAATTCAGAAAACGAAACGCCAATCTCTACAAGCAACAAAAAAAGCCGAGAGAAAGTCAAAATTAGTTTAAAATGAAGAAAATGAGGGCCTAATATACAAATATGGCGAATTTTAAGGGTCTAAAGTGGCGACAAAATTTTTTGTGCTGTATTAAAATCTTTAAATGCATTTTCTGAGAAATTTTGTTTTTCATTATTTTTTAATGCGATTAAATTCATTTCTCTAAATGTATTTAGAATATTGAAATGAAATTTTTCCAAAACGTTTTATTCATTTTTAGCTGTGTTCTGTAGCAAAATCTGACTTCTTTGTTTTTATTTATTGATTTTATTGACAGTATTTTGAAGAAAAGATTTTTTTTTATTTTTTTTTATTTTGAGTTTTTGTACCAAGTTTGGAATATTTCGAAACATTTTAAAACTACAACAAATTTGCTGCAGAACACAGGTAAGTATGTTATTTATATACTGTGTAAAGATTATTGAAGTATATTTATGAGAATCTATTATAGGAGATGTGGCGTAAATGAAAGTTTTCACTAAAAGTTTTCTAAATACTGCCTATATTTAAAAAATTAATGAAAATATCTGTAAAATCCCATTTAAATTCATAGTTTTATACCCATCTTACTAAAAAACATGTATGTTTAATTAAAATTTTATGTATTAAAAAAATGCTTCGTATGGAGGCACATATACCTTAAGTTTAGAAGTGCCGCCTATCATCACACGGTATATGTGGCCGAGATTAACGATCCCTGCATACTCGGAATGCATTTTCTAGGGAAATACAATTTCTCCTTCGACTTCCGACTTAATTCGGAATAGGGCTATTGCCTCTTAGGTCATTGCCCTATTCCGAATTAATAATGGAAGTGTGGTGTAATGACCAAAACCGCTACGCAAACCCTGGGTTGTGACACAGGGTTGAAATGAACTTCAAACTCAAGTTTTAACAATAACATGAATTTTAATAAGATGAAAACCTTAACAGTTGCATGTCTTGCAATATGGGACTTGCGTATATTTAGTCCCATAATTTCTGAATTTTGTTTCAGGAAAAATGCTCTAACGCGTTATACACGAGGAATGATCGTTTTTAGCAGGCCAACATGCCCATAGCTCTAAACGGGAAAGTTCGCCTCTCTTCTCAGGAAACCACCTTATATATTTCCCTGTGTTTACTCCCTTGCGCTGAACTCCCGGGGGGAGAAGATTCTTTCACTCATGCATAGCAATGTGTCCATCTCCTGACCCTGATGAAAAGACTTCTTTTACCTCTTTGTTCACTTGATCGACCTTCGAGGTTGCAACCGGAATCATTAACAAAGACACAGGATTTCACCTCTGATATGAAAATTATTGCACTCATTCTAGACAAAGAACCTTTAAGCCACCTTATCACAGAGGAGTTAAATCTATTCACAAAATCATAGCTCAACCTGGCAGAACATTTCGATCTATAGTCCTACAACAAAACAATACTGGGCACTCTTGAGACTCGCTCCATATTCGAAACGGCGTTTTGTAGCGGAAATTCGAATCGGATGATGGAAAGAATTTCCGATGGCAACTGATAATTCCAAGATCCCGGATTCAGGATGTCCTTAAAGAACTACGTAGCAGCCCGACAGGAGGCCACCTTGGAATAATGAAGACCTTGCAGACAGTTCGTGAGCGTTTCTACTGGAGTAATGCAAAGGATGACGTTCAAAAGTGGTGCCGATCTTGCGATGCCTGTGCGGGTCGGAAAGGACCGAAGAAACGCAGCCGAGGCAATTTGCAACGTTACAACGTTGGAGCGCCTTTTGAACGTATCGCCTTTGATATCTTGAGACATTTGCCACGAACTGCTAATGGCAACAAATATATCCTCGTTGCCATTGATTACTTCACCAAGTGGCCTGAATCATATCATATTCCTGATCAAGAGGCTGTCACAGTAGCAGAGGTAATAAATACAGCACTGGATTTCCAGGTTCGGAGAACCTCTTCAGTTACATTCAGATCAGGGAAAGCATTTTACCTCAGCTGTAATCAAAGAACTCTGCAAGGTACTCGGCATTGACAAAACCCAAACGACGCCTTTTTATCCCCAGTTGGACGACATGGTAGAGAGGTTTAATTGAACCATCCTTATAACCTCTCATTGTTGGTTTCCAGAAACCAACAGGACTGGAACAAGAAGTTACCACTGTTTCTGCTTGCTTACCGCAGTGCTGTCCACCAGGCTACGGGCTGTTCCCCATTTCAGATGCTTTTCGGTCGTGTCCTTCGTCTGCCTAGTGATCTTTTGTTTGGTCGCCCTCCGGATGCGCCTTCATCGCCTGAGGAGTACATCCAAGATTTTCCAAGCGCGGTTTGAAGTGATGCCCAATTTTGCACGAAAGACGGCACGAGAGCTACTGAACACCGATTCAAAGAAGAAGACAAGTGTTGTGGAATCCGACTCGACGGAAAGGATTCTGTCCTAAACTACAGTCACCTTGGGATGTCCGCAAGGCTCAAGCCTTGGTCCGGTACTTTGGACTATTGTAGCTGATTCTTTGCTGAGAGAGCTGAGGAATTCATTAAATTGCAAGACCATAGAATATGCCGATGATCTTTTGCTACTGATCAAAGGTAAATCTAAGAGTGGTTCAACTGTACAGTTAAATTTAAACATTGTAGCGTACTGGGCAAGAAGACATAAAATAACGATTTCAGCTTCTAAATCAAAGGCCCTTCTAATTGCAGCGCGGGGTACTTTGCGAAGAAACCCTTCTTTACAACTTAAAGGGAATTCAATTCAATTTGTTACCAATTTAAAATACGAGGGCTATCCAGAAAGTAGATTACGTTTTGGAATAAAAAAATAAACAAAGTATAGGAAACAAATTTTATTATATACAGATGAAAGCCACACTCAAATACTACTTTTCTACATAGTCACCATACAAATTAAGGCATTTATCGTAGCGATGTACGAGCTTGGAAATTCCTTCGTCGAAAAATTCGGCCGCCTGCGCCTTCAACCACTTCGTTACCTCTTCTTGCAGCTGTGCGTCGTCATCAAAACGCTGCATAGCCAGCCACTTCTTCATTGCTGGGAATAGGTGGAAGTCGCTCGGTGCCAGGTCGGGACTGTACGGCGGATGAGGAAACAACTCCCACTTAAAAGATTCAAGAACTTTACGAGTGACATTTGCCGTGTGGGGACGGGCGTTGTCGTGAATCAACAAGATCTTAGAGCTCAACATTCCTCTGCGCTTGTTTTGAATTGCTCTTCTGAGTTTTTGGAGAGTTTGGCAATACCTTTGAGAGTTTATTGTAGTGCCTCTTTCCAGGAAGTCCACCAAAATTACACCTTTTCTGTCCCAAAAAACAGTCGCCATCATCTTCCTTGCCGACATTGTTTGCATGCATTTCTTGGGTTTTTGGGGAGAACTTGTGTGCCCCCACTGCATTGATTGCAATTTCGTTTCACAGTTCACATGTTTCACCCATGTTTCGTCACCAGTAACGATGCGATCGAGTAAAGAGTCACCATCCTTATGGTAAGCGTCCAAAAAGTTCAACGCTGCAGCCATTCGCTGATTTTTGTGGTGCTCTGTCAAGATTTTTGGAATCCATCTTGCACAAAACTTGTGGTAACCAAGCTTTTCGCTGATGATTTCGTGCAACAAACTTCGCGAAATTTGTGGAAAACTCAAAGAAAGTTCCGTTATTGTGAAATTTCGATTTTCACGGACTTTAGCATCGACTTTTTCGAGAAGTTCGGCGGTCACTATGCTGGGTCTCCCACTTCGATCTTCGTCGTGAACATTTTGAAATCTTATGACCCACTGACGCACTCCACCTTCAGTGATAATGTTGTCCCCATACACTTCACGAAGCTGCCGATAGATTTCTATCGGTTTACAGTTTTTTGCAGTCAGAAACCTTATTACTGAGCGCACCTCGCAGCTCGCGGGATTTTCAATTAACGCAGACATTTCAAACCGTCACAGTATCTGAACGGAGCACAGCACGAACCTCTCACTAGCACGGCTAGATGCAGACTGAGCTGCGCAACGCTCTGACCCCAAGATGGCCGCGCTAGCCCCGCCCCTAGCGGACACAGACGGAAACGTAATCTACTTCCTGGATGGCCCTCGTATCTTGGTGTTATCTTAAATAACAGGCTCTCATGGATTCCACATTTAAGACATATTAAATTTAATGAACACATTCTTAATCAGCACATGAGAAGAACGACAGCAAAATCATGGGGAATCTCGACCAAAATTCTAAGAACCTGGTACTCAACAATTATAGAGAAAATTATACTGTACTGTTCCGGTGTTTGAGCAAAAACTCTTGCTAACCATGCAAAAGACATTTCTTCTACAAATTTGCAAGGGATACAGAACAACATTAAGCCAAGCTCTTCTCGTATTGGCAGGGATCCCTCCTCTTCACCTTGTGGTGGAAAGAGAGGCTCTCATAACAAAAATTTTACGTCTTCGCATTCACTGTTCTCTATGGAATCACCGATATTACCCAATCGACTATGAATATAAGCCTTCTCAATTGCTTTGCCATCCAGCAGAAAATAATATAACAGAGTTCATTGCTACACACCCCATTCACTTGCTTTCTGAGTTACCAGTAAAAATGTTTACAGATGGCTCTTGCACTCCAACGGGTATTGGCAGTGGCTTATGTATTTTCCATGAAAATTCCTTAATCCACGCTTGGAGACGTAGGCTAAATATTAATAATTCTATTTACTAAGCTGAACTGATTGCTCTTAAAAAGGCAATTCTTCTGTCTACAAAATTCGATCCTCCTCCACTGATTTGGACGGATTCCCTGTCCAGCTTAGAAGCCTTACGAAATGATAAATCAAACAGTCCACTGGTCTTCGACTTACAGCGAATCATCCTCTCTCTACACCCGATACGGCACGAGCGACAGCGACATACAATCATTCTCTCTCTTCCTTCAAATAAAAGACCTTTAATCAGCTGGATGACGGGTCACAATGAGATTCTAGGAAATTAACTCGCTGATCAAATGGCACGGGGTATTTACTTGCCGGAATTCCAACTTTCGTTTCCCGCCTCATTTCTCAAAAAACAATCTTTTCAAATTCAAATGCATAAATGGCAACACCGTTGGGATTCTGCTCCGACAGGATGTCGAACTTTTCGATTAATCCCAAAAGTATCTACTTCAGAAAGATCGTTTAATTCTGCACTAACAGCGTTCTTATCTGGTCATGGCCGTTTTCCTAATACTTAGCTAGATTCAATCTTCGTGATCATGATAGATGTGATTGTGGGGAACTGGGCTCAGTTGATCATTATGCTTACGAATGCGAATTTCACCTTAAAAAAGCCTTCTGATGCTTACTGGCAACACTGGACTTTACAGTTTTTAAAAAGCAATATTGCCATCAACAAACTCTCACAAATCATAAGTATTTGCAATAGTCGCTTCACTTTCCCAACTGAAAGCTAAATAGCATCAGAATTATGTCAGCATCTCTGGTGAAACTTAATATTAAGACAGCCTGAACTGCATTATACAAACTGAAAAATAAGTTCACTGTAAATTGCTTACACCAAATGGAATTATCTAACTTCAAATCAAAATGTAGTGGTGACAGTCTGGTTATTAAAACTGTAATGTAACATTTATATATTCTTAGTATAACAAACATGACAAGTATGCTGAATGGTACTGTACAGTACGGTAAACTATAGCAAGTAATATTCTTTCTTGTACCGTAAGCAAATGCACAGCACATCGGAATTTGTTTTGTATAGTACATAGCAAATAATTTGGTACATGGCTATGAACAGAATGGTTTAGAATTACTATAATTATAATATATGTGACATATCAATTAGTTAAAGGTTATGAATTGTGTAATTTATGCATATTATAAATTGTTCTGTAATATGTTTTGATTAGTTTGTGGTTTACTATACGGATGGTTTCTTGTAATGCCTATCTATTGTTGGGCATTTGTTGGGTACTTTGGAACTATTGTAGATCCTCTTGTAAGGTTACCGCATTTTGTAAAAGACTATTATTGGAACTTGTATAATGTGAAAGTGTCTCCAATGTTTTGTAAACTGTACTGCTCTTCACAGAATCCAGCAAAGCATGTGTTTCTTTTAGTATTGCAAGTGGTAAAGACTGTTGTAAATAGTATAGTCGGTACAGTTCCGTTTTGAGGACCGTAAAAATTGACAAACTATTGTTGATGCCACTGCTGCCAAAAAAACATTGTGGCAACCCTAACGCAAGAAAGGAAGTAAAATAGTAAATAACTATCTAAAGCTTGTAAAGTTGCGCGCCTCCAACCTGCACGCAACAAAGTGGTGACTGCTGAAACTGGAAATTAGACAGAGTCTTGAGAAGGGTTTAAGTCCCTCTTTATTCAACTTTAGAAGTTACAAATGCGTGCTCTTGATGCTCACAAACTACGCCGACCCGGCGGTAAAATAAAAATAAGAAACTGAAAAGAAATAATAACAACAGACTAACTACGAGGCTCTCTAAACGTAACTAACCTCACCGCGTTCTAAAGTACCGCTGATAATTTAGCAAACTCTGAATATTACGTTGACAGATTAACAATTTGCCGAGGCAAGTCCACAGGCCGAAACGCGTGGTTCTTCAATTTCTAACTAGCCACCTCCAAACTCGTGAAGCAAGAAAGCAGACCTTCGAACTCGTTTCCTTTCTATTTAACTCAGAATACTTCCGCTGATAATTTGAATCCTTGCGCGTTCTACTAAAATTTACATACTCTGGCATTGGCAGTTCCAGGGGAAAGTAAGGCTTGACAGGAAAGATAGTTTAAACTTAAAATAAATGTTAGTTAAAATAAATATAAACCCTACATTTGCCGCTGCCAGAATTTGGAAAACTTGGTAGCAGGTCCTACAAACGACCTGTTGTAAAGTTTCTACAATTCTGAACTAACTTTTAAGAGCCTCGTTTACATAAAAAAATCTTATCTCACAAAAGGTAATAAAGTTTCTGGGTATACTTAATTAAATCTCTCTTCTTACAGCAACTTTTCCTGGACTTCAGCAATCAATCTTGTTCTTTTCCTTCCAGCATCTGGAAGGAATAAGTATCAGTATCTTTCTTAATACATTATAATTTACACTTTCTTGATACTGAATAAATTTTTGTTTTTAAACGATTTATTTTCCTTAGTTACTGCTTAATTCACATTCATTCAAGTATTCAAACATTAATTTAACTTACCCTGGCTCTCCACCATGTGTGGTGTCAAACGGGAATATTCGTGTTTTAGTATTACAACACTTCCCCTAACCCACCATGATTCGTTAGAATTCAACGACCAAATAGACACACCTTACTCGACATTCTACAACTCGATGAGCTACTTTAATATTCTTAAAAATTCAAGTGTAGGTGGAGAACCCTACAAAACACATTCATTCAAATTTCCCCCTCATTCATCTTTAGACATGCAGGCTTTCGCTCTAAAGCATGATTTTATCTACAGTTTAATACTTAAATTTGAATTCATTTTGAGCATTTACTTTTAGCATCTAAAATTTTATGCTTCTAGACTAAATTCTACTTTTACATAACTTTCAAGTATTTACGTATATTTACAAAATTCCAATACATATGATTTTTACAATTTACCATAAAATGAATAAGAGAAAAATAAATTTTTACTTTACTCATTCTTCGCCAAGCTGGCGGCACTGAAACTAAAATTCTTATTAATACAAGAATACGAAGTTATTTTTATCTTCGGCCAAATTTTGGCCTTAACATAACAGAATTAGTCTTTCAGCCAACAGAAACTGCTTGTTCTTAGATTTTATACTTAAAGAAAATAATACTTTTGCCTTAGCTAAATAAAGTAAAACAAAACTAAGTCTCAACCGAGACACATTGACTTCCGTCAAAACATAGAACTTCGTATTTACGCATAACATTTCGGAACAAAAGAAAAAATTTTATAGAAGATTTTAACTTATCTTTGAGTTTTCGATGATTGGAACTCCGTCATTCTTTTCTGGCAGAACTGCTCCCACGTTATAGGTTTCATGGACGTCAGTCTTCTCCTTAATGACCTCCGAGTGTCGTCCACGTTAATTTTTCTTTTTCGTCCTCTGCATGCTGGCCTCTTGGACTGGTAGTCGTCGGGTTGCTGTCTTTTCCGTTTTTCCCCTGGACGGCTGGTCTTGGCGTCCTCCGGTCTGGAGTCATTCTTGAATTTCTTCTGTTGGTGGTGGTCTTTTCGTTCCTCCTGCTGTCTTTTCATTTTCGGAAACGGCGGCTTTGTTTGCACCTGACTCTCTGGCCCTGGGAGCGTTCTCCTCGATGTATAATTTCTACTGCGATACGTTGTAAGTGGTGTTTTCCTCTTTACCAAGGTTTCTTTACGCGGCGGCTTTGCTTTCTTGTTTTTCTTAAATGCTGGAGTCTGAAAGTTTTCGTTTCTTCTTTTCGGTACCGTCGCATGGGTTGTAGAAGGGCTAGGTATCTCTTCAGTTCTCTGCTTCTTGGGTGGTGGAACGGGTGACGTTACTTCTGGACCTTCTACTTCTTTTACGCTTGAGTCCTGCAAGAAACTTTTAAGGATTTCGAAATCATTTTGATTATAGTATTTTTTCACCTGGTCGGGACTTGCTTTACAGATTTCCCCTCTCTCGTTCTTAAGGTACAATACGACTCCTTTGATTTCCTGAATTACATAAGGGCCTTCAAATTTTGGAGCTAACTTTGCAGTAAAATTGTCTGGGGTACTTGATAAAGAAAATTTCCGCTTCAACACTTTATCCCCAACTTTAAAATCTGCGTCAGGGCGTTTTCTATCATAATATACTTTTTGCCTATTTCTTGTCGTATCCGAGCTTTTAATCGCCTGGTCAATAAGCGTTTGCACGTCTTTCTGTTTAAATTCTTGCTCTCCTTGTTGCACAAAGAATAATTTATCTAAAGGCGTAATTAACTTTCGGCCTAAAAATAATTCTGCTGGGGTTTTTCCCGTAGTATCGTGATTTGCCGTTCTTAAAGCATAAGCTAACTCATTTATGTAGCCATCCCAGCGCTTGTGATGTGTGGTAACGTAACTTCGAATTATTTTTACAATGTTTTTATTAACTCTTTCTGCTATGTTTGCCTGTGGTCTATACGGAAACACTTTGATATGGCGTATGCCAAGTCCAGTGCATATGTTTTCAAATATTTGACTAATGAATTGTTTACCGTTATCGCTAATGACTTTTATCGGTGCACCGTATTTTAAAATGTATCTGTTTAAGAATGCATCTGCGACTGTTTTGGCTGACGCGCGTTTAAGTGGAACAATTTCTGTCCATTTTGAAAAATGATCTACAATTACTAAAAGAAAACGATTTTTATTTAACTCCCTCTGGAGGAAAGGACCAAGAAGATCTATGCCTAAAATTTCATTCGGAAATGTAGCGCGAATGCTATTTATGTACCCGGCCGGGCTGTAATTAATATCGTTTATTAACTGACATTGATTGCAGGACCTGACATACGCAGTTACTATTTTGTATAATTGCGAGAAATATACCGCCTCGCGTACCCTTTTTAAAGTCTTTCTGACCCCTAAATGACCCGCTGTTTTCGCGTCGTGTAATTCCTTCTAAATGCTTAATCGAAGCGAGGCTGGGATGACTGGTTTGTACTCGAGATTTTCGTTTGTTGTTTTCGTATAAAATAATAAATTATCTATTATTTCATAGTTTTCTGCTCTATTTCTTATCGCATCGATATCTGTGTGCTCAAAGCTTTCGGGGTCTTTCAAATATGCATAGATACTTCCAAATTCAGGATCAGCTTTCAGTTCAGCGATAATTGTATCTCTAGAATCTAAAATTTTTTAAGTCAACACAGCGCATTTAAGTTCATTACCTTCATCGTCCAGTTTTATACGAGAAAGTGCGTCAGCTACATTGTTTTCCTTACACGGTTTATATTTTATTATTAGATTATATACTTGGAGTTTTAAAGCCCATCTTATTAATCTGGGCGTAAGGTTTTTCCCCGAGTAAAGTCTACCAACAGCCGCATGATCCGTAAAGACTGTTACTGGCGCTTTGCCAAAATAAACTCGAAATTTGTGTACAGCCATTAATACGGCTAATGTTTCTCTCTCTGTAGCTGTATAATTCCTTTGTGTATGATTCAACGTTTTACTAAAAAATGCCAAAGGATGGCTATTTTGCATAAGAACCGCACCCACCGCATAGTCCGACGCATCTGCTGCAATTTCCAGGTTTTCGTCCCCTCCGGAAATTTCAAAACAGGGACATTGATGAGCGCTTCTTTTAATCTTTCAAATGCGGTATTTGCTTCCGCTGTCCACGTAAATTTACTTTTCTTTCTTTTAATTACTAACAGTGGTTCAACAATGTTAGCGAAATCTTTTATGAATGACCGATAGTAAGAACATAACCCAAGGAAAGAAGAAAGTTTCTTGGCGGTCTTGGGCGGTGGGAAATTCTTGATTGCTTTTATTTTTGAATCTTGCGTTTCTATACCCTTTTGCGAAATTTTATAACCCAGATATTTAAGTTCTTTAGTTGCGAACTTGCATTTTGAGGCGTTAATTGTAAGACCGGCCTCTTTTAATAATTTAAACACTTCTTCTAGATCTTTAATATGTTGTTCCAACGTACTACTCGTTATAATTATATCATCTAGATAGATTAAAGTCGATTTTCCTAGGACAGGCTTTAGAACAATGTCCATAGCTCTCTGGAATGTTGATGGGGCCCCACACAACCCAAAGGGCATGCGTAAAAATGCATAAGTGCCCGATTTTGTTATAAACGCGGTTTTATGTATGTCTTCGGGTATTATAGCTATTTGATAGTAGCCAGACGTTAAGTCCAAAGTAGTCATGTATCTAGTAGATTTAATGTTTCTAATAATTTCCTCTATAACCGTCAAAGGGTAAACTGGGAATTTAGTAATACTATTCAGTTTTCTGTAATCGATAGCAAACCTCCAAGCCCTTTTATCCGAAGGAGGAAACTCGTTCTTTTTCCTACATAGTACGACTGGACTCGCGTACTCACTATTTATGGGCGTTATTATTTTGTTCTTTAACATTTCCTGAATATGTTCTTCGATGATTAGGTCTTTTTGTTTATCATAACGATACGGTTTAGTCCTACAAGGTTTTTCGGCAGTTAACTGTATCTGATGCGTAACTATTTGACAGCTACCAGGCCTTTCTGTAAACAAGTTTGAAAAATTACTCACCACTTGCTGGATGGCTTGACTTTCATGGTCATTCAAATGGCTAAAGTCAACTTGCGGTTGTTCCACAGGTTCCACCATCCTCTGGTCCATCTCCAGCACAATAGAACTGTCTTGAAAATTCAATTTGGCCCTCGCGGCCCTTAAAAACTCCATACCTAAAATAAGATGATTTTGCAAATGTTTTACTACAAAAATTAATACTTTGAGGCTTTCCTCTTTTACCTGTATGTTTAATGATAATTTCCCGATGCAGTGACAGGTTTTTCCTTGCGCCGCTATAATTTCTGTGTTTTTGTTTTTAAATAATCGTAACCTATAAAAATTCTTTTTGAAGAATGTTTCGCTCATAAAATTACCTTCTGCTCCAGTATCGATGAGGGCTTCTACTGGTACATCGCCAACCAGGACTTGTATAATTGGTAGATGTGAGTTCTTTACGATGTCTTTTTGAGGGTTTTTTTTAAAACTTCCGGGATCTGGACCCTCGCTTTCACAGGCCCCTCTACTCGTTTAAAGCTTTCCTTTCAACTTCTGCCTTCTGGGTACGCGGACGTTTGTTTTCGAATTTCCTTTTTGGGCCTTGACCTTCGAGGTTCGATGAGTTAGCTTGATAGCTCTTTCCCCCATAAGAGCGGTTTGCATTTCTGGTCTGCTCATTTGAAGATTGCCTTCGGATACTTTGAGAATACCTAGCTTTTTCCGCTATTCTGCGATTTTGAAACTTGACCGCCAATTCGAAGAGCTCCTGCAATGTGCTTGGGTTTCTAATTTCAAAGTAATCTTGAACAGCAGGTAGTAATCTTGGTAAGATTATTTCAATAATCTCCGCTTCGGGTTTCTTCCCATACAGCATATCCGTCAGCTTAATTTTTCGCAGATTAAAGTCCGTCAACTCTTCTATATCCCGTTGATAAAAACTATGTAGTTCGGCTTCTAGCCTTGCTCGATCTTTCACTATGGGGAAGGCCTTTAATAACGATTTTTTGAAATTTTCAAATGTATATGTCTGGCCTCCGAATTCCCCTAATAAAAATTTGCCTATATTCTTCCACCATAGCGCGGCCTGTCCTTTTAGTGCAGATGTGGCGATGGCAACTTTTTGTCTTTCCGGCACAGGGTAGAGCTGAAAGTGATTGTCTAGGTTTTCTAGAAATATCGCCACCGAATTTTTTCCGTCGAAATTGACGTTTGGCTTGATTGACGCTCTCAACGTCTGGACCAGGTATCCAAATCCTTCCAATTGGCTTGCCATTTCTTGTTGTTGTCCCGCGGCTTCCATCCGATTTTCGGCCATTTCAGTTCGACAAGTGTTCGGGAGCCAATGTAAAGTTGCGCGCCTCCAAACTGCACGCAACAAAGTGGTGACTGCTGAAACTGGAAATTAGACAGAGTGTTGAGAAGGGTTTAAGTCCCTTTTTATTCAACTTTAGAAGTTACAAATGCGTGCTCTTGAAGTTCACAAACTACGCCGACCCGGCGGTAAAATAAAAATAAGAAACTGAAAAGAAATAATAACAAGAGACTAACTACGAGGCTCTCTAAACGTAACTAACCTCACCGTATTCTAAAGTACCGCTGATAATTCAGCAAACTCTGAATATTACGTTGACAGATTAACAATTTGCCGAGGCAAGCCCACAGGCCGAAACGCGTGGTTCTTCAATTTCTAACTAGCCACCTCCACACTCGTGAAGCAAGAAAGCACACCTTCGAACTCGTTTCCTTTCTATTTAACTCAGAATACTTCCGCTGATAATTTGAATCCTTGCGCGTTCTACTAAAATTTACATACTCTGGCATTGGCAGTTCCAGGGGAAAGTAAGGCTTGACAGGAAAGATAGTTTAAACTTAAAATAAATGTTAGTTAAAATAAATATAAACCCTACAAGCTATAATAGTAAATAACTATCCAGAACTATAAAAAAACAGTAAATAACTTCTAATGCAATGTCATGTCCTGAATTAAGTTCAATATTTGGCATATATTGTTGCACAAAGTAGTTTTTACTAGTGATACTACTAATAGAAAAATTATTATTAGTGTATATATTCCACCTTTTATTATATAAGGCACAGTAACTTCACTATTGCATACAGAGTTCAAAGAACTTATTCTGCGGAATACCAGTAGTATTGTTTCTGTGCTAAGCTGTTAATTAATAGTACCGCAGGAGCATTCTATATAACACAGCATGTTCTAAAGTGTGTTACACACAATTAATCATCTTTATTTTTAATATTGAAACCTTGTTGCATTTTAAGTGTAGGCTCATGTATTGTGATGAATTTAGTACATAGTGTTACTCAATGAATAATTGTTGAATGTATAACAATAGTGTCATATATGGTATGGTGCCGCATAATATGAACATTAAAACTATATTCAGCTTTAATTATATAATGTAAATAACCTGTATAAAATGTTCAGCACATTCTTAATGTTAGTTTAGTACTGCAGGTGTATAGCGATGTATTTTATCCTTGCTTAAGTTTTGTACGTATTTTTCTTCTGTTTTATTTTTAGCTTATGTTAATAGTTTAAGGTGGTCTACTACAGCAGCATTACAATACTAAAAATTTTTTTACACGCAGAATCGCTAATTAAGAAACTATGTTGCGTGAAATTTGGCAGAAATATAAAGCAATAGGTCAGTTTTCGAATCACAATGTTAGAATCAGGTTTGAAATGAAATTTACTTAAATATTATATTTAAACAAAATTAGTTTGAAATACGTAATTTTAATGTGTAGTTTGGAAAGCCATCAATAGATGGCGCTACGAGTTAAAATTTAACATTGTAATCTTATTTCTGCAAAAATTCACGAAGTAATTGATTTTGATATCAGTTATAAATCATATTTTTTTCTAAATAATATTTAGAAGCGTTTCATATATTCCTTTATACACAGTTTTCACTAAACATTGTCAGCTGTCAGCAGAATGACGTTTACGGCAACCCTATTGCATTGCTATTCCGCACTCGATTTGTTTACATTTATTTGTACTGTGGTCAGTTTGCAAAAAATATGCGAAAATATCAAGGACGACCGAAAAAACATCCTGGTTTTAATAAAAGATCCAGAATTCAGCGTAAACGTCGAGCTCAAGAAAAAAATATGAAATTAAATTCCCGAGATGTGGAAGATTCCGAACAAGCGGATGTTTTCGAAAGGTGAGAAATAATTTATTCTTTATATCGACTACCCCGTGTTTATGATTTCGTAGTAAGTTAATTCCGAAGTAAAATATGCGTATTTTTTTTATTGAAGGTCAGAAATTATTGATACAACTGCATCTGTGTCAAAGGAGAATCATTGCCCGGATGATTTTTTTACAAAGTAAGTTTTTTTTTTTTTTTTTTTTTTTTTTTGTATGTGTGTGTATGAGGGGATGCTAATAATTGTTCAACAGTGTTATAACAATTTATTCCTCCATTCACACTAAATTGTTGGGAAATATTGAAAGGGTAAATTCCAATTCACAAGGAATTGCTGAAATAATTGAATCTTTTCAAAAGTATGAGCATGTTCTTGCGATCTAAATTGAATTCACCATCATTACATGTAGTATTGGAAATTTTATAGTCATATGTTTGCTACGAAATGCTTTGTCAGTTACCTATGGTATATTTTTACAGGTGTATGCACATTTATTCATGTGCTCGCTGTTCAACTTGCTTTTTTTTCTTATGTCATTTACTTGGATGTTAAAACTTTCTTTTAGCGTTGGAACATTTTATGATCATTTAGTAAAATTTATATATAAATATATATTATTGCTTGTTTATTTATGGTTCTGTGTATTTGTCATGTATGCATGTTGTGAAGTGTAGTTTTTAAAAAATATGTCACAAATGGTAAATTCCACCAAAAGCTGAATTGAATTGATATTGGGATGCAGGTAATTAGAAAATATCTGCCGTGTATTTTGAGCGTAAACCAAACTAGTGCCAAGAATGGGACCAATACGCTCAGGCTTGCTTAGCCTTTTTGCCATTGTCCAAATTGAATTATCTCCAGTATAAAGGGAGTGAATGCTTTCTCTGTATAACAATAAAATATCTGTCTGATCAAAAATCTACCAATAAGAAACTTTTCATATTGTTACGAATTTGGTATTTAAAAAGCTAATGTTAGTTCAATTAGAAATTAAATGGTTTTATTTCTCGCGCAGTGCAGCGCGTGACGAATATTAAAAGAAAGCTAAGCCGGAAAATTGAAAATACAAGAGCGCGTGCATTAAATAAATAAATATCTCTTTTTGATTTCGAGAAAGTACTGGAAAATTCTAGCGCGTGATTTTAAAATCTTATAAAAGGAGGAAAACATCTCAGTTTGTAGTAGTTGCTTAGTTTGTTGTTGTTTAGAAAACTACTGTTGTTGATTGTAGCGAATTCGCGGATTAGCGTTCTTTAGCTGTTTTGAATTACGTTCTATTGGACATTTGAGTAGTTAAAAGAAAACTACTGTGAGATATTGTAATACTGCATGATAATTTGAGAAAATTTAAGCATTTTTGTTGTGATAATAATAAATTTTTGTTCATTTTTCATCGGACTTGTGCATTCATTTCATAACGAACCCGTACGCACGCAACAATTTTTGGTGTCAGAAGTGGGATTTGAATGCCAATAACAAGAGCGATGGAAGAACAATTGAGACAGCTCATTAGTGCTTTTGCTGCATTCCAAGAAAAGATGGAAGCTGGCCAAGCATCATTTAAGGAAGAAATGAAATTGGGCCAGGAATCCGTTAAGGAAGAAATGAAATTGGGCCAGGAATCCGTTAAGGACGAAATGAAAGCCGTTCAAGCTGGTCAAGAAGAAATGAAAAGAGAAATTACTTGCATAATAGAAAATAAATTTGAAGCTATGGAAGGCAGAATTGACGCAGTTGAAAATAAAGTTGGACATATTGAAGAAAGAGTTTCTTCGGTGAAAGAAGAAATAGAAGAAAGAGTTTCTTCTGTAAAAGAACAAATTGATGAGAGAATTTCTGCAGTTGCCAAAGAAATGGATACTTTAAAGAAATTCGTAGCGTCGGCAGGGAGCAGGAGTGATGATTTTAAATTCTTACCAATGCCTGCTCGTCCACCTCTGAAGCTATCCACATATGATGGGAAGACCTCCTGGCAGGTGTATAAGACACAATTTTCTATCGTGGCGGATGCGAATGGATGGGATTCCCAAGCTAAGGCCTGTCATCTCGCCGCTTCTCTAAGAGCCGACGCAGCGGATATCCTTCAGACTCTTCCCGAAAACAAAAGGTTAGATTTCGAAGCTCTGTCCGGCGCCTTGGAGTTGCGCTTTGGGGAGAAGTGTTTAAAAGACTACAGCAGGCTCCAATTAAAATCTCGTCAACAGAAGCCTACCGAAACACTTCAGGAGCTCGCCGCGGATGTTGAAAGGCTGTCCCATCTCGCCTTTTCGGAATGCCCGACAGAAACAAGGGAAATCCTGTCCTTGCAATACTTTATCGACGGCATCCGAGATACTGAAATACAGAAAGCTCTACGAATGGCGGATGTAAAAGATTTAAAAAGCGCTCTGTTGTACGCCATGAAGTTCGAGGCAGCCCAGCAAGCAACTAGTAGAGATCGCTACCCAGTTAGAGCTGTGCGAGTCCATGAGCCAGTGGATCAACTGATGGCTCGTTTAGATGATTTAGCCAGACAAGTCGAAGATTTGATACGGAGTAGGAGCGAGAAGAAAGTGGCTCTAAGGTGTTGGAGATGTGGTAGTGAAGGTCACCTAAGACGGAATTGCAGAACTCCCCAGGGTACGAAATATAAAGCAGATGATTTTACCAGACAAGTCAGTGGCTTGAGACGGAACAGAAGTGAAAAGAAACTAATTCTAAAGTGCTGGAACTGCGGAGTTGAAGGCCACATACGAAGAAACTGCAGAACACCCCGAGGTACGGAAAATAAGACCATTTCCCAGCAACAACGCAGTAAACAAATTAGTGACCATATCGAGGAACGGAGGTTGCCAGATAGTGAAAAACCTTGTTTTAAAGCTCTTAAAATTTATACAGTGAGTGGCAACAATAACGGACTGTCCATCAATGGGAATATCGATGGAGTTCCTTGCAGAATGATCATTGACACAGGAGCTAATGTTACCATCATTAGGAAAGATTTAGCTGAACAGTTTAAAGATAAACTTATTTGGACGCCATCCTGTGTTACCCTTCAGACTGCGTCTGGTGACAAGATCGACATAACTGGGAAGTTAAACGTAAACATCACGTTTGGAAGTGCCGCCTACCATCACACGGCATATGTGGCGGATATTACAGATCCATGCATACTCGGATTGGACTTTTTAAGGAAATACAATTTTTCCTTAGACTTGAAAAACAACAAACTGCTTTCAGGATCTGAAGACATGACTATCCATCCTAAGAAGGGATCCTCACCTGGAAATGCCGACGCTTTGTCCGAAAGAACCAGCTCGAGAAACAGCCGAAATCATGCTAGGGTCGAAAAGAAACACCAGACTACCAACTATTCTCCATCTCAGATGCTCTTCGGTCGAGACCTTCGTCTGCCTTGTGACCGCCTGTTTCATCGCCGTACGGATGCGCCTTCATCGCCTGAGGAACACATCCAAGATGTCAAGGCCCGTTTTGAAGTGATGCACCGTTCCGCACGAAAGCGAGTGAACTTGGCGACGGAGAAAGTGAAGACCAGATACAACACGAGAGCTGCTGGACATAGATCCAACGAAGGAGACAAGGTGTGGTTGTGGAACCCGATTCGACGAAAAGGAGTCAGGCCTGATTTACAGTCACCTTGGGATGGTTCGCACACAATCCTAAACAGGCTAAATGACGTCATGGTTCGGATTCGTAAGTCTTCGAACTCTAAACCTAAAGTCGTTCATTACGACAGGTTAGCTCATTACTATGGCCATAGTACATAATGTAAATAATTGTAAATAGTATAAGACCATGGTCCATTTTTGTTTTTAAATGTGTATTTGATAGCATTTGATTTGTTTTATGTATTGCATTTATTGTTCATGTTGTTTATTATTGTAATGTAATGCTTATTAATGCATTTATGCCACAGTTGTAAGTTTTGCTTCCTGTCCAGGGATTGTACTGCCCGGGACGTGCAGTCCTTGGGAAGGGGGCAGTGTTACGAATTTGGTATTTAAAAAGCTAATGTTAGTTCAATTAGAAATTAAATGGTTTTATTTCTCGCGCAGTGTAGCGCGTGACGAATATTAAAAGAAAGCTAAGCCGGAAAATTGAAAATACAAGAGCGCGTGCATTAAATAAATAAATATCTCTTTTTGATTTCGAGAAAGTACTAGAAAATTCTAGCGCGTGATTTTAAAATCTTATAAAAGGAGGAAAACATCTCAGTTTGTAGTAGTTGCTTAGTTTGTTGTTGTTTAGAAAACTACTGTTGTTGATTGTAGCGAATTCGCGGATTAGCGTTCTTTAGCTGTTTTGAATTACGTTCTATTGGACATTTGAGTAGTTAAAAGAAAACTACTGTGAGATATTGTAATACTGCATGATAATTTGAGAAAATTTAAGCATTTTTGTTGTGATAATAATAAATTTTTGTTCATTTTTCATCGGACTTGTGCATTCATTTCATAACGAACCCGTACGCACGCAACAATATGTTATGTGACAGACTTTCTGCAAACAGAAGTCCTCAGCTCTGTTCTTGTACATGTTTTTTAATTGTGGTTCAGATGTGTACTTCTCAAAGGAATTCTTCTCATAGGAAGATTATCTGAACATTTAAAAACTATATTCTGCTTTTAGGGGCCTAATATTTTATGCCCCTAAAATTAATATTGAAATTTCTAAAATGTTGAAAAATATGTCATCTGGATTCTGTGCAAAAAATATAATCCCTTTTTCATTTCTGCATTTGCAATTCCTGCATTTTCTTTTTTCCTACATTTTTTAATTGGAAGGAATTTCATTCGCAGAGCCCTCTAATTTATTCTTACAAATCATGTAGTAATGTACCATTTTAGCTAGATATAAATAACACATTTTGTAATTTTTCTAACCTGTGGTTATACAGCATGATATAATAGCTACACAGGGTATGGCGAAACAGTATACAGCAATATCTGTCGCACTGTCTGAGATGGGTGGTAGTCATACGTAGCTTAATGCTTAAATTTGTTATGTGTTATTTATTTATTCATGTTTTTTTTTTTTTTTTTTTTTTTTTTTTTTTTTTTTTTAATTATGTTATAGCAGTTTATTTCTTTCATTCTTAGGTCCGGAAGTGAAAATTTTGACTTTTCTACGCCAGAAGTTACAGCTAATGTTCCTAAGACAAACCAGGCTTTCCTGAGTTAAGTTGGTTTATTTTTAAAATAGATATTAGCTGTGCATGATATTGAAACTCTTACAGTTACTTAATTATGGTTAACTAATTATGTATTAATTTAGAAGTCAAGCAACCAAAATCAGCGTTATATTTTCAAATAGTGAATATTTCAAAATATGATGCTGATTTTTGTTGCTTGACTCTCAAATTAATACTTGGTCGGTGTGTTATTGTATCTTAATTAAACTAATTATGGTTCTTTTCTTCTCAGTTCTGATCTGGACATTTCAGTTATTGACTCTGACGTAGAAGGTAGAAATACAAGCTCTCTTTTGGGGTAAATATGTATTTCTCTATGCCAAAATTAAAATGTCATTATTTATGTTTTTCTTTTATGGTGTTACATTATGTTGTTTACATACTGATAGCTATTAAAACTGTTAAATATAATATTGTAGCTATCAAAAAGAGGGGGATGAATTTGATTTGTACCAAATTTGGACGTTTTGCATGAAAGAACTTGAAAATAAAAGATTTTTTTAAAAATATATTCATTGAAATCGGTGAAATTTTCAGACGGGACACTGAAGCAAATGAAAATATTTTGGGGTTTGATTCTTTTGATGGGAGCCTCATCAATAAGCCTACTATCTTTTTTAAATATTGCTTCTTTTTCATTGTTTTCATGATGTTTTATGTTCCCTTCATGAAAGAAATTTTTAATAATTTAAATTTTGTTAATAAAATATAACAAAATGAAATCTGTGATTATGTGGCTATTATTTTTTCCATATATATTTATTTGAGGAAAACCAAAAATTTTATTATTTTACAGAATTTTTAAGAAAAATATAAGGATAAAATTTTTTAAATAATTCTGATTACTACCTTTGCTTTCCTCTCGTAATGTGCCTCAAATTAGAGCAATTAGACAACAAATTTAAGTCGTGATCTTTTTTTCCAAGTTTTTTTTTTAGGCTTAGGAGTATAAATTGCTTATCCCCACAAGACAGTGCATCTTCTTAGTATGCCATCCTAAGGCTCCGTTCACATGATGGTATAAATGTCATAGACGCATAATCATAAGGCACAAAATGTGGGAGTTCCATTCACACCTGCGAGAGAGGGTCTAAGCCATAGCCAATTAGAGAAGCTAAATTTGTGCATGCATATATGTGTCTACAGCTTTCTCTCTCAATAGGTTTTATGTATATGCTCTGATTGGCCGACTCTTATATCAAGTCGGCACAAAGTTGAAAACTTCAAGCTTAATGCCCAAACTAGTTTTTGTGACATAGCAAGGTCTGACTACAAAGCGTTGTTAGTTGGGAATTATGACATTTATACAACGGCTTGAATAGAGCCTTAGAAAGCCATTTGGTAACTGAGTTATCCACCATGAAAGAGTTATTCTTGCCCCTCTGAATTCAGTGTTTACTGGAACACGAACATTTTATACTCAGGTGTAGAGGCCCTTCATGTGAAACCTCCGGCACACAAAGTACTGACTAATATTGCACGAGCAAATGACACTGCGAGCATGGAAGCAGCAGTAGTGAAGATGACTCATCTTCTTGTAGTAATATACTGGTAATCCAGTGTATTATTATTGTTAACTTATTTGCTATCTGTTGCCTAAATTTCCTAAACCTAATTGCGAATGGGCTGCCTGCATGGGCGTTTTCATGGTTTTCCCCGTGTATATGAGCCATTTCCCTTAGAAAGTCCTCCATGAAAGCATCCCTCCTCTTAGGAAGATCAAGTGCTTTGCTGTCATCAAATAAGCCAAATTTAAACCTAATTTGTAATATTTATATATATTAATTATATATATGTATATATATTGTGTGTATATATATATGTATATATATATATATATATATTTTAGCTTGGAGTCTGAGCCTCTTCAGGAGAACCTTAATGATGAATTTCTGTGTCCTGATTCACCTTTAATTATCGAAAGGGAAGATCGACGAAAGGCAAATCCATTACCATCTGGCAGAACAATTTGCAATATGTCTTTTGTAATAGTGCAGGCTAGGACATTAGAGCAACATTCCCTAAATTGTAAAATTTGGAGGATCATTTATTTTTAACAAAGTGATTCGACGTGGTCTTGTCACTACATATAACTATGTATGTGATAAAATTTTATGTGGGGAAATGGCAACAATTTGTTCTGATATGGAGAAAAGCAGCCTAAATCAGCTTGCAGTATTAGGTGCGTTATCTACTGGCAATGGATTTTCACAAGAGGAGGAAAAGTTTAGCATCATGGAAATTCCGTATATGAGCAACTCGACCTTTGCTTCTTGTGAGCGAACTACTGGCAAAATAATACAGGGATGTGCACAGGAAACTATGTGTGCTGCTATAGAAGAGGAGAAAAGGCAGGCAGAACTTCGCAATAATAAAGATAATGATGGTTATCACTGTATAACTGTCATTGTTGATGGAGGTTGGTGTAAAAGAAGCTATGGGCATGGTTACAATGCTTCAAGTGGCATATCTGTTATTATAGGCATGGTCACCCAGAAAATTTTGTTTGTTGGAATTCGCAATAAAGTGTGCCTTATATGCAGTGCTATTGAAGATGGCAAGATGCCAAATAAAGTGCACCTTTGTTGGCGAAATTGGAATGGGCTTTCTACAGGTATGGAAAGCAGTGCCATTGTGGAAGGTCTGAATTATCTCCAGTGTGTTCACAAAATACGTTGTACTCGACTTGTTGGAGATGGAGATGCTAACACAATGGCCAAAGTGAAAGAAAGCGTTTCATATGGAGGACGGGTGATCAAAGTAGAATGTGCTAACCATGCTGTTCGAAGATATCGCAGAGCTCTTGAGAAACTTCAGCAAAATACTGCGCGCTTCCCCGGGGCTAAAGGAATTGCTGCCCGTAAATTGCTGAAAATTAAAATGCCACTGTTAGTCAGAGGTGCTAGAGTAGCTATAAAAGCTCATGCTTTACCTAGCCATTATCAGCACACACAAGAAGCTATTGATGCATTAGTATCTGACTTGAGAAATGGGCCACATCATGTATTTGGCAAGCATGATGCTTGTAGTGCTTTTTGTGCAAAGAAAGGTGCAGAGTTGGACAGCACATACAATGAAATTTTTTCCTCGGGTATATTGCAAGCTATTGAAGCAGAAGTGGGAAGAGTACTGATATCGTGTAGCAGTACTCTTATTTGGAATGCCACAAATAATCCTGCTGAAAGCTTCATGAGTCAACTGTGTAAAACATCTGGTGGAAAAAGAGTTGATTTTTCCAAAGCTGGTGGCATGAACAGGCGTGCGAGTATTGCTGTCATGGCCTATCAAAATCCAGCACAGCAGTGGCAAAAAAATGCACAAAAAGCTGTAACAGGAAGTAGCCCCAGGACTCCAACTTTGAAATTCGTAGCTTCCAGAAATAAGCGCCATGTAAAACGTCTTGAGAGACGTAGACTTTTTGACACTGAGAAGAAAAAGAGAAATATGAGGAAAGCAGGACATATTCAGCAAGGTGGGGATATTTCTTATGGTGATTTTCCTGAGAAACCAGACCTATCAGACGAAGCATATGAATTGGCAGCTAAAAATGTTTTTATATCAATTGAAGTTCCAAAAAAAGATTCTCTTGAGGCCGTAACACGTGGACAGTCATCATCTGAAAGATGGCGTCACGAAAGATCAAGAAGAATATCATCATTCTTTTTCAAAGATGTTGCTGATAGGCGTCCAACAACACTCAGTGCTGCTTTAGTGAAACGTATCATATATAATGATAACGTTTCAACTAAAGGTAAAGGTAAAAGTATGGGGGACACCAGCGATGTACCATAGGTCAACTGGTAATGCCTTCCCATACTAACTCTTTAAGGAAAAAAAAAGGGGGGTAATTGCAAGTTTTATAAGAATTTGCATAAACTGAAGCTTTTCAAAAGGTCTAAAGTTTGCCTATTATGGTACATCGTGCAATTCCACAGTACGCCCCGCATCCAGTATTTATTAAAAATAATGGTGTAGGGCATAAGTAGATTACAAAATAAGCATTAAAGTATGGCTTGGCTAACGAAGCAGTAGCCTTAAATCAATACAAGGAAAAGCACATGGGAAAAAACATCAGACGTTGTGGCCTTTTTATTGATCCTAAATATCCCTTTCTTTGTACTTCGCCAGATGGATTGATAGACGAAGATGGATTACTTGAAATAAAATGTCCTTATACAGCCAGATTCTCAGCAGACTTGTCAGACTTTTTCAGCAAGCCTAATTCTGTTGGTCTTCGGATGGATGCTGATAATAATCTTTATTTACCGAAAAGCCACAAATATTATTTTCAAATTCAAGGGTAGTTAGCCATAACAGAGAGGAATTGGTGTGATTTATATATATGGTGCAGAGAAGATGCAATCACATTAAGAATACCCGAAGACAAAACTTTCTGGATCAGTTTAGTTCCAAAACTCGAAAAATTTTACGTGAATTGTATTCTTCCTGAGCTTGTTGATCCAAGAGCACCAAGAAAAATGTCTCTTAGAGAACCGAAGTATATTGTTGATGCTAGAGCACAGAATGAGAAACAAAAACAGGCCACTGCTTCTGTAAAACAAACACAAGAAAAAAGAGAAATTGAAATTTCAGAAGCAGATAAAATTATTTCATCTCCTAGAAAGAATGCAGGAGAGAAAAGAATCAGGAAACCAAAAATTATTTTTGATTTGTAATCAGTAACAAGCCAAGCCAGCACACCGTAACATTTTCTACGTCTGAATAAAAACTATGCCTGCAACAAAGCATTATGATTAAATCCATACCTAATTAGAATATTACCCCATTTCTCTAAAAAAATATGTTCAAAAAGTCTCTGCTTTCAGTAATAGATACGTCTGATCAATTCTGCCATAATTCTGTAATCAATACTTGAAGCTAGAATCTCCTGTGCTGCACTGCCATTGCATCTCTTTTCTGAATGTTTCATCATCCACTTCTCATTCTAAATATTCCTGTGTGCTTTCATTTATAGCTGCTAACTTGTTGTGAACATTTTCTGCACCACATGTTATATTTTGCAATGTAAATAATGCGTGCAATCATATATTTTGGTTTTAATCATCAGTAACTTTGGTAAAACTACATTTATGCAAAGAAGACTTCCATAAAGTCACAGTTTCTGTGAAAAAGAAAATAAGTTTGATGACCTCTGTCATAATTCAATAAATAATTTTTTAAAATAGCATCACCTGTGCTGCACTAACATTGGAAAAAATTAAAGTCATCTCTTTTCTGAATGTTTCCTCATGCACTTCTGTTTCTAAGTATTCTTGTGTGCTTTGATCCATAGCTGATAACTTGTTGAGAATATTTTCTGCACAACATGTTATACCTCTGAACTTAAATAATTGCGATAAAGAAGTATTTTGGTTTGAATCATGTGTAACTCCAATATAAGTCCATTTTTCCAAGGAAAACCTCCACAAAGTCACTGCTTCTGTAGAAAAATAAGCCTGATGAATTCTGACAATTCAGTAATCAATTTTTGAAGATTACATCTTCTGTGCTGCACTGCTATTGCAGCAAATTAAAGTCATCTCGTTTCCGAATCCACTTCTGTTTCTAAGTATTCTTGTGTGCTTTGATCCATAGCTGCTAACTTGTGAACATTTTCTGCGCCACATGTTATACTTCGCTATGTAAACAATACCTGCAATGATGTTTTTCGGATTCAATCATCAGTAACTTCTGAATAACCACATGTCTGTAAAGAAAACCTCCATAAAGTCACTGCCTCTGTAGAAAGCAAAACAAGTCTGATAAACTCTGCCATAATTCAGCAGTCATTTTTTGAAGATAGTCTCCTGTGCTGCACTGCCACTAATTATTAAAGATAGCATCGTTTCTTTTGCCCTACCGTTGCAGAAAATGAAAATCCTTTCTTTTCTGAATTTGTTCTAGTACTCATTTGGCCTGATATGCTTGTTCTCTAAACATTCCTGTATATTTTCTGTGCAGCTGCTAACTTTTCGTGAACATTTTCTCCACCATACTGTATACACCTGCTTGTAAACAGTGATAGCCATTAAGTGATGTACATCTACATATACTTAATTTGAATACAAGAAATAAATATATGTCTGATGAACTCTGCCTTAATTCAGTAATCAATTTTTGAAGATAGCATCTCCTGCGCTGCAGTGCGATTGCTGAAAATTAAACTGATCTCGTTTCCGAATGTTTCCACGTCCACTTCTGCTTCTAAATATTCCTGTGTGCTTTCTCCATAGCTGCTAACATTTGAACATTTTTTGCACTACGTGTTATACTTCACAATGTAAAACAATGCCTGCAGTGAAGTATTTTGGTTTCATTCTTCTGTAATTCCAGTATAACTCCATTTCTCCAAGGAAGACCTCCACAAAGTCACTGCTTCTGTAGAAAAATGTGTCTGATAACTGTACCATAATTCAGTAATTAATGTTTGAAGAGAGCATCTCCAGTGCTGCACTGCCATTGCAGAAAATTAAATTGATCTCATTTCCAAATGTTTTGTCATCCACTTCTGCTTCTAAATATTCCTGTGTGCTTTTCCCGTAGCTGCTAACTTGAACATTTTCTGCACCATGTTTTTCTCAGAGTAAACAGTGCTTACAATGAAGTATTTTGGTTCTATTCATCAGTAATTTAAGTATAACCACATTTCTGTAATGACCTCCACAAAGTCACTGTTTCTGTAAAAAAATGTATCTGATGAACTCTGCCTTATTTCAGTAATCAACTTTTGAAGATTACATATCCTGTGCTCATTCCCATTGCAGGAGATATTTCTTTCCGAATGTTTCCTCATCCAGTTATGCTTCCAAATATTCCTGTGTGCTTTCATTTATAGCTGCTAACTTGTTGTGAGCATTTTCTGCACCAAGTGTTATACTTTTCAATGTAAACATTGTCTGCAATGAAATATTTTGGTTTCATTCATCAGTAATTTCAGTATAACTCCAATTCTCCAAGGAAAAGCTCCACAAAGAAAGATCTCCAATACAATTATTTACATTGTGTATTCTGATAGGCTTTAGAAATTTTTGAAAGTATTGGAAATTAATAACTTGGCATCGAAAGTGAAATTACAATTGTACTGAGTAAAAAGACACGTTTTATTTACAGGAATTCTATTGGACATTGGGTATTTCCTGTATGCTACAACATGTGCTTTATAAAGCAAAAAGATACGTTGGATTTACAGGAATTCTATTGGACATGAGGGACTTTCCTGTATGCTACAACATGTGCTTTATAAGGCAAGGACATTGCTTAAGAGGGTATAGATATCGTTTGCGGAGAGGACTCCGAGACAGTGAGCGTTAAGTTGCTAGTTCCCCTCGCTTCGTGTTTCGCCTGATACTGCTATAGTAGTTTGGTGCGCCAACTTCAGTTAGGAGCACTGTAGGAAGGCCTAGCGTGCCATATGGTTTTATTGAATTTTTTACTGATTTCTGCATTATTAATGAGCAATTTTTTCCAGTTTATTGTTTCTGAGATCACAAACTTGGAATATATATTCGAAAGTAGTGGTTCCTCTCACTGCTGCTGAAGAATGTGACCTTGATTTCTTCAAACACCTTAAAATGCTTGCTCATAACGATTTCCTGCAGAAGCAAAAATGAGCATCCAGAGATGAAAGTTTCCAAACTCTTCAAAGCAAGCGGATAGCATTGAACAGCAACCTGGGGATGATGAAAGTCATAAAATCTGGTGACCCCGCAGGCAAGAAAATTTAAATGATGATAGCTGCTATAAGCCGATCGGCGGAAGTTCAGATTCCGGCAATGAGCCAAGAAGAAATAAAACTATTTGTCACCAGCCAGAAAGAGTAAGGAAAGTGTCTGCTAACATGAGAATGAAGGTTTTTGATGCTGCAAAAAAGCTGATGGAAATAGAAATGCCAGTACCCAGCCTGACATTCCCCCCCGGGGGTTGATGTAGAGAACTCTGCGAAGCTACTGGCTAGGATCTGTACCTAGGCAGTCTCGGCCACGGGGGTATAAAATTTATGAACTTAGTGGTTCTGAAGGCTCTGGGAAAGGTCACTTATTGGCCGGCCTCGGAGTCTGGCACGTCCTAGCGCGGCGTGGTACTAGTAGCCCGGAGGTTTTCCCCCAGGTTCGCTGGGTAATGTCCCACTGTGACGGGCTCGCCCAAGCGACTGGTAGGAGCATTAGACGACCGGTGCTGCCTGGTGTCTTATCCAGGTGGTGCGCTGCTCCCTTGGAGGATAATAGTGGAGGTTGAACCTCCACGACGTGCCCAAAGGGGGAGTAGGCCTGCAGTGTGATTTAGTTCACGGAGCAGGGAAACCTAAAACTTACTTACTTACTTACCCAGCCTGACATGTACACTGACAACGATGCAACCCAGGAGAATCAAGATAGATTCTGCTACACCAAACAAGTGGCTTGCATTAATCCTATCACAATTCAGGACTCCTGATTCAGCTGGAAGGACATCCATACAATGATATTTGAGAAGAAGACATACAAAATTGAGTATCGTGGAAAGATGATTGCTTATATCTTGAACGTGGATGATCCACTTGTCTACAAAACTCATAACCATGCTAAAAAATAAGGACATCAAATTTCAGTGCATCCTGCTCTCACAAGAGAGAAAGGTGATCATTAGAAGCCTTCCCAGCTCCACATGTTAATGCTGCCTCATGTTGCATAATATAATAATACACACACTGGCCAATCAATAAGAAACCTTTCAGATTTTCATCTGAATGCATGCTAGGGATGAAATATCCAAATTTTTTCTATGATGTGGATTATACTTGGTTAAAATTCCGGTATAAGTAAGGTGTAAGAGTGCTTTTCATGATGAATGAAGTAAAATGGGGAAAAAAAGGCGGCAGATCGTTCACCATTTGAAAAAGGGGCTTATTGTTGGTGCACATTTAGTGGGGGCATCGATTTCGAATCCTTCTCTAAAAAATGTAACTGCAGTTCGAGCATAGTTTTCAAAGACAGTGATCGGCGGTATCTCCGATGAATTGTACGGCAGAACACGGATTCAACTATCACAAATCGTCAACCAAGGCTCTTTCCAACAAATTTCAGCTAGAACTATGCGCAGCGAATTGCAGAGGGATAGGAATGCATAGTTTTGGTGCCTGTAAGAAAATCACTCAGTTCTGCCGACATGCAAGACTTCATTTTCAGTGGTGTCATCTGAGAAGACACTGGACATCTGAGAATTGGAAATGGGTAATGTGGTGGGATATTACATTATGTATTACATGTATTACATATTAAACATAAGTTATGGGTTACCTCATAACTACAGAAGGTTCCTGTTCGCTGCCAGAAAAGGTTGAAGTAATCTGCAATGTAAATTACCGACAATACATGAGCTTTGTTCATTTATGGGCATGATAAAATTTTATCGATGCTTTTTGAAAAATGCTGCAGAAACTCAAGGAGTCATACACGAAATGTTAAAGGGTGATAAAAAAAGATCATTGTAAAGTTCTATGCACAGATGAAGGTGTTTAGTGTATTTAATTATGGCAAAGCACACTAGGGCTATCTGCCTAAGAGAAGGGATGCCTTCGTGGAGGACTTTCTAAGGGAAACTGGCTCATATACACGTTACACATGGGGAAAACCACGAAAACGCCCATGCAGCCAGTCCGTTCGCGGGATTCGAACCTCGGACCGAACTACCAGTGTTCAGCGATTTTACCGCTCTGCCGCTGGTAGGCCTGCACAGATGAAGGAATTCACCAGTTTGAGAAGTGCAAATCTGATTTAGTCAATGGTGCCCTTTTGTGTTTCCCAATGGATTACCCTTTGTGTGCAGATGCATCAGACTTTCCTATAGGATCAGTATTGCAGCAATTGGAAGAACAAGAACAAGACTGAAAACCTATTGTGTTCTACTCTAAAACATTAAATAATGCACAGAAGGTTTATAGTACCTATGACAGAGAATTCTTAGGAATATATCTTTCTGTCAAGCATTTTAAACATGTATCGGAAGGACGCAAATTCATCATACTTACTGATCACAAGCCACTGTCATATGCATAGAAGCAAAAGAATGGGAAGGCATAACCCAGACAACAACACCAACTTCAGTATATATCGGAATTTTCAACTGATATTCAGCATATTGATGCCAAAGAAAATTTAGTTGCAGTTGAAGTAGTCTCAGTTACTGGCTATGAAGCAGTAGCAGATGCTCAAGAATATAATGAAGAATTGCAACATTTAATGACAGGTAGTGCTTCACTGAAATTTAAATCATCTACATTAGCATTTGGAAAACATTAAGATGTGACAGCTCAACAACCAGTATCAGGCCTTTTATTTCAAATTTAGACAACAAATGTTTCATCAAATTCATAATTTTGCTCCTCTGGTATCAGGACAACTGTCAACGAGATGACTGAAAAATTTATCTTTCTAAATATAAAGAAAGAAATTCACGAATAGACTTAAAGTCCTGTTAATTGTCAAAGGAGCAAAGTCAACAGGCATACAAAATCTAAAATAGCCGAGTTCCAAGCACCTCATGCTAGATTAAGTATTGTGCAAGTTGACCTGATTGGGCCATTACCACCATCTGCTGGTAGGACGTATTATCTGACAGTTATTGACCATTTTTCCTGTTAGGGAGAAGTACCAGATATCACAAGAGAACCAGATATCACAAGAGAAATGGTTGTCAAAGCATTTTACAATCATTGGATTAGCAGATTTGTTGTGCCTAGTTCCATAATCTCAGATCAAGGAAGACAGTTTGAGTCGCAGCCTTTCAAGAGCCTTGCAAAAGTATGTGGTGCTAAAGTTTTACGTTCCACTCCATACCACCCACATTGCAGTGGGAAAATTGAGCAGTTTCTCAGAACTTAAAAAAATGCAATAAAGGCTCACGGCAACATCAGATGGACAGAAATTCTTCTAGGATTCAGAGTTGCAATATGTCCTGATACTAATCACTCTGTAGCTCAAATGGTATATTTTATGCAAATAAGGTTACCATGTGAGTTTTTCGACTACCTACCACTAAAACTAAACCTGAACCATTTGTAACAAATTTACTGTCTTTTATGGATCAGCACCAGTTTATCAACTGCTAACAAACATAAAATATTTATGCATAAAGACTTGAGATCATGTTCTCATGTGTTTGTGAGAAATGATCGTGTGAAAAAGGCACTTGAATTTGCTTATTGAGGGACCATTTTTTTGTGGTGAAAAAATATGATAAATATTTCCGAGTCTTAATTAAGGACAGACAAGTTAACATTTCATTGACAGACTGAAACCAGCTTATTTGTTACTTTCGAACAAATTACTAGAAACAGTGACTGAAAATAAAAAACCATTTCACATTTCATGTACCCAAAATTCTGATACTGTACCTAACGTCAAATCTATTATTCTAGATGGTATGAAAATCAGAAAATGTGTTGGATTTAAGGACTAATGTTTTGTATATTTTGCTATACTTCATCATTCCTCTGACATCATCTTCTAAATATTAGTAAATATATATCTGCATTAGTGATAATCAGCTGTGAGCACTATGCTAGTGATTATAATGTCCTTGCTTTTTCCCATATGCCATATGTTGCATGAAATTTTGTTATATGAATCTAGCTTCCTGTGAGGAATTTCTGTGATCTTTCTAGCATGTATCAAGAATTAGGCTTGTGATATACTGTCATGATTTTGCCCACATGTTCCCTGAATATACTACCATTTCCTTAGGAAGACTTCCAAGAAGAATACTGTTGTGAGTTCTAAGCCTAACTATGGTTTGGAACTGTTTATAATGAATTATTGGGATTCTGCACATGTAATGTGGATGCAATTCTATTTCCATTTAGAAGATTTTCTGCAAAGGTAATGCTTTAGCTGTGAGATAATTCTGTTTTGGAAATAAAACTGATATTTATTTAGATTTGTGGTATTTATAAGGCAGTTTATCAATAGCAGGTAGCATCTTGCCTCTTTGCTTTGATCAGGGCCTGTGCAACCAGTGGTAGTCAAAATTTTTAGAATTTAGAGAATAGTGCATAGCAAAATTTTATAATTTAGCAGAGGGCACTGAGCAGCAGAATTTAGAGGCAAAAAAATGTTCAGAACTTACGAAGACATCAGCCAGCAGAATTTAGGATATGCAGAGATTGCACTGAGTGGCAATAGTGCCATATGTTACATTTGCTATCTGCATTATTAATTTGTGAAACAATTTCAGCTGTTTGAAAATGCATTTTTCTGTTAGAAATTTGTATTTCTTGCAATTTCTTTTTTTTGGGGGGGGGTCGAGAATATGGTGTTAAAAATATTTTATCATTTTCTTTTTTTTTTTTTTTTCTTTCAGGTGAAAATTTTGTGCATGATTTGGCTTTCATTGAGACGTCTCTGGGTCAGGAGTTACTAAGGAAGAGAAACTTACATGCAGGTTGAAGCATGCAGTGTCAAATGTATAAGGAATATAAAAGATGCTGTATATTAGTATAAGTGTGAATAACCATAATAAAAAAATTTCTTGAAAATTGTGTTTTTTCTGCGAGTTATTAAAATTGGAAATAATTAATTACAATATTTATGAAAATTTTCGAAAATAAAAATACAAGTAGTATTTAAAAAGTACTGCAAAACTCATTTTTAAGTAGAAAAATTATTCTCAGATGAAATTCTTTCGATTATGCAAAAGGACTTTTTTAGTATTTGAAAGGTTCATTTGAACCCAACAACTGAAACTAATGTATCCCCAGTTTATTGATACCAACCATTTTGTTGGTATCAATGAACCCACTACTTTCTAAAAGCATTTCTGTCAATTACTAAGGGCTAATGAACAAGTGTTGAATTCTCAAGATGAATGTTGCCGAAACAGAAAAAAGTGTACTTCAGAACATTCTGCAGTAGCTCAAACAAAGTCACGGACCTCATCTATACTGTAGTCAGAGAGAAATTATTCCCCTTCCTTTTCTTTCAAAAGCTGAGTTTCCAAACGCACAACGGGAGGCCGTTGCTAAAAGCTGTGGAACTAGTTTTATAGCTATTTTTAGCAACTTGTGAGCTGTTTTTCAGATAACACAGTAAATCTCGGGGAGGGGGAATTTGAAATCATGATCACTGCCGGTACGGCAGAATTTAGGTACAGCAAAATTGTAAAATTCAGCGAAGCATCAAGCAATAAAATTTTAGAATTTTGTGGGAAGCGCACTTGACAACAGAATTTATTGCGTACAAAGTCAGCAAAATGCATAGCGCCGTACCTGATTCATGATACAGCAGTATTCATTACCAATAGCAAACTTGTTTGAGGATAAGTTCGAAAAAATGTTTTCTAGTTGTTACCTAAAATCGGTAAACAATAATCTTTGAAAGATTATTCGATTATATCGTTACTAATATGGTAAAAATTTGAAAAGCAATCAGAAGCCGTATCTCTAGGGTCTTCACGTCACGATTTATTTTTATTTGTTCGAATATGATATTTATATCTCTCTTCCTACAAGTATGTATCTTCGTACGTATAAAGTATCAAAAATAATAAAAGTAATTAATAAATTTTCTCCAGTTGCCCTGAAAACTACATCTGAATATAAAGATAAGAAAGACATCAGTAAATTGCTGTTGTTATTTGCTGATCATAATGGTAATCAACCGAACATGATCACATATACCGTCTTCAAAACTTTGATTTTTATCAAGCTTCATATAAATACTAGGTTTTTGTTAGTCACGTAATTTGACATCCTAAATTTAAGATGACAGATGAAATAATGACTAGTTCTGAATTGGCTTACTCAGGAAGTAAAATTTTCTCCTTCCCGTCAATATAGCATATTTATAGCTCCCAATGATGGCGATCACTAACTAAATATGTTATGGATTAGAACCCTATTGCACTCCATAAGTTTTTCTTTATTCGCTTTATGTGCATGCATGCTTGGTTGTGGAAGAAATTAAAAAGCCCTTTTTTTTTTTTTACTTAGGTTATTCGAATGTATACGCCAGACATTTATTTGTTGAACTGTAGTTATAATTTGGAACGTGGAGCCGAACCGAACGTCAGTTTGTTTAGAATTATAGAGTTTGATTACGCCAAAGCAGGTGAATTTGGAAAACACCAAAATCGGTCATGCATCCAACTCGTTATCGAGGCTTGAACTCCGGATGAACTACCAGTGTTCGGCGGCTCGCTTGCTAGAATTGCGTTAGGCTCTTTGAATGTAGCAAAGCCACGAGGGTTACCTTCTTAAGATGGCAGGCCTTCGTGGAGTCATTTTCTGAAGGCTTAGATTAGGTTATTATGGCAAAGCACAGTAGGATGCCTTCATGTTGAACTTTCTTAGAGAAATTGACAACCCATACACGTTACACATACAGAAAATTATGAAAACGTCCATGCAGCCGGCCCGTTAGCCTTGATTCGAATCCAGGTCGAAACTACCAGTGTTCAGCGATTTAATTCCTCTACCGCGGGAGGGCCTAATTGCTGAAGGGAACTGGCTTGTATTCATGTTACACACGGTGAAAACAAACAATGCAACCAGCTGATTCGTCTGGCATCGAACCCAAACCAGTTCGAACTTCCAGTATTCAGTAGTTTTAACCACTCGGCCACTGGTGGCGTGTGGTAGGAGCCATAGATAATGTACTGAGTAGCAAAAATCCCTAATAGTGGCCCTGGTTACTAGTAGGATTGTAAGTATATTGGTAATCATCCAATCTACAGCAAGGAAATTTCGGAGCTTAATTGTAAAGTCAAATGCGACACTCCGATAAACGTGGTATATGTAGAGATGGAAAAATTTATTATTTAAAATACTTGTATTTATTAGTAAACATTTTATAAAATTTATTCTTAATTTAGCGTTTAAGAATTCTAAGAGAGTTATCTGAGTATTTTTTCCTCCTTTGGTAATCCAATAAAATTGAGTAAATTTATGTTCTGTAATATCTTTGCGTGTTATATACATAGTTTTTTTTTTTTTTTTCTTTCAAAGTTAGACAAGTTTACACAAACAATATAGGTCGAAAAGGGAGCTGGTCTGCGCCCGGTGAGCCTGTCGGCAGCGTCGCAAAGCGTAATTTGACTAACGAAAAGATCATGCTTTGGATCTGGTGATCTGGATAGTCACTTGTGTTGAAAAATAAATTTATTTCAACAACATAGGCCAAAAATTTAGTTGATCCGCGCCCGTGAGTCCGTCGGCAGCATCGTAAAGCGTAATTTGACTAACAAAAAGATCATTCTTTTGTATTTGGTGGGATTGCCGTGGTATTAATCACAAATAGTATATGGAAAAAGGTAAAACCCTTGACAGTAAAGGATACAACGAGATGCTAGTGCATGTTGACGCTGCTATCAAGGAAAAGAGTCGAATTGAGTTCCGGCGCAGAAAGGTAACGTTCCATCAAGATAATACCATACGTGTCTGCCTTCACCGGCTGGCCTCTGTACGGACTCGAAAGGGATCTTTCACCACATCCACCATATAACCCCGACATCGCACGTTCGGACTTGCTGGTCCTATCTTCACTTCTGCACAAGACGTCCGAAATGAGGTTGACCTGTGTTTGGACTCGGGCCACCAAGTTTCCGTGCCGAAGGTTTTGAAAAACTACCAAAAAATTGGCAGAAAAGCATAGATTTTTGGTAGTGATTACTATCCGCACTAAAGATACTGACTGCTTTTTTTTTCATAACTTTATGAAGAACGTTCGTGCTTAAAATTTTCGTTACAACCATTAAATTCTGTAATTTATGAATTCCTTCCCACTTCTCATGTATTTATCAACTGTTCTTTATGAAGCTGATATTCCTACAATTATCAGCTGTACTTTATAAATCTGATATGTAGAAACGCAATTTGATTTTATGCATTTCAGTATCAAGTGAAATCTTTAAACTAATCGTTCATTATAACACTTTATGTTGTTTTCATTCAAAGCTGAACTCAGATAATGTGCCGAGGTTGAACTACCAGTAATAGGCGACTTTAGCGCTCGCCCGCTAGAATTTAGAGAGGAACTGAGTGCTAGAATTGGGTTAGGCTCTTTGAATATAGCAAAGCCAGAGGTGGCAGATAGCAGATGCTTTCGTGGAGGAAGTTTCTGAAGGCTTAGTTTAGTTTATAGCAAAGCTCCCCATACACGTTACACACGGAGAAGATTATGAAAACGCCCATGTAGCCAGCCCGTTCGCCTTGATTCGAACCCAGGTCGGAACTACCAGTGTTCAGCGATTTAACCGCTCGGCCGCGGGTGAGCCTAATTGCTGAAGGAAACTGGGTCGTATTCATGTTGCACAACAAGAAAACAAACCATGCAGCCAGCTGGTTCGCCTGGGATCGAACCGAAACCAAGTCGAACTTCCAGTAATCAATATTCTTAACCACTCAGCCACTGGCGGCGCGTGGCAGAAGTAAGAGCCACAGATATTGTAGTGAGCAGCAAAAACCTCTAATACTGGCTCTGGTTACTAGTAGAATTATATATTGGTAATAATCCAATCTACAGCAATGAAATTTCGGAGCATAATTGTGAAGTCAAATACGACACTCCGATAAACGTGATAAAGATGAAAAATTTTTTAAAAAAGGAAACTTACTATGCAAATACATGTATTCATTAGTAAACATTTTATAAAATTTATTCTTAATTTAGCGTTTATGAATTCTCAGAGAATTATCTCATCGAATTATTTTTTTCTCCTCTGGTAATCCAATATAATTGAGTAAATTTATGTGCTGTTAATATCTTTGCCTGTTATGTACATAGTTTTTTTTTTTTTTTTTTTTTTCCGTTCAAAGTTAGATAAAACTGAACGTACGTTACACTGAAATTACTTTGTCTAGAAAGTAAGCGCTTGAGTAGAAACAGATGTTGGGTTTTATTTTTAGAAGACATGAGATCGCTTTCTGTAAAGTAATGTTATAAAATTTTGAATTTGAAACAATCGTACTTCGTTTTTAGTAGCGCAGAATGATAAAGATTTAATGAGAATATAGCAAAGCATCTTTTTAGAGACGCTGTTATAATTTTGATATTTTATTTTTTTATGGTAGGTCAAGGAAAAAGGCAGGCTGCTAAATACGGTAACAGCACATTACTCTGTTTCATATATAGCGAATCCGCTCTGAAATGAGGCACGAAGCGGTAAAGTAGCTGAACACCAGTATTTCGGTCCGAGTTTCGAATCCCGCGAAGGGACTGGTTGCGCTTTCGTGGTTTTACCCTGTGTAACGTGTCTAGGAGCCAATTTCCCTTAGAAAGTCTTCCACGAAGGCATCCTTTCCCTTAGGCAGATAGATCGTACCGGTGTTTCTACAGTACTGGTTATTTTTAAAAATGATCATCCTAGAAAGGTGATTGCCAAAAAGTATTCACTTCGCATATTTATACGTTATGCATGAATATACTCTTTTTAGTCAATCTAATATATATAAATTACTAATGCTGTAAAAAAAATTCAATTTTCAATATTCTGTTTCCTATTTGTTCCTGTTCAATGAAACAGATTCATACACAGCAAATCCAAATGCATCGCTACAGGAAGATGATAAACCAGCACAGTACGTAATTACAGTTACATCCGGAAAAGAGTAGATATACATATAAATACATAATATATATATACGGTATACAACGATATACAATATATATATATATATATTATCGTTTTTTAGGATGTATCTATAATATGTATCATTTTACTTTATTAAAATATAATATTCAATTTTGTAATTTAGGAATTTCTTCTCCCTTATCATGTATTATCAGCTTGTACTTTATAAACCTGATACCCCTTCAATTATCAGCTATATTTTATAAACCTGAAACATAGAAACGCAATTTGATTTTATGCATTTCAGTATCAAGTGAAATATTAAAACTGATTGTTCATTACACTTTGAATGAACACTTTATGTATTCATTCAAAGCGGATCTCAGATAATGTGCCGCAAATTATTTCCACACTAAGTTTTTTGTGCAAATAATACGTCCTGCTAGTGTTTTTGTAATAAAATGCATGTTATTAATTGATTTCGAATTTTCGTTGCATCTTGATATTGCTGCCAAAAGATATTCAATCAACAATAGTATCTTTTACTACGTTTATGTGTGTGGATACATAGACCATTTCTCCGTGTACTAGAAAAATTTGATAATGATTTATCCACTTTTGAAGTAAAAAAATAATAGTTAGGAGTGTTATACGATTTTATAATACAAGTAAAAAATATATATAAAGCTCTGGAAAGTGCTAACACATATTTATGGAATATTATGGATGGTAATTTATGAAATGTTATGGATGGATGAGTAAATGGAATATTATGTGCGTGCTATATATGTATACACATATCATCAAGTATAAAATCATTTATATATAATTTTTATGTCGCGATGAAATTTGTTTTCTTCCGCAAAATAACGGCAAATTATGAAACATTACGCAACATTGAAAAGCGTGATGAACAAATTTTGCGAAAAGAAATAGCGACTGCTGCACGTATCTCACAGATATCTTTCATTCAACACAAAGGTGGAAAAGTTCTATTCCTGTTCAAAACATACCCTGCAGTCTGAGTCACAGACGGAAGAAATGACAGCAGGTCTTTTGTTCAACTGAGGGGATGTGTTTTATGGCTTACTCACTTTCCCGCCAAACGAGTACAGAGGAAGGAAGCCTCGTTGCCATAGTAACCAGGCTGTAGGTAGTCTTACAGATTTGAGTCTTTATCGCTCAACGTTCGTAGCGCCATCTGTTAATAAAAATGGACATGAGAAAGGGGTATTAAACGCTCTTAAACCAGAGATAATGTCTTAACTGCCACTGATCTTATAATTGCATCTACCCATTTCAATATGAATGTGTATGCTTCACATAGTGCAAAGTTCGTCTAAACTGAATCTTCCAATGTATTTGTATACTTTTTTTCTTTGATTATGATTTTAAAGAATGCCGTTGGCCTGTGGCGGCAGCTAGAGTAGTGCATCCTTTTCCGCTGTGGGAGCTACAATCCCGTTAGGTTAACCCTTAGATAGGGAGCTCTCACAGTGACGTTAAAGTCACCTTGGGATGACGGAAGTATTTTTAACCATGAGGCCGATTATTATCGGCCAGAAGGGTTACAGCACACTCGTATATAACAGTTCTAAACAGGCTGAACGACGTCTTAGTTCGGCTTCGTAAGTCATAGAACTCTAAGCCCAAAGTTCGTTCATTACGACAGGTTAGCTCCTTAATATGGCCATAGTACGTAGTGTATATAATTGTAAATAGGCCTTTTTGTTTTCAAATGGACTGTGGTCCTTTTCATTTCTAAATTTGCATTTGATTTTATCTGTACTTAGTATAGTTATCGTAATGTTTATTATTGCATTGATGCCTTAGTTGTAGTTTGGCTTCCTGTCCCGGGATTGTACTGCACAGGACGCGCAGTCCTTGAGAATTGAGCAGTGTTACGGATTTTGTATTTAGTTAGCTATTTCTACTAGAATTATAATTAAAATAGTTTTATATTTCCGTGCAATGCAGTACATGACATATTTTAAAAGAAAACTATGCCGGAAAAGTGAAAAAAAAATATAACAGCACGCGCATTTAACATTTAATAAATAGATATCTCGTAATGCGTATTTAAATTGAATAAAATGAAATTGACTACTGTGTTAGCTGTGACCGTAATTCTACTCTTTTGCTTTCCAGAAACCACAGAAATTACCAGAACCTTCTCGTGACTGACTAAAAAGCTTTAAAAAGCCGCAGAGAAACGTCTTAGTTCAATTGCTTACTTAATTGTTGATTGTCGCGAATTCGCGGTAAGATCGGATTAGCTTTCTCTGCGCTGTGGATTGCATACTATTTAACGTTTTAGTAGTTTAAAATAAAGCTACTGATTATATTGCGTGATATTGTGATTTCGTAGGAATATCTTTGAGGAAAAATCCAGCGTTTTTGTTATATTTCTTGTAATAAGTTTTACGAACCCATACGCACGCAACAATATTTTCATTCTTAATCACTAAAAATCACTTGCCACTCTTTTCTCTTAAAAAAAAAAAAAAAAAAAATGCACAGAACTTTCTTAATTGAGAATTAAGACTACTTCAAAGCTTTCCACATTCATCAAATCTGAAAACCTCCAATGATGTACTTAAATCCTATTCTGTATTTTAAAAGAAGTTCAAATGCCTTCTTTCTTACTTTTTCCTCCATAAAGAAAAGAGAGCAGCGATGAATTCTAGGGAAGTGCAAAACTTAATGCCAATCTAAGATTGAATATTCTAATTCAAAACTGGCAGGCCTTTTTACCTGTAATTATGTTTTCATGCATTTTACATTCATTAGCCTTCTTGAAAACAATGCACTGTATTTTAAAAGAAGTTCAAATGCCTTCTTTCTTACTTTTTCCTGATGAATTCTAGGGAAGTGCAAAACTTAATGCCAATCTAAGATTGAATATTCTAATTCAAAACTGGCAGGCCTTTTTACCTGTAATTATGTTTTCATGCATTTTACATTCATTAGCCTTCTTGAAAACAATGCAAATTTTAGAAATAAAATATCACACAACAAGATATTAGAATGTTTTTTAATAATTACCACCAATAAATAACAACATAAACTTCAAATTTAAAAAAAAAATCCAAAACTACAAATGTATCAAAATATTTAACATATCAATTAATAAAAATAATTATTCTCAGATCATCTAAAATACACGGCACACGTAGGAGGCACAACAGTATTTGCATTTTCTACTGTTAGAAGCTTATTTTTAATATCAGATACTTTATGTTCAAAACTTATTGAAAAGGGAAACTGCTCAAATAGCACTTTAGAAAACATTAAGACAAAGTCTACAACTGTATCCATCTGGCATTTAATGTATTTAATAAACATATCGCCTAAAAATTTATGTAATTTTACATAACTAAGCTAAAAATTTTTATTTATTATTTCACCTTTTTTCCCTCAAATATAATGTAATTTATACATTTACACAATTACATTTAAAAGAAGACTAGCAAAGATGAACAAAAATTTTTTATTTATAAATGATGTTTAACCCAAATACATTCTGAAGAATTAATTATTAAATATAATAAATGATTTTCATTAATTAAAAAAACAGACTATCTTCATTGTATTAAGATAACTTTCATTAAATAATTCATTAATTGTACAATTAAGATTTTCATTGCATTTGGTAAATTTTTCTCAATTTGTTTAATATAACAGACTGTGGTTGATTATAAAAATTCAATACACGTAAAAATCTACATTGCTAATTTCATTATAATGCAAAAGGAAGAACTTTAAAACTACGATATACCATGTAAATTATAGGTTTAACATAAGTTACATATTTGTATGACTACAGATATGTAACTTATGTAACTTATCTAATACACGTAAAAAAAGATAAAAAATAAACTAAAAAGGTACTAAATAATGATCAACAGAATAATATATAATGCAATATCAGGAAAAAGTGCCACGCATTTTAATAGAATTTGCAACTACTGAATTATTTCTATTTTGAAGTGCTCTGAAGTTTGATATGAAAAATATATTAATTTAAAATTAATATAAGATATCTTACTAAACAAAAGTTGGATACGAATACAAAATATTTTTAGCAGATTCACATCCTAGATGTCTGTCTGCATTATATAAAAGCTATTCCATTTGTGATCTATTAGATAATTATTACGCACCATTTTCAATATCTGAAATTTTATCACAACTTTTTTTACTCTTGGCTATGCTAGCAACAGATGCAAGGATAATAGTAGGGAATTCTTGAATATCAAGCAGTATAATAAGCCACTAATTTTTTGACAATCTTGATGACCAAATAAAAAATTGCAGATTCAGCACTAAGCATTAATCAGGTTTCTTTTGGGGGTGAAGCGAGAGGTGTCACTACTTTTTGTTCATATACATTTAAAATGAATTTATTTTTAAAAGATCATAATTCAAATTTTCATCTAAATTGCTCCCCCTTTTTTTTTCTTTTTTTCCTGGGGGGGCAGGATGTTTGATTTTTATGCTCAATGTCCTAAATTATCAACCAGAATATTTTAACTTAAAAAAAGTCAGTTTTAAATTCACATAATTTTCAGACAAATTCCAATTTGTGTAATTTTTCAGGTGAAGGTGTCACAGCAAACGCATGATTCACGAATGCAAATTTATTACAAGCATTATACCTTGTAACAAATTTACATTTTACAAGAACTTCAGTACCCAATACAAGAAATTTACTCTCTTACTACTGCAACCAGGATTTGGATGGCAAAATACCACAGATCACAGAGTCATTAAGTATTATTAGCTCATGTGATAGCAATAAAGAAAACAACAGTATTCTGTAGCTCAACCATATAATATTTAGGATAATGATTAAAAGTAAGTTTTCACTTTTTAAGACACAGATTAAAGTTCTTAATTCGAAAAGGAAAGGAAATTTTACTCAGCATTCTTAAAGGCACTGTATAGACTTTCAATGAAAAACAGCAGAATAATTTTAATCCTCTTATATAGGTTATATAGAATAGTTTTAATCCTCTTATATAGGTTATATAGTAAACCAATTCAGAGGTTAAAAATAAATTACATTTTGCTAGATTCTTTAAAACCTAGACCAATTTTACCTAGAAACTGATCAATTTCAGCAAGATATTCATCTTCATGCTTGTAAAAATGACTGACATGTTTTGAATCTTTCCAGCATTTCATTTTTGTATCAATTCCCCTCACCTGCCAGTTTTCAATAACTAACTGATTTGCAAGAGGGCTGCCAACTTTATCAGCTTCCGAAACAAAGAATAAAGCAGGACATCTTAAAGGAGTATTATGAAAATTTTTAGATGATCTGAGATAATGCTTTGTTGCTACATTATACACGAGAGCTAAATGACATGAAACATACCATTCGAGTGCTTTAATAGTTATGGGATTTTTAGATATTGCTCTAGGAAAACCAGTCGGTATTCCTTCCACATCCACAGCACTATCAAGAATGACGCCCGCTATTCGTGAACTCAGACCTTTATATTTTTCAGCATTGTCTCGCATTTTCACAAACATTTCTCCCATTAAATAGCCACCCACAGAAAATGCATGCATGATGACTTTGTTATATTTTTCATGTGAGACAAGATAATCCAAAATGTTGGCTGCAGTTACTTGACAACCAGAAACTGGAAAGAGCATATCCTTTGGATTTATGTCGACTGTCAGTACATCAAAGCCTCGTTTCAAGTAAATGGAACGGTATTTAGCAATGTGACTTTCTTTAGCTAACATCCATGCAAGAATTACTGCTAATGGCTTCTTAGATTTATCATCCTCTTCAACTGTATTCAAATGGAGGTTTTTGCCTACATTTTGAGTATGCAACTTCCGTACAGCTGGTTGTAAAGTCATAAGTGGCGATATGATCTATAATAAAATTAAAATATTACTCTTTGAGTATAATCTGGGTCTGAAACACAATAAAAACAAAGGCAAGAAATTTTCAAGAAAGAAAATAAATGCAACAATATTCATTTTTGTAAAAAACATTTATACTTTTAGTACATATTTTACATGAATAATACATTCAGAATATTAATAATTAAGAAAAATTCTTAGTTAAACTTATTTCCCTTTAGTTAAAAAATAGAATGCATTTAACTAACATAAGAAAAAATCTTCTTTTCTAAAAATATTATCTGAACAAAGTCCTATATTCAGTAATTCATAATAAAAAAAATATTAGTTTAGCACTGATCTTATATTCACTAGCACTTTGTTAATTATTTCAAGTAATTTATTTAATTGCAACCTTATTATAAAGTACAATTTATTATACATTAAATTAATATTTTATTATAAATAAAATTTTGAAAATAAAATATAAAAGAATTTTGCAAAAAATTTCACAATATCCTTTCATACTTGATATTTTAAAAAGCTCCCCAATATTTCTGCACTATATAATTCTACCAAGAAAGACATTTTTTATTGCTTCTATAAAAGAATGAGAAAAAATCTGAATACTTACTCAGCGGAGGGGGGGAGATTAGTAAATAAAAATTCTATATTTTTAATACACATAATTCTTTAACATTAGCCAAGCCAAAGGAAATATTTAATATTTTATATTATTTTCTTTACACTTAATGTTACCAAGATTTTTAATTTAAAATACACAAAATAATGCACATTGTATTTAAAGTAGTCAAACATTTTCTCAAAAAGTTATGAAAATTTATTTAATTTTTTTTTTTTTAAACTCTAAATTCAACTCCTTGTATTCCATAAAGTATACCACGAAGCTTACACAAATAACTTATAGCATAAATAAAATAAAATAAATTTCAACAGCACTAAAATATGGTCACACACTCAAATTTTAGTTACTTATTCAATTATTTTTATTGGACACTGATAATGAAAACTTCAGCTGAAATTCTTGCCATACTAAATACTCTGCACTATTAAATGAAAAAATAATATTGGGGCACTAACAATGGTAATCTATAATGTGTAAAAAAAAGTTCATTTATTCTTGTTTTGTCAGTATCAGTGATTATTGTCATTTCAACAAAAATACTTTAAAGCCATAAACCAGACTTCCATTGAATATTAATTCAACTGCTGCCTGATAAAGGATTTCATTATAGTTTCAAGATCATCAAACAGATAAACTAGGGGAGAGTCATTTAGGCTCTAAGCTATAACTTTCTCTGTAATAACAAATTTATGTAACCGCTGCAAGCAATTTCAAAAACTAAAATAAAGCAATAAGTAATCTAAATTGAAACAAATGAAACTAAGCTAAAACAAACAAATTTTTTTAAAAATTTAAATCTTAAAATCTGTATAAGACTTAGCATAGCACCTGCAGGTTATTATACTCACTGGTTAATAAAATCGGCTGCTTATTACGTTCAGACTTAAAAAAAAAAAAAAAAAAAAGTGCCCACCGCTTATTAAATTCACTTGTTAATAAAACTCAGCAGCTTATTGCATTCAAATTTCTAGTAGGCATAATGAATATATACTAATCAACAGAAAAACCACCTTTTATAAAACTGCTGAAAGTCTGATTATTCACATCCGGAGTATACTGCTTGTGGCCGATAAAAGCTGTTTTTAGTTCATTCATTTATCTTTAAGTTATGTAGTACTTCAATAAAACTGGTTTACTAGGGGAGGGGAAGCTGCAGATATGAGACTTTGGCATGAAACTGATGATAGATTAATAGTAAAATTTAGAAAAGATGATTTTTTAATACAAATTCAAACTTTTGTGCACATACAACTTCCTTAGCATGGGCATTTCTTAAAATATGAACTGTTGATTGAAGGAACATAACTATTTTAAAAGCGGCCTTCAAACTATATTTTGAAGAATCTTTGGGAAAAACAACTTCTACAGAGGCTCAATAAGTAAAAATCACAATTGAAAGAATCTTTTTAATACAATATTGGCCACAAAATTAAATATCTAACCTAATAATATATTTTTCATACATTATTTGACACAAAACATTTTACAGTTTCAAATGACTCTGATATACCTTTACCTGACAACAAAGAAAAACCCTTAAAGATAGATTTTAGACAATGATCTTCCAGAAATTTATTTTTTGATTTGCTTTTATTTTTATAGATAAACTCTATGCCTTTGGTAATTAAAAATAAATAAATAAAATAAACATAAAGCAAAATGGAGAAGAGCATTAAATTTCTCAAGCTGTGATTTAATGTACCCCTGCCTTATATGAATGTGTAAGTGTGTAATTTTGATTACACCTTTATACACTCACATAAGATAAAGATACTAAATTTTGATCTCAAAGATAAATATCATTCTGTTGGTGAAAGAAATGAGTATATTCTCAGATTATTGAAAAAAGTTTGATCAGTGTAAAAGGGTTATTCTAATGAAAACATTCTATGATTTGCTGTGAATGCTTTACTTAGATCATGAACGACTATAAAGTCTTAGTTCTTAATGATCTTTCTAATATAGCTTTTACCCAATAAAAGAATAATAATGCTAAACAATTTAACCTCAGCCCATATTATGTACAATGGAAGAAGGATCTGAGAAACTTCTAAAGATGTTTCAGCTGTCTTTAAAAAAAAACTGCACAAAGTAAGGCATAAATATGGTAGAAATTTATTGATGACAATGACTTAAACTTTATTACTTTACTTACTATTTATTTATGACTTACTTTATTATTTAATAATGATAAAAATTCATTATTTTACTGTTTTTCTACGGTAAATTTTTCTATGGTACCATAGATATAACACAATAATATATTCAAGAAAATTTTATATTTATTATTACTTTTATTTAACACACACATAAAATACTTACTTAATCACAAAATAAAAGTGATTTTTGAAGTATATATATGTCATATTTTTAATGCATAGAAAAGAAAACACTGGAATGCCGTCATGGCTTATGGTCAAGGCACACAGATGAAGATGACGAAACTGGTTTTTCCTAAATCACCAGTTTTTATTCTCACACATATACAATTAGTTTGGTAGATACTAATTCAATCATAATTAAATACGATAAATTTCGGTACTTGGCAACATCTGCGATAAAAATTTTCATTGCCGTTTTTTGGTTTATGTTTATAAATTCTTTTAAAAATAAAAGCTATAATTATAAAGGAACAAAAACTTAAAAACCAAAAATTCCAAATATATATATACATATTATAAACCCAATCAATAAGTGTCTTATCGCATAAATCCAACTGATGTTTGCACCATTTAACGGACACTGTTCATATGCCCAAAAGTAAATAAATCTTAAAGCTTTTAAAAATTCAATATGATTGTTTTCAAACCACGTACCAGTTTGGACACCAAACTTTTGTTGACAATTTTTGACATTGCATTTCCAATAAAGTCCTGAATTATAAAACTTGATACCATGGCTGTTTTTACAAACATTTTTATTGGGTAAAATTACAGCCACTCTGAAAAATTCTATCACTTCTTCTTTGTTTGAAGGAAGTTCGAAAATGTTGATATCCATTAGGAAAAAAAAATAATCACAAAAAGTTTTACATGTTTAATCTAAACGTAATAATTAGCGTAAATGTAGCAAAAAAAGGTGTGGTAATAGTAAGTGTGGGACTAGTGGGGGGTAGCACTCTTTATTTTAGCACCCTCTATAACCTATGTTAGAATTAACCTGTATAACCTACAAGAGTCGCCAGTATTGGCGAGATATCTAGGTAGTCGTCATAGTACGTAAATACCTAAATTTTGATGTACATTGGATTTTTTAAAAGAAATGACACAGGCTTTTGAAAAGTGAAGCAGTGAAAATATGTTAGCTGTAAATAATTCACCAGCGGTATTTATACTAAGTCTGATGTAATTGAAGAGACAAGCTATGATTGGTTAATTTGAGGTTGTTACATAACATAGAAAGATCTCGAATTTGGGAGAACAGATGAATTTAGGGGAAAGCACTAAATCTAGAATCGTCAATTTTGAGGTTGCCAATTATTTTTGAAGCAGCTATTGTATTTTCTTGTATCTTACATATATATAAATATATATTACTTTAAGAAAAAGCAGTGATAAATTCACATTTGAAATTCCATAATGTATTTTTTTTGTTAGAAATCATAACACGTGTCTTACATAGCCTTCTAATGCATAATCACTTAAATCAAATAAAATGCATAATTACACACAACATGCAAGGGAGTTTTACTAAAAAATAAAAGCCTTGAAACAATTTTTGGATAATGTAAAGTCATTTCTCATTAGCTCCAAAACAAAATATGTTAATAGTGGTTGATAAGGTCGTGCAATCATACCTTTTAAATATTAGGCATAATTGCGCCTCTTCCAGCAAAACTCTAGTTACCCACTAGTCAACCATACTGTTTCACATCATGGTCATCACCCTGTAATATTTATGAGGAAGACCACAAAGAGAATATGATTCAGTCCTTAAAATGCAAAGAATGGATACACAACTTATGTGCTGGAATTGATAAGAAAATGAAAAAATATCTTTGTGATAATTGTTGTAATTAATTATATAAATAAATTGACAGAAAGTTTTATTATAACTGTACAATTTGACCTATAGGTGGTACGACTTAGAATACTGAATGTCTAAGTCATATTACATTTGTTTCATAAATTTTATCTATGAGAGTAGAGCATGGAGCTTTATTGTAATAAATGTCAGCAACAACAACAAAAGAAGATATTTATTACCACACATAATTTTTATTTTTTTCACATAGATCCTATACTCTATATCTATTTTTATTGGAGGACACAACTTACACAACCTTACCCTAGTTTTATATACAGATGATTTTTGTTTAATTGGTAAATATTCCTTTTTTAAAGTGCTGAATTTCAGCCTTAGCTTGGTCTTAATTTTGAATTAAAACATTCAGTGCATTCCAAGAGGCATTTTGATCTGATGTTCAACACTGTAGGAAATAAAACATTTTTATTCCCTACAGTGTTGGGAATTTTAACTAAGGCCTGATAATATGTGTAGTCTGCTTCTAGTAGAAATTATACAATATACAGCAGCAAAAATAAATGTCAGAAATCCTTTTGGTTTAAAACATTTGTGAAAGAACTTTTTAATAGAATCAACAAAACACCTCACATTGTTCACGATGTCTCTGCAAAACCAAATTTTCATTTTACTTTCAGGAATAATAGTAAAATGTACAAATGAAACTATATTGTAGCATTGCCGAGTTACAAGATAAAAAATAATACTGTAATTTTTATAGAACAGATGTACATTTTGATTAAATGTGATAATGAAAATTTACTTTAGCAACAAAACTATGAGTACTTAAAGAGATTGATTTTACCAGATACTTCTTGTTCCTTAAGTTTTTAATTCATGTCAGCAATTTATAATTAAATATCAAATTACAGAAATACTTCCACACTCTTTGATGTTTCTTTCTTATTTAAACAACTATATAAGCAGAAAAATATAAATGAATTAATAAAAACTATTTGTTAAAAAACTATATTTTAATTATTCATGAAAATCACAAAATGCCAATTCTGAAATTTTCAGAATTCCAGCAGTTTACAGCAATAGTTTCAGTTTCGTTTTGTATTAAATATTTGAGATGGTTATAGAAAAATAATCAGTCAAACAGAAATCTTAATCAGAAAGGTTAAAAATAATATTATGCATAAATAATTAAGATGTTTGAATCTTAATCCTGATATTAACAGCTTTTAGTAATTAAATAAAAAAACATATCAAACTCTCACACTGCAAAATGTTCAACTTATTTGTTTATCAAAAGAATAAAGATTTCGCCACAAGACATTAGTTTTCTAAGATAAAATACTGGAATTTAATTACAAATCCGGTGATACAAAATAATAATAATAATTTGTTTTAAAATAGATATGCATAAAAACCTTATAAAATGGATAGACATCTTTATCTGTATTTGATTTCAGGGTAGACACAATGTGGTACTGTCGTAGGAAATGAGACATTTCTTCTAGAATAAATTAACCGCACACAAGTTGAGGATGTCTGGAAGAAAATATCAATCTTGAATATGGGTTAGCGTACAAAATAAAAAAGGTAATTCAATACAATCGTAAATCGGTACAAGTATTACCACAAAAGAAACCCTATTAAAGGGAAATTTAATTACAGCCGGCACCCGTACAAGCACACACTTTCAATTCTCCAATAAAAATCAATCCCCAGTTCAATAACTATAGGTTTGTAGACATTTAAATCTGTGTGTTATGGTAACGTCTTTTAGCCTTGCATCGGAGGGGAGGGGATGAAGGGGAAGAATTCGACAGAAAATACTGGCAACAGAGCCACATGCAATAAATTTCAGCATCATGACAAAAGCTCGCATGAAAAAGGGTAGAACTTCCTTATTGTGGTGGCCCCCACAATCGCTAATTCAACCAAGATGTAACATGCAACGAGATATTAGAACGTGTGGCGAGATTTCGGCGAGATATTAGAACGTGTGGCGAGATTTCGGCGAGATATCTCGACTAATTAGCCATTCAATCTTGGGGGTACTCAATCTTAAGTATCAACGCCTGTACAGAAGAACATGAAGAATGTCTGATGAAAAGAGAATTTATCTTTTCTAAAAAAAAAAAAAAGAAAAGAAAAGAAAGGATTGGAAATAAAGGTTAGAAAAAGAACAGAATTGTGTATTTTATGTGAAATCATATATCTATGGGACTATCTATTGTCGATGTAAGTTCTCATTTGTGTGGACGTTTTCCTCATTTTTTTTTTTTTTTTTTTTTTTTTTTTTTTTCCGTATGAGCTTTTTTGTGAGAATCAATAAAAGCCCATTTGCATTAGATAGAATAAAACAAATAAACAGATTAAGCGATAATATTATTCAAATTATCAGAGAGAAATATTTCCTCAGCACATGATAATGTTCTATTAGAAAGTCTTCAAGCGAAGCCGAGCATGTTTCTTGAGTTCATATTTTCATTAATATAAACCTATTTTGCCAGGATGAATTAATATTTGATTTTTCTTATACGAATTTGTATACTATCATTCAAACTTTTTTAGCGTCTACTGTAAGGTGCTGCTCACCCTTTTTGGAGTTTGATGCTAAGATCTTTGGAAAACCAGATTAGTCCGGCTTACGCAAGGAGGTTCTAACCTCCTTGGGCTTACGAAGCTTTTGACTTTAAGACTCTTTTTAAAAGTAGCTGCTTAAAATTTTAGTGAAACATATTTCCGAGAAATTGGTCAGCAAAGCGACAGCTTGATGATGTTCAAAACTATTATTAGTCCAAAGGGGCTTTGTCCCTGAAGGACTATTGTTTTCGTTTTGCGATTTTGCGTCGGACTCATAAACGTCGGTTCACTTTTCAAACTGTTGCCACAAAATGTTAGAGTCCTGCATTATATTTGAAGAAATTAAATAATGAAAAATCTGCATAAATGATTGTCTATTTCTCGCATTGTGATAAAACAATGGTACATAGAGCCATCGAATTTTGAATGACGAAATCCTACTGCGAATATGGGCATCTGAAATCCCAAATTTGGAATTTGTTTTATTATAGATTTTATATTTTGTAAAACTTTAACGAATTTTTGATTTACAAACTCAATGCTTTAAAAGCGAGAAATGGCAACGTTATATAGAAAAAAAAAAATACTTTTATTTCCAGCTCGCGAGACTGTGTATATCGGAAATTCTAAAGATATTCTTAATTTAACATTATTTTGCGATATTGCTCTTGAACTGAATTTTATGGTTTAAGTGCAAAGAACATGATATTTAATAAATAAAGGTAACACTCAAAACGTTAAAAAAACGCCCCTTTGGACGTAATTTAAAATCTGAAACATTTCAGATTTTTTTTTTTTTTTTTATCTTCATTGAAACATTTTGGGATCTTTTCACTTTGTGCATTGTAGAATTTATTTCAAGAAAAAAAGAACGCTTTCTGTTAGGTCGATTTTGCCAAATGACGATTTGGCAACAGATTTACGTTTGGACAGGCGGTTTTGGTTTGATTCGATTGAAGTATGTGACACTTAGCAAATGATAAGAGGTAATTTCGTTTAACTGTTCTTATCCGGTTTGTATAGTATGTTTCGATGAATAACACGTATGTTTTTAGAGACCATGTTTTTAAATTCGGTTGCTTTGCCAAATTATTCATTCGTTATTACGTTATCATTTAATGTTTACGTAGTCGGATTACTGTACGGGTGTGTAGCTACGAAACTTAACATTTTAAGTGTTTCATAAAAGCACATCTTTTGCAATTAATTAAATGTAGCTTTTTATTATCAATATTTTGTAATCTAAAAAAAAGTATTCCGTGCAGGTTCTGATCGATTAGTTAACGAATATTCCAATGGATTTTGTAATTTCTCCTGCGTGTTATTTTTCTTTAATTATTTTACAGTATTTATTTTTTCGGTAAAAGTATATTTTAGGTTACCCCTTGGCGATTTTTGGCGGTACATGGATACCGAGTTTGTGCAATTCTTATTATTTTGGCTTGCATAACGGCGATTTTTGGACAAGACAAAGAATTGCACAAACTCGCTATCCATGTACACATCGACCTATTTTCACTTTAAAAAAAATCCTCGAATTGCACAAAAATGGCATTGCGCACTCCCTTGACATTGTCCATGTACACATCGATATATTTTTACTTAAAAAGTCAAAGGAGCACCCATTTCTACAATACAGGCAAACAAAAAATACATAATCTCAATAAACTAAATTTTAAACCAAAAAATAAAATAACATAAAAAAGGGAAAAACAAGTTATACATTTAAGCTCTACAAAATGCAAATATCCACTTACTCTAAGTTCCATTGTCTTTAGTCTGTGGCACACAAAATTCCTTAACAGCATCCAAAAACTTTCTAAAATTATCTGAACTCGAATCTGTATATCAGTGCCGCCACGTCTGAACCTTTCTTCCTACAAACCCATTCAAATCCATCTAAACGGTTTTTACGTTTGATTAAACGCATATCCTTCCTACATACAGGACACTTATAATGGCTACTAAGTAAACCTTCATTTACACACTAGTCAAATAATGCTCTTTTCCCCTTTCATTCCAAATCATACAGAAACTTCAAATTAATCTTACTACATTCAGCCATTCTACTGTCTAAACAATAAAATTAACCCACACCACAAAAGTGCTTACAAAACATCCCATTATTCAAAATTTCCCAGAATCATGCACCCGATTACATCACAATAGGGTTTCCATAACTTAAAACTACTTAGGCTACCATAAAAACTTGGCGATAAATGAAACAACAACTTCGCCATAATACAAGGGGTACCTTAAAGTCTTACTCAAACCATTTTTTCTTAATGGGCACAATGTTAATAAGAAAGATTTGCCTGTAATAGGAGTTTAAATTACCGGTTTGGTATGGTAAGATATCTTTTCTCATGTTGTTAAGAAACTCTTTAAACATTGGTATGCTTTATTTCTTGCAGCTTTAAAAATTGCTTAGAAACTGTATTCAGGAAAACAATAAAATGAAATATTAAGTGCAAATGCAAAATTTTAGTTTAAATGAAAATGAACTGAACATGAGTTCGATCAAGATGTGATGTATTTAACTTAGCCTTGGAAAAAATTTAATTTCTTGATTTTCTAACATATGATCAGTTTTTAAAATAATATCTTTCAATAAATTTGTATAGTAGTTGATTTCAGTACTTAACTATTTATCCTTAAAAAATAGTCTGTGAGTATGAAAATGCTTTTTATGTTTAGCTTTAAAAATCGTTTCCTGTCTGTATGTGTTTTTAATCATTCAAAAAATAAAGGGAAATATTACAAAAATTACAGGTTTAAGGGAATTTTATCTTTTTATAATTAGTTGATCATTTTAAAATGTTATTGTTCTTTGTTTTTTATAATAAATGTCATAATAATATCTGCAATAAATATAGGAGAAAATTTCTTGAGACACTACCATGAAGGCTGACCGATTTAATAGTGAATGGTTATAAACCATTAAACAACTTTTAAGTCATGTTGATTATCTTATTGCATAGCTTGTGCTATTTGTTAGCATATCTTCCTTTGGTTATACAGTACAAAGTCTTTAATCCGGATGTCCATAATACGGAATGATCTATAATCCTGACCTCAAAACTACAAACGCATATGTACATACATAAAGATATAAGACCTTTATGCATGCGCATAATACATTTATGCATGTGCATTTAATGTATAACAGACGGTATAAGCTAGGCTAAAATTATCTAATTATCTATTTCAGTTAATGTTGCAGATTGCGTTGTTCCTTAGTCTTCTAATTGGATCCGGCTTATTATATTTTGCAAACTGTTAGAGCAATTTTATAAAACGTAAGCTTGAACTTTTGATTATGTCAAAAAGAGTTTCTGATTCTGGAGCTGCCGAAGGATCTACAAAACGAAAGCATGTTTCGATGTACTGCTTCCGATAGTGAAGAAAGTGACAGAGAGTTTATTGAAAACGAAAAAATTTCGATTGACAAGTTAGTCGGTATTCTCGACACAGCAATTACAGGTCTTGAACAGTGGAACTGAGCAAGAAATTATGTCTGTTTATAGAATTAAAGAGAAAGTATTAGCACAAAAAACGAAGCAACTTAAACAACTTACATTGAAAGAAATGTTTAATAAAGTGAACAAATAAATATTAAGCTTTTTTTTTTTTTAATTTTGATACCCTTTAGGTTATAATTGCTCTTTATTTCGTAAATCACGGTTTCATATTTTTAATTTTATATTTCTGCATGCCATCTTACCAGATTTAAATTGATGATCTATAATCCGGAAACACCCCTAATCTGGAATCGTCGAAATCCCGAGTCCAGATTAAAGACTTAGTACTGTATTTTTATGAAAATGTAATGAAACACTTCATGGGAGGTGGTAATATATTGTAACCTGAAAATTAATTTTTAATATCATTTATTCAACTGAAATTATTGAATTTCTCATGTAAATAATTCTTAGTATTGGAAAATAAAAAAGGTATTCTATTATCTGGTATTGATTCAGAAATGTATATATGTATGCATGTATGAATGTATGTGTTCTTGTATACATGTATATATGTAGGTACGTATGTATGCATGCATATGCACATACATACATACATACATTTTGGAATCCGATCCCCATGAGAGAAGAGTACCATAAAAAGTTTTGGTTATGGAGCTAATTTAAATCTCTGTTATAGGGGTAACTATCACAGATATAATGAATGTAGCTGTGTGGCTAAACAACACAGAAGCTTTCAGGATGAGAGTGCAAGAAAATATTCTAAAAGTACAGTATTCAAAGCGAGAAACCTTCATATATTTATATGGTTATTTATTTCATATTTTTTGTTTGAAAGATTCAAAGATTTATTGCATTTTAAATCTCAAATTGCTATTGTAAGATTTATATTAGTTTGCAGTTAAATGTATTTTTAATAGGCTTCAGTAACATTATTTTATTTTCCATAATTTGATATTTATTTATAACAATATTGATATTTATTTATAATTAGAAATCTTTTGAAGATGTAGAAGTTTTTTAAAATATTGGCAGAATTTATCCTTAACTTGACGAAGGTTTTATAGAAAACTGTATATTTTAAGAAAACCTTGTTCTTAAAGCAGCTAGAATTTTTTGCAACGTGGGCTGGAACTATGTCATTTAAATTGGCAAAACAAAAATACACTGCTTAATAGTTGATATAATGTTACTGATTTATGCATATTTTCATTCCTGGCAGTGCATTCACATTGTTTCCTTATTTATAATTGCAAGCAATAATGTTTGAGAAAAGAATAACGTTGTCCGTTTCTGAAAATTTTAAAGATTTTTGAGAGCAAGTATTAATTGCAGAACATATATAAGATATCAGTTGAATGTGTATGATTGTGGTGAAACATCTTGAGGCAGGGCAAAAATTGAAAATAGATATTCGCACAGGTAGGTAGACCCAAAACAAGATTTTATTTTATATGCAGCACTTCTTATTAATGGAAACCTGTTCTTTTCCACAAGTTTCCAGAAGTCTACATCTGTGGCATGTGCTTGCAGGATTCTTCAGTTCAACTATTTCCAGCTCGAGGTTTTCCACTACTACGGTAATAATTCTTACAGTTGCTGTTGTGGTTTTAGTTGGACAAAACAGCCACTGGCTTCAGGCAACTGAAATCCTGAAATTGCAAATTGGTCCAGAAGTGTCTCGAGATGGCTGGAAAAATGCAAGGAGCCAAAATTGTTGTCATTCGCCATTTTTTACATGTTTGGAAAATGAACCAGTGACTTCGATCTCATTTGAGACATTTTTAATGTCAATTTGGTTTTGAAAGCTTTCACAGATCCCATCATTTGAACTAGCTCCTTGTCTTTACCCTGAAGATCCAGATTTAAAATGTTGAGTTTCTCAGTGGTATTGGTGAGCAAAGCCAGATCAAGTAGCCACAAAGAGTCACTTAGTTTTTCAATGTCTTTACTGAATTTGTCAGGGTTAGATTGCATGAACTCTTTTATCTGCTCGATTAGAGATAAAAACCTTGATAGAACTTTGCCTCAGGTGAGCCATCGAAATTTTGCATGCAAGATGAGGTTGACTGTTTAATCTTCAGAGTCTTCCAGCAGTGCTTTAAAAAGCCAGTGTTGCAAAGGAGCTGCACGAATAGAATTGATAATCGACGTGGAAAAATTCATAACATGTTTAAATGGAAGTATCTTTGCATACAATGCTTCTTGATGAATATTTCAGTGATAAGAGATGAAGTTTGGAAAACCCTCATCTTCCTTGCACAAAGCGACAAAGCCGTTGGCTCTTCCTGTCATGGCAGGTGCTGTGTATGGGGTAATCCCAATAGCTTTTTAAACGGCAAGCCAATTTCTGCCGAAAACATCTTAAAAATGTTGTAAATGTCCTCTCTTTGCGTTCTCATCTTAAAAGGCAGAGTTTTTAATAATTCTTCTGTAACAGAAAAGTCATTAAATACCATTCTTATCATAACAGCAAGCTGCGAAATGTTGGAAATATCCATGAGCTTATCAAATTGGAAAGAAAACCATTCATATGTTTCCAAGTCTCTCTTCAACTGAGATTGAATGTTATCAGAAATTGCTTCTATTCTCCTTAAAACAGTTCTGTCTGATAATTGAAGGTCCCGAATCGCATTGATGATTTCACACTTGGTTAGAGAATTTGTCGAAGAGGCTTTCGGCACCTGCAAGAAATGCTTCCTTCAGCAACTCACCATTTTGAAATGGTTTTTTCTTCTTCACCAGAAAGTGAGCAATTTTAAACGAAGCCATTGTTGCATTTTTGGACTTTGAAACTGGCCTAACAATTACTGGTTGCTGCACAAAAAGCTTCAATTTCAGCTCATATACTTTCTTCTTCCAAATTTCTAAATCCTCTGTGTAGTTTGTTGCAAATGTTCTATGATTCATCTGAAAGAGACGTTCCACAATACTTGAGGATGTTGAGCAAGCCTTGATGCACCACTAACACTGGCATTGCCGCATTTTTTCACCATGCTCAAAGAAGCATGGTGAAGAATGCGGCTCAAAAGTTGCCCTTTGCATCTTGTTAAAATACCTAATATAATTGTGTCATACAGTCAAGTCAAGGTTCAACTCTGACCTGCAGTCCCCTCCACTTTTGTCACTCTTTGTCAGCCCTATTTGGTGTGGTGAGCATTGTAATATCGTGCCCCCAATCTTAAAACTTTGTTGTCCTGTTAACCTGCAAGAACATGTGTCGGGGCTGCTAGGCCCAGTCGTTACAAAAACATAATACAGAAATTAATCCTTTCGGTTAAATTTTCCGACTTTCTCAGTAGCTGTGTTCAAGGTCATGTACGTGTCATTCACAGGCATTTCCGGAATTTAACTCTCTCTCTTTTTTTTTCATTTTTCAGAAATTTTATACCCGGGCCTGCCTGGGCAAAGGCATGCATTTGCGTTGTCATTTAGTTAGCACCGTCGTTTTAAACCGGACAGAAGCAATAAGAAGGAATAAATTATGACACGCCATCCCCCTCGATGTTTCTGAAACCCAATACAAGACCAACTGTTTCTGACCCTTCCTCTGCTGAAACCCGTCTACATGCAATCCCAAGAAAGACTGTTGCAGAAAGAAAAAAAAAAAGTTACCGAAGCTTGACGGACACTATGCAAGGTTGCTTCAGGTCGAGTACATTAGTCAACCTGAGTATGCAAGGTCGCCTCGGGCACTGGGTTGAGTTTTCAGTTGTAGGGTCTTATGTTAATTAACAAAGATAACTCTATTAGAGTAGTGTGAAACATACACATTTAGCCTTGGATGACCTTCACTGGCAAGATGAAGATAATTAACTATTTCCAAGCTTAGAAAGCTGTTCCAGAATCTAGATAGCACTTTGGCCCACATTCAGCAGTGCTTGCTGATCCCACTTTTGCTCTCCATCAATTAAGCATTCCGGGCATCCTTTAATATAGTATTAAAGGCCATAACTGGAATTTAAAGCCAATTTTGACTTCATAAAGATGCCGTCATCTTAGATTCTGTCTTATGCAAGATGGGTAAAAGTGGCTAACGCGGTGGTTTTTCTCGTAAGGCTATAAGATCTTATTTAGTTATCATGCCCTGTGTCTAGATCTCAAAGTTTAACCTGGTGAATTTTCACACAGGCCTGAAGATGAATACAACAGGGAAAAGGTGCAAAAATCCCTTTTTATTTATCACATTTCTTTAACCCTTTGCGGCGCACTATACGTTAGCGTTGGAATTTCAACAAAAAAAAGTTGTATGCAGTCTATTTAGTCCTAATGGAGTATACAGGTAAAATTTTGTAAAAGATGCACTTACCATTTTAATTCTGTAGGTGTTCCATGAGGTGGAACACTGCGCAGCCAGAGCTTTTAAAAGTGCGACTAAGCGAACATTGCAGTGAAGTACGAAAATGAGTAGGAGCGTTTGTATAAGAATGAAAAAACTCTGTATTATAGCTGTATACATGGTTTCCTGGATATACACAATATTCTTGAATATATACGGATAAATGAGATAAAAATCTATATACAAAAATATTTACAAATTTTCAGAAAGAGTTAGACCTCTTCGCGCCATTTATGGAAAATTAATACAGTCAAAAGTCGTTAATTCGGACACCCATAATCCGGAATGATCTATAATCTGGACCTCAAAGCTAAAATCTTTTTGTGCATGCGCCACGTTGACGTATGCTCATAGGCATTTTACGTGTGCGCGCAAGACATTTACGACTGCGCATATGCGTCTGCGCAAGCGCAGAATACGTTTTCGTGCGCGCGTTTAATGTATAACGAATGGTATAAGCTAAAATTATCTATTTCAGTTTATGTTGATTATTGCGTTGTTCCTTAATCTTCGAGTTGGATCTGGCTTATTATTTTTTGCAGTAAGAGCAATTTTATAAAAGTAAGCTTGAACTTTCGATTATGTCAAATAGAATTTCCGATGCTGGAGCTCCCAAAGGATCTAGAAAACGAAAGTATGTTTCGATGTCCATCAAACAAAAAACGAATTGCTACAAAAAATGGATAAAGGTATATCCTTTGTTTATCTAACCGTTCCGAAATCTGTTTATCAATTTCACGCTGCTCTGCACGGGGGGGGGGGACATCGTGGCTCGCAATAAACTGGAAGTTGATCTGTCAGCACTATCGTTATCTTCAGGGCAGATGTTTTTATTTTATTCGGCTTATAATTCCTTACTAAATGTAGTATTTAATCTCAATGGACTCCGTCTTTGATATGATTTAAATCAAATTCCTCATCATTATAAATATCACGAATACAAATCAAATAGTTTTCTGGTTGCAATTTTGTAATTTCGGCTATGCATAAGGTATGCATGTGCGCGTTGAAAGAAATGTTTAATAAAAAAAACAAATAAATATTAAGCTTCTTTTTTTGTAAATTTTGATACCCTTTATATCATAATTACTCATTATTTTATAAATTACGGTTTCATATTTTTAATTTTATAATTTCTGCGTGCCATCTTACCAGATTTAAACTGATGATCTATAATCCGGAAAAATCGATAATCCGGAATCGAAGTCCCGACGAGTCCGAATTAAAAGACTTTTTGACTGTAATAAAAAAATTAACTACGATTCATATTGACAATAAAGAAAAATAAGCCTATGATATATACGTACACAAAAAGTATATACACAATTATTGAAAATAAGCGGGAATGAGACTAAAAAGCGACAGCAAAAAATTCGCGCAGGTGTAAGTACAGATGAGTCAAGCTACTAATAAAATTCCCGCCTAAAAACTAGTCCCAAAAAATTCGAAATGCCAATATTAGAGCTTTCATAACACAAAACACAACTCACCCCTCAATACTGCTTTGTTTGAATTCATCCCCCCCCAAAGCAAAGGAAACAGGAAACGTAAACAACGGATGTTCTCTCCTAAGCACAGATGTTCTGATTCGTAACAACATGAGATCGCTAAAGGTGCAGTGTTCCCTCTAATGGAACACCCGGGTTTATTCAATGATTCTGCGTATGGTTTTTGTCTGAAAGATTAAAAAAAATATAGAACAGATAATTTGGAGTACAGCCAGCAAAATTATGCCTAATTTTTTTTCCAAATAAAATTTTTTATATCATTAAAAAAATAGAGAAAATTACTTGAAAAAAAGTGGATTTTAATAAGACATAATAAATGAAAATTCTGTGTCTCCTTGTGATATGCTGCTGTCTACTGTTTAAAAAGAAAAGTTCAAAGTATATTATAAAGGCATTTTTATCTATTTACGGTTGAATTTAAAGGTTTCAGAAGCGATTCAATTTGGGTGTTCCATGTAGTGGAACACTGAGCTGCAAAGGGTTAACAGAAAGGCATGGATTTTGTGCTTACAAAAGCATTGACTGCTTGTGGTGAGAACTTAAAGATAATCTAACAATAAATTCAAAAGAGCGTGTGCTACACTAGCTAAATGATGCTGTGTTAAATCTTTTTGTTTCACTCGTTTTAATACTCTCTTTCACCTACTTAATTTGTGTCATCATGAGGAAATGAGAAGAGAAATAGAGAATTCAGGAAAGATACTGAAATTAAAATAATTGGTTAGTGAACTAAGGGGAATCCTACAAGATCAGGCTCATAAAATATTTTGTCAGTAGCCCTATTGATTCAAATACAGTGATGGGGTGCTGCAAAGTCAAAATCATGGTGTCAAAAATTATATGTAACAGATTTCAGACATTGTCAGTTGTAGCGTTTTATGCTAATTAACAAAGTTAACTCTGTTAGAGTACTGTGAAACATACACATTTAGCCTTGGATGACCTTGACTGGCAAGATGAAGATGATTAACTATTTCCAAGCTTAGAAAGCAGTTCCAGAATCTAGATCACACTTTGGCTCACATTCAGCAGTGCCTTCCGATGCTGTTTTAGCTCTCCATCAATTAAACATTCCAGGCATCCTTTAATATAGTATTAGCAGCAGGCAATCAGGTTATTTATATTAATTTTTTATATAATTAATGCCATCTAAACCTAGCATTTTGGATGGCCATCCAGAGCTATTTTGCACTGATATTCAGCTGTTTGGGAACATTCCATTATGTTTAACTCACTTTGAGTTTATTGAAAACTTGCCATATTTGCGCTTCATTTAAATAACATCTCAGAACTTTTGAACAATATCTGACCATTTTCAAAACTGCATGTTTATATTTAAACAAAATACAAGGTATGTAATGCAGTGAGATTGATTTTTTTATAAATTATAACTCAGTAACCATTACAATCTCATGTTATCTCCTTCAAAGTAATCACCTTGGGAAACCACACAACACTCCCCCCCTCCACACACACACATTGTTCCTGCTATTGCTTATCAGTTCAGTATACCATTGTTTGAAAGCCTGGGAAAAGTCTTCAAATGGTAAGAATGGCACTTGTGTCTTTTAGATTTCTTGAAAAGAAAAAGGCGTACGTTATACAGTGAATATGACAAAAAGAAATTTTAATGTAGTTTGAAATTAAAGATGTGTTTTATACACTGGAATATATGGTAAGAAAATTAGTAGGAAAAAGAGAAAAATATGTGAGTAAATATATTATGTATTATCTTAGTTAAAAAAAAAAAAAAAAAAAAAAAAGAGGGGGAACAGAAATGCTACTCCTGGCCATATCTTTTCAGTGTTACCAGCACTCGTGTATCTGTGAGAATTATTTTTCAGTGACTAAATAATGTTCACTAATATGTATGAAAGCCTGTTCCATGCATTTTGCTATACCATTGTTAGGAATGATTACACTGATGTAAGGAACCTATTCATTGAATTCAGTAGTACTGGTCCAGAATCATGTTCACTGACAAATTCCTCTTCATTATCAACAGTGATTCTGACCAGCTATTATAGAAATAGGGAAATTTCATTGCCATCGTGAGAAAATGTGGTAAGCTGATTACTGACTAAGAACTGATTGTGTAGGCAGCACAGTGGTATAATGACATCACGGCAGTTTTATACCAAACCTTCCCTGGATAAGTCTGTCTTTTCTATGGTGAAATTGGTCCATTCATATATGGAATTCCTACCCGCATAGGAATAACTTAAGTTTTTAACACTAGTAGAAGCAGATTTTAAGCACATGACATTGCCTGCTTCCTTGGCCCTAAATTCCATTGAGCATGTTAGGGATGGACTAGGTAGACATATTGCTCAAAATAGAATCCTTCTTGAATCATACAGGAATTCAAAATTGTCCTAAGAAGCAGATGGAATAGAATCCTCTAAGTTTCCCTTAATAGTGTAGTAAACTGCATATGTATAAGGTGCCAAATACACATCAGAACCTCAGACTCTTATTAGATCTCATTTCCAGCAGTAAGAGCATTTTCATAACTATTTCAAATACTTCTAACGAGTATCTTTTTTTATTTTATTTTATTTTACCATGTGATGATATCTATATCATTTTGCACAGTAATTCAGGACCTCTGTCAAATATGTGGCAGATCTTATTTCTTTAAATGATGTCTTTCATTAGGTGGATGAAAAAAACTGTTCCTTAGCAATTGTCAAGCGGTGTAAATAAGTGGGGAGAGAAGGAAAACAACACTCATATTATCAAAAACTGAGCAGAATGGAAATCAAGATTTTAAAATAAACCTTTCAATGCCCATTGAAGGAGTTAAAGCCAAAAAAAAAAAAAATCATCATACTATTCATAAATGTGAAGGACTAGTTTCAAAAGTTTAAATATAGAACTTTCTTCTTCAGCTACAAAAGTGCAAATGACAATTAAATTTAATAAAATTTCATGCTAAGGAATATGAGGCATATGTTAGGAAAAAAAGAAACACGTAAATGCTCTTTTGGTCAGAAAATCGGATTTTCCTGCCAAAATTATTCAAAAAACATCTTCCACTAGCAAATTTGATTTTCTGGAGGCATTGATAGATTGTAAAATGAAATTCAGTTATGTTAAAGTGTTAGTTAAAAGGTTTTTTTTTTTTTTTTTTTCCGGATTTGCGAGATGACAAAACGCGCTTTTCACGAAGTCTTGATGGTTGTATGGAGAGATTTCAATTCCCCTTGAAAAGTCATGACCTTTCTATGGAACCAGCAATGATTCTTCTGTTTTTTCTTCTACTATTTTTCCACAATAGTGGGTAAAATCCTAGTATACGGTATAGCCTTGGCATGATTTTGAAAATTGTCGCCAACACCAAAATGACTCGTTTACTACTCATCATAAATGCCGCCTTTACGGATCATCACAATGTCATCAAACCCCATGTGTACCATATACTAGGATTAAACCCAATAGTGCACTTTAGCTTTCAAAAATGATTTCTTTATTGGCAATTTTTGCCACAATAACATACTTTTGCATTCTAAATTTCCTAGGAGATAATTTCCTTTATTTTCTCTATTACTATGCTGAATTAAATAATAGCTTTGAAGTAGTTGTGCAGGATTTTACCTCTTATGGTCGCGCCTCGTTGACGCATGTGCATAGGCATTTACGCGTGCGCGTAAGACCTTTACGACTGCGCATATGCGTGTGCGCAAGCGTAGAATACGTTTTCGGGTGCGCGTTTTATGTATAACGGACGGTATAAGCTAAAATTATCTAATTATCTATTTCAGTTAATGTTGATGATGGCGTTGTTCCTTAATCTTCGAATTGGATCCCACTTATTATTTTTTGCAGACTGTAAGAGCAATTTTATAAAAGTAAACTTGAAATTTCGATTAAGTCAAATAGAATTTCCGATGCTGGAACTTCCAGAGGATCTACAAAACGAAAGTATGTTTTGATGTCCAACAAACAAAAAGTGGAATTGCTCCAAAAAATGGATAAAGACATGAAGAATGTGACAGAGAGGTTAGTGTAAACGAAAAAATTTCGATTGACGAGTTAGTCGGTATTCTCGGCACAGCAATTAACGGGACTTGAACAGCAGAACTTTGTAACTGAACAAGAAATTATGTCTGTTTATAGAATTAAAGAGAAAGTATTATCACATAAAACAAAGCAACTTACGTTGAAAGAAATGTTTAATAAAGTAAACAAATAAATATCAAGCTTTTTTTTTCTTTTTTTTTTTTTTTTTTTTTTTTTTTTTTGTAAATTTTGATACCCTTTAGATCATAATTGTTCTTTATTTCATAAATTACGGTTTCATATTTTTAATTTTAGAATTTTTGCATGCCATCTTACGAGATTTAAACAGATGATCTATAATCCGGAAAAATCGATAATCTGGAATCGCCAAAGTCCCGACGAGTCCGGATTAACGACTTTTGACTCTATTATGAAATGAAAAAACTGCCATTAGTTATTTCTAAGAAACAGTACAGCTTCGACAAGATCTTCTTTGTTGAAGGGCCATAAATACGATTTGTTATAAAAGTTCTAACAGAGGTGTCTTGCAAGCGCAATCATATTTTTCTATTTCTTCAAAGGCCGTGTAGAAATCTTGTTTTTATTTTTTCATCTAAAGGATCTTGGTTCTTTATTTTCATTCACTTTGCCTTAGCCTTTTCAATATTATCCAAAAATATTTCTCAAAATCTAATTCATCATTGGAAGAGGATGATAGAGATTTAAATGCAACGTCTGTAGTTTGACTGTCCTGATTCAAATTCTGTAATTGTTCTGAGAATATTTTCATTCTTAATGAAAGTTCATAGATGGCTTTCTTTGCCTTTTTAATTTGTTCGCCATCCAAGAAAATTCAGTGTTTTGGATCTACATATATTGAACCCAACAAGATCTCATTGCCTAGCAAACTAGTTTTTCTTTTCTTCATTGAAAAAATTATTCCTTCTGCAAAAAACCCTCCATTCCAAGAACAAGCAACACATTCTTCCATTCTCGTCTCCTATCAATTCTTCAGATTGCAGCTTTTTTGTGACTATATACGATGTAGAAAGAAGAGTTTCCAATTCTGCAAGTTCATTTCACTGTTTTTCTGTTAGTGAAACATTAGGGTTATCTACATCTTCTAAAAAAAGCTTTTATTTCTAACAACCTCTTTATCATCAAATATGTACTTCCTTAATTAAGACTCAATAACATGCCGAATAAATACTAATTCAGAAGTCAAACAACAAAAATCAGCGTTATATTTATAAATTTTGTAAATATAACACTGATTTTTGTTGTTTGACTTCTGAATTATGTACTTCCTTATTGCATTGCTTGATCAATAATTGCTCCTTTTCCTGCTCGCTTCCTAAGAATGGCATCAATTTTGGGAGTTTTTGCTGCTATTGCTGCTTACTTAAATTTACCAGTGAAATTTATAATTAAATGAATCAGTTTAATCACTAATGGCAAATATCACATCCATCCTTCTACCTTATATTTATTAATATGTCAATAAAATAGAAAATAACTATATACATGTTTGTTAAAATTAATATTTATTAATGTATATATAGTCCATAAATAAAAATAATAACTCAGCTTGTCATTAATTTTTTCAAGTCATTTAAATTTCATTTCAAATTTAAACTGTCCAATAAAAACTGAAGTTGGAGTCGACCACGACTCCTTTTACCCAAAATCTGCCCGATTCCGACTCCACAGCTCTGATATTAATTCCATCCGATACTTAAAAAAGAATTTTCATAAAAAATAACAGAAATTATATTAACTGAGTACTATAATGTTTTATCCATATTAATCAGCAAAATTTTAATTAATATGTACATGAATAAAAAACTGTATGAACTACATATCTGTCATTAAAAAATGTGTGCTCAGCTTATAGCCATATACTGTTAAAAATTTTGTGAAAAATATTTTATGGAAGGAAATAAAAATTGTTATCTTTAATATAAAAATAATGACTCAGTTGAATAATAATAACAAATTCAAGGGTTTTATTTAATACATCTTTCACTATTTATTAGATTGTTATTTAAAATTCCTATGGCTTACTTGAACCTTCAACTTGTAATTCCTCTTTCTTCTAAAATAAATACATAAGTAGAACATCAAAGGAAAATGCAGCTTTCTTATGCCTCACTCTAGGTTCTATAAGATTATTTCTTTGCAAACTTTTATATTGGTCTTCAAGCAAATTACTATCAGTCTTAATGCAAGAAAATGGAAATTATAGTAGTGTGAGTTTTAGGTTTATGCTGAAACTTTGACTTACCTTAAACTTACTTAAGAAGGCTTTAATTAAGAGTTCTTGGAAACAGCTACCAACACACTCATGGTATCATAGTACAGGTCCTGGTAACTGCTATTGGTTTCAAACAGGTCAGGAAGGACCAAACGGCACTGGCTCAATTGACTTCAGGACATTTAAGGGGCTGCAGATATTCCCGCAGTTTTTTTTTTTTTTTTTTTTTTTTTTTTTTTTTTTTGTGTGTGTGTGTGTGCGCGCATGTGTGTTCTGTTTTAAAAGGTGATTTTATTATATCTGTTATTTTTAGTTTTATTTAAAACAAAATCATTATTTTTATTTATTCATTTGTGTGTGTGTTTGTGTTATTCAAATTTATATGTTTTATTGGTCTTGACTTGAAAGCTATTTCAAATGATATTTTGATTTGTTGCCATTGTTTATTCATATATCTGATGATTTCCCTTTATTTTAGGTTAAAAGTTAAATTAAAATTATCCAAAGCATTATAACTAGTGGCAGTCATGGAGCATATCATTCAGTTGATTGTTGAAGCTCATGAAGCACACTGTCCGTATATAAAATCAAAAATTCAAGACCTAGTTAGAACACCACTATTACATGTAAGTATTTTAATACCCCCAAGAAAGTGGAAAGTATTCATGTTGTTTTTTTTCTTTATTTCTATGTTATAACATGCATTGATTCACTTTTTCACTGGCATGTTTCCGTATCCATATAAATTATTATAGCTATAATTGAATACCATATTTACTTCATATCTCTCACCCTCACGTATCCCACTCCCAGTTCTTTCAACGTGATTTATCAATTTCTGATTTATGATAATAATGTAGAATGCATGCACAAGTAGAAAGTTGTTTTGTGTACGTAAAAAGAATCTTGTTAAAATTTATATTTCTTAACTTATAAACTGTAATAATATTAGGGTGCTTTTTAATGTGTTAATCCTTTAATCTGCCGCTTTAGAAATAGCATGCATCGCATATTTTTCCCCCTCTCAGTCTTCAAACAGTAAAATTAGTAAGTACTGGGGGATATAATAATACTTTTTGTAATTTTATTTTGTATATAAAAATTATATTGCAAAAATAGGATTAAGGTAATTACAGTAAAGTTAGCTTTATAAGAAACTGAATGGTGTTTTGTCATATACTTGAAAAACACTTCTGATATTTCCATGGCCAGCTTCTTCCAAAAATTACATCTTTCGTGAAATCATTAACTTCTCTGTAAATAGAATTTTCAGAAATAGATTTATTTTTTCTCATCTTTCCCCTCCCTTTTTTTTTTTTCAAATAGTTCTTATCATGTATGTTAGCAATTTAGTAAGTAACCTAGACCTAACAAGCAGGGTTATTCTCTAAATAAATATTTAGATTTTGTGTACATCTGCCTATCTGCAGCTCAGTGCCTATACTTCTTGCCAACAAATAGTTTTTGAGTGGTATACTTATGACCTGTTAAAGCAGTTGCATGATTGGTTAGTGGTAATGCTTCCTTTTCATTTTCATTGAATATCTACTACTTATTTGCATTCAGCAAAAATCAGGTAATTATTGTTCATGTTTTGAAATTAGAACATGAACAGAAATCTTGTGTGTTCTACTTTATTCTATGGTTTTATTAAAATTGGGTATTTGCTATGAGAAAGCAAAAAAAAAAAAAACGGGGGGGGCATATTTTGGACTTTTTGTCATTTAATAAATAATTAACTTTCATTTACAGAGATCAATGAATAATTCATTCAAAAGTAGCTTCATATTAGTCATAGGTGGAAAGAGATCTGCATTACATACCAAGCTATGTGTATTTAAAGCACCACTTTCTTTCAAATTGTTTGATGTTTTAGAGGTATCTTCTATTTACATTAGTCACGGTAATATTAGATCTGCAATAATGCTGTTTTTTTTTTTTTTTTTCCCTTTAAATAAATATAAGACACAAAGCAAATCATTCTATCAAAGAAAATATTTGTGTTATTTAATTATTTCTGAATAATGACTTTGTATTTTATTTTCTTCTAGAGCTTAAAGAATTGTGAAATAGTTTCTGCAAAAGATTTGGAGAAAACTGTTTTGTGGAGTCATCTGGCAGCTCATCTTGCACCATCAATAAAACCTTTAATTTATTTTGCATCTCATATACCAGACTTTTGCAATCTGAATTTGCATGACCGAATTATGTGCATTAGATATGGACTTTTTGAAATTTGGCTTGTCCATGTATCCCGTCTTGCAAATCCAGCAGAGGGCACAATAACTTTCTGTAGTGGTAGCTATATTTCCCGTCGTCAGTTAGAAGCAATATATGAAGTAAGAAAATTTTTAATATAAAAACTTTATAGTTTTAGTAGCATAATTTAAATAATTAGGAAAACTTATACAACAATAAAAATATCTCAAGTCTACTAACATAGAAAATCAAAGAGTATACTATACGAATTGATTTAAAATGTGCCTTTCTAGAATAATATGTTCATAATATTCATAGAATAAGACAAGTAAAAGGTATCTGAGATGAGCATTTTATATAAAAAATACTTCTAAACGCTTTTTTCAATGGCATTTAACTGTTCTATTGTGATATAATTTTAGCTTAACACAGTACAAAGTCCATAATCTGGACGTCCATTATCCGCAATGATCTATAATCTGGACCTCAAAACTACAAACTTACTTTTTGGGGGGGTATGCTTTATGTATGCATCACTAGTGAAGAAACTGACAGAGAGCTTATTGAAAACGAAAACATTTCGATTGACAAGTTAGTCGGTATTCTCGACACAGCAATTACAGGACTTGGAACAGTGGAACTTTGTAACTGAACAAGAAATTATGTCTGTTTATAGAATTAAAGAGAAAGTATTAGCACAAAAAACAAAGCAACTTAAACAACTTGCATTGAAAGAAATGTTTAATAAAATAAACTAATAAATCTTAAGCTTATTTGGTTTCTAGATTTTCCACTCTATTAGACAATAACATTTACACCATAAAAAATTCAATAGAGTTTGTAAAAAGGGTTAAAAACATTTCTCCTAGTAATTTACTCATGGTTTCTTTTGATGTAAAATCATTATTCACCAATGTCCCAGTGGAGGGTGCATTAAGATGTCTAGAAACCAGACTTTGCGAATTTCATTTCTCTTGCATCGAAATTGAGGAGCTAATTTCTCTCACTCTGTTTGAAACAAACACATTTTGTTTTCCAAAATAAATATTACAAACAAACTGAGGGATTAGCCATGGGAAGCCCCCTCAGTCCCATCCTGGCTGATATCTACATGCATTATTATGAATCAAAATTGTTTGAAACTTTAACTTCCTGGCATGGTTCCGCTACGTAGATGATACTTTTACCCTGTTTGAAGGTAATAATAATGATTTAAATAAAGTTCTTTCAACAATGAATTCTATTGATCCTGCTATTCAGTTCACTTTTGAACTTGAGACTTGCAATTCTCTTCCGTTTCTCGACATTCTGGTCACACGTAACACATCCAACTTCAGTACTACAGTTTACCGTAAACCTTCATCGGTTTGCCTTCCACCACACTTTAAATCATGTCATCCGACTAAACAAAAGTTAGCTTCATTTTATTCCTATGTTTTCCGTGCTCTTCAAGTTTGCTCCTCCAAATTAGCCCTTGATGAAGAACTAAATTATTTAAAAGCAATAGCTATTGACAGGGGCTTCTCACCCAACATTATTAATCAAGCAGTTAAAAAATTCTCATCTCAACACACTAAAAGCCACACTCTTATTTTAGGAGATTATAAAAAATTCTGTTGTCATTCCCTTCTTTCCATCAATTAGCTATAAAGTTGCACATATTTTGCAGAAATTTAACTTTCAGGTTGTTTATTCTCCCATCAATAAAATTCCAACTTCTATACTCAAGGACGCCATTCCGGATATGAATTCCTGGGGTATTTATAGGATTCCTTGCCAGTGTGGTTTAATTTACATTGGCCAAACTAAGAGAGCCTTAAAATTTCGCGTCAAAGAACATGAGGCATATGTTAGAAAAAAGGAAACACAGAAGTCTTCTGTTGCTCAACATTGTTGGTCCGAAAATCACACTTTCAATTTTTCTGCTGCCAAAATTATTCAAGAAACATCTTCCATTCGAGAACTGGATTTTCTAGAGGCATTTCACATTCATAAAAATCTTTCCGTTCTAGTTAACGATCCTAATTCCAATCCAAATTTGCCTTCGGCTTTTAGAGAAATTATGTTTTAGTTCTGGTTTCGCCAACAGATGGCGCCACTTGCTTATTCTTGTCCAGGCTTTCTTATCTTATCCAATCATTATTTCCTATCTTGTTCATTTGCGGTTTTGCAGCTGAAGATGATGGTTCGGTAAAACCATCGAAACTAGTTCTGTGAAAAATTTTGTAGGTATAACGCTGATTTTTGTTGTTTGACTTCTGAATTAGTAAATCTTAAGCTTTTTTTTTTTTTTTTTTTTTTTTTTTTTGTAAACTTTGATACCCTTTAGATCATAATTGCTCTTTATTTCATAAATTACGGTTTCATATTTTTAATTGTGTAATTTCTGCATGTCATCTTACCAGATTTAAATTGATGATCTACTATCCGGAAAAACCCCTTATCCGGAATCGCCGAAGTCCCAACGAGTCTGGGTTATGGACTTTGTACTGTATCATATAATCGGTTTCTTAATAAATTATTAATATAGCTACAACAGTTAATTTAGTCATTTTCAATAAATGTGCAACTATAAAATAGGCAAAATAAAAAGAGACGAGAAATGCATCAAAGCAAAGCATAAAATAAGGCAAAGCAAAGCATAAAATAAGGCAAAGCAACAACCTTGTGTTTGGCATAAGTTTTAGTCAAGACGCTATCAATTCTGAGAGCAAACAAGCACAGGTCCCTCTTCATCAGGAACAACGAAATCTGCAACAGAAGAGAAACCATGGCTGTATTTATATCCAAAAGAAATAAAACAGGCGAGAAGGTAGCACCATCTGTCGACAAAAATGGTACCAAAAACTGAAAAATTAATAGAATTTTATTTATTTTTATATATTAATAGAATTAAGTGTTAGGAAGAACTGGATTGGAGTTGAATTAATTAACTAAATGAGTACAATCTTTGTGAAGGAGAAAAGCTTCAAAAAATCCAATTCACCAGTAGAAGAAGCTATTCTGCTCCTGGTGAAGGGGAACCTGTGCCTGTCTGCCCTCAAAATCGATAGTCTTAACTAAAATCTATGCTGAACACAAGGTTATTTTTCCTTATTTTAGACAAATTAAATTCATTTTAAAGACAGAATTTACATACTTGATAGAAATTTATTGCAATCTAAAAGTCTGATGGTGCTTCCCATAATTATTTATTATAATACTTAGCATCTGTTTATTGTCACACATAGAGGAATGCCTCATTTAGCTATTGCACTATTCGAGTTTGCCAAAGAAATTTGACTGTATATATGTCTGTATATACACTGACGAGCCAAAACATTATGATCATCCCCACATTTTTCAATGAACTCATGACATGGTGAGCTGACGATTAAGTGGGAATGGTATTTAACTGCTACTGGAGAAGGGAAGGAATCATTTTTGCACTTACTTTTGCAAGTGATGAGAAAGGCTGCTGATCTAAGTAAATTTTAATAGAGGGCAGATGGTAATTTCCCAAAGACTTGAAACGAGCATCTGTGAAACTGCACAGCTGGTAGGTTGTTCATGATCTGCCATTATTAGTATTTATGCAAAGTGGATAAATGATGGTGAACCAGCAGTAGATATCAAGGTGTTGGACGTCCATGCATTATCAAAGAAAAAGGGCGTCAGAGACTCCCACTTGGTACAGCAAAATAGGCTGCAAACAATGGCTCAGCTGACATCCCAATATAGTCCAGGTCCTAGTACAAGTATTTTGGAACACTCAATTTAGCGGATGCTGTTGGATATAGGGACTGTGCAGCAGACATCCCACTCGTGTTCCTCTGTTGACCAAGCATTGTTGTTAACTACACCTACAGTGAGCTGGGAACACTGAAACTGGACCATGGATAAGTGGAAGACAGTTTCCTCGTTGGATGAATCACGATTTCTCATCCATCATGTTAATGGTTATATCAGGGTATACCATCTTCCAGGCAAACAGTTCTTGAATAAGATTTGTATCATACTTGTAAATTAACTATATTTGCTAAATTGCTGGCACATTATTCACATTACTTTATATTATATTGTAAAATTGAACTGCAAATAATTAAAATAAGTGTGCCATTTTTTCACTTTCTTCAAGTTCTAGACATAATAATGCTTTTTTTTTTTTTTTTTTTTTTTTTTTTTTTCCATATGTGTAAGAATTTTCATTTGAAATAATAGAACAGGGTCTAAGATGTAAGAAATGTGCAAAATATTTTTATTTAAGTAAAGTTTCCTGTAACTGCAATTTAAGTATGTGGTACTATTCGGTTTTGAGGGCCATAAAATGCACCAAACTATTGTTAATGCCAGTGCTGCCAAAAATAATTGCGGCAACCCTAACGCAAGAAGAGAAATATAATAGTAAATAACTATCTAAGATTGATGTTTTAATTTAGATGAAAGGTTAATTTCATATAATACTTTTTTATTATTATAATTTAGATAAAAAAGGATAAACATCACTGAATGGAAGCGTAAAAGTAAATAACTATTTCAGATCATTATTATAATTTATGTAAAAATTGCTAAACATAACTGAATGGATGCCTGCATCTCTATTTCGCTACAGAGTTATTGCTAAAGCATAGTTTCATCTTGTTTGTTGTTCAAACATAATTTTCTATAATGAATAATGCCTTTTCTTTGAAAAAATTCTCGGTAAAGTGCAGAATCGCCCACTTATTTGTTTGCCGCTTTTTACAAGGGTTAAAAACAATTGGTTTTTTGTCAATTTTCTTTTACTTTTAAAGTGAAAATAGGTTAATGTGTACATAAAGTCAAGGGTGTGTGCAGTGCCATTTTTGAGGTTTTGAGGGCAGTTCTGGGATTTTTTTTAAAGTGAAAATAGATCGATGTGTACATGGGTACCGAGTATGTGCAATTCTTAAAAATGTGTCAAGCGGTGAGTGATTCTGCACTTTACCCAAAATTCTATTGCAGACTTTTCGTCATGGGCAATTCCCAAATTGTGAAATCATAGGATATCAAAAAAGGATTTAAAAATTAAACTAATATTTCAATGGCATCTTAAGAAATATAGAACTATATAAACTTACGCAATCTGAAATCAGTGCGTACGCTAGATTTGGTGCGCTGTTAAATGGACGCTTTTGAGCATACATTTTCGATGCAATTTTTTTTACGGCCTCAAAACGGAATAGTACCAAATGTTTTAATAGAAACAATTTATCATTCATAATTTTATTCTTTTCTTGCAACCTTTTATTGAGAATATATAAGTATCTGGTCAAGCCAACAAAAAGTGCTAAATCTATGTATGATTATGTAACTCATCTATAGTTTTTTTATTTAGTTAGTTTGTGTCATGAAGGTTTTAATTTCTTTTATTAACCTTCAACATACACTTCAATTTTCATACTTTCCAGTTCTGAAATATGGGATGATTTTTTAATGGTTGTCCTCTCTGGCTGTCTTTTTGAATATCTTTATTTATTACTGTTCACACCTTTAAAAACAATTTTTAAATAATACAAGAATTTTAATTTGTTTTTGCAGTTTCAAATTATGCATTTAACAGTGCATGTGATTTCAGGAGGAATAATTTGCAAGTTAAAGAATGCATATGATATTATTAATTTTTAAGTAATTTGTCACAAAAATTTTTGCAGAAATTTTGTAATGAAAGAGAAAATGTAAAATTCATAAAAAAGAAAAACCAACCTTGCTTTATATTATATTACATGCACACCAAAGAGAAACATTTAAACTGATGAAAAGTTTTAGGTTATGTATAAATATTACTAACTGTTTATATTGACCCTAAAAATAAAATTAGCACTGTTTTTACACACTTATTGTTACTATGCAAATTTTTTGTGTGTGATAAACCTTGAAGTGTGTAACAAAATATAATCCAACTTAACTCTCTTCGTACCAGATGAGTCTTTTTTAATGTATTTTTTTTTTCCTATTGTTTCTAAAGCAACATGTTGCACACTGTCTTCTAGGTTGTCTTTTTATGGGTTTTGGTAATGTATAGCTGGTCTTTCTACATGGTAAATACAAGCCATGCAAGCATCACTGGAATATTTTGATGAATAAATTCTGAGCTTTAATACAAATTCTCTGCAGTGAAATGGACCCTGTTGAACTATCTGTTGTTGAAATAAAGAACACTAGGAAAGTTTTCCAAAGTGAATTTGTATTGAAATCAAGGGGAGGGTAATTAGTACTCTTCTGTTATCAGGATCAGATTCAAAAATGTGTGTATGTATACACATACACATACATACATACATGCATGCATGAACACATACATCCATACACACTTGTGTATACATACATAACATTTCTGAATTCTCTCCCAATAAACAGAAGAGTACCGAAAAATCTTCACCTCCGATTTTCACATGAACTGTAGTACTTGATAATGCCACTCAAATCATAAGAACCATACGCTGAGGGTCAAATTCAAAAACTGCTTTAATGCAGCTTCTCAATATAACTACCTCGCCTCATTGAACTAAATATTTTTTTTTATTCACTTCCAATTTCTTCAAACAATGCAACAAGTTTGATGATTCAGAGTTCATCTGTGGATAAAGTTTACTGTTTTAGTTGTTTCCATAACCTTATTTGAAAACTTTTATTACCATATTTACAGCAAAAACATAACAAAAATGTGTTTGTGGGCCTCATAAAATTGCTTTGGGGGTTGCATGTGGCTTGCAGCCATCAGTTAGAGGCCACTGCTGCAACACATTCTAAATTTTTTAGTAACTATATTTGTACTTTTTTTTATTTTATTTGAAATAGTGTTAATAGATACCTTGCATATCTCTCTATCTCTCTCTTTTTGCTTTTTTTTTTTGGGGGGGGAGTGTGTTGGTTTCAGTAATCTTTTAGATATAGGTTTTCTGATGCAATGTACATTAAAATTATCAAAGGTAATATTAACATATAATGAAATTTGATATCAAATCCTCTAAATGTTAGATATATTTTTGAATGTATTGACTGATTGTATTGAGAATTTTTAACAAATGCTAATATTTATTTATAGCAAGAATTTGTTGCCAAGTTATTTAATTTCTTGGAATGTTTGAATGATTTCCAACTTAATGATACAGTTATAGCTTTGTATTCTGCGGTTGTTCTCCATACTTCAGGTAATCATCATGTTAGTTTTTTGTTTTGAATATTGTTGTTTATATTTGAATTATTGTAATCTATATTTCAGCTTTTATACATTTTTTGAAAGTTGCAAATTGTTTGTTATAGAGATTTAGAAGCAAATTTTTATAAATAATATTTTAATTTATTGTTATGTGGTTCAGTAAATTATTCATTCAACATGGTAAAATTGTAATTTGATACTTTTGTCTTTTAACAAATTACTCCTTCTGCGAAATAAATTTTATTAATTTGAGATTTTTAGCAATTTAGATAAACATTGATTTAATTATATTTAATTATATTTAATTTTCATCTTTTGTTTCAAAATACCTTCAGAACCTAATCAAATGATTCAAAACAACAACAAAGAACCTTTCATTTAATGTGATAAAATCAGATACTAGTGTGAGAAAATTTAATTATGATAATAAAATAGAGTATTATGGAAGTAATTGTCCTGAAAAATTTGTAAATTTATATAATTTCGATAACAGTTCCCTGGTGCATAGCCAGCTCCTAAGGTGAGTGACTAGATGAAATTTCTCCGAAAAAAGCCTCATTCCCCCCTCCATTTAAATTTTTTAATTTGTCTCAAAAGGAGTAATATGTGTTAAAGTTCAACCTTTTTTTGATTGAAAAATTAAAAGTTATTTAATTTCATATTTATATTGCATGACTAATAATGAAATTTTTTAACATCATCAGAATGAAGAAAGCACATAACATACATTTAACATATGTATTTTCTTTATTCTGATGGTACCGTTCATACTAATGACTTAGTATCTTAAATAAAAGTCACACTGCTGACAAAAGTAAGCACAGTTTATAACTTTTTTGATAGCACTAATTACATTTAAGTATATACAAAAAATAAGTATTTAGTGAAAAATAACTGAACAAAATTTGAAGAAAATATGAAAAGCTGTAAAATTTCAAATTTATTACTTTTGATTTTTGTATTATTAATTTCTGTTACTTCATCATATATATGTTTTAAATCTCTTTAGAAATATTCCATGAATTTGCTGTTTAGGAGCTAAGTAGTTAACAATAACCATGCTTTTTATGTTTACAGTTTTAATTTCTATTTTTCCTAGATATGAAGTTATAATACTCAAATATGTGGAATATAATGTTTACATTTTCCTTTACACTAAAAAAGAAAGCACATTTTCAAGTCAGGGCTGATACTAGAGCCGGTGTAATAGGTGCTGTAGTGCTAGGGGAAAATTTTTAGAATTCAGGGAGGCACTGGTGGCAAAAATTTTAGAAATGCAGATATACGTAGTGTATTCGGAAACTAAGTACCGTTTCATTCTAGCGCCGTCGCAGTGCTGTGGTAGGCGTCCCGCGCATGTGCACTAGTCTTTCTTGCTCATTGACTTTCAATTGTCACCATTTTGGCTGCTCTATGTTGTGTTTTCAGTTTGCTGTGCATATTCAAAATGTTTAAGACAATTAGTTCTCCCGCTGACTGTGAGATTCGTGCCGTGATTAAATTTTTGAACGCGAGGAACGTTAAACCGGCCGAAAGTTATCGTCAAGTAACAGAAGTTTACGGTGAATACGTGATAAGTGATGGAGTGGTGAGAAAGTGGGTAAGAATGTTTAATGTAGGTCGAACAAATGTCCACGCCGAGACTCGGAGTGGTCGGCCTTTTGTTGTCACCGATGATTTGGTAAGGAAAGTTGATGAAACAATTCATGAGAACAGACGCTTCACAATGACAACTCTTTCAGAGGCATTTCCAGAAATTTCACGTACTGTTTTGTTCGAAATTGTGTCTGACTGCTTGAATTATCACAAACTGTGTTCCCGATGGGTTTCAAAAATGCTCACTGATGTTCACAAAACAAAGCGACTTTGACAAATGCCCTGACATTTCTCACGCGGTACAGTGATGAGGGAGAAAACTTTTTAAACCAAATTGTGACAGGTGATGAAACTTGGGTGTGTCATTTCACACCAGAGTCGAAACAACAATCGATGGAGTGGAGACACACTCATTCTCCGAAAAAACAAAAGTTCAAAGTGACAATGTCATCACAAAAAATCATGTGCACTGTATTCTGGGATAGGAAAGGCGTTTTGCTTACTGAATTTCTTCCCAGAGGTCAAACCATTAAGACTTTAACAAAACTAAGGCATGCCATTCAAAACAAGCAAAGAGGAATGCTCAGTAAAGGAATTGTGTTGCTCCACGACAATGCTCGGCCCCATACTGCTGGTGTCACTCAGTCGTTAATTCGACAGTTTCATTGGGAGCAGTTCAATCACCCGCCGTACAGCCCGGACTTGGTGCTCTCTGACTATCACTTGTTCCTGCGCATGAAGTGCAAGCTTGGACGCAAGCGCTTTGGATCTGACGATGACACGAAAAATGCTGTGGAGTCATGGTTATCGAAACTTGTTTTTAGTTTGAAGTTTCTTTGACGTTGGTATACAAAAACTGGTCACCCGCTATGACAAGTGTTTGATCATTGGCGGAAACTATGTTGAAAAATAGTTTAAGACATGTATTTTCATGTAAAAATAAAATTGGATTTGAAAAAATTGTTTTACTTCTTTTTTTTTTTTTTTTTTTTTTTTTTTTCAAAATGGTACTTAGTTTCCGAATACGCCTCGTATCAAGCAGAAGTATATTTTTAAGTAAAAATAATAAGTCGGCTTTCAGCAATGTTTTCTCAAGTTTCTAAGATAAAGACTCATTGACATTCATTACATTGAGCATTATACTGAACTTAATGCATACATCAGTGCAGCTTAATGTGCACATATAAGATAGACTATTTAGCATTCATTATATTAAACATTATACTGAATTTAATGCATACATTAAAAACTGATCTGCTACTGTTACTGGTCTCCATACTATCTGTATTAACCCCTTAAGTGGCATAATCGGCTTTATCTAGTCATGAAATTTTTTGTCATTTGGTATATTTGCTTCTAATTTAAAGTATTTTGCTTGCTTACTTTCTTTAATGTTGTAAATATCATCTTAATAAATGAAAGTTTATGAAAAAGAGACTATAGTAAAACATAATACAAATTTATCTAATATGTACTGTTTAAATAGAGATCGCCATGAGCAGATCAAAAAACCCATGCCAATGAAAGTGGCATACTTATTTAAATATTGCTGTTAGTTAAGTCTTAGTTTCGTGAATAGTCACGTAAGGAGTATTGAATAATGATCGATGCAATATGATGATTTTCTCAGAAGCATGTAAGGTTGAGAAGGCAAAATTTTATGCAGTTTGATGAAATTGATTCCAACTTGCACTGTCATCACACCTAAATAATAGTTTTCAAAAACATGGTTCATAATTTAGAAATTCATAAACAAGTAAGTCCACTATACAACAAATTTGGAAATAGTTTCCAGAAGAAAATTTAGTGAAATTAATCTCCTAGTTCTATTAATTAGGGATACTGTTTTGATGAAAAAGTTATGATAATCTCCTTAAATTTGAAAGAACTCAAATTATACTACAGCATTCAAATATGGCTAAGCACAAGAGAATTGTGTACTAAAGATCTCAGGTTTGATCAAAAACATTCCTAGCGATGAAATTTAAGAATCTCATACTTGTCTGCTTCTACCGTCTACCTATCAAAATGATTCCTGGATTGACTAAACTAAAATTTAAGTGACCTCATTCCACAAGGATATTACAGTTCAGGTTTTAAAGTGCATTGACGTTGATATACTTTTTATAGTTTCAATTTCTGTCTTTGGCTGGTTTGTTCACATTTTGATTATGGAACAAAAGTCTTATAGTATCAGAATGATGAGAAAGATGCAGTGAAACGAAGCTCAACTATAACATTTTGCTATTGGGAAGATAAACAATAACCAGCAGAAAAGTTCTTCGTGTTATATTTCTTGCTACATTTAAGAAAATTTTGTGTTGCTTTGAGTTAAAAACTGAAATTACTTCTTTATTTGAAATCCTTGATTTTACATGTCTAATGATAAATCTTAAAAACAGAAATAATTTTATTGGGGGAAATACACCCACCTGCCCATCTAGGGTTGCAGCTTTACCTTCATAACTAAGATTTTAATTAAGATCCCTTCTTTTATTTTTTAAGGACAGTAAGCCATTTTTTGAATGTAGATAATTATAATACTTTTTGTCGTTTGAAATCTAAATGTATATATTTTGTATCGCTATGAAAGTGAAATTATATCATCAGTGCCAGATACTAATAGAAAATGGATTTTATTTATAAATTACATTTGCATAAAAAGTTAATCTAATTCTAAAAATAAGATCTTTTTACAACTGTTTTAGTTTGCTCAATCTAATTCTAAAAATAAGATTTTTTTATCAACTGTTTTAGTTTGCTCAGTTGTAGGATTTGTGTAAAGTTCACTAATTTTTATTTGTTATGGAAAATGTTGAGATTAAGGAAAATTCAGTATTCTTTCCCTTGAATGTTGTCTTTAGAAGCTTTGCCTTTTTTGCGAATGTAGTTCATCCCCCCTCTGATTTTAAATATAAATTAGTGTCAAATAATATAAATTAGTATAAAATACGTTTATAGCATTCTCTATGCTGCTCTGTTTGGTATGGTATTTAATGGTGTTAGCTGCCATATTTTTGGGCCTGGGCTTGAATCCTGGAAAAGGCATTGTTGTAATCTTCCTTCTCATGCCAGTAATATCGATCCGACCTTTTTTCAGTTCAGTCTTTGCTGGCAAATGCTTATCTAATAAAATATCCGGTCATTAAGTGAAAAAATGTAGATTTTATAATAACCAAAACATAATGACTGTTCAGTAGTAGTTTTCAGGTGCCATTGTGTGCTGACCGCTTCTTGCAGCAATCAGTAAGTCTGGCATCAGACCTATTAAATTGTCAACTGAAGTGCATTTAAAAACACACCTGTTAAAGCCAAAACATAGTAAGTTTAATAAGCTGTAAATAGACTTGTACTTTAACCTGACTATGTGATTTATTGCTAAGTGAAAACAAATATTTTTGTTGCACAAGACAGGATATATATTCGATTGAAAGAAGATTTTCTGAAATCAATCTCCTTAATTCATTAAATAGGGACACTGTTTGGACTAAAAAAATGCCATGATTTGTTTCAAATTGAAAGAATGTGTATTAACAAGCTGATAATTTATGCCTCATTAATGCAAGCCAGCAGTATGCCAAAATTGGCATAAAATGATGTCTTTAAATTTGTTTTCTTATAAATGCTATTTTATTGCCTTTAGCTAGGCATCATGTATGTAGTCCTAAAACTATAGAATATGTTACCATTTTCTTTATTATCATTATTATGACCATTACTATAATTTATACTTTAGTAAATGTTAGCTTTCAGTTATAGACACAATTTCAAAAATATTTCTTCAATATCATTTGTTGAACATTTAAAGTGGAATTGCAATGGTCATAAGTAGGTAACATGTCAAGTAACTGCCTTTACATCTGGAGGAAGACTCTTATTGTGCTTGCGAATCAGATCTTTGAAGTTTATGTATTTAAATATAAATTAGTGTCAAATAATATAAATTAGTATAAAATAGGTTTATAGCATTCTCTATGCTGCTCTGTTTGGTATGGTATTTAATGGTGTTAGCTGCCATATTTTTGGGCCTGGGCTTGAATCCTGGAAAAGGCATGGTTGTAATCTTTATTTAAAACATGCAATTAATGCATAATAAAAAGCATTATTTTTTTAATAAAATGACAACAAAGTATTGGTTACCATAAATAACTTATCCAGCAATGAGTTTATCATAAGTCGTATTACTCGCCAAACGAAAAATCGGCAGAGTCCGTGCAACCATCTACCAAAAAAAAAAAATGACAATAAAAAATAATAATAAAATGAAATATGCCAATCTCTTAAAAACAGTGACATAATAAATACGATGAAAAATTGTTGCCAAACTCATATTTCTAAAAGAATGAAACTATTCAAAATAATGTGATTTCATCAAAATCTATCAACAACAATAAGGAAAATTGTTGCCAAAATCAAATTGTTAAAGATGTGAGATGTGAAAAGTGTACTCGGAAGCTTCATTTAAAAATTTTTTTTTAAATGCAAAATATTATCATTTTTCCAAAATTCTTTTTGTAAAAGCAGTCGCAAGGATGAAAGTTTAACGTGTCCAAAAATCAAAGAAAAATAAACTGTTCATTTTTAAACATAAACTTTTTTAGAAAAAGTCCCGTTGAAAAGGTGTTAAGCTCACTTTGTTAAATAAATTCATATTTAATCGATTTATTGAAACACGAAATTTATTTTAAGTTCGAAAAATAGCTAAGTGTTGACATTTCATGACGATGTGAAAATGGAGTGCGTAGAGTAAAATCTTGCTTTCCTATAGTCCATTATGTCTCAAAATGACACGATTTTGTCACAAAACATAAAATAAAAAACTTCTAATTCGAATTTCGAAAAAATCGCTTCGAGGTGCACTGGCTTTTGTCTGGATGCACCTATGCACCAAATTTCGTAGCCGTGGGTCTATTAGCTTACGCGCAGCACGAATGAAACACACACACACATACAGACAGACTCTTTGTTTTATTATATGTAGAGATGAAATACTAATATATGCTATTATTGCCTTAGTTTTAGTGTTTTTTAAACTGGTAAGATCAATCACTAATGCAATTTAAACTGTTATTTGACTTGCCATGGTTAAGTCAAAATTAGAATGAACTATATAATAAAGTCAATTTACACATATGAGTAAGTGATATTACATAAAAGTAGATGCACATCACTATTTCAAGCCTACCTAGAATTCATAAGCTTTTTCTTTAAAAGAAACAGTTACAAATTATTCACTATATAATTTATACATCTGAATCCTTGCAAAGGCATTTTTAACTAAGCTGGAAATCAAAATTTACATTTATTGAAAGCTCATGCTCTGAAATAATATTAAAAGAAATTTAGGTGGACTTAAATGAATTTGTTACATTATAATCCTTAACTATAGTAGCTCTTAAAATATTTAAGCAATAAGAACTCATTAGTTGATAGATATTTTTAAAATCTATGGTATTAAAAAGATAATTTAACGAATTTCTGAATTTCAAAGAATTACTGAAAGCTGACAAAGCTAAATATTTAACAAGAAGTAAAGATAAATTATAATTTATTATCTTACATATAAAAGAATTAAAGAAAATTAAAATATACTGCAAATAAAAATATGAACAAAATAAAAATTACCATAAAATTATTTCAGTCATTGTTTGCTAAATGAAAAGCAATTTCTTTTTTCTGTTTTTACTGGTATGTTTAAAATTGAAACATGGTTTAATGAAACAGAAAATAATTATTGGAAATTATGAAAATAAAATCTCCATTTCACTTCCAAAATATTCTTGCACATACTAAGTGGCAATTCATCAATTTAAGTTTCCTGAAGCTTATTTTTTTTTTTTATTTTTTATTTTTCCCTGAAGTAGCAGATCAAAGTATCAGATGTTGGGAGCTCTAAGAACTAAAAATGATACAGTGCAAAGGCTTAAATCTAGACATTCGTTATTTCGACTTCCAGTTTCCAAATAATTTTTTTAAGAAATTTTCTTGCAAAAGAGGAGAAAGAAATTAGATTCTGAAAATAGCATCTTGATTTAGTATACGCCTAATGTTTCATGCATAAACAATAGATATTTTTTATAATTTAATATGTAAAAGTCTCAATTCTTAATTTCAGCTGGGCACTAAATAAAACGTCTCATGTTGAAGAAACACAGTCATTTAAATTTATAATGATCAATAATTTGCTGGCTCCATAGTTACTGTTTTCTTGGCATACATTTTCATTGCTGATTATATACCTAATTAATAACTTACATTCCTGACACTAAACTCACAATAATTTATTTTTTGCTTTCATCACCATGTGACTATCAACTCATGACAGCTTGAGAAATGACTCATGCAAGAATGTCTGCAGTTTTTTTTTTTTTTTTTTTTTTTTTTTTTTTTATTATTATTATTATTATTTTTTTATTTATTCTTTATGTTAGCAATTGAATGCTACAGCATGGTAACCTTTTATGGTGATATTACACTTGGTGACAATTACAGACTTATCCAATTGTTTAGCAGAGTGTTGATTATGTTGAGGAGGAGAAATGAATTTCTTTCAATATGCAAAAGAAAAAGGTTTGGTAAATGATATTCACAGGCTAAGAGATAACATTTAGTACCGTTTGAGTTAAAAATAGTTGATTTGTTATTTGGAATAAGGATATGTGGGAAATAGGCATAATAATAATAAATAAATAATATAATTCAGACCTAATTTTTACTGGGCATGATAAAAAAAAGCAAGACAAAATTTAGCAGAACAACATATCTTCAGTCGCCAATCTCATGGTGCATCACTAATAGTGCAGTACAAAGTCCAAGATCTGGATTTGTTTGGACTTCGGCGATCCTGAATATGGTTTCTTTTCCGGATAATAGATCATCAGATTAAATCTAGTAAGATGACATGTAGAAATTATAAAATAAAAAATGTGAAATCATGATTTATGAAATAATGAAGCATTTATGATCTAAAGGGTATCAAAATTTACAAAAACAAAGGCTTAATATTTATTTGTTTACTTTATTAAATTTGAAATAATAATAATGAATGCTACATAAAAATTTTAGCCGCTGTACATTATTGGCTATGTATCATGAGACTGGCGATGAATGGCAAGTTGTTCTGCTAAATTTTGTCTTGCTTCTATTGTGCAGTGAGCCAGTTAAGCCTGAATTGTATAAGTTTAGTTATTTATTATACTTATGTCTATTTATTGTATATGCTTGAGGCTTATCTGAGTCCTGAATAAATTTCCACAGGTACTTAAAAGGTTTTGCTGCCCTTAAATTTTGTGTTTCTGTGCTTTCTCTAAACTCTAACAATCTTGTCATCCCTTAATTTTGTTGCTTGGTGCTTCTCTAAATTCCAAAAATTTTGTCTTCCGTAAATTTTGTTATCTCACTGTTGCCAATCTAAATATTTTGTATCTGGATCTAAGTACATGGTGTCCATAATTAAACTTGAAATTTGAGAGCAGTCTGTAGCAAAAACTATACAAAGGAATTGCATGAAAATTGGGTAATAGCAGAATGAAATTATGGGAATTTTATCTAGGGGAAAAACACAATGAGTTTCAAAAACCACCCCTAGGTGGCATATCATAGCTTTATTGAGAATATATAAATAATCTACAAAAGTCTACAAACCATGCTTGATATGATGTCCACCACTGTCTGATACCATCTGGAAGCGTAAAATTGCATGTTCGGCTGTTGGAAGCACCACAAGCTCGGTAATGTTATGGATATGGCATTCCATGCTTTCTTTAAGGTCAGACAGACATGTGATGGGATCACGGTAGACCACAGCCTTGAGGTATCCCCACAACCAAAAGTCGCAAGGATTCAAGTTGAGGGGGGGTCTAGGAGGCCAAGTTGTAGGAAATTGCCGGCTGATGATTCTGTCGTCATCGAAATGATGCCAGAGCACTTGTTTCACACAACAGGCGATGTGTGAAGGAGCACCATCCTGCATAAAAACTGTGGTTGTATCACATGGCCTTGCCTGAAGACCCAGAATAATGGATTGCTCTAATAATGAAGCATATTGTTGACCAGTGACGGTGCATGTCATAGGCTGTGCGGCGGTGTGCTCTTCGGAGTAAAAAATGGACCCACAATGAAGGTTGCAGTAAAGCCGCACAAAACCATTACATGTGAAGAGTGTAATTGAATTTGTAGAAATTTATGTGTATTTGTAGCAGCATAAATGTGCCAGTTATGCATATTAACCGCACCTTCCATATGAAAGTGGGCCTCTTCAGTCCATAAAATGTTCCATGGCCATTCATCCTGGACCTCAACTCGCGCAAGAAATCGCAATGCAGAACCGATTATTCAGATCAACTGGTAAAAGCTGCTGCAGTAGCAACAGTTTATGGCAATAGTAGCATAAGACCTTTTGAATAATTTTATTAACCGTGGAATGAGGTTGGTCAATATATGCTGCAATATGCCAAACACTAGTGCTGCTGATGATTCGGGATGTGTTTTCCTACACTTGCTTCCCTACATCATCCACTACCTGTGCTGCAACACACTTTCGTCCTCTTCCTGACTGAATCCCCATTGTTCCTGTTGCTGCAAATTTCCTAATCATGTTTGTTAGTCCTTGACTAGTGAATGGACCTTTTCGTAACCGCTTCAAAGACCGAAATTTCTGCCAAGCTTCGATAGCAGTCTCCATTTTGGTAAAACAATTTCACCAGTAAAGCACATTCCTACAGAGTCGACGTCATCTTTCTTGACTTGGAAATGAGTATGACTGCAGTTTGCCTCTCAACTTTATAGGGTTGCTGTGCATGCACAAGATTAGTATGGTTACAATATTTGCAAATGCCAATAGTATACATTGCACGCCATGTAGTGGTGTGTTTGAAAGTCGTTGTCCCCCCTCGGTAAAATTCCCATCATTTCATTCTGCCATTACCCAATTTTCATGCAGTTCTGCTGCATAGTTTTTTCTACAGACTCCTCGCAAATTTCAAGTTTAATTATGGAGACCCTGTACATTCAATGTTGTCTAGCATGTGGCATAAGAAACAAACTGAAAACAAAACTGAAATAAAAGTAAATTAATATAAAAATTTTAAAAAGTAAAATTCACAAATTAAATAATAATTTATATTTAGTTCATTGGAACAGGTATATCTTGATGACTGATTTCAGATAATAGCAGTTTTTTATTATATAATTTAAAAAAAATTTAAATGCTTTAAATATTGTATTATTATATTTGAGGATTTCTTTGGTTAGTTTTGCAGTTCATCCCGTATAATTTGGAAACATGGCTATATGTTGTTATAATTCTTTCGGCTGCTTTGATAAGAACAAAAGAATGATCAACTATTATTTCATATTTAGTGGACTTTAAAATTAATTTACTTTTATTTCAATTTTTTTCCAAGTTTTAATTCAATTGTTTTTAATTTATGCCTTCCTGTTAGAAAATTCCCCACTTCTGGTTAATATTCATAATTAGTTCACTGGTATTAATTTCATGTATGTTATCTTTTTCTTAATTAATTTCGCAGCATTTTGCTCAACATTTAATAGTATCTACCAATTAAGTGTTACACAATTTCTGATCTCTATTGTATTCTAGACACTGATAAGCTGAAAATTTGATCTTTTTAGAAAGACATGGGATCCATGAACCTGTGTTGTTGAAAAAAAGACAGGCAAAATATATCAAGATTTTAAAATATCAGATGATTGTGCATGACAGACAGCCAGAAGTTTTTGAGATATTGATATCTATGTTGCCAGAGCTACATAATCTGGGGCAGAAGCATGATGAGTACCTAAAAAGAATATGGTCTAATTCTTCTAGGAATGATATACCTCTTTTGTTAGCTGAGGTATTTGATTTTTTAAGTGATGATCAAGATTTCAGCAACTATTTAGGAAACTAAATATTCTAAATAAAAGTTTATGTTCTGCATTGAAACAGAACTCCCTTCCCCAGCCCTGTGACTTTCCTTTTGCATATTAGACTGTGAAAGTTTTATTATTAATATTACTAAATGTTCTCTTTCATATGTTTTGTTTGTAGCATAGAACCAAAGATTTTGACCATTACTGAAAATATTATACATGAGTAGAATATAGCTCATTAGACACTTTCTATACACTTATAAATGTTCATTTATTTTAAAAATGCAGTGCAGAGTTTGAGATCAATGGTGACCAAGAATCTGGCAGTTTCAAATTATGAAAATATCCAGATTTTAGATCATTAATTATGTGGCGTAGTTGTTTGTGAAACAATGAAGCTTGTAAATGACCTTAAAGGAACCAAAATTTAGGAGAAAAAGCTCAATGTTTATTTTGTTTTATTAAAGATTTCTTTTAATATAAATTGCTTAATTTTTAATTTTGCCAGATAGCCCCTTTTTTTTTTTTTTTTTTTTTTTTACCATATTCAAGTAATTTAACCTAACCTAATGAATCACAAAATTATACTTTATAAGTCCTGCTACTGACATACCAAGAATTCTAACTGAATAATCATTTGAAATTTTGTCTTTCTCAGCAACCTCTTTATTACTTTATTCACTGCCTATGGCAATGTTTTCTTGATTCAAAACCATATTACAGACTTTGCCATCCATTAATTGACTGATGATTGGGGCATTATCATCACAATAAAGACTTCAAATTATGTCACTTTCATTTAGTATTTATTTAAGTTCTATTGACTATAAAATTTTTCAGTTTTACATCAAAGCTACAATATCTGCCCCCTTTTTATTTATTTATTATTCCTGTATTTTCTTAGCGCCAGGCATTGTTTTGGTTACTTTCCTGATGCAATCATGTTTTTAATATCTAATCAGTTTTTTTTAATTAAATTTTCATGATTTGGGATTTGCCTGGAAATGAATAAACAGCTGTTATATTTTTTTAAGAAAGAGGTATTCTGTTAAGAAGAAAAGAAAGAGAAATTCTACTTTTGAGAAAAAAGATTTTCTACATAAAGACATTTCTGAATCATTTTTGCATGAAATTAAAATGCAACTCAAAGTTGAAATGGTGATATTTTTTGGATTTAAAACCATACTACATATATTAACTGTTTTGTTTATTGATTGAGGCATTGTTATTATAATGTAAGACTTCAGTTATATCACCTTCATTCAGGACTTCTTCTCATAATCCATTAATAGGAAAGTTTTGCTCTTTACTTATGATATCTGGAAACCTTCAAATTTTCAGCTATCTATATCGTAATGCAATTTAATTACTGGTTATAAATTATGCCAAGCATTTTTAAGCACATCTCCAGGCATGTCCTTTCATGATCTTGCAATGAGCCACATGACTCTGGCAAACACAGTTCATAAATGACCACCAGCGCAGATGCGCAATCAGAGAGTAATAGTGCTACAATTTTCAATCAGTGAAATAATTGGAGCATTTTTGAGATTGATAGGTAGAGTTAAGCTGTGTATGCAGTGGTAGGTAGCAGTGAGAATTCAAACAATATTAGTAAGGTGAGTGGATAACAATACCTCCAACGAAGTAATAGATCTTCTAAGGCGAGTCTGAAGAAGGAAGAATTAAATGGATGACACTCTCAGTCAGTGTCCAGTCACATGATCACAGCTTCCATACTGAAATGCTTAAAGAATAAAGTAGATAATTGGATAAGTAGAGCAAAACAAGCATTGGGTAAAACTTTGGAGAGTTAAGGAAAGAGAGTAAACTCAATTCTCTTAGAAGAGGAGAATAGAAGCTCTCGTAGATAGTAGAATCTAGAAGAGGGGCCTAATAATTTAGGAGGGAAGACAAAAATAAATTCATTGAATCAGAGTTAAACTAAAGCTAATTTTGTTTTCCTAATATAGCAAGTGGCTTTCTTCTGAAATTTCTGTCATTATAGTAGAATGTGGAATAGGAATTGTGCTATTTTGCTTGTTGGGGATTTTCTTATGGAATTTTTTCATAAGATAACCCATGAAAGCTGTTGTATATTTTATAGTATATTCTTGATGTAAAACTTCATTGGTAATATACAGTTGTCAGTATGCAAACAAAGCTACAGTCATTCATTTGGCAGTTTGCAATGTAAAGCTTCATTACCTACACTTGTTCAGGTAATAATTTTGTATGACTTGAGTTCTCCATTTGTACACTGTGAGAAAAAGAAAATTTTGAAAAGAAGAAAAAGTTCTATTCAAGGTGGGGATAGTAGACCATTCCGGCTATTGGACATCCGGATTTCAGATTTTGTACTGCAGTTCTGTGTCCTAACATTATCGTTTGTAAATTATGTTAATTTCTGAATTGTATATTTATATGAACAAACATGACTTTATTAGCCATTGATTCAGATAATATAAAAACCTATGTGAAACATTTGTTGTATGATGTAATCATACATATTTATTTTAATGTAACTTTTTTCAATATTTTTAATATGCATCTGTTCTGATATGTCAAACTATTTGTATATAATTTTCCAGTGCTAGGTTTTTTGATAAGTATTTTTAGGCTGTATATAAATGTAGTGTACATATGTGCTTAAATTATAATTGCAATTTATATAACTATAATTCTGACTAAAATATGTTTTGAAAAAGTTTCTGCGAAACATTTAATATAGATTGCCTGCGTGTGTATAAATGAATTTCTGAAGTTCCCATCTTATATAGATAATGGTGTGATTATCCAAAATTAAACATTCCATAAATTTTATTCCATTTTAATTTTAAAAAATTTATTTAATTTGAAACTATACATTTTTATTTTTATTATTGTAGTAGTATTTTTTTCTCTTATCTAGATTTATATTGCAGAATTAATATTTGCGCTTCTTGTGTGTACAAGTGCCTTTTTCTTAATATTTCTTTAAAGTTCTAAGAATAAACATGTTTGATTTATAGGCAAATGATGAAATGTGTTAACTTTTGCTCATTAAACTTAATTAGCTGCCAAGTAATTTTTTACTGAATTTTAAATATCTTAACTTTACAAAATTGTGTGAAATTATAATGTATATTTACTATAGAAAATATTAAAGAATTTGTTTAGGCTTTACAAGTTAGTGTACTGTTTTATTACATTAATGGTAAAGATAGCAATTCTCTTAAGTTTTAAAATATTAGTTTCATTATATTATTGCATAAATCAGCAGTTCTCAACCTTTTGGCTAATGCATACCATCTAAACAAAAAAATGAAAAACTTTAGTACCACCACATTTAACAATGATTATTTTTCAATAGAAATATTAAGTAAAATCTATATATTGTCATTTGAACTAAGTATTGTCTATTTGTATTAAATATGCACACATAAAAATTATATTAAAAATTGGCTACTGTTTTAACTATCAAAATTTAAGCTATAATACTTTAATTCTAAAGTTTAGTGTGAAATTTTGGCCTGTCAATTTCTTTATGTCTGGTTTTATTTCACTTAGTTTTAACTGTAAATTAGGATACACTTTTAATTTTATTCTGCATTTATTTTGCAAATATAACATGGAAGAAAATCCTTCTTCACACAAACAGGTTGTGCAAAAAGGCAATAAAAATTTAATAGCTTTATTTTAAATGTCTTTAGATTCTATTTTTCAGTTCAGCCAAAAGTTAATAATTGTATTGTTTTTGAAATTTTTTGAATTTTGAAACACAGGAAATTTTTGTCAAATGTTCTTTTCTTCACGACATAAAACATCAAGTACATCATAAAAAAATTGATTTCTAATTCAATTTTCTTTTTCATAATCCTTGGGAAAATACACGTTGAAATTATTTATCAATGAAAAACAATGATTTTTTAATGTCTGATGTAATTCTTTTATTTTCAAATTATTTTAGGTTAGAAAACTTTCTAAAAGTGGTAAAAAGCTTGAAATATTATTATCCAATTCTTTGAATTTATTCTCTCAAGTTTTTTAATTGTTGCATTTATTTTATCTCTAATGATAAACAAATTAACACTTTATCCTTGTAATCCTAAATTTAATTAACTTTTCAAAAATATCAGATAATTATGCTAAATGCTCCATCCTTAAATTCACTAAATAAACATTTAATAAAGCTTTATTAAAGCTAGGCTTTTAATAAAGTTAACAATTTTTACGGCTTGATTCAAAATGGTGTTCGGGGATTGTTTTGGCTACTAAAGCTTCACAATGAATGGAGCAGTGAGTAAATTTAGTTTCAGGTGTGACTTTCTTTATTTGAGGAATAACACCAGAATGTTTTCTTGTTAAAGCCCGAGCTCTGTCACTGCATGCGGCAATGCACTTATTCTAAGGAATATCATTCTCTGAAATAAAATTCTCAATTGCTTTGAAAATTTCATTTGCAGTTGCTCTATCATGAACTGATTCACAAAATAAATATTCTTCGGCAGTTCTCTTATCTTCTTCAAAATGCATGTAAACTAATAATTTAACAAAGTTCATTTATATAAGTACTTTCATCCAATTGCAATGCAAAATGCAAAATTATTTTTTAAATGTCTCTTTTATGGAAGTTGCCATTTCATGAATTCATCGACGTATTGTATCATTGGACAACAGAATATTATTAAGTTCATCAGCCACTTTTACGTTGAATAATGCTAAAACGATATCTTTAGCTGCTCGTAATATAATGTTTTCTCCTATAGTGTGAGCCTGCCTAGTCTTGGCTATTCATAGGCTCATTAGGTAACTTTCAGATTTATCCTTTAAATTGGCATGCTTAAATTCAAGATGTCTTTTAAGAAGCAATGGTTTCCTACTTTGATTGGATAGTAGTTCACCGTAAACAACACATTGAGGTTGAGGGTCCATTTCATCACCATTCCAAGTAAATCCAAATGATAAATAACTTTCATTATATTTTCTGTAAACATTCTTTTCTTTTCTTTTTAATATTCTTAGGGCTAGTAGATTGTTCCTGAATCCATCACTTGTGAATCATCACTTCTCAGCTTAGTCAATCCTAGCCATTTTTCCATTTCGAAAATGTAGGTTTATTTTATTATTTTTCCAAAAATATTTTAATGCTCAATATATGTCATAATAAAAACACAAGGAAAAAGACGGAACACTGTAGATGCGTGCTTAGATCCATATTGAAGAAGAAATTTGATTGCGTAGTATTTAAAGAACTTGGCAGTCGAGGCAGTTTTAATTCCATTTTTATTTCCAATTGATATTTGTGGCCACAATCACTTGGCACTCTAGTCGTGCCTTCCACAGAAGATTTACATTTTTGATATTGTTGAGGAAAGCAAGCCAGCGAAATTACATCTTAGCAGAGTAGAGAGCTAAAGCTGAAGTGCGTAGTTATGAAAGATGGAAGCACGCGAAGAGAAAAGTTTTGGTTTACAACGACAGTTTCAGTTCTTAATTATTACGTCATCAGAGTTGCGCCGATCATAGAGTGATCTAGAAATGACGCAATGCAAAGAAGTTATTACGATTTTAGAATAGAGAGGAAGAATTAATGTTTATAGTTTAATCTATAATTTTGATTCATATATTTTTATCTTACATATTCCCCCCTTCAAAAAGAAAAAGGCGTAGCGACAGAGAAGCCTTTTTAAAGAAAAAGAGTTAAAGCACAAGCAAATTAAAAAAATATAAATAAATAATAAAATTTTGATCCTGTAAAGTATAATTTATAAATATCAATTTTTTTAAATAAATTTTTAATTTTTAGAGTCCTATTGAATTTTTCAGCATTTCAGTCCAAAAGTCTTTTTGTTTGAGAGTTCACATAATCACAATTCATCAGGGAAGGTTCTTGTTATTACAGAGTATCACAAAAACTTTTACATAATCATTTCTTATAATTAAATGTAATGCACATAAATATTTATGATACTTATTTCCATACTGATAAATTATAATTTAACATCATAAATAATAGGATTAAGATTTTCAGAATTTATGGTTTCACCGTTATCATCTTTCATTTACAATTCCTGATTTTACCAAACTGGAAGCCTCGCAATACTTCTAAACAAACATATCCATCAATAGGGCTGTCCTCTTGAGCTAACCAGTGTGTTCTCTGCACTAGTGGCCCAGGGTGCCTAGGCAGTTACTTGAAAAGACCTCCGTTCCTTGCATTAAGGTAACTGGCCTTTGAGAACTGCACTAATACATTTCATAATAAAAAAATATAATAATAATATAAAAAATTTACATGCATTCATAAAATGAGAGCCTCCAACATTATCTTGCATGAAGAGGGTAAAAGAAACAACTGTACAGAGGTAATTACAGGCCTCTGTTGAAGGAACCAGTACACCCTCAGCATACTATACTTAACACACAATAACCCATAAATTTTAACATGCATTTACCATAATTTCATATTACGTATCTGTAATAATTTCACTTATTTTTTACATTAACCCCATTTTTATAATAATTATAAAATGAGTATTCAAAATTCTCAACAAAATTTCAAAAACATAAAAACTTATCTTAATATCCTTCCCTATGAATAATTTAAATAGCTTAAAATTAATTACTTAATTTGCTGCTCACACATAATTATGAAAAATTAGAAAAATTAATGAATAAGAATTTCAGATTTTCTCAAAACAAATTGCAGAAATTTTAACCAATGTTTAAATGAAAACTATAGAATTCGCAGCACATTAAATAATTTAGCTCCTGAGCTAGGTTCACACGAATGTAATAATTTTTGAGCTGTTGAAAAAGCGGAAGTGCAAATAATTTTCTGTCGCACATACTTGCAAACACTAACTCAGATCGACCTTGAACCCGCTGTAATGCTGAACTCCTAAACGGTAATTCACTAATGATTTAAAGCACTTTTTTTTTTTTTTTTTTTTTTTTTTTTCTAAATATTGTAGAGATCGGCGAAGCAAATTCAATATTCCTTTTTACTAGGCATTCGAACTTCTCAATTTATCGAGAGATTACTTTCAGTCTGTAAACACTACGCGTGATTATTTTTTTGAAGCACTTGCAAAACACCACAGCAGAAGAATGATCTGTTATTTTTTTACACACTGAAGAAACAAATTTGATGATTCACTTCTTTCACATTATCTTGGATTTATCACAAAACGATGATTTGAAGAGCTTTTTTAATTTGCTTGTGCTTTAACTCTTTTTCTTTAAAAAGGCTTCTCTGTCGCTACGCCTTTTTCTTTTTGAAGGGGGGAATATGTAAGATAATATATGAATCAAAATTATAGATTAAACTATAAACATTAATTCTTCCTCTCTATTCTAAAATCGTAATAACTTCTTTGCATTGCGTCATTTCTAGATCACTCTATGATCGGCGCAACTCTGATGACGTAATAATTAAGAACTGAAACTGTCGTTGTAAACCAAAACTTTTCTCTTCGCGTGCTTCCATCTTTCATAACTACGCACTTCAGCTTTAGCTCTCTACTCTGCTAAGATGTAATTTCGCTGGCTTGCTTTCTATCTTAATAATATATAAAAATGTAAATCTTCTGTAAAAAGGCACGACTAGAGTGCCAAGTGATTGTGGCCACAGATATCAATTGGAAATAAAAATGGAATTAAAACTGCCTCGACTGCCAAGTTCTTTAAATACTACGCAATCAAATTATTCTTCAATATGGATCTAAGCGCGCATCGACACTGCTCCGGCTTTTCCTTGTGCTTTTAATATTACATATATAAAAACAAACGATTCTTAAATCACGTAAAAAAAGTAAGGAATAGAAAGCAACAAGATTACAAAATACCTGCTGTTAGAGACAGCAAATTGACATTAAAAAATTATTCTATTTGAAAATTGAGCAATTAAGGCCTGGAAATGGTGATGATATAAAGTGTAGACATGCTAATAAATTGATTTTAATGAGATACTATTATCTTTTTATAGGAACTTATTTTTATTTACTTTTAAATACAACATCCATTTCTATTACTCTCTTTAAAAACATCATTTTAAGACAAATTTGTGTCTATGGCTAAAAGAATATTTGTAAAAATAAAAACTGATTATTTTGTTAAAGTCTGTGAGTGGCTATTGACCTTGAACATAGCTCAGATCGCATAAATTGACAAGAGAAAAAAACTTAAACAGGATGTTGGAATATTTAATTTTTTAATTTAATAGTTAAAAATATTTTGTTTATTTGCCTACCACCTATTTTTCTCTTGCGTACCACTGATTGAGAATCTCTGGGATAAATAGTCATGAAGCAACTGCTTGTGCAATAATATAGTAATAGCATTTTATACAGACATTGGCTCAGTCTATGAAAAACCAGTGCTAACAAAATTTAATTTTTTAATTTAGTTAAAAATATTTTGTTTCTTTGCATACTACCTATTTTTCTCTTGCCTACCGATGGTTGAGAATCTCTGGCATAAATAGTTATGAAACAAGTGCTTATGCAATAATATAGTAATTGCATTTTATGCTGACATTAGTCAGTCTATGAAAACCAGTGCTAGCAAAATTTATACTGTTTATTGGATAGTACAATTTTTTTTTTTTTTATAATAAATACTTACACTACTTATCAAGATTATAAAATAATTTCATTTATCTAATTTTAACCTAAAAAAATTCGCCAAATTTTGAACGTAGGCTGTACTAAAACTGTTCCGTATTCAGTTGCAGTTATTCATTTAGAGAACCCAACCGTAGGTATGCAGACACCAGAACCAAATGTCGCCTGATGGTCGCCAATTGTGGCAACTTTGGGTGATTTTCGCCGTCAACTTACCCCAGTGTTAACTAGACTTATCCTGTAATCTTATTTTTCCCGCAGAGCTTCGTTTCTTTCAAGCATTTACAAAACTTACTTACATTATGCAAATATACTACAATTTCACTAAAATTATTTACATATGTATAAAATCTGTAACAATATTGTAAAGAGCCGTAGCTAGTGTTTTCAGCTTCCAGAGAAAACTGAAGATTTCACGCCCCCTTCTGTTTGTGAAGAGTGGAAAATATTACAGGTAGCCCTCCTGCTACACGGCATCTTGTAACACGGTTTCGCTATAACACGATTCATAAATTGCGAGAACCCTCCTATAACACGGTTTCGTTCTAGCACAATAAGAAAATTGCCCAAGCAATTGAAGAAATTTAACAAACTCTGCACGAAGTTTTCCATATAGTGCAAAGCACTCATATAATCATTTAATGCATAAGAATCCTTGTTTCGTAAGTTCTGCCAGTTGTTTTCCAAGATCCGCTACCCGTACGAACAAATGTCCTCAGATGGCCCGTATAAACAAATGTCCCCAGATAATGAAGAAACCTCACAATCACAGAAGATGAACAACATAAGTGCTCTAAAACGAACAACCTGCATGTTCGGCTTCCAAAATTCGAATCCTTGTCTCCATGGCCTGAAAACAAAAGTGTCTCGCGCTGCTGGTCGGCAGTCTGCGTCGAGCCACGGTGTGATTAAAGAATAACTTTTTCGTTTAAGAGGAAATTCATTTCTTTAGAACTACAGATACAAATCTTGGACCGTTTTTTAAAAGGAGAAAAGGCATCTCACATTGGAAAAAGTTTTAATTGGAATGAAGAAACAGTCCGGACTATTAAGGAAAATGAATAGAAATAAGAAGTGTGGTTGCTGCAGGATCTTTTACATCCGCAAAACGTGCAGTTCGACCCCCGGGGGCGCCAATAATTGAGAAGATGGAAAAGGCACTCAGCATTTGGATTGATGATAGCTATCAAAAAAGAATTTCGTTGGATGGTCACAAAAAGTACTCAAAATTTCCAAGCACCTCAAAGAACATGGAGAACCCTCTGTCAATTCAGATTTTCTGGTAAGTAAAGGTTGGTTCGAAAATTTCAAAAAGCGTTTTGCAATTCATAGCATAAGAATTCAAGGAGAATCTGCACCGGCTGATTATGAAGCTGCTAAGACGTTTCCTGAAAAATTTCAAAATATTATAGAAGAACAAGGGTACACATCAGTTCAAGTTTTTGATGCTGACAAAACTGGGCTGTGGTGGGAAAAAAATGCCCAGTAGAACCTTTATATCGAAAAAAGAAAAAAACTGCATCCTGATTTAAGGAGTCTAAAAATTGTCTAACGCCACGATTGGGCAGTATGACTGGACTTTATTACAAAACTCTTGTTTATAGATCTTTAAATCCTCATGCGCTTAAAGGTGTAAATAAAACATCGGTGTATTGAAAAGCAAATCCAAGAGCTTGGGTAGCTGGGAATATATTTAAAGATTGGTTTTTAAATTGTTTTGTGCCAGATGCTGAACGTTATTTAAGGCAGAAAAATTTGAGCTTCAAGGCACTTAATACTATTAGATAATGCTGCATGTCACCCACAAGGTTTGAATCATCCCAATGTCAAAATGCTGTTCCTAACACCTAACACTATAAGGTATTTCTTCTGCCTTCTTAGCATGGCCCTCTTCAGTTGAAATAGAAAACGTGCGTGAATCGTCAGAAAATGAAATTGGTGGTATATTAGAACTTGCTAAATCAATCGGAGGCGAAGGTTTTGTGAACATGGCTATTTAGGACGTTCAAGATTTATTAGTGAAAGAAGAAATTGACGAAGATTTGATAGAAATGGCATCCGAAACTGTAAATCAAATCGCTTCTGAGGACACTACCACTGATGAAGATTGTGAAGTTAATAATTTAACATTAAAAAAATTAAAAGAAGGCCCACGCTTAGCTGAAAATCTCTAGTTATTTTGAGTGCAGACCCTTCCACTGAAATAAGCCGAAAGTTCAAAAAGGAGCTGCAAAACTGTCTAGCTGTATATCGCGAAATTAAAAATGACCCGGTAAGAACTAGTAAGCAAAGTAAAGTTACAGATTTTTTTTTTAAGAGGAAAGAAAATGCCAGAACTTTAAATGAAGAAAGAAATTCTGAAAGTGAAAGCGATCTCATTCCACCAAAAAATCGTTCTGTGTTGATTATACTGAGCAATGACAACGAAGAAATTTATTAAGCTAAAGTTGCGTTAAATTAAAATATGTAATATTTTTTGTTTTGTGTTGTATGTACATATATTTTTAATAAAAATTAAGTTGTTTATGTATAATTAAAAAAAATATTTGTTTTTAATAAGTTTTCGAAACGTAACCCCCCTTTTTTATACTGGCTCTGGGTCTCGTACAACACGGTTTCACACAACCTGGCATTTTCTAGGAACCTATCTACCGTGTTATACAAGGGTTACCTGTACTTTCTAAAATTTCATAACATCAATGTGGCATAGCTGGATGCTGCGCCCAATAGGTTGTGGAAGTGGCAACATGTATTTTTTTAAATATTTCTATTGAGAAACTGAAAAATAATCTTTGTAAAGTGTTGTAGTGGTACTTAAGTTTTTCAATTTTTATTTAGCTGCTACGTGCTAGTCAAAAGGTTGTTAATCGCTACTCTAGAGGCACTAGAAACGAGTTCTTTGATTATAACTGAATGAAAGTTTATGAGGATTAAAAAATAGGTGGTGTTTAATTGAACACTGGTTCACTTCTCGGACACTAGCTAGTAGGGGATGGACGTTCATACTCACATTAAGCTTGCAGGGTGTTCTCAAAATATCATGAATTACTTCCTTACATTATCGTATATGTCAGTCTTTGATTGGAAAAGGAGAGTAGTCGTTGTAGGCTGAAGAAACAAGAAAGCATTGATTATGCCTATAGTAACCATGAAGTGACAGGTCGACTTGGCAGACAAAAGTGCAATCTTTCTGCTGGTAATAAATGGGAATTTTAGATTTGAACAAATCAACTGGGAGAAACGCTTTTTGTTTGCTGTGTAAAATGCCTAAACGAAATGATTTAAACCTGGAAAAAAAAAAAAAAAAAAAAAAAAAAGAAGAAGAAGAAGAAGACGAAGAAATTGCTGAAATATTACGATAATTTGGAAAATGCAACCAAACAGAAGTTGCTTTTTTTAAAATGGGGGATTTCCCAAACAGCATTGTGCAATTTGCTTAAAGAAATATTCATAAAGAACTAATAAAAAGTGCAATGTGTCAAGGAAGCACAAAAGAAGTGGAAAATCGGGAGACTTTGAAACTGCTCTTCTAGAATGGTTTCAAGCTATGAGACTAGAATATATTCCAATTTCTAAAGCTCTGAAAAAGCTGTAGAATTTTCTAAAATGCTAGGAGAAAATTTTGTGCCAACTGATGGATGACTGGCAAGATGAAAAGAGAGAAATAAATGTGTTTATTCGGAAACTACATTCATCGGCTCAGAAATGGGTAAAAAGCGCTTTACCAGGCTTCTAAAAGAATAAATGCCCCATGAAATGTATAACACAGATGAAACTGATCTGTTTTGCACAGCATTACCGGAGCACATATTAATGGTTAAATGTGAAACAGCAGCTTGTTTTAAGAACGGCGAGTTACTGTGTTAATAATGCGTAGTGTAGTATGCATGCAACAATTAAAAGGACGCCAGTGGTTATTGGAAAGAGTGGAAATGTTTAAAAGGAGTTAAGAATTTACCTTTAACTTACCATAACAAGAACTCATAGATGATGAGCAATATTTTTAGTGATTTTCTTTTGAAATGGGACAGGGAATCGAAAAAAGGAAAAAGCTTTACTGTTGGATAACTGTTACACACCCCTCTGAGGAACATTAAATTAGTATTGCTTCCCGCAAATATGACTTCTGTCATTCAGCCATTTGACATGAAAGCTTTCAAATATAATTACAGAAAAGGTGTCGTTCGAAGAATAATCAACAAAATTGAATCTTGTGAAAATGTAAGCACTTCGAAGTCGATATCTTTGCTAACGATTATGCATATTATAGACAAGGCAATGGAAACAGTTTCCCAAAGCACAGTTAGAAATTGCTTTAGAAAATGAGGTTTTTAGTAAGATGACGCCACAGAAGAATTGTAAACTATTTCTAATATTTCGGACATCAGTGAGGAAAAGAAGATTCGTTTTTTAGAATACGTTGCAATTGTGATAATATTGAGACAGCATGTGAAAGCACTGTTTATACTGATAATACAGAAAGTGTTAAAACAGCTGCAGAAACTGAAACTAACAGTGAAACTGATAGTACATGACAACCTCAGTTGAATTAAGAAAAGCACTGCAAGCTCTAAAAAGAACTCTTGAATTGAAAGGTGATCAGAAAAGCTACTAACAGTTTTACGAACTTGAAAATACAGTTGAAAGACTATTGACGAACAATGCGAAACAAATACAGATAGAGTAGTTCTTTATAAAAGTTTAAAAATTTCATCAGTTTTGTAATTATAAAATGTTTCCATAAAAAAAAATCCAGGTTTCATGAATAGTTTAATTTTAGCATTAATTTTTAATTAATAATTTAGGCCAGGGGTGGTTAACGTTTATGGATCAACGTGCCATTTTTTCTAAAGAAGTGTTTAATGAGGCCATAGACGCAGTGGCCTAGCTAGGGTGGGGCAATGGGGGACATCTGTACCCGGACGCAGCATCCAAGAGGCGCTAAATTGATGCTACGAAATTTTCTAATGAAATTTTCCATTCTTGGCACACAGAAAGGGGGTGCAAAATCTTTAATTGTGCCCGGGCGCTGGAAACCCTAGCTACGCCCCTGCATAGACGTGCCGTCAAATAATTTTGACTTAGTGATTATTGGGAACATAATAAAACTAAATACTAATAACTCAAAACTCTTTATTTACTAACAGAAAAATACAGTTATATGTGTAATTCAAATTAAAGTAACATTAGTGTGACTTCTGTTGTTGCAGATTAGATGACAAAAACTTATATTAGGGTTGTAAGATGCTAATGTTAGCAGAATGCATGCTGAACTGGAATCATCTGCCAAAAGGTTTCTAAGCGAGTTTTTAATGTTATTTATCTCTGAAAATAGTGACTCGCAGGCATAAGTGGATGAAAATATGGTTAAAATAGCTAGGTCAGCTTCTTCGAACAGTTAAATATGTCTAGAATCGAATTGCATGTTGCTAAATTTCGTTACTGGCATTTTTACTTATATTGCCCGTTAATCTTTCTGTTTCAATCAATTCCAACTTTTTTCTTATTTCAATAAATTTTTGAATCCATACTGAACTGGACTGGAAATCAATCAGTTGAATTTCAAATTATTCAATTTCCAATAAATCGAATTGGGGCAAGTTCAGTTTATCAAATGAAATCACATCAGGGTACATAATAAACTTGAGCGCTTCCAATAATTCTTTGAACTGAGAAAATCTCGCTGAAAATTCCCTGATTGAAGAATCAGTTACGGAAATACATTCTTCAATAACTTTTTCTTCGTCTAGTTTCTCGTGTACATCTAAATCTTCCGCCTCCCCCAAGATTGGAAAATATTTGTAGTTTTTTGTAAAAATTTCGTTCCTGAAAACATGCAGTTTAGCGTCAAAAGCGCGAATGAAATCTATCATGACGATAATTGTTTTATTTGTGCCTTGGAGCTTTATGTTCAGTTCATTGAAATGTTGGCATATGTCTGTAAAAAACATCAATTTTGAAAGCCATATAACATCCAACAATTGTGAGTATTGATCAATTTTCCCCTCATTTTGCAGAAATAGTCTGATTTCTTCCAAGCAGTCAACAAATCTTTGAAGTACGTTTCCGCGGCTCAACTAGCGAACATTCAGTAAGCCACTATACACCGAGTTGACTTCATCCAACAATTCATCAAACTTTCCCTTATAAGTAACGCCTGCGACGATGTAAGGTTGACTATTGTGTGACTAACGCCATTACATTATCAAGAAATGTTAAACCACTCTTAGCACATAAGACTTGTGGTGAATGATGCAGTGGAATTCAATAATTGAATGACCTATGTCTGTTTGTAATAAACTAATGAAACCACTTTTTTGGGGGCTCACCATCAATTGTTACCGAAACAATTTCTTTTTCAGCAAGCCAATTTTTAACAACGGTACAAATATCTGAGTCCTTTATAGTTGTTGGCAACGATATTATCGCAATAAATTCTTCCTTAATGACATTTCTTACGCAATATCGAGCATAAACTGCTAAAACGTTCAGATTTAGTGACATCAGTACTTTCGCCCAAGACATAGCGATATGAAAGGAGCGGAGTTAATGTCAATTTTTTGTTGATACATTTCCGGCCAGTTTTAAGATTATTTTATTGTTTCTAGATAAAGGAGCATCTTTGGTGCGCTGAATTATTTTATCTTTATTATAAAAATCATCAAAAAGTGAAGATGCGCATGCTTACCAAGCTTCCTTCAAAAATTCTCCCTCTTGAAAAGGTTTACTATGCCGAGCAATGACATTTGCAGCCAAGCTTGCCGATCTCGTATGACAATTTTTGCCAACATATCAAATCACAGACGTCGACTGTTTATTTCTGTCTCTTATTGCACTTGGTATTAATTTCTTTTGCTCTGGTTCGCTTTTTTGACAAAGGATTTGTGATTTGTTTCAAAATGCCGTTTTACAGACCATGTCTACATACCACTGTTCCAGGACACACACCACTTTGTCACCTTTACTAATCATGCCATGCTTCTTGGACCAAAAAGTTAAAATTCTCTGTTACATTTACTATCTTGCACTTTTTGTTTTTTATGCGTCATTAACAATAGTAGTCTATGATGTAACTAAGGCAAGCAAATAGCAAATGAGCGCTTTCTGCGCGCTCGATCACTCCGTAGTGCAGACTCACTCGGGTTTGATAGTAATACTTCATAGTGAACTTTGTTATTTTTAATTAAAATGCAAACCATTTTGATTGGTGGCGTGCCATTGTTTTGCCACCCTTGATTTACGCATTAATTGCTACTGTTAGTTACTACTAAATAAATTCAAAGTTGATACCGTAATTGGCAATATTGAAATCGTCGTTTATTAAACTCAGCCATTTGATAACTTCAAATATGCTTGGAACGCAGAGCCTGACTGAGGCAGGGGCATACGGAGGAGTTGCCCCGGGCCCCCAAATCAAATAGAAAGTTTATTTTATGTTTCCTTCTTTAAAAAAAAAAAAAAAAAAAAAAAACGAGTACATAAAATCTGTCAGTTTTATGTTAGCTTTTCATTAATCTACTGCATGAACCGTAATTTATGAAATAAAGAGCAATTATGATCTAAAGGGTGTCAAAATTTACAAAAAAAAAAAAAAAAAAGCTTAATATTTATTTGTTTGCTTTATTAAACATTTTTTTCAATGTAAGTTGTTTAAGTTGCTTCGTTTTTTGTGCTAATACTTTCTCTTTAAATTTATAAACAGACATAATTTATTGTTCAGTTACAAAGTTCCACTGTTCAAGTCCTGTAATTGCTGTGTCGAGAATACCAACTAACTTGTCAATCGAAATTTTTTCATTTTCAATAACCTCTCTGTCACTTTCTTCACTATCGGAAGCGCACGTGGGTAAACACTTTACGCGCATGCACACATTAAACGAGCATGCGTAAGTTTGTGGCTTTGAAGTTCGGATTATAGATCATTCCGGATAATGGACTTTGTACTGTACTATGATGAACAAGAGGCAGAACCAGATGCACATATGTTATGAAGACGATGCAGCATGCATCGAAAAGAGCTTTTTAGCCTATTATCTAAGTGCATAAGACTTGTCTATGGTATTTTTAATTAATTCAGATTGCTAAAAAAAGTCTTTACATTTTCTGATTATAAATTTAAATAGCATTTTTGTCAAATTCAGATGTGCTCAATCCTTTTTTCGATGGATATAGAATTATCAGAAAATCAATAAAATGGCAGAACGATATTTCGTCTGACCATTGGAGAGGGGGGGGGGGACTTTATATCTATTTTAGGTTTCTAGTCAATTTTCTTGTTATGTTATTTCCTGTTCTATAATGAGGTAAAAATTTTAAATACCTGCATAAAGTTCGGTTTTTCATTAGTAGGGGGAGCCCCCAAAGAAGCATTTGCCCCGGGCCTGAATTGGGCTAAGTTGGAACGGATGTAGTTTTAATAACCAGCGGGTACTACAGTCAAAAGTCGTTAATTCGGACACCCATAATCCGGAATGATCTATAATCCGGACCTCAAAGCTAAAAACTTTCTGTGCAAGTGCCACGTTAGCACATGCGCACAGGCGTTTTACGAGGGCGCGAAAGACCTTGACTACTGCGCATATGCGTGTGCGCAAGTGCAGAATACGTTTTCGCCTGCGCGTTTAATGTATAACGGACCGTGTAAGCTAAAATTATCTAATTATCTATTTCAATTAATGTTAATGATTGCATTGTTCCTGAATCTTCGAATTGGATCCCGCTTATTATTTTTTGCAGACTGTAAGAGCAATTTTATAAAAGTAAACTTGAAATTTCGATTATGTCAAATAGAATTTCCGATGCTGGAACTTCCAAAGGATCTACAAAACGAAAGTATGTTTCGATGTCCAACAAACAAAAAGTGGAATTGCTCCAAAAAATGGATAAAGACATGAAGAATGTGACAGAGAGGTTAGTGAAAACGAAAAAATTTCGATTGACGAGTCAGTCGGTATTCTCGGCACAGCAATTGACGGGACTTGAACAGCGGAACTTTGTAACTGAACAAGAAATTATGTCTGTTTATAGAATTAAAGAGAAAGTATTATCACATAAAACAAAGCAACTTAAACAACTTACATTGAAAGAAATGTTTAATAAAGTAAACAAATAAATATTAAGCTTTTTTTGGTAAATTTTGATACCCTTTAGATCATAATTGTTCTTTATTTCATAAATTACGGTTTCATATTTTTAATTTTAGAATTTCTGCATGCCATCTTACGAGATTTAAACTGATGATCTATAATCCGGAATCGCCGAAGTCCCGACGAGTCCGGATTAACGACTTTTGACTTATTTGTAATCGCAAAAAATTTCGGGTATCATATTGACTGCTTGCGAATCCATTTGGATAAATTTTTTTCATGGCACCTATAATTTTTTTACATGACGCCTTTATTCTTTGGAATAAAGGACCTTGTTTCCAAACCGGAATCATAAACCATTTTTTTATTCATTTGAACATACATATTTATGTATCTCTTGTAAAACGATTAAGTCATAAAAGGATGAAATCTTGAATATGGAGCACCTATAACATCTAGTTGTATACTTCCATTCTTTTTTTTATTGCAATCAGCAGTGCAAAACAGGCCAAGGTTTATATATATCTGCCTTTAAAGTCTTTACCTGGCCTTTAATTTCGCAATCGCTTGCCAGTCTTATACTTCCAGTTACAGATGTGTTTTATATAACGAAAATATTCGTGTTTTGGCAATATCAGATTGAAAAAAAATTACTTTTCGACATATAATGGAATCCAATTTTTAATACAATCTCCCAGTTTCTATACTCGTATTTGGCAACATTATAAATTATAAGAAGTCACCTGTACCATAACAATGGACCGAGATATTTAATTTCAAAATTTGCTATTTTTTATGTCATTTTCAACTTGCCTTGAGGAATCAGTTGATGAAGTTAGAATAGTTGAGGAAAATAAAGTGCAACAAAAAAATATCTATAATTTAATAGGCCATGGAATGGTTCATAACAATAAGAACTATTCTATTTTACATTTCTAAATACAACATAAAACATTGATGAAAGCAATGTCTTGTCATGCAGTTTCCATATAGAAAACTAATATAGTCTGTTTCAAAGAATTAAAAAATGCTTTTGTGAATGACATATTTTTTAGTAAATGTAAAATATGTCTAACTACACATAAGAAACTATCCATATGCTAAAATTTTAGTATTCTCTCTGAAGTTGTATAAACGTCTCTTACATTCTCAAGCTATCATACTCTGCGCAATGAAAGTGATTATTAGAGTAAGGATAAATTAGTAAAACTTTAATTCATTTTTAGTAATATAATAGAATCAAACCATAATTCATTTTCAGGATAATCTGAAAGTTGCTAAAAGAAAAAGATCATGCGAGATAACTGTCTTGAAAACAATAAATGAATTTTCTTCCATAATATTTATATGTTAATGCAATGGATGTTTGAATTCATTGAAATAATTAAAAAAGACAAACTGCAATATCAATAATTATTTTTAAATTTTCAAGTGAAATAGCAAATATTTTTTGTAATGCCATATGTAACATTTTAAAAATTTTGTTTGAATATGGTAAAATATAAACAGCTGCTTAAGGGAAAGGATGATTTTATGAAGGATTTTCAGATTGAACTGTCTTACATTATATAGGGAAAACCACAAAAATGCCTCTACAGCCAACCTACCAAATCCTAGTTGATGGTGTGGTTGGTTTATATGTTTAAGACAAAGCACTAAGGCTATCTTCATGGTGAACTTTCTAAGGGGATGCACCTGGAATCAAACTACCAGTGTTCAGTGATTTTATGAATCTGGGTTGATATTAAAGTTTGGTGTTGAAGTGTTGAGCTATTTTTAACATAACAATGTTATTAAAATGTTTTATTTGCATTTTTATTAGATATCATTACTTTTCTTTGTATATCACCAGTGTATTATTTTCATCTGGCAATAATAAATTAATTTTAATTACCAACATCCTGCATACCTCATATTTATAGTAATAGTTTTCATAAAATTAAATATATCATCACTGTTAAATACAAATCCTGCTTATGATGAGGATTTAAGAGTTCATTTTAATGAATAATTTTTTATGTGGAAAGATTACGTATAGTCTAAATTTCTGTACATATTAATGTAAATTATACTGAATTTTCTCACATCTGAGAGATTCTTGAATTTTTAAAATCTATTAAATGCATTAAAATATCAAAAGCTTTTAAATAAAGCAAAATTTGAAATCTGCATTTAATGAAAAATTTAAGAATGCTATTTTTAGAAATTCACCTATATTTATTTAGAAGGTATCACTGATATATCGTACAGTACATAACTCTTGAATTACGAGGTTTGTCTTTGCAACATAAAATATGAAGAACTTGTAAATGCTGATTTTTATTGCATTAAATGTATGTCGAATAACTTTCCAGTCAAAACTAATTTAAAAAAATTTTAACTAAGGTTGAGCAGAAATATTTTCTCAGATTTAAATTCAAGCTAGTTAACCACAGTTAGGTGAAATTACATATTGTAATAAGATAATTAATGTTTTAAATTAAATAAAATCTGTGCATAGGCAGAACTAGGTCTTCATCTGTATTCAGTAAAACATTTTGAACAATTCACAGTAAATTGAACTTCTTGTTATACAAACTGTGAATCAATCTCTAATAAAAATTTTATCTACCATCAAGTTAATTGCATATACAAATAAAAAAATTCCAACATAATTAGGACAAGGCCCATGACAGCTGTCTATCTAGGCAAAAATGCCTCTGAATAAGATTTTTGAAAAAGAAACTGATCTGCATTTACTTACAAATGCTGAAAACATTAATGAGCCAATTTCTGAAAATATTATGCATATCTGCAGCTTTAAGAGTTTCAGCTATTGATATCAGGTACAATTCTTTTTTAAAAAGAGATATTTTGTGTGACAAATCTGTAAATGCTAACATTAATTCTATTGATATTTTGGTTCCATTTTAGGGTTATATTATTATGATTTATATTTAGCTATTACATTCTATGCTACGCTTCTCAGTTATGCGTTCAAAAATGCTTTAGATCATCCCCAGTCCTTGTAACAAATATTTATACCGAGTATCAGAATACCTTGTTTATGCATTTGGCAATTAATTAACATATATAAACCATATGTCATTGTTTGTACCATTACTAGAAAATCCTGTTTGCCCTACACACTTATTTTTATAATTACATTTACAAAATTATAAACTGTTTATGCTACAATTACACTAATTCCCTCCATTTTACATATGCTGAAAATCCAATTAAATATATAAAATATGAAATGCTCTTATAGTATAACAGTTTTATTTAATTGTATTGAAATGAATGTAAAACACTAAAATGTATTTTATACAGTGTGTGTGAAAGTGTGCTAATTCAAAAGTCAGTAATTCAAACCACAAATGTTTTGATTTATTGGTTTAGAAACAAAAACAGCTAAGTAGTCGGTAATACAAAGAAAGCCAGGCCAACACCCTTAATCTGGCAGTGATGGTTTAAAGGGCTCTGGCAATTTTACTACTTGCTCACTTAACTTTCACATAAATTGTTATCAGTTAGCTTCAACAGAAAAGAAAATCGTCTGTGGACACTTAGATGAAGTTAAAAAATATTTTCAATATAGCATCAAATTTGTCATCTATCATCACTGCAAAGATTCTATACAATATGCATACGTACATATCTATATTATATATAAAAGTAAAAACTTATGGAGATTCCATATCACCTAACAGATAAAGAATTCAATACTATGAAAGAGCCCCAGTATACTTACCCAATTGAAAATTATATCCCATCACTACTGTTTTGAAATTTCAATTAAATTTAGAAACATTAATGCTTTATTCACTAATAAGTACAATAATTTGATCTTTTTAAAATTTGTGCACAAATGTATTAAAATAATTCTTAGTTTCTGCACATTAAAACATTTCTCACTCGGGCAATCACGATAGTACATTCACGGCACATTTTAGTTCAATTCTCATACATATTTCTGAATACACATTAATATATGTGTCTATATATAAATATATTTTATACTTATACATATTTTATCAAAAAATCTCTCCATATTTCAAGGTTTATATCAGTAGCTCACATTTTTCTGTACACAATCACAGGTTTCATTGCATAGTCTCCACACATTCTTGAAAATTTGGCCAGTGTACAGATTGCCAAATTTTTTTTTAACCAACTGACATAAAAAATTACAGTAAATGACTATAAATTATAACTTTAAGAAAAAGTCACAAATTTAGAGAAGCAAAAACAGAACAGAATTTTTCCAAAGAAATATCGAGAGATCAAAAATGTTGTTCGAGGTTTGTACATATTTTCATCACAAGAGCAAAACTAACATACTTTCACCAAAAAATAATATATGTCATATGAAGGGACAGGGACAATATCCCTGATAAAATGGAAAAGTATGTACAATATTGTGTAATAAAAACAATTTTAAAATACTATTAAGTGTTAAACAAACATTCCAGCTACTTTTGATTAACTGGTACATAATTAAAAATGAAATAACAAAAAACTTACAAAAGATAAACATTTCAATTCCATTTTGAGTGCTCTCAAAGAGCATATGTAACAATACATTTTGATTATGATGGCAATATAGAAAAGTTTCAAAATACCAAGTGACACAAACACAAAAGCTCTTGAACTTTTAACAGCTACAATTAATTATAAAGCTGAGAGATTAGTGCTTGCATTATTTACAACAAATAAACATATTAGACATATCAGTATCATAGTGATGACAATACTATATAAAATCAATTCAAACTCTGAATTATTACTAGCAAAACATTCATGTAAATCAAAAGACATCACTTCTTTTCTAAAATTTCTGAACCATAAAGGTAAAACTAACAAAAAATAATCAAAATTTTTGATACTGCTCATTTAACATACTGATTTCATAAATTCAGACTACTACAACTATATCATAACTATGATACTCATAATGCCTAATTTTGCAGGAAAAATTTCAAATTTTGAAACTATCCTTGTGAAGACCAATAAATAAAAATTAGATGTGGCCCCAAGACATGGTATCTACAGGATGAAATAAAGATGAAATGCACAGAGTTCAACACAACATAGTTCTTTTTTAAAGGCTAATAATTTATACATTCACAGAACAAAGCATTGAATTGTACTAGGTAATTCACTATCATTCGGTTACATAGAGCTGATCTGAATTCATGGCCTGCATGTCGAATCATTTGAATCTGAATAGGGGAAAAAAATCAAATTAGACACAAATATACAATACATATAGACAATGTAAGATTTATTACAAGGTCTGCCAAGAACCTCCCTACTATAAACAAGAAATAATAAAAAAAACTTCTGCTCTGAGGTCTGCTGAATCAACCCTCTGGCTGATCATTCCACTATTTCCACAGGCAACTCAAATGTAGAAAAATTTGCTCATCCTGCGGGCATATGTTGTTCTTCCTTTATTGAAAAGTGCATTACGTTTTCCCCCCATTTAACCATTGAAATAAATTATATTATATACAGTATCAGGGGTTTAGTTACGTTTTGGGCAATATATATCGTTAGTTGTCTACTAAATTGCGGCATTTGAAGGCATGTGGTATTAGCGCTCAAACTTCACTTTTTGCCGCTTTTTTCTTACAGAAATGGCCGCTAGAAAACGTACAGCGATTATCTTGATTATTTAATTTAATTATTAATTAGATTTACTGATTAGATTAATAATTAGATTAATTGAATCTGGTGCAAAGACTGAAGTTGGACTTTGCTTTGAACTCTATCATACTAAACTGCATTTCTAAGGTATTTTTCCCTTAGCGCTTTATATTTTCTTAAATTTGATACATTTTACTTTTTTATATTATGCAATAAATAGAAATTAACTGTAATTCAACTGAAATTTAAAAAAAAAAGATTTTTTTGGTGATAACATCTGAAATTGGTTTTTTTAGCAACTTAGTTTCTCATCATAAAAATCTATATAAAAAATATTTTCTAGAAAGAAAAAGTGCATTTTTCAATTCGCCAATATATATAAATTTTAAATATGGGGGGGGGGGGGGGAAACACACACACACACAATTTTCTGAGCGATTTTGGTCCACAAATTGAGCAGTCAAAGGGTTAACAAGTCTAAAATCCAATAATTTTTTCTTTCCCATCTCCTCTTTTTGAGAAGGATTTATTATTTTAATTGATTTATTTAAATCTTATGTTTAAGAATTTAATACAATACAGACTACTTTCAGTATATAAATACTGTATGCAAAATTTGTTACTTTTTATTTAAACTACAATATTATTTATTCATTTTCATGATTTTCTGCAAATTTATTCACGGGCATTACAACTGAAAAATGATAACTGTAATAACAAACAAACAGACATGGGATTTTTTTTTTAAACAATGAAAGAATTTACTTCCGAAATAGTTATATTTTCAGCAACAGGCAGCGCTACTATTGCGTCAGAATTTCATGCTGTAGGGCAGCACAGTTTGTGAAACATCTAGCATTACAAACCTTCAACACAACAGCCAGCAACCATGAGAATGCCTGTCAGACATCACACAACACCATAAGTACTTTTGCTATGTCACTGTACAAACTTAAGATACAACAAAAGCACCACCAGTTGGTGACAATCTTATCTGGCAAAATATTTTATATATATATATAAAAATTATTTTTTCCCTACTATTACACTTGGAAAATTTTTGAATTTTAGTTTTTCTGTTACTTCTAGATCACATGGTAAGTTATCTCAAAAGAATATTACAGAAGTGGATGTTAGTATGATGTAATTACAGATACATACTCGAGTAAAATAACTTCATACATTTCAATGTAAAAAACTTGAAACAAAAATATTGAAAAATTTGAAATCGAACAACAAAAATAGTCTGAATTTCTTTTATGTTAGTTAAAAGAATATCACTTGCAAGTTACATCAACTAAAATTATTACACTTCACAATGAAGAATTATCTTGTCATCAAAGTGCTTCAAAACCTAGTTATGTTATCATTACTTGGCAATTCATAGATACATTTATAACTTAAATTTAACTAGAAATCTGATGATTGCCACAAAAAGAGAGGCCCAAGGAAAAGTATGATACAAAATGACAAATCTTTAAAGATCCTTTTGATACTTGTGAAAAATTGAGGGTAAGTGGCAGATATGCTCGTGTTAATGTTTCCGGGTAAAATGTTATTAGAAACATGAAAATGGCTTAAGAGCTAATAAGGCAAATGAGCTTCAATTGTTGAAAAACATAAATTTAAGTGACTACAGTGGGATGTGATCATACATGATGACCTATGGATCAATGATGTTGAACTGCCTGGAGTAGTGAAACAACACTTTTTTGACAACCAATAAAGAAGCCACATTTGCATAATGCAGCCGCAATGAAAGATTGCTATGCATCCTATTGCAGCAACTGCTATGCATCCTATTGCAATTAGGTTATAGGATTCTATCTCAGCATTGTAAGGTGTGCTGACATTCACATTGCAGAAGAAAAAAGGTCTTTTCCTTGCAACGTGTTTCAAAACAATGCTTTCATTTTTCAGGATAATAATGCAATGTGCAAGCCACCAAGAACTAATAGTAGAAAGACAATTTTCTTTTAAGTTAATCAAAAAATTGCAATGGTCTGCTCAATTATCAAATCTTAAAATAACTGAAAATATCTCGATGCGAGTAAAACAGAAATTCAATTCATAGGATCAAAGAAAAGAGCTTATTGAATAATCAATCATAATTTCTTTAATGAAACCTAATTTCTCTGTGCCTAAGGGAAGGAATGTCTTTGTGGAAGATTTTCGAAAGGAAATAAGCTCGTAGCCACATTCACATTAAGAAAAACATAAGACAAAATTACTAATTTTGTTGGCAAACCACACTAAAATTTTCAGTTTGCTTCAATTTAGAAGGAATTAAAACTATTAAATACAGGTAAAATGTAACACATGTTTTTATCAATAAGAAGTTTTAGTCAGATTTTAAATTCATTCAACAAAGTTTTTAAAGCCTTCCTATAACAAGTCAGGTCAGAGTTAAAATTTACTTAGACCATCCTTATGTTATAAGTGTGAGTTATTTATGCTTCACCTATTAAGTTTATTATCAAACAATATTTCATATAAAAACTTTTCAACTCTACAATGCTATGAAACCTATTTTACCCCCATTTCAGACTGACAGGATTTTGTGGAGCATCTGTTTATCATCATTCGGTAAAAAACAATATGAAGAATTTAATAGAATTAATTTAAAGATAGTGAAATTTCCGCGATATTACATACATATACACTCTGTCCCCAAAGTACACAGACTCAAGTAAATTACATGTTCAAGAAAAATAGAAATGTTTAACCAATTAAAATATTAGGCATGTGTCATGCGTTTGAGTAAATATTTAACGAAAATATCGATTTGCCTTTTAGAAAAAATAAAATATTCTGATGTGGACACCACATTCCTCAAATTTCATTCGAGATATATTTCTCATTCAATTAATTGAGTTTTCACTTTGCAGCAAGGCAAATATACTTAAAAACTCAAAACATCATTAAAAATAGTTAAATGCAGAAAAACATAAAAAACCAAATACAAATTCAGAAGTCAAACAACAAAAATCAACGTTATATTTTCAAAATTTCACAGGACTAGTTTCGATGGTTTTACCGAACCACTATCCTCAGCTGCCCTGTGAAATTTTGAAAATATAACGTTGATTTTTGTTGTTTGACTTCTGAATTAGCATTCGTTTGGCATGTTATTGTGTCTTAATTAACCAAATACAATTTTAAAAAATGTGCAAAAACAAGCAATTCGGCCAGTGCGCAGGAAGACAGGTTTTTTGATGGGCAAAATTCAAAGTTTACTTTTAGTCCCACTTAGAAAAATGACATTCAAGTTGGTGTGCAAACTTAGGAGTTTCAAATGTACACAAAAGGTGGATTTGTTAGGCTTAGTTCCACTTAACAACTTTTACATTGTTGTTAATTCTACAACTACTGCATACACATTAATGAAAGGCATAAAAACCTTAACCAGAACATAATTCAATCACTTTTAAAGCAAAAAATGCACAATTTATCAACATATAAGAACAAAACTGGGCTTATTGAGCCAGGTTACAGTGTGGGTATAAATATATATATATATATATATATTGGTGTAGCTGATTGCAGCCAAAAAGGGTTGTTACAACCACACATTATAGCAGTTAAATATACAAAATTTCAACTTCCTGACGTTACCAATTTTTGAGTTACGAGAGACACATACATATTTTTTAATGTACAAATGCCACGACAATCTCTTCTGAATCCACTAAAAATGAGTTCAATTTTAAAATCCCTTTTGGATAAAGGAGTCCTTTATTCCATCTATATATCTATATTACTTAGTACAATGAAATAAAAATGTGTGTTTCAAAAGTTTATAGACAAATGTAATTTTATGCAAATTGGTTAGCAATAATCATGATGGGGAGAACTTGAGCCTTTTATATGGTAATGCCCTCATTCAAACCTCCAATATAAAAAAACCTCCAATATCATTTGAACTGAGTTAAGTATGGCAAAGTACGCAACTTTTTGATCTTGAAGTTAATATGATTCTGAACCTTAAATTGCACAGTACGTCTATTAAAAAAATTCTGAAACTTCAGAACTGATCTTAAGCATGAATCATCGTGCAATATCTTGAAAGAAGCGACATCAGCCAAAACCACATTCAGGAAGACCGGGAGTGAAGAGCAGTTTTAGCCATAGACGGACAAAGAATGACTTTGACACAGAAAATGGCGGTTTGCCAAATTAATAGTAAGTAGTTTTAATGCCGAATTATAAGTCGGTTTCCTTGTGGATTGCAAGTATCTAAAAATACTGCTGCTCACAGGCAAATTAAACAGCCTGGCTATACGATTCACGTAAAAATGGCTCAATCATTAACACTCTCAAAGCTTCACAAACGAAAGAGATTACAATGGAACCACATGGCATATGGTTATAAATATATCTCTGTAATTTTCAGTGATAAAAAAATTGGAATCCAAATGGTCCCAACACGCATTCCACTACTGGCACGACTTATGAAAAGAGCCTCAGAGCTATTTCAAAAGAACAATGGAGGTAGATCTGTATGGTGTAGACAGCTTTTGGTTTCACCTTTCTAGATGGTCAGCAAGATTCGCCTAAGTACATAGAAACACTAACAGACAATCTGATGGCATTTGCAAAAAAACACTGGAGGATAGGGCCACAAATGGTAATTTGCACAGTTCTGCTTAGGCAAGAAGCAAATGATCGATTTACATATGTGCATGAAGTTTTTCAACTAGTGAAAATTTTCCAGTTTTTCTTGCTAAATATTTGATATATGGTTACTATTTTCAATCTTCTGTTGATGGGAGAAAAAATGTTATAAGCATCATGTCAGTTGTGATAATGCATTTTGATACATTACTAGCAGCAACTGCTGAACTGTGACCATTAGAAAGTGTCCATTTAAAAGAAGGCATGTTTTATGTGTTGGTTATTTTAAATAAATTGCTTCCAGAAAACAGTGCATTTAGGATGGATTGGATTATTCAATTATGTCAAAGTGCACGAGGGCTATCTGCCTATAGGAAGGGATGCCTTCGTGGAGGACTTTCTAAGGGAAACTGGCTCATATGCACATTACACATGGGGAAAACCACAAAACCGCCCATGCAGCCAGCCTGTTCACGGGATTCAAAACTCGAACCGAATTACCAGTGTTCAGCGTCTTTACCACCCACCCCGCTGGTGGGCCAACAGTGCATTTAAATGTATTAAATAAAATAATGAATTCAAATTTATATTATTATTATAATTTTAAATTTATATTATGTTTATTTAAATGTATTAAATAAAACAATAAATTCAAATTTATATTAAACTGCTTCTTCATACATATTTCAAACAAATCACATAGTGTACACACTAAATAAATTGCCTGTGTGCATCGGTAACCATTCATTTCTTGCCAAAGCCACTAAAACAAAAGCAACTAAAATATATTTTTAATATAACAACATTTTTCATTTTAAGCCTATTTCTTTAAAAAAAAATCAGCAGACCACATATTTCCTTACTATGCTCAAATTAAAAATGACTTAATGACCAATATAAATGCTAAAAACTATACATCACTAATAACATTTATAAAAGTACTAGAAATACTCAATTCTCTAATTAAAGTAAACAGATTTGTATTTTGAAATAAAAAGCAGAACTTACACTACTATCGTTGTGCTAGATCATGTTCAGATTTTGGAATGTCGAAAACTTCAGCAAACAATGGTGACAGTTTCAGATGTGCCCAGTTGGCTCGGAACCACCTCAAATGTTCTAAATGTTTCTCTCCCAGCGTGCGTAACTCAGGTAATTTGGAAATAAGGGTAACGAAGATATGAGGTTCATTTGGATGGTCTTCATTTAATTGGTATTTTAGTGCTTCAATTAATTCTTCCTGCCTCTGCTGAATAGATTTATGATCATATATGCCATCTCGCTCTGAAAGAGAAAAGATTAATATAATTTTCAAATCATGACTATTAATTTGAAAAAAAATATCAGCTGATAATTCAATACAGGAAATCAAAAACATTTTCTTTTAATATATATAAGGATGGTAACTTTATACTTTCCAATACAAATCAAAAAAAGTTCATAAAGATAACTGTTAAATATTTTAGTCGTGTTATTTTAAACACGTGATTGTAAAGTATGTGGAGTATGTATGGAGAATTATCCATTTCTGAATAAATAACATATCTGAAAGAAACGTTCCAACATTAAAATTAAACTAAATTTATAAAAGTATAGGAAATGCTTCATGCAGTTTATGAGAATGCACTGTCAATCTATCTAAAGAGGCAAAAATTATTCAGCCAACATAACCAGTGTCAAACATATTATGGAAAAGTGACAATCGCATAAAGCAAAAGCTATTATCTCTTGCATGCATCCTGGAATCCAAGTCTTCAAAAAACAGTTTCAGATTTGACCTACATTAAGAAAACAACTTAATATTTATTTGTTTACTTTATTAAACATTTCTTTCAATGTAAGTTATTTAAGTTGCTTTGCTTTTTGTGCTAATACTTTCTCCTTAATTCTATAGACAGATATAATTTCTTGTTCAGTTACAAAGATCCATTTTTTTTAAGTCCTGTAATTGCTGTGTTGAGAATTCAGACCAACTTGTCAATCGAAATTTTTTCGTTTTCAATAACCTCTCTGCCACTTTCTTCACTATCGGTAGTGGTATTTTCTGGATCTAGAAATGTACCACAGATTTCGCCGTCCATTAATTGAGTGATGATTGGGGCATTATCATCACAATGAAAAGCTTCTATTATATCATCTTCATTTATTCCCACTTTTCCGCATATCTTTACAAAATCCATTAGTTAGAAAATTTAACCTTTGGGTTGCGATATCTGAAAACCTTCAAATTCGTGGCTATCATCTTCATCATCCTCACCATGAAATATGACAGCTGGCCATAAATTATATCAAGCATTTTTTTAAAGTATCTGGAGACACATCCTCCCATGATCTTGCAATGCTCCACACAACAGATTTTATGCTAAAATATTTTAAAAATTCTTGAATATTCTTGCCATTATTCAAGAAATTTAACATGGATTTTAAAAATACTACTTTATATTTGCATTCAGGAGTGCACTATTCTGATATCCATAGGCTGAATGATGGATGTATAATTTGGAGGAAAGAATAATACGAATACATTACTTTCACTAAAACTTTAAGTGAAGTATGAGGCGAACTGTTGTCTACAATCAGGACAATTTTTGCGTCATCAGGTAAATCAACCGAATTCAAATGTTGCTGAGCCTTAAATATGAAATGACTGTCAAATCAATCATTCATCAATGCTTGTGTCATCCATGCTCTTTTATTTGCATGATAATGTAATGGGGAAAATCTTCACTTCTTTAAATGCTTGAGGTTCTGTATTTTTTACGATTACAAAAAGTTTACTTTTATGCGTTAATGCATATTAAAATTGTTAAGTCTCACTTTGGAACCTTTTCTGTAGAGGTTGCCATGGTATTTTGCAGTACATAATGCCAGAAAAGACCACTTTCATCACTTCTGTACATTTGTTCTGGAGATAACTTTTCCCTATTAATGAATTCATCTGATATTGTTCAGCAGCTTCAGTATCAGCTGAAGCTTTTTAAACTGAAATTTTTAATTGCCTTATACCCGGCAATTTTTAAATTTGGTTAACCAACCTGTCAAATAGGTGCACTCAGTTTTTAAGTTCATTTCTCCACGAAATATTTTCTTTGAGCCATTAGCATTGAATCTGTCAATAGCACACTGTCTGACCCATTTAATTATCACTTTGCCATGATAACGAATAATTGTTCTGTTATTCATTGCGAGTGGGGTGTTGGAATCTATGAAAAATTCAAAAAATTCCTTTTTCCATTTTCTTGTGTCATATATAGTTATCGATGGCCTACGCTTAAGGCTTATCGATGGCCGACGCTAGATATCGAACCGCCTGATGCAGTGTCTGCGGGTCCTAAATTCTATTACCAAGTTCCAAATATTTGCTGGCCCTAATATTTTTTTTACCAGTGCTTTCCATAAATTTCGCCACCTGGTGTGGCCATTTGAGCTCTGGCACTGGTTCTGGGTTTATGTTAATAAAAATCAGTTATTCTTAATTCAAAGAGCAGCAAATGTAATCTTTTGGCCTATGAGTATTATTAACAAAATCCGTTTTTAGCATATGGAAAGAAATTGTTAAATTTTTCTTGGTCAACATTTCTTAGTGCATTTAACTTAAATTTTTAATCATTTTTTATTTGTTGTTCAATTACTAATATAAAAAAATTGTTTAGGCATCGCTGCATGAGACATTACTCAAGTTGTAATGTGTTGATAAACATGCGGTGATGAAAGCAAAACGTAATAAATAATGATTCGCCAGGTTGGGGGTCAGAGATATAAAATATTAGTAGTGGTAAAATCAAAGAATGTTTAGGTGTGAGATGTATGCCAGGCAGATACCCTTAGCTATGGAACCAAATTATTGATCACACAAATTTATGCTAAAATCATTGTTTCTTCAACGAGATATTTTGTTTAGTGCTGAACTGAGATTAAGAATCAGGACCCTCCATCTGTTTTATTATGGGAGGAAAAAATCAAATGCACATGCAGAAAAACACAAAACTTCCTTAAAAAAAGAGAGAGAGAGAGAGGTTGCCAGGCTTTGAGATTTGGACTTTACATTCTGAATATTGGATGTCCATATCTCATACTTTGTACTGTATTTTATATATGCTTTAATATTGCTTGTACACAGTATTTGTTTGGATGTGTGCACTACATTTGTTTACCTCTTCTGAGACTATGCTATGACTACCCATGATTATCCGTACATTGTTGTAACTATTCAGTAAACAAACTGAGTTGTAATTCTGAATTTTCTAGCAATAATGTGCTTTTTCAGATGTGTATTTTGTAAATTCATTAACAGTAAATTTTAGAGAAGTTATTGAGAAGAATAAGTAATGAAGAGAATTCTAAAAATCACCATGGAGTTGAATAAACAGACTGTTGAAAAATATGAAGATGGCATGCATTATCCTGCTACTGCATAACATATGCCAAGCACAATGGTTTTCTCCACCCAATTTTTTGTTCAATTAATTGTTGACATTTAAAGCCTAAACTCAGTTGCTGGCAATACAGTTTTTTCATAAGTCTATCCTTGACCAGTTTCTTGTCAAGAAAAATAAAACTTTTCAATCACTTTTGCTTTCAAAAGCAATATTTTGACAGTATTTAGTAATACTAATTTAGAAGTCAAACAACAAAATTCAGTCAAACAACAAAAAACCGCAGCTGAGGATAGTGGTTCGGTAAAACCATCGAAACTAGTCCAGTGAAAATTTTGTAAATATTACGCTGAATTTTGTTGTTTGACTTCTAAATTAGTATTTATTCGGCGTGTTATTGTGTCTTAAGTATTTAGTAATCTAATGTTAGTTAAAGAAAATAATACTGAGATAATTAAGTATTCCAACAGTTCATGCTTACAACAAGACACATCCTGATGATCTACGATCATCCATGGCATATACAGCATAAGAAGGAAATTATTAGGAAGATCAAATGGTAATTAAATTTTTTCGCTAAGATTTTACTGTAATGTGAATTTATGTAGTATTCATGGCCACTACACCGGCATATAATTTCTTCAAGATGCGTACACTGGTCCTCAGGTTCTCCAGGTCCTGAATATTCATTCATACAGGAAATCCAAAACATTTTTAAGCTGGAATTTCACCACTCTGAATGCATTCTGGATACTGAAGGGACGTTATCTAGAACTATATTTCTAGCACAAATATACTGATCTTTTAAGTGATGCTGCAATATCTAGAATGCATTTCTATGCGACTGCTGAAAATCTCTGTATTAATCCTTCCAACTTCTTTTAATGAAATACAGTCAAAAGTCTTTAATCCGGACTCTGCAAAAAATAATAAGCCGGATCCAATTCGAAGATTAAGGAACAACACAATCATCAACATTAACTGAAATAGATAATTTTAGCTTATATCGTCCGTTTTACATTAAACGTGCACGCGAAAACGTATTCTGCGCTTGCACAAACACATATGTGCAGTCGTAAATGTCTTGCACGCACGCGTAAAATGCCTATGCGTATGCATCAACGCGGCGCATGCGCAGAAAGATTTTAGCTTTGAGGTCCGGATTATAGATCATTCCGGATTATGGGTGTTCGAATTAACGACTTTTGACTGTATCAGCAAATGTAGCATTGCAAGCATTAATTACGACATGTAGGCATTGAAAATCGATTGTTTTTTATTTGCAATACATGCTAAGAGTACTGTACAGTATTATAAATAAAATTCTGTATAATACCTACTTAATTTATAAACAGGGATAATATATATCTTTCAAGGAAAATATAATGTGTAAATACTAGAAAAATTAATAAAAATACAACTTACCAGCAGTCAGAAGCACAACAGCCGAGTACAAAGCAATTTCGGAATCATTCAGTTGTAAATCGTTAAACCAGCACACAAAATTGAATAGAAGGGAAACGAATTCTCGCTAAACAATTAAATAAAAAGAAATATCAGAATTTAATATAGCAAAAGCAAAACTGACACAAGAAAACAACATTACTTAAAAACAAACTAACAATGTCATCTTACAGGAAGCTGCAATAAATGACAACTATAATAAAAGTAATAATAAGGTAACAAAATGAAAATTACCAATATTCTCCATTAAACTTATAACAATCACCATAAGAGAAGTAAATCTTTCTTCTTAAAACATATTACGTTTAGCTATCACAATCACTGTATTAAATAACTATAAAAATTCTTCAAAATCATATATATAATTACAGTTCAACAAGAACTGTAATGATTATAAAAATTTAAAAGAAAAATTCCTTAATTCTCCAACCCGCTAAGGACTGGTTCTGACATACAAACTTTCTTGAAAATGCGAGTTTTTTTTTTTTTTTTTTTTTTTTTTTTTTAAATAATAATAATATTTTTAAAATACCCCTGCTAATACTTAAACTTTCATTCTCTTAATATACTAGATACTACCTAGATACATTTCAAGTTGTACATATATGCACTTAGTTAAAAGTACTAAGAAAAATATTGGACATACTCATAAGATTTGACAAGCTGGAGGATTACAGAACAAAGCTTACAACACTTTCATGATTGTATAAAATGTAAAAAATATCAGTAAGAGAACAAACAGATTTTTAATTAAATTATTTACTACATTGTAACTTATTTACTCCCAGAAATAGCCACATAAATTAGTATCAATAACTGCAGCTTTTGCAATGCATCCTCAAATGAAGATTCCTTTCTCAAAGTACTAAAATCTACAGGAAAGGGATATTATGAAATAAAACAATATTAAATAATATTATGGAATTTAATATTCTAATGTGACATTTGAAATTATGGAGCTAAACAATATTCTGTGGCATTCAATATTATGCAGCTAAACAATATTCCAGTTTAATATTATTAACTATGAAAAAACTTTTTTATCCCTTACATTTAAGATTTTGTTTTCTAAACATTATTTGAAGAATGATGAAAATATTGGCAATTTAATATAGAAACTAAATCAACTTACATTCACAATTGGTGGTAAATTGCATGATATTGATGCAAATTTGAAAAATATAAAAAATAATAGACATGTTAGTTTATTACATAAAACCCTTATTCTTAAATTTATACAACTATTATGAGGAAGAAATTTTTGTTCAACCATCAGAATCCTCTTTAAAAAATAGCCTTGTTACTAGAATATACTGTCAAGTGAAAGGACTTTCTTTTCCTATTCACTATCAGTTTCGTACAGCTTAATGCAACATTTATGCAGAGCCTGCACAAGAGTGAGGCCAAGTGCCCAAGTGAAGCCTCAACAATGGGTTTAGGTAGGGTGCCAAATTAGCTACTTAAAAAAAAAAAAAAAAAAATTTTTTTATTCCTCTTTGAAAAAGAAATTAAGATTGATATTGTTCAAACTAGAAACACATCTCTTGGTTAGTTAGCTCAAGCTAACAACTTGGTTACCATTAATTATTTTTTCTAGTCATCTATACTTATCAGCGGTAAGGGCACTATATGCAGGCAGTTTGGCCTGAGTTCAAAACCCATTTGTAGCGGGTTTTTGTATTTTTCTTCACATGTAAGTGAATGCGAAGTTTTTTCCTCTTAACAAATCTTCTACAAAAGCATCCTTTCATTTAAACAGATAGGCCTTAGGTGCTTTGCTATAATGTAAATAACCAAGTTCATGACTTATTCAGACTGCTGCCTTTCAGTTTTCATTTTACTCAGCATATGGTCAAAATAATAAACATAAAATTATTCAAACATGAGTTAACTTACATTACTACTTTCTCTTGTGAATATTTTATGCAGCTGCATAAGACTAAAAGCAAAATGTGTGATATATCAGTTTATTACTCTTTTCCCCCCTCAAATAAAGCTTACTATTAAGAAAGTTTGCTGAATGAAATTCAAGGTTATTACATTCGTATTTCATTTATCTTTGCACTTATAAATTTATTTACACTTCTTATTATTGCCAAAACTTATGTAACAATTGTTGGTTGTTAAACAATTCACAATGATGTTTTATTTTCTCCCTAGATGTACTGTTTTGTGAATTTTAAATTCAAAATAATAAACTGCCAATTCAGGAGTTGAGAAACGAAAATTAACTGTGCATCACTGGAATGGCAACAGAATATATTCTAGTGATATTTTATTAACTGATTAAACTTTTATGACAGAACTTAGTAAACTGTTAATAGACTTGTGTTTGTAAGAAATTTAAATAAAATAAAGTTGTTAAAAATGGTAATTTCTTTCGAAGAACTTTTAGGAATTTTAGTTGAATCACAACAAATATCTGGAAGATATATCTCAGCATGGAAAAAATTTAACTAGTAGCATCAAAAGAGACAAAGATGGTGAATTTTCCTCTTCTATGTTGTTTATATGGAGTGATAACACAAAATGTTTAAAAGCAAAGGGCAATGTGGAAGGGGGAGTTTATCTTAATTTTCTTTTCTTTTTTTTTTTTTTTTTTTTTTTTACCCAATTGCTAGATTATGTAAACTATTTCAACAGCATTTACTAACTTTGTAATGACAAAATGTAAAATTCAAATAATTTCTCAATAAAATTTGAGCAAAAATCGAATTTTCAGATAGCATTTAAAAAAAAATGTACAAAAGAAGGGGAAAATTGAGAAATTGAATCAAAGCTGTGTTTTTACAGTTTACTAATTTTCAGAAAATTATGTTTTAGATTAGCATTAGATGTTTTATTCTCACAATTGAAATGGTGATGCGAAATCTTACGATTTTTAGTTTTTGACAGGTGAAAAATCTATGTTATTAGACTGAGGTAATTTAAAGGCATCAATTTATAACTGAAATATCCAAAGGATATAAATGTTACAGAAATTCAATCAGAAAGGCATGCAATAATGCATGTTTATAATATATACACAACAATGCATATGTATGTATATACATATAGGGCATTTCAGCAGAGCAGTTACAAATTTTCAGGAGATAGAGTACACCTAGACTACGGAAAATCACAGCAATGCATGGACGGAAATGCTTCCTGGCACAGTACTGACGACACAAAGCACAAGGAAGGAAAGACAAGAACAGGATGAGAAAACATCTTTATTATGGTTTCAGCATGATGGTATGCTCCATTACAGCTTTGATGTGTGTCTTCACCTGAATGAAATGTATTCTCAACAATGGTTTGGGAAGGGTGGTCTGTTGCATTGGCCAGCAAGATCACCATACCTCACCTGAACAAAACCCCCGTTAACAGTGCTCGGGAACTTGTTGCACGCATTGTGGCAGCTCCTGAAGAAGTCTGGAACACATCCAGTATTTTCCAGAACATCAGATATTTCATGTGCTGGAGATGTGAAGCCTGCATCACGATCCAGGGTTGTAATTTAAACACCTTCTTTGATGACGATCGTTGTCTGTTTTTGCTCTCATTTCTTGATTTCTGCTGTAGTAAGCATAATAAACATGTTTTTTCACTCTGTGTCCTTCCTTTCTTCTGTTTTGAGCTGTCACTACTGCCACAGGACACTATTTCCAACCATGCACTGCTCTGTCATTTTCCATCATTTAGATGAACGGTATCTGTCCTGAAAGTTTGTAACCAGTGTGCTGAAACACCCTGTACATATATATATATGTGAGTAAGGAAAAATTCTAACTGCAACGTGCAATAGTCTCTTCTATCTCCATTTTAACTAGCCTATTGTCTCTTTATGTTCAGAAAACAGCAACTACTTATAATAAATAATAATAAACTAATATAAACTTATAACCAATAATAAAACTTTTTATCAGCCAATGGGAAAATTGCAAACCACAACTGCATCACTATGGACTAAGATTTTCATCTTGAAATCGGCGCATTTGCTTCTCCACTTCATACATGTCAACTTGCTACTGCTTGCCGTCTTCAATAATGCAAAATTCTGTAGAATAGGTGCATTTATTGCACTAATTTATTTTGTATTGGCCAATGAAAATCTAAAGATTACTTAAATCTGCTGTGACTGCAACTACATCTTTATGCCTTTACACACCCCTTGTCAATTTACAAAAAAATCGTTCCACATACATAATAATGCATGTTTTAATAGTTCCTTTAGTATTCATCATAAATAGGTCAGATAACAATATACATGAATTAAAATTCTAGCTTTAGTTTGCTAAGTCCCTAAATTCTACACTTTAATTTAGCTAATTTCCCCTTTCTGTCATAAAAATAGTAACTGCTTAATAATAAATTTATTAAATTGCATTTTTTAAAATTAATATTTGTTATGTGATTCTGACATAAAAGCTTATGATGTGGAGACTTACATAAAGCTTTGACCAATTAATAATTTCAAATTTGGATACTTTAAAAATTGACAGGGATTAATCTAATTTAAAACCAAATCATTACGAACTAACTTTCATCTTGAACATGTCACAACAGCTCCTCACTTCTTTCTCTAGCTAGGCTGCAGTCGCTGTTTCCATTTCTTGCCCAACATTTTTAAAAGTATAAAACTGATTTATGAATGGGTGCACTTAAAAGTGTGTGTGTATTTAATTATGGCAAAGTACACTAGGGCTATCTGCCTAAGGGGGAGGCATGCCTTCGTGGAGGACTTTCTAAGGGAAACTGGCTCGTATACATGTTACACATGAGGAAAACCACGAAAACACCCATGCAGCCATCCCGTTTGCGGGATTCGAACCTCGGACGAACTACCAGTGTTCAGCGACTTTTACCGCTCGGCCGCTGGTGGGCGGGTGCACTTAGAGATAAATCACACTGTTAATTATTGATCAAAAGTATCCGTCAACTGTCGTTGAAAAAATAAATACTAGATTGCAAACAAGTATTAAATCAGTCGCTACAACTGTAACTATTCCTTTATATGCTTACCTGTCTTCAACATCCACACTAATTCATATACAAGGTGGTCAAATTAACACCACCCCCCATTCTGAGCTCTCTATACATTGAACTACTTAAGTGTAGACTTTAAAATTGTTGAGCATACTATTCAAGACATGGGAGAACTGATTACGTGGGAAAAAAAAAAGTTCCAGAAACACCAATAAATGGCGCTGTACAACAGAAAATGTGCTGAAATGTGAAATGACACAAACACTCACAAACAAATAAGCACATGTGGTATAGAATTTTTCCTTCTTTATTTCTATAATGATATATATATATATATATTAAAAAAAAAAAAAAAAAGTGAAGGAACTTAAACTGTCTTTATAACTGCAATTTTGCACTGTAAACACGAAAATTTGCATAAAACAACCCTGGTTCATAGCTACTGTTCTGGGCATAAAATGAAATAAAACTGGGGAAATGTCAGTTTTATCAGCAATGGCTGTTACACTTCCAGAACATGCTTTGCTTGTTAAATTGTTTTACGAAAAAAAAGGAAATGCTGCAGCTGCACTTTGAGAGTTTCGCTGACTTAAGAACTTATGCAAAGGACCATTACTTCCACAAGCTCTCAGGAAAATGATTGCTCAATTTGAGAAAACTGGAGATCTTAAGAGTTCAGCCCAGTCGAGGACGCAAATCGACTCGTTTAGATGTTGGTGAAGATGTAACCACTGATATTGTAGAGCAATCGATGGATAATGTTGTAGGATGAAGTTGTGCAAGTTTAGTGTGACAGCACTTGGGCTTGGGTCTTCCCCATAGTACAGTGTAGAATGTATCGTGAAAAATGGTGCATATTTACCTGTACAAAATTCATCATAATCAGGAGTTGCTATCCATCGACAGGGAGAAGCAACTGACCTTTGCACCTGACTAATGAAGCACGTTTAAATTTAAGTGGAACAGTAACTGTTACATTTGGGACACGAAAAAACCCTGTACCTTCCAAGAGATTCCACTTCACTCACCGAAAGTTGCAGTCTGGTGTGGATTCACAGCCATATTTATTCTGGAACCTTTCTTTTCTGAAGAGGCTATGCGCAGTGGCCCTGTGACATGAACCCTGACAACCAGGAGGTATGTAAACATGCTCAGCGCCAATGTCTTGATTCAGTTATTTTTATACAAGATGGAGCACTTGCACACGTTGGACACTGTGTACAGCAGTTTCTTTGGCAACATTTTACTAATGATGGAGTAATGCATTTCTGACAACCTGGTCATCTCATTCTCTAGATCTTAATCACTGCGATTTTTGGCTGTGAGGTTACTTAAAAAATTTTGCTTATCGTGAACATCTGGCAACCTTGGTGGATTTGAAAGACAGTATCACTCTGCATGTGAAAAGCATCTCAATCAACTAATTACGATCCGCAGTTGAACAAGCTGTCCACACACTGCAGATTTTACATCTTGAAGGGAACCATATTGAGCAGCTTCTCTGCATCGATAAGGTCCTAGTGATATGAATGTTTGGTAAAGATTTTAGTGATATGAATCTGTGGTATGTTTGAATAAAATGTGTTACAGATATGTACTTTTTGTCTTTACAACATATTTTCTGTTGTACAACTCCATCTATCGGTGTTTCCGGAACTTTTTTTTCCGCGCAATCCGTTTCCCCACGTCTTGAATAGTATGTTCAATAATTTTGGAGCCTTTACGCTTAGTAGTTCGATGTATAGTGGTAGAGTAGGGGTGTTTTAATTATAACCACCTTGTATATACACATTTCCTGTTAAAAATTACGTAAGCACAACTCTACAAACATGAATTGATTTTATATCAAGAACTTTTTCAATGTGGTTAAATTTAGCTTCTTCAGTTTTTCTCAGAACATTTATGTACATAAGCAGTGAATCACAAAAACTATGCAGAATCATTCACATTATCATATAACTATAAAACATAAAGCTTTGTTCTTGGGCAGCAAGGCCTAGGAATGCAACCAAATCAAAATAGTAGCATTCATACCAGCAAAAAGACACTTTTCTGTTAACAAGGTACTGCTTAGCACCTTAATGTGTGCTACTTATTATTAATAGTTTAAAGCAATTGCTTTAAAATTTCCATTTCTTCAGTTTCTTAAGTCAAGAAAAATACAGTCAAAAGTCGTTAATCCAGACTCGTCGAGACTTCGACGATTCCGGAATATCGGTTTTTCCAGATTATAGATAATCAGTTTAAATCTGGTAAGATGGCATGCAGAAATTATAAAATTAAAAATATGAAACCATAATTTATAAAATAAAGAGCAATTTTTATTTAAAGGGTATCGAAATTTACAAAAAAAAACTTAATATTAATTTGTTTACTTTATTAAACATTTCTTTCAACGCGTGCATGCGTAAAAAGCATACATTACGCATAGTCGAAATTAGAAAATTGCAACCAGAAAACTATTTGATGTGTATTCGTGATATTTATAATGACGAAGAATTTGATTTAAATCATATCAAAGATGGAGTACATCGAGATGAAATACTACATTTAGTAAGGAAGCAATTATAAACCGAATAAAATAAAAACATCTGCCCTGAAGATAAGGATAGTGCTGACAGATCAACTTCAGTTCATTGCGCCCCGCGACGTCCCCCCACTCAGAGCAGCGTGAAATTGATAAACAGATTTCGAAATGGTTAGAGAAACAAAGGATATGCCTTTATCCATTTTTTGCAGCAATTCCACTTTTTTTTGATTGACATCAAAACATGCTTTCGCTTTGTAGATCCTTTGGCAACTCCAGAATTGGAAATTCTTTTTGACATAATTGAAAGTTCAAGCTTACTTTTATAAAATTGCTCTAGCAGTCTGCAAAAAATAATAAGCCGGATCCAATTCGAAGATTAAGGAACAACGCAATCTGCAACATTAACTGAAATAGATAATTAGATCATTTTAGCTTAGCTTATACCATCCGTTATACATTAAACGCGCATGCATAAGGTATAATGTGTTTACGCATGTGCAGAAAGTTTGTAACTTTGAGGTCCGGATTTATAAATCATTCCGGATTAAAGACTTTTGACTGCACTACCAAAAAAAGGGGGGAATCAGTCAAACACAACCAAAAATATAATTGCACATTCTGTTTCTTTCAAACATCATCACCAAGGAGCCAGTCATCACAATAACCATATTAGAGAAAATGACACACCTGACAAAGAAACTTGAAAACATTCAAGGTTTTACTTTGATTGTATATCTAATATTTAGCTAGATAACGGTTGGCTACTTAAGTGCTTATGACTATTGAAACTTTGAAAAACAGAAATTTATACTTTAGGCATGGAAAAAAAAAAAAAAAAGGTCACCCTTCCACAATCAGCTGTGGTTTATTCCCGAAACTTTTCAGTTAATGGGACACCAGATGTTAGATGTGGTAGCCTGTTTATATTGCATTATGAACAGCTGCACAATTTTTAACGTGACCAAAGCTAAGACTTTGCAGGATGCTGAACTATCCAATTCTTTGATTTAAGAGAAAACAGATCGCGGTGTACATGAGAAAGAACTCTGTGCATACTAAAAGGCACTACATGCATTTAACATTATATATGTATTACATAATACATCACTGTTATTACAAGTTATTTATGCCTGGTATGCCAGTATCTTGTTAACAGAAGTAACCTTTTGCTAGTGTGACTACCACATTAATGATACTAATGTAAAAATATACAAGACACAGAATGTATGAAGTCAAAGTTTGCCAAGAAACCACAAAGAAATTTTGCCCATTATCCAAGTTCCTAAGAAAATGAAAATTTGAGGCTTCTGAAAGGATGAATCTGAAATAAAATATTTCCCAAGAATGAAAAGTAATTGTAACATAATGAAACAAAAAATACTTACATCAAACATGATCTCCATTTGCTGTTTTGATATGTAGCTGCCGTCACTGAATGTTACAGTGCCATCGATGGGATTGATAAGACGTGCTGCATGCACTAGCCAAACTTCAAAAAAACCTAATTTAATGCATAATAGCTTGTCATCTTGTATGAAGTCTTGGAAACCTGGGATGCGTTTAGCAAACTCTACTATTTGCTGAATGGAAGGTGTAAGCAGAGCAGCAAATTGTTGCCACATGATAATTTTTTGTAATTCTAAACTGCCAACTCCACCTTGACTATCAACAGCATTATGTTGATACTCTGTCATACTCTGAAAAAAAGGAAAAAAAATTACAATGAACTAACTGCTCTGAACAGATATGCGCAAAATGTACGCATGTAAAGAATTTAAGATACTTATTGGTTAATGGATGATTCGTTCTACTGATCTATAGAAATAAGTATAATCATATCTTTGATAAAGAACAGCAAATCAATATTTGCTGGACTGCAGTATTAGTCCAAAATAAAACATGAGGGAGGAAAGGTGCTAATTTTAGTTGCTTAGTTTTTAACGTGTATTTAATTAAGCTTTCTGTCTAAAAATATTAAAATTCTGTTCATTTATATCATAATGAATTAAAATCACAATTATGATTTACCTCATTACAACATACTATATACAGGGTGAATCTGGACAAGTGGACAAAACTTTAGAGGGTAACAGAAGGCAGTTATACAAGCAATATTCGTCATAGAATGTATGGTCAGAACGCATGCGGTGAGAAGTTAAAAGGTAGTTAGTTAGAGTAGATTTAAGGGTTTTTTCTTGTATTATCATGAACTCGTTGTTTCATTTACTGGCAAGTTGTTGTTTCATTTGTGGTAATCTGAGTAGTTGAATGTTGCGGAAACCATATTATGACTAATTGGTTGCGTGTTTTTGGTGAATTTGAACGATGGAAAAAGATTTGTAAGGGCTTGTGGTGTGTGCTGGTTAGGAAGTGCGTTGCTGTTTTGAGGTTTAGATGGTAAAATGGCTGAATGCGGTAAGATTATTTGAAGTTTCTGTACGATTTGGAACTAAAGGGGAAAAGAGCATTAATTTACTGGTGTGTAAATGAAGGTTTACTTAATAGCCATTATCAGTTTCCTATTTATTGGAAGGAAATATGTATGGTCGAATGTCGGAGAATACTGACACTACGGAGGATATTTTTTACTCTTAACTTTGTGAATTTATGTGGTGACGCCAGTATACAGATTCTAGTTCAGATAATTTTAGCAAGTTTTTGGATGCTGTTAAGCAATTTTGTTTGACCAAAGACAGGGAAATTTCTAAATAATGTAAGTGGCTATTTCCTTTGTGTAGTTGCTAAGATGAATTTCTTTCTTTATACTGCTTGATTTAAAATGTAGTTTAGTGAGATAACATATTTTTTGTTGGCTGCTCCTTTGACCTTTTTAAGTGAAAACAGATTGATGTGTACATGGACAAAGTCAATGGAGTGCGCAATGCCAAGTTTGTGCAATTCTCTGATGATTTTTTAAGTGAAAATAGATTAATGTGTACACTGATACAGAGTTTGTGCAATTCTTTGATTTTTACCAAGGTAGTTTTTTCTCTCATATTTAAAGAATTAACACAAGAATGACAGCAGATACTTCAATAAACACTTTTTAACAGGAATGTAATTGACTTACATTCTCAAAGAAATTGCTCAAAGAACTTCCGCCAGCCGTAATGCAGACATCGATTTATCCTGTACACAAGATGCAAGATGACACTGTCTGTCAACCAATTAAATACTAAATTTTATTGTGCAATTTTTAAAAACCTTTGGCTACTATTTATAAAGATTTATATATGTATGTTTAGATGCTGCAATGTTATGGTATTGTACTGAAATACTCTGAACTCTTATCGTCCATGCCAATTAACCCTCTGAGCATTATGACCGGTTTTATGGGGTCATCAGAAGTTTTTGTTACTTGGCATATATTAGCTTATAATTTAAGATATTTTGCTTTCTTACTTACTTTAATAATTTAATATTTATATATTTAATAATTTAATATTTAATAATTTAAATATTATCTTAATGATTTTAAGTTTATAAAAATACAGACTAAAATAAGTAATTATACAAATTCAATTTATAAATGCTGTTTAAATAGCAGTCTTTACGACAGATCTAAAATCCTGTGCCGCTCAGAGGGTTAATGCAGATTTTTAAAAACTTAGATAATCAAAAATATCTCTGCAAAACTGTAATTTAAGTATAGATATTATAAGAATTTAACTACTGCTAATAAATAATACATAATATACTGTTTAAACTGATTTAACTAAAAAATAATAAAATGAACGTTGACAGTTTACTCTTTTGTCAAAAGTCTGGTTATCCCCTTCTAGATCATACTGTTTTTTTAATCATACAATGCGACACATAAAGCTATGATCTCATTAAATTAAACTTTGTGAATTCATATGATGCAACAGCTTGCTTACATATTTCAGTGCCCTATAATCTGGGATTAGATCTGTTATATCTTTATTAGAAGAATCTGTTTATGATATTAGGGATAAGTTTTCTACAAATGAATCAGCATTAAAATTTTATCTTTGCCCTTAAATATTAGCTTCAAGATTCACTACATCAGAAAGCAAAACTTTCTTTTGAGTGTTTTCCATCATCAGGCAACAATCCAAGAACCACTTGGAAAAACAACTGATATATTATTAGGAGACTACTGTTATTTTAGAAAAAGTAAAAATGCATCTTTCATAAAACTAGCATATTATTAAAAGTAATCATTTCCTAGAACTTAAGAAAGACATCAAAAGCATGCCAGCCTTTAGTTATGAAAAAAGCAATACGCTGTTTTACATGAAACTTCTTTTCATATACAAAAAAAGCTCACTTAAAATTTCCTTTATAATGATAATATTAAACGAATATTTTTTTAACTTTATTCTTAATTGATAATTACATAAGAATGCTAATGAATGATTCAAAAAATAAAATTAAAAAAATTGATAATCATGTTAGTTTGCAATCTAACACTTTTAGTTATACATTTATTTCTTAAATAATGACACTAAAACACTGTTTTAAAATTCAAAAATGCAGGAAAAGAAATGATTATAACAACAACCACTTTTAATGCAACCATCTAAAAAATAACTGTCTACAAGCAGTAGATCAGATACTACATGATCACTTAAAAAAAAAAAAAATATGATGTGTACACCACATGACTGCCTTGTACAAAATATTAAATTATACGCACTTTTTCTTGCATTTCATTTTAACTTATTGGATTGAACTAAATCTACTTCGATAATAGCGCACAAGCCACAATAAAATAAATGAACTCTAAAATTCACTATATTTGTTTACCATAGCAACATTCTGGCACTAGGTTCACTTAACAGCATTATATTTCATTCATATTATATCTCAGAATGCACAAAATTTATATCATTTGAAGAATTAACCAATTGTTGCCACATGTTCTATTCAAATACTATAATAAATCTAGAACGATGTATAAGCAAACAAAACAAAAGCAGTTTTTCGCAGACGATTTAGTATTTCTCATTCAATTAATTCAGTTCTCACTTCACGACAAGGCAAAAATACATAAAAAAACAAAATACCTATATAAAAAATTACGAAGTAAATCTTAAACACTTATTTCCTTGAAAAATTTCAGAAAGGATTAAGCATGATTTAATTCACAATAATAAACGAAGGTGTTATCTTTGTTGTTGCGAAGCTTAGTCTCTCTAGATTGGCAACAAATCTATTATTCTGCTGTTTCAAATGTAAACAAATACGTAGCGTATTTGGAAACTAAGTACCGTTTCATTCTAATGCCGTCGTAGCGCTGTGGTAGGCATCCCGCGCACTAATCTTTCTTGCTCACTGACTTTCAATTGTCACCATTTTGGTTGCTCTATGTTGTGTTTTCAGTTTGCTGTGCACATTCAAAATGTTTAAGATAATTAGTTCTCCCGCTGACTGTGAGATTCGTGCCGTGATTAAATTTTTGAACGCGAGGAATGTTAAACCGGCCGAAATTTATCGTCAAGTGACGGAAGTTTACGGTGAATACGCGATAAGTGATGGAATGGTGAGAAAGTGGGTAAGAATGTTTAATGCAGGTCGAACAAATGTCCACGCCGAGGCTCGGAGTGGTCGCCCTTCTGTTGTCACCGATGATTTGGTAAGGAAAGTTGATGAAGCAATTCATGAGAACAGACGCTTCACAACGACAACTCTTTCAAAGGCATTTCCACAAATTTCACGTACTGTTTTGTTCGAAATTGTGTCTGACTGCTTGAATTATCGCAAACTGTGTTCCCGATGGGTTCCAAAAATGCTCACTGATGTTCACAAAACAAAGCGACTTGGTAGTGCCCTGACATTTCTCACGCGGTACAGTGATGAGGGAGAAAACTTTTTAAACCAAATTGTGACAGGTGATGAAACTTGGGTGTGTCATTTCACACCAGAGTCGAAACAACAATCGACGGAGTGGAGACACACTCATTCTCCGAAAAAACAAAAGTTCAAAGTGACAATGTCATCACAAAAAATCATGTGCACTGTCTTCAGGGATAGGAAAGGCATTTTGCTTACTGAATTTCTTCCCAGAGGTGAAACCATTAATGCGGCACGATATTGTGAGAATTCAACAAAACTAAGGCGTGCCATTCAAAACAAACGAAGAGGAATGCTCAGTAAAGCAATTGTGTTGCTCCATGACAATACTCGGCCTCATACTGCTGGTGTCACTCAATCGTTAATTCGACAGTTTCATTGGGAGCAGTTCGATCACCCGCCGTACAGCCCAGACTTGGCACTGTCCGACTATCACTTGTTCCTGCACATGAAGCGCGAGCTTGGTGGCAAGCGCTTTGGATCTGACGATGACAGGAAAAATTCTGTGGAGTCGTGGTTATCGAAACTGGAGGGAAGTTTCTTTGACGATGTTATACAAAAACTGGTCACCCGCTATGACAAGCGTTTGATCATTGGCGGAAACTATGTTGAAAAATAGTTTAAGACATGAATTTTCGTGTAAAAATAAAATTGGATTCGAAAAAATTGTTTTACTATTTTTTTTTTTCTTCAAAACGGTATTTAGTTTCCGAATACACCTCGTATGTCTGCCATGCTATTTAAAAATTAGGCTTAATCGCACTTAACAGCTTTTAAATTGTTGATAATTGCACAAATATTGCTTGCAGATAAACTAAAGGCATAAAATCTTAACCGGAAGATAAGAACAACATAAACGAATCATTTTTAAAGCAAAAATTGCACAATTTACAAACATATAAGCGTAAAGAAACTGAGATCACTGAGCTGGGTAACAGAGTGGATATATATATATAAATATATTTACATATAAATTTGGTGCAGACGACTGCAACCAAAATACGAGGTGCACATCTACATGTTATAACAGTCCTATATACAAAATTTCAACTTTCTGAGGCTACTCGTTTTTGAGTTATGCGAGATACCTATGTACGTACATACGCCATGAAAAATTCTCTTCAGAATTCATTTTAAAGCAGTTTTATTTATTTATTTATTTTTTGAGGAAAAGAGTCTTTTATTCTGTCCTTACGAACAGATATCACGCGAAAACATCGTTAAATTGCATTCGAAAGTGGTCAAAATGGATATTTTCGTTGAAATATGCTGCCTGAAACTTTTCATGATTACAATACTTCCTTTTTACTTCATACAAGGAAGTAAAAATCTCATTTTTATACAGAATTTATATTCATTTTCAGTAAAAAGCTCTGGCAAAAGTTAAAACAAATTTTTAAATATTCACAATACAATATGGATATAATTAAATTTTCATTCAGTTTTAAAAATCACATGTGATATCTTTGGTGTCTTTCATAAAAATATCTGGAAACTGTATTGAACTAAACAGAAATTTTTACTAGAGATGAACAAAAATTATGAAAACTTACAAATAAAGCAGGTTTTCTAACAAGCCCCCTTGTTTTTTCCTCTGTATAGGCACAATGAGCAAGGTGAGCTTCAGATATTGATAATATTGTTGCATACATGATTTGTTTGAATTTGTAATTTTGCACAGGCTGCTGCTCTACGTCAGACTGGGTCACTTGAATATCTTCGTTTTTCTCTCTAGACCTTTTCGGCACTCTACCATAACGAACAGCTGTAAAAGATGAATTAAATAAGATATTAAAAGGCAAGACCAGTACTTAATTTCTTAAAAACTACAGTAAAATAATAGTAAATGTTACTCAAAACTTAAATATCCCTGCAATGATTTAAGTACATTTCACATAAAATTACACAAATTCTTTTTTATATTCCATTAATTTTGAATGCAATTAAATATACTAAGAAAAACTAAACACTGAGAGACCAACTGACTGAATCTAACTATTCTTGATCATAATGGGATAATATTAATAAAATTTTGAATTTGAAATTACTGGTATTTTATATGCCATTCTGTTGTGTCCATTGAATTTAAAATTTAAAAAATGATTTCCAATATAACATTCCTAAAATGATTATACAAAAAATTAACAATATATTTCAGTTTAAAAAAAATAAAAATTTCTCATAACAATAGCTTTGCATCTATGTCAGCAATTTAAAAAAATTACAAAGGATTGCACTAAGATCTGGTGTGTGTGTGATCATGGCAAAACCTCGAGGGCTATCTGCATAAGAGGAGGGATGCCTTCGTGGAGGACTTTCTAAGGAAAACTGGCTCATATACATGTTACACATAAGGAAAACCGTAAAAACGCCCATGCAGCCAGGCCATTCGCGGGATTCGAACCTCAAACCGAACTACCAGTGTTCAGCGACTTTACCACTCGGCCGCTGGTGGGCAAGAGAAAGATCTGGAAACCTGCACAACAAGCATATACTAAGTACATTCAATTCTTGATTCACCGGGTTTTTTTTTTTCTAAATAATAGTTTTTTTTTTTTTTTTTTTTTTTTTTTTTTTGTGTGTGTGTGTGTGTGTGTGTGTGTGTGTGAAGCAATGGAAAAATTACTGTAGCAAACTATTAGAATAAAACAAAATTTCTATAGGAAATTCAAATGGGGGAAAGGAAATGCACAAGATAAAGATAGCAAAGCAGATTTCAAGTCAAGTACTTGGGAACACTTTTTATTCACAATAATAAGAAATTTAATTTTATGCTATTTAGAATGCATAAACGTTGCTAAATCATCAATTAAAAATGAATTGCTAAATCGTAAAAATAAATTAACTGTATGTTAAATAGTAAATTAATTCTACAATTAATAAACTCAGTAAAAACACATTCATTGTAATCTGTGTCATACAGAATCCTATCAAAATTCAAAATAAATACAGTACAAAGTCTTTAATCCGGACTCGCCAGGACTTCAGAGATTCCAGATTAGGTTTTTCCGGATTATAGATCATCAATTTAAATCTGGTAGGATGGCATGCAGAAATTATAAAATTAAAAATATGAAACCATAATTTATGAAATAAAGAGCAATTATGATTTAAAAGGTACCAAAATTTACAAAAAAAAAAAAAAAAAAAAAAAAAAAAAGGTTAATCTTTTGATTATGGTAACTTGGCGATTTTTTTGGCGAAAATTTGGCAACCAGCCCTGCTATAGCAACCTGCTAGTTTTTGTTTGGACGTCATTTTTTTTTTTTTTTTACTCAACATTTTTTTCCAACAATCTGCTAACCGAATTACGCTTATGCTAGAACTTTTACAAAACAGAAGTGCTTAATCCTGACTTAGATTAGGTGCCAAATTGGAAGAACGTGCAGAATCGCAAACTGCTTGCCGCGTTTTTAAGAATTGCAAATACAGGGTATCATCCATGTACACGTCGACCTATTTTCACTTAAAAAAACATCCCAGAATTTCACAAAAATGGCATTGTGCACACTCTTGACTATATCCATGTACACTGCTAAAGTCCTAACTAGTAACCTTTATCGCCTTACCAAAATGTCGCCAAACTACCTGTTACCATATTCCAAAGATCAGCCAAAAAAAGCTTAAAATTTATTTGTTTACTTTATTAAACATTTCTTTCAATGCGCACATGCGTAAAGCATACATTACGCATAGTCGAAATTAGAAAATTGCAACCAGAAAACTATTTGATGTGTATTCATGACATTTAGAATGACAAGGAATTTGATTTAAATCATATCAAAGACGAAGTACATTGAAATGAAATACTACATTTAATAAATTATAAGCCGAATAAAATAAAAAAATCTGCCCTGAAGATGAGGATAGTGCTGACAGATCGATTTCCAATTCATTGCACGTTGCGACACAAGGTGATTCACTGGCTTGCTTGCTTTTTAACCTTGCCCTCCAAAAAATCATAAAAGACTCCAACATTAATACTCGTAGAACTATCTTTAACAAGACTGTTCAGATTTTTGTGTTTGCTGACGATATTGACATAGTCGCACGCACTCCCGAGTCACATAGAGTGGCTTTTAACATCTCCAGAGGCTGCAGCCAGCAAAATGCATCTAGCATTCAATCAAAATAAAACGAAATACCTGCCATGCGGTAATAACGGCAGATTCTATTTTGAAATTGGGAATTACAAATTTTAAATTGTTAGCAAATTTAAATATTTAGGATCAGAAGTTAATACTCTCAATGATTTAATGCCCAAGAGTCGCAGATGATAACCGATGTTTTTTTGGTCTAAAAAAATACTTGAAGTCTAACATCACTAGTAGAAAAACAAAGATTTTAATTTACAAAAGCTTAATCAGACTCATTCTTATACATTCTGAGACCTGGGCAATCACAGAAAAAGCTAAAAGTATCATTTCTGTCTTTGAAAGAAAAATTTTGAGAAGTATTTTTGGTGGCATAAAATGTAACAATATCTGGAGAAGAACTAACTCTGAACTCTATAAATCCTTGAAAGAAATACATATAGTACAATATATAAGGATTCAGAGAATTAAATGGGCAGGACACCTGTGCAGAATGGATGAAAATCGAGTAACTAAAACGATCTTCTCGGCCAGACCATTCGGCACCCGTAAAACAGGGAGCCCTAAACTTAGACGGCTCGACTGTTTGGCAACAAACTTAAGAATTTTAAAAATAACCAATTGGATGTCTATGGCCAGCGATAGAAGAGCTTGGAATTCGATTCTGAGGAAGACAAGGGCCCATCCTGGGCTGTCTGGCCATTGAAGAAGTTGGACAAACCTAGTACCTAATATCACCCCAGTTACTCGGGAATCTATATGATACACAAAATGGTTCCAGCAATTCAAAATTTATACGTTGATGAAGTTTAAGAAATAATTAATGCTTCTATAGGGTTACACTGAGATATGTTTAAAAAAACTGCTATCAAAATACAAAGTTTCATTTCTATGAACATAATTTATGCTGTAATTCAATTTTGTCTAATATTAAAGCTGATGTGTTTCTTTTGTGTTAATAAAACTCTTCAAACATAAGAGGTTATAACAAACAAAAAATATGGAGCTGAGAGCTAGATGGAATTAGCGTTCATGAAAAACTATTCCTCAATCATAATTTATTTAAATACTCATGTGATGCGAGACTTTTTTACCAGTAAAAATGAGAAGAGTTGCTTGGTTGTTTAAAACAAGCTACATGGTCTTCTACACTTAGCTTTAAAAATTAATTCTCCTGGATTAATCGCTTCAAAAAAAAAAAAAAAAAAAAAACATCTTTAAAATGGCTTCCCCATCTCTTTGAATAAATTGGATTTGAAACTACTACTATACAAGTTTTTTATCTGACATTATGTAAACCCTACTGGCATAAGATATCTCAAATTTACTAATATTGAAATATTAACATTATAGAACATTTAAACAAATATTATGGAATGATTAACTTACAATCTTTGGACATTCCAACATCCAAGCATTTTCGAAACCTGCAATACTGACACCGGTTACGATTGAGACGAACAACTAAGCACTGTTTGTCTCTGAGGCATTTATAGTCGATTTGTTTCTGGATGCTTCGTCGGAAAAATCCCTGAAAAAGACCATTAAAAATTCAGTGGATGCAACAGAAATGAAAATTAAAACACATAACAAAAAAGTCAAGAAACAATTTCGCTCATTTAATCATAATTTTAAAATTACAAACGAGTGTCATACTTAAAGTACAGAATCATGAATTTTGGACTTTCTAAACATTTGATTTGACAACTTAATTCATTAACTAATGTAAAAGCGGGATAAATTCTTAACAACCCCTTAAAAAAAAGTTGACTCATTAAGCATATTCAGGAATCCTTCACTGAATGCTGCTTTTTGAACTGTAGAGACTGAATTTTAGTTTTAGTAGTAATATTTGATGCATTACAACATATTTATATCTCTTCCACGTAGTTTTTATCCACGCATATTAAACTTCAAAATAAATAATCTAAAAATACATCGTTGTTATTATACATCCAAGCTTCAGTTGAAAGAACGAAAAGCCGGGGGAGGAGATGGCGTCTTGGAATTAAAAAACTTTTAGGCTAACATACCGAAGCTTACCAGAATATCAAGCATTGCAAATCAAGAAAAATACAGTATTGCAGATATAAAATAACCCATAATGCATTTTATACATAATGTTACTCATATCCTACCGTTAAAAATCAACGAACGAACAAACAAAAATAAAAGAACGGCCATGTTGTGGTTTACGATTAATATGAATATACATATCAAATAATACATATTATTTCTTACACTAAACAACATATACAATAGCGGTCACGCTTACATGTTTATACGATAATATACAATTCATGAAAATAAATAAATTATTATATACATACTGCAAATAATTCTGGTGCATATATTTATGCAACGAGATGCCAATGTTTTGAAGAACCGGTTTTTTCACAGTACCTGTTCGAAGCTCGTCTACTAAGCGTAGTTCATGAAGACGTACGAGATCGCCATAAAGTAACACTACCGAAGAAGATACATATTTTCAAGTTTATACATTGAAATTTACTTCTAGCGGCAAATTATGAAGTAAATTTCGTTTTTAAATTTGTTTCATATTAAAATTAAACATTGCACTAAAAAAGTGATGAAGTGGCACGTACTTGCTACCACTACGCCCTCTTCTGGCCGTTTTGAATTCATAATAAAAAAAAAAAAAGGGTGGGAGAAAAAAAATCAGAAGAAACATTTCACAACGTAACGATAATAATAACAGTTTCAAAAAATATTTTAAATTATTTCATTTTAAATTTTGCATCACCAAAAATTGTACGTTATATAATATGAAAAATATTTTTTTATATAGTAATTATATCAACAGAATAACTGATAAAGATCTTTCTGCAATACAGTTTTAAAAAACTGCGATACATAAGAAATTAATGCGTTATTAGTATTCCTATATTTGACATTTCACAAATCGAAGAACATATTGTTTACTGAATCATGAGCAAAACAACTTTTCTCTTGTAACCTGGCAGTTGGTGGAGCCAACAATTCCGAACCACTCAAGGACGCATTGCATTTTACTGCAGATATAAAATAAGATTTGAACAAATAATAAAATATAGCACACCTTATTTCTAAATTAATGATTCTTACTGTGCCGATTGACGAAATTCAAACTGCGCTTCTCATGTCTCGAAAGCGAAACACAAAATCGGACTTTTTCTGAAATGACATGCCATTTTTTTTTTTTTTTTTTTTTTTTTTTTTTCCCCTCCCATATTTCGATTTTACGGCTCAAATTATGCCTAAATGTTAAATTTTGTAAAATTTGGTGCAAGATTTACGGAGAAATTCAAAAATTTATTTTGGTGTAAATTTTTTTTTCAGTTTTCGCCAGAAATAATTTACTTGCCGAACTTCTTAATTTATAGCAACCCATTTTCCTTTTCTTTTTTTCGTTGTAAAGAGCAGAAAAAAAGGTCATCCTTCATACTTTCAAATAATTTTAACAAAGTGCGTATTATCGTTTGGCGTTATTATCGCTCAAAAAAACAGATGCCAAATTAAAAACGCTCCAATATACAAATTCAATTATAGCTTAGAAAATTTTGAATAAAAAACTTTAATTTTTTTGCAGGTGTGCCTATAAATACATCTACTCTAAAATGGTGTTAAAATTTTTGTAGGTTATAATACAAATTTTTTCGAAAAATTTATAAAAATTATTTTTAAAATACATATTTTTAAAATAAATACATATTTTAAAAAATACATATTTTAAAATACATATTTTAAAAATAAATCATAAAAAATTGGTGAATGTTATTTGGAATGTACCTAAATTTCGATCTGTGAAAGAAGGAATCAAATAAGTGTAATACAAAAAGAGATATTAATAAATACACACACCATATTGAATTAACATTGAAGAGCTAAACTTTTGAGAGCTAATTTTTTAAAAACTACTCGTGCGATTATTACAAAATTTGGCAGTTTGGCATAACTTGAGTCGTAGAATCGAAATATGGAAGAAAATTGGCATGACATTTCAGAAAAAGTCCGATTTTGTGACAAAAATGCCTATATTAGAACAATGCTATATATATATATATATATATATAATACATATCTTAAGTCGCGCTTTCGAGACATGGACAACGAAATTTGAATTTCGTCAATCGGCTCAGTAGAACAACGAGTTAATCTTTCGACTTTTACTAAAGATTACCGTGGAGAGGATTCCTTTACTGAATTATTTGAAATTTTACTTATGAGGAATAATTACGTAGCAAGTCCTTTATCTTCGGGTGATCCTCAGTAAAACTCTATCATGGTACCCACACATAACATCTATCCTTAATAAGTTTCGAGTTAGTAAAGTCACACTTCACCTCTTAATTTCTCGAAACAGTGTACTTTCAATAGACAGCAAGTTGCTTATTTATAAAACCGTATTGCGTCTCATACTATGCTACGCCTGCCCGGTCTGGGCATATTCATGTAAATTTTATAGAAAAAAAATTGCAACAGGCACAAAATTGTGTCCTAAGACAGATTACCAATTCGCCCTGGTACGTTCGAAATCAAAAATTACATGAAGAATTGGGTATAGAACAACTTAAGAGTTTTTACTGCCGGCTCGCCCGGAACTTTTATGCCAATCTTGTTAATATCAACAACCCAGTTATAAGGATTTACGATTACGACTTTAATGACCCATAATAATAAACGGCCTAAGGCCATACTTAGTATAACTTACTTAATCTAATACGTACCTCTTAACATTGTGTTATAGATTTAAGGTTTAATTATTATTAGTGCACCAAGAAACTCACACTACCTTGCCTATTATTTATACGAATGTTTTTTCTGCATCGGACTATAGCCAGCCCATTCCTCCGTTCTTGGCCTTCCCAAATAGCACTTCAGGTCTATTGAAACTTGACACACACTTTAATCTTTTTAGAAATTTATCTTTTAATTTATCTCTTATCTTATTTCTACTCCTATAATTTAAAAAATGTTAAAAACATGATTTAATTATATATATATAAATTCTAAATATATACTAGTTACTCATGACAGTATTCGAAATAACATATCTGTTCTACAAGGGGTAGGGTGTTGTGGTTCTACTGGGACCCAGGCACCCTGGTGCTACACCGTTTTCCCAGTGCGTCAGTAGAACGGGAGATATAAAACTGTCCTTTTTTTTTTTTTTTTTTTTTGTGTGTGTGTGTGTGTGTGTGTGTGCAGTGTACGTTTATGCAAATATGAACTCATACATCCATACACAGATGCATACATACATTTCTGAATCCGGTCCCGATAAGAGAAGAGTACACAAAAAGGCTTGACATATCATATCCTCGAAATGGATGTAAATCTAGTAAAGGTATCTTGCCCGATGTGTTTTGATATGAATTAGAAGCATCTCTCACTGTTGTCTGTCAGTCCTTGAATAGCCACTTCAATGTCATTTTTCCCCTCCGGCTTGCCTCGTAACCATGATAACAACTGAGCAAGAGAGTCGAGTACACTTCCCCCCCCCCCGCTTCATTTTCACTTAACGTGTTTCGCCTCGTAAAAAACCGCACAAATGGAGAAAGATTACAATTTCAAATTAGGAGAAGATAAGTGCTGTAAGATAATCATAACATGTATTGCGCTGTAAATGAGGGACGGTCATATTCAAAACATCTATTTTATTGTAAAATATATAATGCGCATTATTACGTACTTGTCAAATCAGGAAAGTTTTTTATTATTATTATTTTAAATTTTTTAATGTAGTACACTGAAGCACATATACTGGAGTTTACCCAAAAGTCCTCCAGTGACAGATAATAGCTAGTAGTTTGGATGCCCAGCAAGCAGGGGCTGACTGGATAAGATCGCTGTCTGTTATATTACGTTCTATGCAACTATTTGAAAACATTAGTTAACATTTCCGTTGATGTTTTTAATTTAATTGCATACTCTATATAAAATTTTGCTGCCATTTTAAAACTCTGAAAGGGAATCAGAAAAATCCGAAGTTTTTTTATACTTTTTAACAGTGATAAAATTTTTAGAAATCAAAATGTCATGTTAACCAAGGCTATTAACGGTGGCACGTATTTCTGCATGTGTAACATAATATTATTTGTAATAAAAATGCAGTAATGAAAACTGATAGGTCCACACAAAAATTTCTGAAAGTGTACACTTAATAATATCATAATTATAAGTGATAAAAAATGCCCTTAATGATATTTATTCTCATATTACCAAAATATTTCTGAACAATAGCATTTTTATTGGTGTGATTTCCGAGATATTTATTTCGTATCTCATTTACTAACTCCTAACATAATTAAAAAATATGTAATTCATATTTCGTCACTAAAGTTTCTCGATTTCTTCCCAATTAAGCAGGAATAACATATCTCATTAAAGTTTTCTTGCTAGTTTTTCTGTTTTTGCTTGTTTAGACTGTCTCGATTTTCGTCCCTTTATTTTGTTTAGGCATTTCTCTCTTTCTCAGCATTTAAATACTCGTTCATTGCCTTTCTTACTTTCCCTACAGCCCAATTTAATATTTTCACAAGTTTTAAGTCTCTGATAGCTGATTAATGTCATCCATATTTCGATATATTTTGATTACAAGGCTATTTCAAATGACAAATGAAAAGACACAACAGAGAAATGAAATTTACGACCAGCTGTATAAATAAACAAAGACTACCTCAATTCGATTATAAATTGGCAGCTTGAGGAAAGCTTAAAATTTCTCTTTCACACGCAAGTTTAAACTATAGGATAAGAATTTAGTATATGCGTAGCCAAGAACAAAGACGTGCAATATTTCAAACAGATATTCAAAACAACGAGAAAAAAAAATCTGAAAGGTTTCAGATTTTAAATTACGTCCAAAGGGGCGTTTTTTTAACGTTTTGTGTGTTACTTTTATTTATTAAGTATCATGTTCTTAGCACTTAAACAATAAATTTCAGTTCAATAGCAATGTCGCAAAATAATTTTAAAATGAGCGTATCTTTAGAATTTCCGATACACAGTTCCGCGCGCTAGAGATTAAAAGGTTCCTCCCCCCCGCAGAGTGTTGCCATTGCTAGCTTTTGAATCGTCGAGTTTGTTACTCAAGAATTTTAAGTTTTACAAAATATGAAATCGATAATAAAACAAATTCCAAATTTCAAATTTGGTCCTTCACATGCCCATATTCGTAGGAGTATTTACGTCATTCAAAATTCGATGGCTCTATGTACCGTTGTTTTATCACAATGCGAGAAATATACATACATTTATGCAGATTTTTTATTATTTAATTTCTTCAAATATAATGCAGGACTCTTAACATTTGGTGGCAACAGTTTGAAAAGTGATTGGCCGTTTACAGTGATTCAACGCAAAATCGCAAAACGAAAACAATAGTCCTTCAGGTACAAAGACCCTTTGGACTAATAATTTTAAAAGTGACCAATTGTATAGAAATAGATTTTCTAACGTATTCTAGGAATTCAAAAACGGTTATTTATATTTGGAATAGGAAAGCTCGAGCTTCTGCATCGTTCTTTACAAATCAGAAGGGAGGAGTAACGTTTATATGGGAAATTACAGCAATTTTCATTTGAAATGGGGATTTCTATTTGCAACAATTTCACGTTTTGAAAAATGATTTTCTATACATAAGAATTTCTTTCCTTAATTTCTTCAAGTAATACTTCTTTACAAAATACACTTAATATTTCAATTTTAGAAGCATCTTGAAACTAAATTTACAGATGGATTTGAGACAATATAGACAACAAAACGAACTGGAATTTCTGATAACAAAATCAATTTAACTACAAGTACTGAAACCGAAATTTTCTGTACACAATTTAAAAATATTTTTCCAGAGAAAAAGCAGCGCATTACTATTTCTTTCAAATGCCCTCTTGTTTGCAAGAATTAGATCGTTATTTTTTACATATGCACTCTTGTTTGTAAGAATCACATCGCTATCACTATTTGACACTGTAGCATATCCTTCATACATATGTACTAGTTGACGAAAAATCATGTTTCCGAAAAAAAGAAAAAAGTCTTCCAATAACATGCAGTACATAACTTTAATTTCATATGTGTAACCCATGATGAAACATAAATAAAGAAAAACTGAAATAGAATGTTAGCATTAATCTTCATTCCCAAAATTTTAATCAACAGCAGGGCACAAAACAGATTTCACAGAAACCTAAAAGCACAATTAATATAAAAAATAGTATTATTGTATTCCCTTTAAGATGTATTAAAAAATAAGCACGTTACGTAGTAATAGGAATTTTCAGTAAAAATTTCAAACCTTTCCAATGAAAACACACAAGCACAGAAACTATTATAACTAACGAAAACATAGCAACTATTATTATTTTGAAATATGATGCATTTAACATTTTTCTTTTTCGTACTACTTTAAACATTGCTTTTTGGACATAAATGATTGATTATTTAAAGCGAAAACGAGAACTATAGACCTAGGAAGGGTGTCCTTTTCGGAAGACTTGTAAGGATCTTAAGTTTTACTAACGTTTATTTTATTTTAAATCTTTACTATCACTTCTTATTTTCTACTTCCGGCCAGAATTAAAAGCTTTAACTTATTTATGCAAATTTGTCTTGCGAACGCCAAGTACTTAAGTTGTGGCTTTTTGCCAAGCAAGAGAGAGGAAGGAGTTAGTAGAAGCAGGCCGCTTGCCTTAGCAGTTTTACTCGGTTGCTGGTTGCCTTAAAGGCCAGAGGTTTAATCCTCTTGATAATTTTAAACGTATCGTAGTGTTAACAGTTCTCTGTACTACATACGGCCTTTCTGTTAATATACGGCCAATCTTCGAGTAGACACTTGTTTATTAATCCAAAGTTAGTTTAGTTAGAATTTAGTTAATATTTTTATATTCTTACGTTCAGACCACGAGTGGTTGGTCTCTGTATTCCGAAGTCCGGAAATCTTTGTAAAGAGAGAAAAAATAAAGGGTTTTGTATACCTTTCCTGTGTATCTTGTCTACTTCCCACATTTATTGAACATAGCTTTAGTAAGCTCCCTGTTCCGAGTCATCACATTGAATGCTCCCCAAGCAAGTAAGGAGGAACACTGAACCTGATAGACTTCTTAACGGATACTGGCTAGTAGTAGGATGAGCCAGCGATCTCAAATTGCATGGGAACCTAATGCGCGATAACGCATCTGACGGCCTAGTGTTTTCTTTACTACACATTTATCAAAACATACATAAACAGTAATAAAATGACAAAAGAACATTCTTTTTCTTCTGTCTGAAATCTAAAGGTTGGCATTTTGTAAGAATTTTTTGTTGGTTACACTTTGTAATTTACAGGTAAACATTAAATTTTGAGACTGACATTTATTTCAAATAATGTTAATACATTGAATTAACCACTACTTAAAAAAAAATTAGGAAAACTTCCCAATAGGGACAAAACTTGAAAATCAATCACGGCAATTCTATTCTGTTCCTTTTAATTATTAAATTTTACGTACATTTGTACATAAATAATTATAAACGTCTTTAATCCTTATTACAAAGCCTTACGGTGTCTCGATTTTGATAAAGTTTGTTACCTTAAAGAAAAATTGCTAGTAACTATCATTAATAGATATTGTAGATGCTCATCAGTCAATCTAGTGCTTTCTTTATTACACTTATCAGCTTTCAATTTCAAAAAACACTGTTCAATATATATTCCTTTTGACTCCTGATTTTGATTTGTCGTCGTCCCCTTTCTAAAATCTATACTGCGTTGTTTGAAAAACTAATCCATTATGTCATCTGCAATGCGGTAATCTCTTGTCCAATCCAAGTCCAGTATTTAAACAACGAATTCAATTCTATAAATGCCACTGCTATTATTGGGCAACATTTTTTTTTTCCCTGTCTTGCTCTCGCTGTACAAATCCACGTTGCTCAGTCCTCAGCTTCAACTATTGTCTAATGATGTGATCCATATCGCAAATGTGTGGAAGATGCTTGTCGCACCTAAAGTGATGTGTGAACATGCTTATGCTTGTTAAGAATGTCGATGAATATATTGAGATTTTTTGGTACGTCTGTCTCCGTTATATCATCTTATGAGTCTACGCTATCTTCAAATCCTCAAGGTCATATACACAAAATTATCACACATATGTATTTCTCCAAAAAGGCGATTATTCTTACTAAAAAAATTCGTAACTGAGGGTATTTATCTTTTGACAAGTATGAATAAAATTAATTATATTTACACCTTTAAATTTTTTAGTAAAATTTACATTACACTGTAATTAATTATCTCCATTTGCAAATTTTCAGAGACATTACTCACGGTGGTTTTTGGTAAAAAAAATAATGTAAAACTAGAACTCCAAATCATTAAAATCCTAATTTTTTGCACTCCAAGTCATTAAAATCCTAATTTTTTCAAACACTTGCCATAACATTGGTAATTAATTAACGGAAAATTGCATTCGCGGGCCGTGTAAAACTGCTTCGAAGGCTGCATGCAGCCCAGTTTCAGACCACTGGGATAAAGCATGAAAACACCCATGCAGCCAGCCCTTTCCTCGTAATTCCAAATCCGAGTCGAACAAAAAGTGTTTGGTTGCCTCATTCCATTCGGTCACTGGTGGATTTACGTTTTTTTAAAATTCTATTTCTAAATTAAATAAAATTAAAATTAATGAATCCCATTACATCAGTTTTGGTAAGTATTACATAATGGGTAAATTAGCATAGACAAAATAATTATGAATGTGACTGTAAGTATGCTGTCCATTAATCTAACTGCTACAATGTGCTAATTAAAGACGAGATTAAGCAACATTTGCGTTGAGTGAACGTAATTAAGAAAATAAAAGGACTAATTCTTTATTTTTAGGTTACTTTTTGTTCAAGCTTTTGATGAGCTTCATTTTTTTTTTAATATCACCTGGTGTAATTATTACACTCAAAATTTATATTACTTTTAAGTACAGAGTACATTTTGTAGTTTCTGTACGATTTGCTTAAGGTTTTCAGCTATTTACACAAAGATGCGCAAGGCTGCTATATCTTGAAAACTGCCATCATCACTCAGTTACAGTATTAATTAAATTTTCTGAAAATTTTCTCGAATTAATTTGAAAAATTAGGCAAATAAATAAGAACAAAAGGAAAAAAATACTAGTCAGGAGCAATAAGATTAAATTACAAACTGAATGCAAAATAATTAATTACAAAAAATTTAATTCATATAACTTCCACTTAAAAAATATACTCCCGTCGAAATTTTTTCTTATTAATATAATACTTTCTTTACGCTGATTGTGGATTTGAGTTTTCAGAATTTTTGCACCTTTTTTTAAAACATTAAAATATTACAATAATTAAGGCGACTTCTTTTCCTTCAATTTTCCTAGGATTTTACAATTTGTCACAATATTTAATATTCAGATGTATACACTGTGTTATCCTAAATACAATAAGATAGCCCTGTTTTACAAGAAACACATTAGATCTTTTATTAGAAGGAAAAGGAAGTGCTTGCTTAAAATGCCCTGGCGTATGTAAGTTTGATATGCTGGAGATATTCTAAAAAATAGTTACATAGTCTTAACATATTTGGCCAAAACCAGACAACTTCTTTTTTTTAACCATAAGAGTTAAGTAAGATATAAATTATCGTAATAATGTATTTTGAGTGTTTCGTTGCATATGTAAGACACATATAATTTCCAGAAGAGTATTTTAAAGGTAAGAGAACATCTCATATCTTGCGGTTAAATGCCCTTCAGAATCCGTTTATGTAACCTGAGTAACCAACCAAAAGTAGTTAATAAAACGGTTAATGCATACAAAAGCTGAATTTGAAAATAAGAATTTTTTGGTTAATTATCTCTAATGAAGTAAACAAGCATCTTTAAAGGCCAAAAGCAACTAAGAAATCCTGTTTAAAAAAAAAAAAAAAAAAAAAAAAAAAAACCGCCTCTGAACATGAACTGATATTATGGTAATCTCACATCAACAGCGAAAATTAATATTTCCGGAACATTGAACAAAATCATATAAAGAATAAAATTATTCAGCATTGCGATTTTTTCAGGAAATTAATACATGGCAAGACTTAAGAAAACTCCAGTTACATGTCACAATATTTTCTAATTTCGTTTTCAGTTGACATCAGATTTATCCGTTAACTTGTTCATAGAATAATAATCAGATATACAGAGTAAAGAAATTTTTCATTTAAGTGGATTTCTGAAAATTCAAAGTAGCATTAAAAATGGTACGCTTGTATTTTTTTCCTAAAATGTATCTTTTGGATTAAAAAGTAAAATGTAATTTCATCAGACGTAATAATAATGCAGTTTATATTGTGTTCATTGATAACTCCTGAATTTCGTATGTGGTTCTTGGCCATTTATGTCGGGCGATGTGGCCCAAGGCCTAATGTGGGTCATACAGGCTAGATGCTTAGAAAGACTGAGGCTTATGAACACTCCAGCCATAGATAGCTGATTAAGATTTTCAATGTGGCAATAATATTACATACCTTAAATGTCAACAAGAAGATTGAAGATCAACAAAAGGAAAGAAGAAAGATCACTTCAAGGAGATAATATCATCAAAATGTAATATTAATAGTGGAATATGTTTTACGATTGCATTTTTAGAAACTGTGCACAGAAAATGCTAAAACAAATTGAAGAGTTCACAAAAAAAAAAAAAAAAAAAAGTTTTCTCAAAAAGATTTAAAACACACTTAACAGATCAAATAAAAAATGGGCATTATGAAAAGCTCGCCACAAATATGTCAACAATAAGAAAATGGACTGCAGGTAAAGCAATGTGCATCTTTCATATTTCATACATCAACGGTATAGCGTAAGACATGAGGAGACTGCTATTTTCATCTTATCAAAGAAGTAGGTTATAAAGCTAGGAAGAGGGAAAAACACGACATGTTATTCTTAACGTAATTATCCTCAACCATTCTTCGCTGATGGACACGAATTAACTACGTGGGATAATAGACCTCATAATCGGCGTTAGATTAGAAAAGATCAGCTTAAAGAGAACCTCTTGATTCCCGAACAGAAAAACATCCTCGAAAGAAAAATTATCAGAGTAGCTAAGCAAAAGTCTGTTACAAATATAACACTGGATGTGTAGGGAATTAAAAATAAGGAAAGGATAAAAACTCATATGAAACAAGCGCAGTGAGAAAAGGCACTATGCCTGAAACACGATGTCTAGTTGAAGAGTCCATGGACAACTAGACATCGTTTAGATTTTGCTGTTCCTATTTTGCTATGAATGAAATTTAAAATTAAAACGAAAAAAATTCATTTAAGATAAGGTTAAACAAATACAAAATTTAAAAAAATAAATTATATTTAAAAAAAAATTCTGTAAATTACATGGTTAAAATTAAATGCACTGAAATTTAAAAAATAACTTTTTAGCTATCAGAATATTGTTTGTGATATGCGGGTAATATATAATCATCATGCTGTAATCAATGTTCATTATAAATTAAAATTGTCAAACAGAAATTTAAGCGACCTGAATGCAATCATTCTTATCATTATATCTTATCACCATTTGCTTTTTGAAATTCTGACAATGTCTTGACATTATTCGTTTACTGGAGTTCCATTATTTTATTTTTAGACATACGAAATTAAGAATATTAAGATAAATAAAAATGTTTTAAAAATGTTTTAGTGCATTTGATCAAAAGTGTATAATTTGAAAAGGTTGTCTTATACATTTTTTATTTTACAAGTTATATGATTGTAGAAAAGTAACAAAGAAACCAATACCTTTGAGACGCAAGAAAGTTATTCTTTCTGACTTACGAAAGGAATATATTCAGTCTATTTAAATTTATGCTTGATTTAGAAATCCGATCACATCTTCATTTAAAATTATGAACCTGCTAGCAGCGAGGGATTTAAATCGTTTGTTATATAAAACCCCATCAATTATTAGTTACTATATATAGGTAAAAACACCTAAAAGTTTTTGGAAAACTGCCAAAATTCGGCAAATTACGCTTGAAATTCTGAAAATTCAAACAGTTAGAGAAACAAATGCAGATTTAATTCAAATACACTGAGAAACGAAATGAAATAAAACCGTTGGAAATTCCGAAAAACATTCACTTGGATGACAATTTCTCGCTTAGTGGGCGGTTCCCGTAGTGTGAATCGTGAAAAGTTTTAAAGTAAGGTTCTAGTTTCTTATTATAGTACAATTAGAGATATCTATATCGATAATTGCGAATTAATTTACAAATATTATTTAACTGCTGATAATTATGTTTCTTTATTTTTATTTTACTATTACAATATTTTCTTTTATGACTTACCTTTTACTCCCTCTTTTTTCGTAGCAGTCAGCTATAAATAACTACTATGTAAATGCAGGAGTAAAAAAAATAAAAAGTCTTAGAAATACTGCTATATCCAACGGTGTACATATTAAAATACTGAGATAACTAGCTTGACTTATCTGTAAGAAAAATTTAATATTTAATAAAAAATATTTATAACGAATTGAGAAAAAACTCCTGTAGAATACTGTATTTTCATTGCAAGTACATGCGTTTGAGAAATTTACAAAAAAATTGGGACCGCAGCAGAATGCCAAAAATTAATTTCAAGATTTGACATGAAGAAACAGGAAAACAAACAAAAAAGTAAAAACTGAAAGGTATTAATAAGAACTGCAGGAATTTTGCTAATAAGACGGATTATTATTATTTAAGTAAAATTTGTTTTAATAATGATGAAAGCAGCATAAAATCTCCAAAACATTTTCTTTCAGGAAAATATGTTTATTTCGCATACAATGAACATGAGAATACAACATGTTTCCCCCCTTCACAAAACACATTAAAATACAGAAATATTTTTATTTCTTGCAAAAAATCATTAGGTGACAGGGAAAATTATACATAGCATTGTTCTTGAAATGACCGGCAGTATATAACATAACAAATTACAACGCAAACATAGTTAAACTGTATACAGTTCTTCAAGTCTATGTAATTAAGAAGCGTCTGCTCATTTTTCAATGCATACCAAGAGGGAAATCGTCATATGTTGCATTAAACTTCTAAAGGTTACACCGTATTTACTTAGTACTTTATATAATGAGTTTAAAATTGTAAACGTAAATATGAGATGAATTATTATTATCAGAGCATTAATCGGAAAGCATGAATAGTATCGCATCAAAAGTGGAATGCGATACTATTCATGCTTTCCGATTAATGCTGTAAGTGGTTTGTTCCTTTAACAATCTTAGATTTGCCTCACTAAAAAAAGGCATATTACTTAAAATGCCATTAAATTTCAGCAACTCAGATCTCGTAGCCTTTATTTTCCGCAAACTACACAAGCAGCTTTTATTGAAAATACAAAAAAAAAAAAAAAAAAAAAAAAAAGAGTTTTTGAAATTCTGCAGTTTTTAAGGTCTAGTTTCTGATGAGCCAGATTTAGACTTTATTAGGCCCTAAGCTATTTGAGATATGGGGCTCTTTATAAGTCTGTTATAATATATTTTAATTTTTGGGGGGCCCCCAGAAATTGGGGCCCTAAGCTAGCTTGTATAGCTTATGCGTAAATCCGACCATGGTTTTAAGTCTACGGTCTAGTCTTTTTTCTATAATTATTATTTATGACTGCAAACTTAAAATATCTGCACTTGTTCACATTGTTATGTTTTAAATTTTCAACAATTTCACCGAAACTTTAGTAAGTGCTGTCCAAGCTATTCTTTGTTTAAACATGTATTACATTTGTATACATCTATATCCTAAAACGTAAAATTCAAAGTATCTATCATAAAAGCTTAGTCTTTGTAACTTAAAAACTAACATATTTTTCTCCAGTTATGCAAAATAAAACACATTCTTTTAAAAGGAACGTGCCGTTTTTAAAATATTCAGAAAACAACCAAAAATGATCATAAAACAAATATTTACTTCTTCAAATGATTTTGTACATTTCCTCCTTTCAGAAGAGATATTTGGTAGTGCTTGTCGGAAAATTATAGAATCTAGAAAGTTAGTTTCTTAAATTATCTTCATGTGGGGGGAGGACTATTCGGAAGAATTTAACACTTTCAAATAAATACATCTCAAAATGCGTTATGATTTGGGATTGGAATGAAATGCAATGATCGTTTATCGTTTCTTTAATTATTATATTTTAGTAATAACAGCTAAGCTTGATTTTTCCTCCTTGGTAATGACCTCTATTTGGCTTTAACATCGGTTTCTTACTACACGGGTAATAGAAAAAAGTCTGACTCCCTCCCTAACTTTAGGGCCCTGCTAAATGAAAAACACTGTTGTCCTTGAATTTTAAATAAACGACATTCAGTCCAACTATGACAAACGGTAACACATTACCAGTCAATGTGTGATGAAACGAGGGAGAGCAATGGGGGACAGCAGTATAGGAGTGAAAGAAACGCGCCCTTGTTTCAGGGTTAGATATTCGTAATTGACTCTGAAGCCCCGCCAATGCAGGTTTGTTTCGAGGTGAATACGCCCGTCAACTCAAATCCTCCACCTGCCCATTTCCTTCAGACTGGCTTCTATTTAGAGAGCATCGCCTTTCCCGAATGGAAAAACAGATCCATGTTTCCTTGTACCTATCAGACCCACGGGTGTATTCGTCTTTTTCCTCCTTATTATTATTTTTTTTTTTCTTTCAGAAATTTCAACGGTTTGCGTTGTATAGGTGAAGCACTTCTTTCTTTCTGCTATACTGGGTTCGATGACAAGACATACTTGACCTACTGCCTTTAAGGTCTAACTTAACTCGAATAATCTTTTGCTCTTCCAAAACTGTGATTGCAAAGAGAGATTTTATTTACAGAATAAAAAGAAGTAAAACGAAAGGAAACTGGAGCAACAAGAGCACAATTTGCACGACAACATGCTCTGGATGGAATGTAGAAAGTGTGGTTAAATTTGTTGATGTCATAATTGCAGGTGAGACATCGTTGGATCCAAAGATAGCACTCATTCGGCTATTAAAACGTTTCCACAGCGCAGTAACTTAACCTCAAGTTGACGTCACGCACTGGAATGGTTTCAGTTGTTCTGTTCTTGGCTTAACCGTGCAATGCAGCTACGAAATCTAACCCTGAAATTCTATGTTTGACCCAGACATAGTCAGCCGGCAAAAGAATTCAGCCTAAAATAAGGATCCGAATAATTGTTGTAAAGGTTAACGTTTGGTAGTCTCCTTTGTTCATCTCTGGAGCCGGTTCAAGAATCCTGAAAGCAGATCGTTAATCTTTTTGTCGTCTGCAGAAGAGAAGTACGTATACCCTGATGAAAACGCGTGTGATAATGAATAATTCGTCACACTCCCCTCACGTGCTCCGCGGCGATTCGTTATTACTTTGTTTCGAAGAGAGTCGATTTCCCGCCCTCTCGAACAGATCTTTGACCCGGAGGACATCATTTGTTTAAAATCTGCACCCATGAACGCCGCGATCAGAATTTCGGTAATGACTTTTGCGGCCTGTCATGGACCTCATGGAATAAAGAGAATTAATTGTATTGTACGAGTGGATGACTTCGGGGAAGGGGGAATCAGTTACTGGCGGCGTTCTCTCTCTGCATATGAGAGGTAAATTTTATACATCGAACTAAGCGGTAGACGACCGCATATTATCAACAGTAACCGAGTTGGATGGCAGCAGTTAACGACAAATGTGAAGAATGGAATAAAAAAGAACGGGTAGAGATGGATTCATTTACTATGTATTCATAATTACTGAAGGCACTGGGCAAACATAAATTAAACCAAACGAGGTTTACTCCTTAAATGTCTCAAACACAGGAAAAGTCAGCAAAAAAGAAGTTAAGAAAACGCAGAAACAGAGTTTTGATCTGATTTTGTTTGAAACATTTTGTTTTCTATGGTTTTTTAGCAAGAATATAATACACAACGATCAAACATATAAAATATGTACTGGGTGCTTATGTTATCGATATGATTCTGGTCAACAAAAGAGTTATTAATTAACTTTTTAGGCAGTTAAAAGTAATATACTATTTTTCGATAGGGCAGGGAATCGCGCATTTACCATCGGTTGCTTAATAATCAAACGTATATCATTTTTAAATACAATAGTTTTAATATTATTATCTTGTTTGGTTGCTACCATCATATGAATAGATAATGCTATGACCTTAAATTTTGTGTCACTTTCCAGGTAATCGTCGATTTTCGTGGTTTTCCCCATGTGTAACGTGTATACAAGCCAGTTTCCTTTAGAAAGGTCCTCCACTAAGGCTTCCTTTCCTTTAGGCAGGTAATCGTCGACCAGCTAAGCTCTAAGTGGGCTTTATGTTGTTATCCATTAACAGGAGCCCAGGACCAACTACTCCCCTTTAAAGGCGAACATAGGGATCTAAGATCTTTCTATACCTCATAGCAATCAGGAAGCCTTTATCAAACACATGCAGGGGTGTTCAGTCATCTACCATAATGCCATATGCTTGCCCTATCTTATGAAGCCTTTAGCCAACTGTAGACCATCAAATTCGGTTTCATGCAAACTTAACAAAAGTTGCATGCAAAATACAATACTATTAAGCGAGATAAATGATTAGGCATAAAGTAAGCATACCATTTACTGAGGAACATAAAGCTGAACTATTGAGCGAGTTCCAATTAAAAAATAAAATTATGTTCACGTAAAAGTGAAAGAATGATCCTTAAATATGGATGTATAAAATACTACTCATACAATGGCAGCAACAGTGTACGTAACAAAATGGCAGCAACAGTGTACATAACAAAATGGCAGCAACAGTGTACGTAACAAAATGGCAGCAACAGTGTACGACCAGTGGTAAAGAAATCGTATAAAATTCTCACTAAATTTTAATAAGATTTTGAAGTTGATATGATGTAGCATGGTAATTCAAAACTTGCCAAATTTTGATACATTTGAATGCATTATTTTCAAAACACGTTTATGTAATAGATAAAGAAATTGTAATCCATTCTTTGCACAGTCTTACCGAGGATAGTAGGAATTCTTTAGAAAATCCTTTAGATATATAAAAATTACAACTGGATAAATAGGATCTGATGCCCATTCTCTATCAGTTAGTAGGGGGGATATATACTCTGTTTCTTCGTTTATTGATAACTCTTATACATAAATAAAACAGTTATACTCTGTTTCTTCGTTTATTGATAACTCTTAGAGTAATGAAAGAGTTATCGATGAAAAAAAATATTTGCATCAAGCTTCCCCCATGATCAGATATAGAAAACTTTGAGGAAAGTGAGATGGTTTCCCTCTCCGACCTCCTGAAGGGAAACGGGATTAAAAATAGACGCAGATCATGTTTTTCATCAAGTCAGAGGACAGCGACCGATTTTATCCCCTCTTTTAATCTTATCTCGGAATTCGCCGTTATGGAAGCTCTTGAAAAGAGGCGGAATGTCAATAAGGGAAGGTAATGCGAATCGATAAGTGAAAGTCAACAATACTTGCACAAGAATGAAAAAAAAAAATAAAAAATAAAATAAATACACTGATCCGTCTTTTCTTCTTGGAAGTTGGAGATATTTTTCTGCGTGTTTATTATCACTTACATATCACATTTATAGCACAATGCATAACATGCCTCTTTATCTTGGATTAAAACTATTTGAAAATCTAACCATGTAAAAATAACATTCAATTATCTGCACTCCAAATATCGGAAAATCTAGTTATATAGATTGTTTGTTCTTTCCGGGTAAATAGCTCTCGTATGCTTTGTCTTAATCACTTAATGAATTGTCTGTCTAGGCTAAATAAAATCATGCTCGATGATTATTTATTCCTTTATTTGAGTTTTTCTTTTATTTGTGAAATTTTATTTATTTATGTAAATAATTTTATTTATTTATTTAAATAAAATACAAAATAAAGCAACGCGGTTAAAAGCTATTTAATTAATTGAAATGAATATTATGATGTGTATTTGGTTTATTGTTTGGAAAACATCTAACCTATAAACATTAATGACAAATTCTTTACGCCTTTTTACGGTTTTTAACTCTAATTAGGACGATAACATAAGTGTTGCATTGTTAAGTATGTTATTTTAATTAAAAATTTAAATACATTAGTTTAATTTTAAATAGGCTAGATTATTAGCATATAGCAAAACACTCGATTATATCTTTATGGAGCAAAGGGATGCTTTTGTGAAGCACTTTTTACGGAAAACCAGCTGCTCTTTCATGTTGTTATACGAAAAACCACGTACAGATTCTTCGCACGAGAGATCGCTACAACGTTCACAATTCCTTTTTGATTCCTAATTTGGTAACACTAATGAAGGTTGGAACTTTTGATTTGAACCGTCTGTGTGATGCCTTGGAAGAAAATGTTCGATGTTTGCTTATGTTTGATAATTATAATAATTATGCTGATATTTGATAATTTTATTTAAATTCGTAGATTAAGTAATTTACACTGATGAGCACAGATTTATGTGACTATAATGTTTGTCTGCGTCATTAAAAATACGTATATGTTCAGCAGGTCTTACAAGTTCCTTTCGAAATACAAGTTTAGGATTTAAAAAACTTAGGATTTAAAAAACACACTAAGCACAAGATAACGTTTTTGAGAAATAGCAAGCTGAGTTTTGCAACACCACAAAATGCACCCATGCATTTAATCCGATAGCATGGAATTGAACCCGTGCCAAATTCCTGCATTCAGCGTTCTTAAACCTCTAATTTTAGATGAACAGAAAAAAAACTGCATTTTGTTCAACGCAAATAATTTTTCCATTTTGACCAAAATAAGAAAGTTAAGCAAAAATAAGAAGGGTTATGCGTTTAGCTTTTACACGGTTGTTATGTTTTGATTTGATTTTTCGGTTTGTCTGGTTGGATCAAACCTTAAAATTAAACTTCGATCTTCTCTATTCTTAAATAATATTCTCTATTCTAAATAAAAATTTCTTCATCCTATTTTCCTGAAGTTTTTCACACATATTTACGATGGCAATATTCCACGTGAATTTCACAAGATTCAACGGAAAATTTTTAAAATTCGATAAGGCTTCTAATTTGGTTTGAATTTTTCTCACGTACCCTTGTTTAATGGTCAAATTAATAACCATAAAAATTCAAACTTGACACCATCGAAGAGATCGTAAATTTATTTTCCAAGTGATGGTTTTCCCGGATTCCTAGAATAACCTACAGAATTTTGGAGGTTTTCCAAAAACCGCTCAATTTTTTTCATTATCGCGTTACTACTGATGGATTTCTAAATCAAAAAGATTTAATTTTTCATTATCGCATTACTAGTGATGGATTTCTGAATAAAAAAGATTTAGTCTTTTACTGTTAGCAACCCAATGATTTTAAATGATGACAGGACCAAATTTCTAAATCAAACAGAAATTTAAATTAATTGAATGTAAAATATTTTCCATCGGACAGAAAGAACTTAAAAGAAAAAAAAAAAAAATAGAAAAGAAGTACTTGTTAAGTACTTGTTCAAACGAGCTTTTGTAAATAGTTTTGCAGAAAGACTGACATCGAGAACAAATGTCTAGTACGTACACCGTATGAAATGATGATGCATGCATTTTAATTGCTATTAAACTATCAGAAATTCACATGTGCATTATACGCTTGTGTACTAACGTTATTAGAAGAAAACACGAAAATATACATTCATCAAGAGGTCCACAGAAAATAATACTTCATGATGAGCTTAAACTGCCACCGGCCGCATACCGCTGACAAGCCATCAGATGACCATCCCTCATCTGAAGAATAAGAGCACATATACACCTTTTCTTTTAGCAGGAATGATTATGTACTATCAATGATAGAGAGCAACAAACATGAGGCGATTAAAAGAATATATAATCTTTATCGATGGATCAAATATTGAACGAAATGAATATAAATTGTGTTTCTGAAACGCGATATCGAAATTATTTTCAAAATTAGAGAAAATAATAATGTAAAATTTAGAAACAGTGACCCGTTTATAATCGATAAACAATAGCAGGACTCTCTTTTTATGCAGTTTATGACAGAACAAATGTAACCGGAAAATGTTTTCAGTAGTAACGATAGCTACATGGAATTTTAGGTATTTTATCATTCAATAACGAGAATGAGATGAAAACTCCAAAACATTTCGGTAAAAGAACAGACACAAATATATGTGTCGAAACACAAATTGGTATGTGTCCTTTCCTCGTACACCAGATATTTTTATTTTATTTACTTCTTATTTTTATACATTATTTATTTATTTTGCACGCAGCAAATTAAAAAAGAAGTTACATATAACAGCATATTTGTCTTGATATGCAAGTACAAATACAAAACTATTTCTTAAAGAATTTATCAGAATTTCATTAATTTGTGAATAAAAGATATCTGCACGCCTGTAAATACCTGTAGTAAGAATGCTGAAAATAGACACTGAAGAAAAGAACAGTTTCATACTCAAGAAAAGAAACAATACTTTTACACAGGAATATTGAAGAACAGATAATAAGTGGGAGAGGGGACAGATTCATACTTAAGGAAAAAGAAAACAGATTTTTGGACAAATTGCGACATCTAGAGTTTATTGCCTTTTTGATATAATTTCAAATAGCATTCTAAACAGCAACACAATTTTTTATTTTTAATCTCTACTTTGATTATGCTGAAACAATTTATACTATTCTCCTAACAAAATCTAACAACAAATTTACCTTTCGTAATAAATTAAACAAATTACTTTTCTTGAATAACAGCCAACTTGAAAACAAAGTAATCATGTTGATTATTAAGAGTAGATAAAACGCACAGTTAGAAAAAATACAAACCATTATGCTGAGATTGATTACTTGTCAGCAATATTATCGAATGGTAGTGAAACAATGTACTCATTAACCTTCTAAGAGGTCTTGCGAAGACTCACAAATTTAGTTGAATTGCCTTACTCTTAAGATATTTACAAGCACTTCACTTACGAATAGGCACTTACCGGTAAGAACGTTTCAATTAATTCTTTCTGAACGGCATTATTAGCCTCAAGGAACGGAAAGAAAGAGTTAAAGGAAATTTGAAACCTATTCCATAATTCAAAATCGTTAAGAAATACGCGGTATTAAAATTCCTAAGTGTAAATTACGCAACATTATTAATCGGAAAGGGAAAACACGTCAATTATGATTTCTAAATGGAAAGAAGTCTCCAAACGAATGCCCGAAAAAGCTACGTAATGTTTGTAAAGTGTGAAATCATTGGTATGAAACACTCCGACGCAGAAATCAGACGCAAAGTCTTTAAATTAGCAGCAATAAGTGAAATAATAAAACACGATTTACAGCTTAAAAAAGCTAATAAATATAATGTTCTCTAACTTTTGCCGAGGCATGTGGCTCAACGCAGAACAATTTGTGTGAAAATTATTTAGTGTGAGAAAATTGGTAATACACTGTAACCCTTGATGAGGCATGGGTTTCTCTAAACGACTGCAACAAAAAAGGTCTATTTATTATCAAAAACGGGGAGGGGGGTAATGCACAGATCTGGTTCCAATAATGCAAAGAAAATTTCAGTAAGGGATTTATGATTGTCGCAGAATTCTCTACCAATAGAATATTAAAAATGAGAAAAGTGGGGGAAAATTTAAAATCAACTCAGAATACTATCATGAGAAAGTTTTACGTCTGACATTTACAGAAAAAATTCTATTTTTTATCCCGTTGACATTCAAAGAATGAAACTTCAATCAAAACAAAATCATACTTCGAAAAGTACCACAGCATTCTTTGAAAAAATGAAAACAAAATCATACTTCGAAAAGTACCACTGCATTCTTTGAAAAAATGAAGACTGATGCAGGTATTGCATAGATGTATTTTCATTTTCTGAGTATTCCTGCGACGTTTCAGCTATGGACTATTGTACCTCTGGTCAATTAGAGAGATCTTTCTAAGCGCAAACCCATCACAATTGATGGACTCTGGAAAGCAGTGAAAAAAGAATGGAAATCAATACCCATGGAAATTTAATGAAAAGCCCTTCTATCACGGAAATCAAAATGCGGAGTTACAGTCCTGAAAAAAGACTATCAAATCGAATATTTAAAAAAAAATGCTCTTTACATTTTAAACATTAATTAAACGGCTCCCAAATCATTCAAAAAATGTGCAAACACCATCTGCAACGTTTGTGTGCATCTGGCTTAGATCGATGACAGCATGTCCTTTACATAATTTTTGGCATATATATCATTAAAATAAACTGCTCTGGGCAAAAGTTAGCTAGCTATAACATGAATTTGCAATTCTTCCAAATCAACTATTGCGAGTATTTTACACATAAATGCAAGGGCGATTACGCTTTTATTGTTGAAAATTAAGAAATTATTACGAAAAACACGCAGTTGCTAAGCAAAGACTATTTTGTTCAGAAAATAAAATGCCGTATAAAAGAACATCAATGAAATTTTTAAAAAATCCATACTTTTTCATTTAATTTTTATTATGCAGACCTCCAGTGCATACGTCAGGGAACTTGGTCATTAGTATTAAAGTTTTTTTGACAGCAGTCTTTAATCAGATACGGATTTCCCTATTAAAACGATAGAGCTTTGTCAGCCGAACATCAAGCACGAGGCCATTAGAATAATATGTTGGTGGTTTGCACGCATATAAGTAATAACATATAAATTGGTAGTTTTTACAATTTTTTTTTTAACTAAAAATGACGAAAACGCATTTGTAAAGTTCTTCAAATACATATTAGTTCAACTTTTTATTTCATTACAACGGTTCAGTTGATATACCTATTTGATTTATTTTGAATATTTAGATATAGTTTAGTTTATTCAAAAAAAAAAAAAAATCTGAAATGTTTCAGATTTTAAATTACGTCGAAAGGGGCGTTTTTTAACATTTTGTGTGTTACCTTTCTTTATTAAATATCATGTTCCTCGCACTTAAACCATAAGATCCAGTGCAACAGCAATATCGCAAAATAGTTTTAAAACGAGCATATCTTTAGAATTTCCGATACAAAGACTCACGCGCTGGAGATAAAAATGTTTTTTCTGCACAACGTTGCCATTGCTCGCTTTGAAATCCTTGAGTTTGTTAATCAAAAATTCGTCAAAGTTTTAAAAAATAGGAAATCGATCATAAAACAAATTTCAAATTTCAAATTTGGTCTTCCACATGCTCATATTCGTTGGAGGATTACGTTATTCAAAATTCGATGACTCTATGTACCGTTGTTTTATCACAATACGAGAAATATACATACATTTATGCAGATTTTTCATTATTTAATTTCTTCAAATATAATGCAGGACTCTAACATTTTGTGGCAACAGTTTGAAAAGTGAACCGACATTTATGAGTCCGACGCAAAATGCCAAAACGAAACTAATAGTCCTTCGGGATTCAAATCCCTTTGGACTTAAAAAAAAAAAAAAAAAAAAAAAAAAAAAAGAAAAGAAAAGAAAAGAAAAAAAGAAACCTAACCATATGATTAAAGAAAATTCAAAAATTCAACGCATGACGCATCGTATTTTAGGATTTGCTTTAAGTAGTAGATTATTAATAATTTTTCTTCATCTTCTTGCATTCAGCTACTCAGATTAAGATACAGACTAAATGAAAATATCATGCTGCATTAAAGTAAATATCAAAAAAAAAAAAAAAAAAAAAAAAAAAATTTATCTGAGCTACTAAAATTCCTAAAATAATAATTAGAAAACTTAAATAAAAGCATTCTATTTATACAAAAGTGAATATAAAGCTAACATTAAACCTGACTTTTTTAAAATTGATTTCCATTACCCAGTACTTATTCTTTTACAATTTATAATCATGGATTACAATTATTTTTGGAAGAGCTATAATTTAATGGAATGAAAATTTTAAATTGACCCAGTGACAGTAATTTATTGTAATCTTCCTTTCAGTATTATAAGACTTAAATAATACACGTTCAAACTACATACATGCTTTTACATTTTAGTAAAATTAATATTATTAATTTAATAAAAATTTAAAGAAATTCCATCTGATGAATGCTTTCACCTAAAATAATATGCCCAGAATAATGTTATGCATACTTTCGATATGACGCTTTGAAACTCTTGATTTATGATTTTTCTGAAGATGAAGCACATAACGATTGGCGTTCGAACGCAAATATAGATTGTGTAATTCATATGAGCATAATACTGATTAGGAAAGAGAATAGTGAAAGAGAAACTGCACCTCATATTAATTTCCAAGCAATGCTATAAAATACTGCTGATGTAATAAAACTAATTAAACAGATAACGGTTTCTAGCATCAAATTTAGAAAATAGGCCTACCAGCGCCAAGCAGTTAAAGCCGTTGTCCACTGGTAGTTCGATTCAGGTTTCAAGTCCCAGTTAACGGGCTCGCTGCATGGGCGTTTTCAGAGTTTGCCTCGTGTGTAACATTAATACGAGCTAGTTCCCCTTAAAAATTCCTCCACGGGCCATCTCTCCCTTGCCGTGTAGTGCCTAACGGCTAAGCACGTACTGAATAATAATAATGTAGAAAATAAAACATTGAGAAAGAGTTTGGAGGAAAATTCTCACTTATTCGAAATTGAGGAAAGACGATGATTTCCGAAACACTAGCGTACAAATGAAAGAACAGTATATAAATAATCTCCTCCTCAAATTCAAAGGTTTAAAGAAATATTTAGTTTCGTTTATTTAACTACGACAAAGCACTCGAGGACTATCTGCCTGATGTGCAGGGGAAAATTTTAACGCGTGCAAAGAAGCACGGCAAATTTCCGACGAAAAGAAAGAAGAGGGAGAAGACTGGATATACTTTGAAGTTACGAAACTAAAGCAAGGAATATTAATTAGTTCAGTAAAATGTTTTTATATCCAAAACATTGCAAAAGAATTCAGGTGTTATTGACTTGTGTCGAATGGAAAGAGAGTGACAGCGCGCAATAGCGCGCTTTTACTGTGCATCAGATAAGAGAATGTCTGAAACAACAAAAGGATGATAAGAAGAATCGAGATGATAGAATGAGATATTTCACTTAGCCGCCATCAGTCGGCGAAGAAAGATGTAATGTGTGTATTTAATTATGGCAAAGCACTAGGGCTATCTGCCTAAGGGGAGGGATGCCTTTCGTGGAGGACTTTCTAAGGGAAACTGGCTCGTATACACGTTACACATGGGGAAAACCACGAAAACGCCCATGCAGCTAGCCCGTTCGCGGGATTCGAACCTCGGACCGAACTACCAGTGTTCAGCGTCTTTACCGCTCGGCCGCTGGTGGGCGAAGAAAGATGTAATGAATGAAAATAGACAAGCAATGTGAAAAAAAAAGTTGGATCAGTAAGGTAGTATTCAAATAATTACCAAAATGTTAGGTAAGAATATCCGAAGGATATTTGTGTGTTTCTCTAGGAAAAGGTGAGCATCGCAAAGAACTGATGCAGCTGTTTGGATGTAATAGTACAGAAAGGAAAAAATGTGTTGCAAGTTTTTTTATATAATTTTGTATAGTATCAATTTGAAGATCTCTGTGAATATATGAATTTGGGATGAACCAGGTTGCATTAATAATTTCACGAAGGGTTCTATTTTGAATAACTTGGATCTTTTTTATATGGGTTTTAGCGGCGTGTCCCCATACCGGGCTGGAGTAAAGTAAAGTAGGTCTAAGGATGGACTTGTATAAAACAAGTTTGTTGTTGATAGTCCAGACTGCTATGTCTGCCGAGGAGAGGACGCATAGTAGCTATTGAGATATTGAATTTCATGGCAGTTTCGTGTAAATATTGCCAAAAAGTGAGTTTTTTGTCAAGTGTGACTCCGAGATACTTCACTTGATCCGTCCACTGAATATCGTCGTCAAAGAAGATGGGATTAGGCGGAAGTAATTTTGTTTTTCCTTTTCTGAAAATAATGGCTTTGTTTTTGTCAGTGTTAACAGCAATTCTCCACTGTGTCATGCAGTTTTCAAGAAGCTCCAAATAGTTTTGTAGAGAAATTTGTACAGTATTGATGGTTGAAGCTTGAGTTAGGATAGCGGTATCGTCGGCAAATAAGGCGGTAGTAATACGAGATTCTTTTAGAATGTCTTAAGTATAAATATTGTAAAGAAAAGGATAGAGAACGGAGCCTTGAGGGACACCTGCAGTAATATTTCTTGTAGTTGAGAGGGTGCTTCTAATTTTGTCAGCGTTAGTGCGATTTCTGAGGTAAGACGCAATACAAGGAAAAAACTAATAAATAATGCTTTTAATCAAATACTTTACATTAGAGATTACGCAGCTTCAAAACTAAAAAGGCATTTTTAATTACCTTCTTTGATTTCTATAAAATCTTTTATTTTTTCCTTATTTTTACTATTTGTTTACAAATTTTAAATATTATCAGCACAGATTTATGCATATTTAAGTTTAAATATTTTATAAAACTAAGTATAGCGTTTAAAAACCAGTTGAGTTTGCCAATTAAAATGTTTTTAATCCAAAGGGGGGGTTAAAAATGCAGAAGAAATCTATCAAGCAGGTAAAACGAAGAATTAAATATCTATAATCTGAATTGCGTTGCCCTGAACAGCACAGTGGTCAGCAAAGGGGGACTGCTAGTTCGAAATTCAGGGTGCGAGTCGAATTGTAGGAAGTGGTTGCTTATATAATCCTTCCACTTCCCGAGTATAATAGCTATCTTCATTGGGGCACCAAAGGCAATGTTCTGGGTGATGAGACGGCTAAATCACCAATGGATTTGGCTCTTCCGGATGAAAGTTTAAGGAAAAAAGAGTCCAACCACTTTTTGAGGGGGGGGGAAGGCATTCTAATAGAAATATAAACTGATAATACCTATCACACTAAAGTCATTAAAATAATTTTAAAATCTTAATGGTGACACACACACAACAACAACAAAATATTAAAATCTCAAAAAACAAAATCAGTTTTTTGCCTTAATTCTGATTCAAATCTTAAGCAACATATTAAACAAAACAGTCTATCACTAACATTGCATATGCAGAGAAATATGAATCAGAATTTTTGTCTGAGACATACATTCAGCCAATAGACTTGAAGATACATGAATATTTTAAGTAAAATCGAAATGCTCCTCCCGTTTTTAGCTTACGTATTCGTTTAAATAATCCATACAAAATGCAAATATATTTCAAGCATTTTGAAAAAGTTTCGAAAAATCAGAGTTTCGAAACTCAATTTTATTTTTAAAAAAATTATTGAAGTTCCACAGAAACTTCGCGTAACCTCAGAATTTTTATAGGTAAGTAATTTTTACAGGAATGTTTAAAATAGAATTTTTACAGGTAAGTAAAACTTTCAAGGAATAAAATAAAATTCAAAGATTCAAATTTAAATCGCATGATTATTCAGAAAATGATAATGAAACTCAAAATAGTTTTAGACTCAATACATGTTACATAGAAAAATATAAAAGTAACATTTTTAGTCAAAAAGATGTATAATAATAGCCATTTAGCACAAACATTAGGCCACGGAAACTACCTTCTCAGATAAATTATAATATCAATCAATTAAATAAATTCAATTTTATTAATAGATAATTCGATAATTTTTTTATTTGGATAAACGTCGGATATAATTGGATAATTTCGCACCCGAATGTAAAGGAAAATAATTAGTAATAGGTTTAAATTCTCAAGAACTCAACATCACATTTGACCAGCGAGAATTCCAAGGCATTTTTTTTTGTAAGAACTGAAAAATAATCTTGCAATCCAAAATTAATTCCGCATTAGAAGGAAAAGAGGATTTGCATTTTATACAAAAAAAAAAAAAAAAAAAAAAAAAATCTTTATTATAATTACTATTGTCGTTGTTGAATTTCGAATAACATTTCAGAGAATTCTGGGATTTCGAGAAGAGAGCAATGTAGTATTAAATTATATAAAATACTTTCTCATTGTTTTCTTTATTGAGTGTATCATGCTTAGAGAAACATACAAATGTTTGCTCCAAAAAGAACAATAAAAATATTTAACACATTTCAATTACTGTATTAATACTGGCAAACGAAAATAATACTTGAACCAAAAGACTAATAACAGTTAAAGCTTACGGCTATCAATGTTGATCACCGGTTATTGTGATAAATTAGTAAGAGACACTTGGCTTATTTATTGTGCAGCATTTTATTTAAAACAGATAGGTTTTAATAACAGGAAAATTAATACCGCATCCTTCGTTAAAGCACTTAGTATATGGAGTTTAACATACACGTGTTCAATATGATACTTCGTACAACTGCTTTCCTGTGAGACACAAAATACAGTTCCATGAAATTTAAAAATTTGAATGATTGGAAAAATTCATGTTAAACAAAGCTTACGAAACTTGAAAATTTAATTCGTAGACCACTGGTTGTATAAGAAATGTAAATTTACCACTACTTTAAAATAAGCCTTTCTCTTAAATTACCTATATTCTATTTATGAATCTTAACTTACTGTTCAACATCCCATGGAATAGAAAAAGGGTACATAACCCTGCAAGTTAAAGAAAGTAAAAACATTTTTGTAAAATAAAACAGTATGATTCCTTGAGACAAACCACGGATAATTCTAAAGCACTCGACAACTTGTTAAGATCTTACAAGCAGCTAGCTCTATTGTGAAGATCCCACAACAGATGCCCATTTATTTACATCTCTGGGTCACTAACAGATAATAGAACAGACTATCAATCCTCTGAAAAATTCACCTGCCAGAGAAATTACATACACGGTAATGGATTATAAGAACATTTCTGCAACTGCACAAATCGTATTACGCAAGCAGGCATACATACAGCAGATTTATCTTCGCAACATCGCGGGGGAATGGAGCTTCATTGTAGTAGAGAAGAGAACAAAGAATCGAATTTAAAGAGGTCATACGATCGTCACCCCAAAACACCACCTGACCCCATGCGATGGCACGAGTGAAAACGCTCAGACAAATAAAGAATAAAAAAAAGTACTCCTCCATAAAAAGGTCATTCACTGCACCTTGTTTTTCCGAATGGAAAGAAAACGTTCGAAAGACCCATTTCGGTGCGAAATCTGACCTCAAAACGTGTTAAGGGGAGCGGCACTTCCTCGTTTTCGGCGCGAAGAAAAAGCCGACGCCATCTTTAAAAGCATTTCCGCCATTAATGACACCGCTTTGTCACGCAGGCATCGGATTCGACACGTGCTGGAAACCTATCACAAAATAACTCGCCTTCGAATGGATAGAAGGAATATAATTATTACTGAATGTAAAAAGAGAACTTTCTAAAGTACAACATTTTAACCCAGATCATTCAAAATTCAAAATCACGTACAAAGGCACGTGGAAAATCAGACAGGGGCAACGCTCCTCCATACAGACTGAAGGGAAATGGTGCTCTTATCAAATCCTTCCATGAGCTTTGGTAGGATATCTGCACATCTTCAGTGCCAAAAACGCCGTACGCTACTCAGCTGCTATTTAAAAAGGCATTTCAATTCAGGACAAATGGCAGTGAAGAGAGATGCTGGAGGAATAGAAAGATTCTAGAGAAAAATGATATTACGTACAAAAATATGATTTGTCTTTATTAATCTGTATTTTCTCCATCTTCATTCCATTAGATAACGATTGCGCTTGCCGACATATTACTTCTCTGTGCGTTACGATCCAGACTAAAGAAATCATGCCTAAATCATCACCTTAACATGTTACAAAATACAACTTTTAAGTGGTGTGCCGCAGTATTCTTGAACTTATGTATGAATTTAAAATATTGTTCCTGTTTTTTTAAAGTTATGCCTATGTGAATCAGTATTTTCTGCAATGAATACAGTGAAATCTAAAGAGAGAAATAAATATGTGTGTCTATGAGATGATGTCTTTCAGCCCTGAGCCTATCTCTATATAAACTTTGTAGAACACACCAAATACAGACTTCAAATTATTTCTAGCAACTGTAATAATGCCAATTGAAACTCAAAATCTCTGCGCCATAAAATCACAGATATTCAGTTAAATATATCATCAATCGAAAAAGCCTAGGTAATCACTGTCCTAAGAGGACAAACCAACATGATAAGCAAGTCTCAAATTTAAAAAGCAATGAAGTCTCAAGCGTGCGCCCCTTGCACGGCCGCTGTAAGTTTCACTACCTTCAAGAACTAGGACTTTATGAATCAACCCTACAACCCATATTTTGTTTCCTTTAATTATCATGCATTTCGATCCTTAAATTCTACTTGACGGAAGCTGAGTGAGGTTACGGTTAAAGAAGTAATACATTCCAGCCTGCAAGAACAAACAAAAACACTTTTCTTTAATGAAATTAAACTGTTTATATAACGGTATTAGATGTGATGTTAGTAGTGATTAAGTAGCAAAATAGCAAATTATTTGTACTTATTTACTGAATTGTCTATATCATTCATTTTTTCTTTATTATTATTACTTTTATTTGTCCAAGGACCATAATTACTCACAGATTTTAATCTAATTCCAAATAATTTCTTTATACTTGAAAAAAGTACTTCTGATTAGGATTTAACAAAAATAACTAACTTCAGAAAACATTTTAGCTTGGCAATTAACATAAAATGCGCGATGGATGGTTTGTGCTCTCACTGCAGTACCAGAATAGCATAGTATGACACAGTATATTCAGCATAAATTGTCAAGCTGACTTTCTGTTTTTGATTCTGCAGTGCCCGCAGTTTTACATTTTGGGATGAATTTGCAATTTGCATTAGCCAAAACTAAGAACGTGAACAACCTCGTTTACCTGCTTTCGCATATCTAATATAGATCTTCACAGGTATTTATGTTGATGCTCTCACTTATACAACCGCTGCCTTTTAACAAAATATATTCGTCATTCAGATATGAATCGATCTATATTGAACGAGTGACGAATCTATTCATAAAATGACAACATCATTCTAACAAATATGCAATAATTGCGGAATGAAATTAACTATGATAAATCGAGTTGTTAACTTTTTCAAACACGTGAAATTAGAATTTCTAAAAAACTTGATCTTCCTTAAGCTAAAAACCTACCCATTTAGTAACTACAGAGGTGACTTTAACTGCTTTTTGCAGAGAGTTCTATCAGCAATTATGATGATCTTAGTGCCTGAAGCAAAATCTGTTTAAGACGAGATTGAGATAAGTTTAATGACAAAATTTCTTACCTTACATACAAGGTGTTCATGAGAAGAGGCTATAGGCTTTATTTTCGCAGCTATTAATTCTAGAAACATAGATCTATTTACAAAGTTCCTGTAAATTAGTTAGTCAGTTTTATGGGAATAGTTTCAGCAGTGGGGCCGAAGGGTTTCTGAAGATGCAAATTTAACTTTTTACTTGGCTCATGAAAAGCAAAATGCTTGGTCAAATGTATACTACGCCTTGAGAAATTAAAAGAAAAAAATCGCATCTTTAAGTAAAAAATTCACGGAAATATTAGAAAATAAATACGCTGACTTAGATAACTTTTTAAAGCGTATTTTCGATCGAAAATAAATAATCCCTAATTTTCCCTAACCTTCAAATTCGAATTATTACATACATGTGAATTAATGAAAGATTGTTCCGTAAAACTGTATCACAAGTTATTACCTTAGTAACCTTGAGATTTTAATTCACGAAAATTATAATTTCAGGAAGTTATTAATTGTTCATATCTCACTGAATTTTTCATGTAAAGTGAAGGCACATCGAAGAAAAATTGATCTAGGCGGTCTTTCTATTGTACGGAGACACACATAAAATTAAATTTTATATTTTCAAAACCGTTCCATAAGAAAGTTAAACTCTGTATTTGCAACATCAGGTTGGAATTAAATTATCTGCATTATTTAGATAAGCTTGCAAATGGAAGTACAATGCAAGGAAATAAAACGTGTACGAGTGACTACGAAATAAATGTAGGGAAAAAAGGAATTGCTGTCAAGTTACAAACATACAAAAAAGGACCATAACAGAAAGGTCTAGTTAAAAGTTTTATGTACTGTGCTGTAAGATTCTTATGTGAATTAATCAGTTATTACGATTTTGATGTGTACCGTAATTTCTTCTTTCCGGATTCCTCACCAGAACGCAAATGAGCTTTTAAGAGTATATGAGGTGAGGGTTTTGAATCTTAGAGAGAGAGAAAGTTTCTGGCACTCGCGCCGCGCTGTTAGAATTTCGCCAGCTCTGTCTTTCAGATTAAGTAAAAAGGTTATTTAAATGTTCTCAAGGCTTTGTCATAATATTTCAGACGTAGCGATAACTCGCTAACTTGTCTATTAGGGTCTGCAGGACTTCAGCTTCCAGATAATAGCAATCCTACAATTGACACACGAATTAAAAGGTTGTGGGCGATAATTCGTCACCACCAATTTCCAGGATTTAGCGATTGGGTCCCCCCTCATCCCCAGTCGCTCTTTATAAGGTATTTTCTCCCTCCTTATCGCGTGCCTTCGTGGATAGTACGTCCGGTGAGCAGACGAGAGGTCCAGTGTTCGAATCTCGGCGAGGGCACTGCACATTTTCCATGTGTCCTGAAGCGACAAAATATAATGACTTTACAATGTATTAAATTCAGTATTTCGAACTTTAGCATCCTTCGAATTACAGATATCATATATGAACAATCAGATTATGTCAGAGCAGAAAAGGACACATAGACGTTCTGGAAACTGGAGATGCCTAAAGCCCAGTTTTTGATTATGATGTTGAAAATTATGTAGAATATTAGCATACAGTAGCAGGATTAATGCTTGCAAACTGAGTGAAAAAAGGGGAAACTAAACCGTACTGAGGATAAATAATTCTGATTATTCAAAAGAATGCTAAACTGCTAAATTAACGTGAAAGGACTTCACTTCTTCTTTTAATGGAATAGAAAGAATTATAAAACATAATATACTTGCGATAGCTTTTAAGTATTGAAAGAGAATAAAATACGATTAAGAAATAAACAATCTAAGAATTTAAAATAATAAAAAGGAGAGATAGTAATTGAAAAATGTCTCTAACTCATTTTTTTTAAAGTGGCTTAAATATAGAATTAAATTTCAAATTCAGAAGCTTCCATATTTTTCATGCAATAAAGTTAATATAAAAATAAAAATATTTACAAAAACTTTTAAATATAGTGGTGACTCCTCCTGAAGACGACCACCTACGGCTTTGATTTTGGTCTTCGGTAGAGGTGGTCGTCTTGGAGAGGTGAATTTCAAAGGCAATAATTACTTATTTTCTCACTAAAACTGTCTATATTCAGAGGTGATTTTCTTAAGGAGGTGGTTACTACGGCAAGATTTCCAGTATTATTCCAGTGTTTACAGACCCATTACTTGGAATGGATTCTGAAACCAGGCTTGAATCGAGCTCAGGTTAAGATAGATCGTTTGCATGATTCAGAATGGAGATCACTAATAGCTCAATAAAATATACATAAAGAAGACAGAATAATGTATCTTTCAAAAAACAGTTTAAACGCATTTGGATCCGTCTCAGAACAACAGTCGAAGTATTCATAACCAGTGACATTCGAGTATTGTTGATAATAATACAAACTGAAAAAAGTATATTTCAGTTGATAACAATACAAACTGAAAAAGTACATTTCAATCATTAAAAGGAGGTATTTTTTCCTCATCAATCAATAATTCTATTCTAGAATGATGCACTGAATGTTTTCAATTAATGATACTCAACTAATTCAAGCTGAAGTTTGTCTATTACCTAAGATCAAGTTATCGGCATAAGAACTACAGCGACAAAGCAACATTAGAATTACAAAAAGAAATTAAATTTGAAAAATCTTGTAATATTCGCCTCTGAATTTTCGTCTTATTTCATAACGTGCTTAAATAAGTCTGGCTTTCCTGGAAAGCTTTGGGAGGTAGTGTTGATTTCACAAAAGAAAAGTGCATGCCAGGAATGTTCAACATGAACATAAGTACTAAGAATTTTCTTCCGATAATTTCAATTTTATTAATTTAAGATAATGTGAATTTATGAAAAATAAAACAAGAAATTTGATATTCCTCTCATTTGAAAAAAATGAGTAAATTTTTTTTTATATTCCTTCTTCTATAACAGAGTTCTAATCCATAAAACTTCCCTTACATTCATATTTTGAAATATTTATAAACTACAGATTTGTCTGTCAGCTTGAGGCGCAATGTGATAAATCTTCAGCATCTCTAAGAGGATTGCATTTCCATCGCTTTCGTTTTAAAATAATAGCACGTAGGAATGTCAGTCACATATCTGCGTACCAGAAGCATACTAACTTGCCACAAGAATAGCAAGACAAACCTGAATATCCAACCGAATGGCTATTGTTTGGAGAGCTGTGATGATGGATAGGTAAGCAACGATCAAAATGTGTCGGTTGCATTTCTGCGCAAACGGGGTCAACACATCAACGAACTATGAACTCACAGCTTAGCAATCAGAGCGTTGAATGGAAACGTTGAAGTAATCGTCTTCTGGTCCGTTTCTGTTTGAATGTAAGCACGGATTCCACAAAAAAAATTGAAAACAGAACTAGGGATAAGTCAAAAAGTATTTCATTTTCACTAAGCTCTTCTGTGGGAGAAACTCACAATCAACTGTTTCTAATATTGGATGCCAATACAATAATGGTCGGACTTCCAAAGGCAGAAATGTTTCACTTCTTCGCGTTGGTTAGTACGCGAAGTATGATAACGGTAAATATTACTAGAGGTGGTAAATAATATCTTGCAAATTTGAGGATTAAAATCCATTCATTCTCTGCTCAAATTGAAAGAAAGAAAACTGCGAGTGTTATAAAAAATTCCAAATGACACACTAAGCCCCTGCGTTTTCAGATAACCATCATTATGTATCATTAGTTAATATTAAGTTCTTGAGGTTGCTGGTTCAAGTAACCATCTTTCTGCATTAGTATTTAATATTAGTTCTTCAAGTTAGCTGTTATATTAAGAACGTTCATAACAAGATAGGAAATGGCAAACATTATGTTAGTTTCATACTTACTATTATTATCTTTATGCTTTCATCAAGATGTATGAATTTTTAAGAATCTTTAAATGAGGGTGCCCCCCCCAAAGCGAGAGTGGCAAATTTTTTTCCCGTTACGATTTCAAATTTTGATTTTTCATGAGTTAAATTTATATTACAAGGATGTTAAATTTAGTCACTTGTGTCCTTAACTAGTATAGAATTTCAAGGTATAATTTTTAAGCTTTGAATGAACTATTCAAATTCGCAATCATTTATTTCGGTATTCAAAGATATAAAACATGAGACTCTTAAATGGTTAAATATCTTCAGCATGACAGCATGAGTATAGTGCATATATGTTATACAGATCATAACAATACTTAAAATTGGGGGCAACAATTAGTACAGTCATAATACGTTTTCTATGATATTGCAGTGATCTAAATTAGCTTATCCACATTAAGTTCACCTGTAGCCAGGTGCTGTGTTGCAGTACACTAGTAGTTTCATATTAGACTAGATTTTTATACCAAAGGGCCCGGGTTCGAATCCCGGAGAAGGCGTGGCTGTAATTGTCCCTTCTTTCATAGGAAGTAACGGTAGCCCACCTATTAGATGCTTCCAGAGTAAAGTGGCCACCACTTCCGACCTTAGTAGCGGCCAACAATAAGTCGGCTAAGTGCCTGCCAATGGGGATTCGATTCTTGACTGTAGAAAAACGAGATTATAAGAGTATTTTTTCAGATGTTTGCCTTTTATTAACATAAAATATAAACGAATTTCTGTTAAAAATTCATCCTTATTCAGTTAACTAGTCTAGTATTTGCTTAATAAATGGAATACTTTTATTATTATACAATTTTTTAAAATTATGTCTCAATTAGTAGAGATCCAACTGGGATACAAGTGGCAAGGCCAGTTACTTTTCCAACAGAGAACAAGTATCTCTTTAAAATTTCAATGTTTGGTCTTTACCGACTAGTTCCTAATTAATTAACTTACTTATTTACCGCCCATTGTGTTATGTTTTGTTTTTTGATACTGGCCATTCTTAGTTGTTAGGATATTATACAAATTTAGACTCATTTGAGATATTTAATTAATCTAATAGTTATTCATATATATTAATTGCAAAAGTATACTGAGTGACCAAGGTCAGTAGTTAAGAAACAGAACAGTGTGTGCTTGTCAGGTTTAAACAACAGCCGATTAAATTGCGCTCTAAAGAGATTCAATGGATGAGCATTTGAAGCTCGAGTATACCTTTTATCTTGGTACCTTAGCAAAGAACGTTAAGAAAAATGATTCAAATCCACCCGATTTAACTTCGTAATTAAAAACAAGTAGAATTTTTGTTGATTAAGTCAAATTTGAAGTTAGCTTTTAATTTGTTAATATTTTATATTTGCATATTAAAATATACGCCTCCAGAAAAAGAATCAAATTTATCCTCCATAAAAATGCGACTTTTTCCTCCTAATCATAACACTCAAGATTTGAATACTCCGTCGTCATATTCGTCTGTTTCCCTAACGAAAGGAAGACGGTGAAAGTGAGGAATCAGCAGTTTAATCGCAAAATATTTGCGTAAGAATCAAGGAAAGAAAATCGAGATCAAAACTGAAGTGATCTATTTTTTCCACCAAAAACCATCAAGTAATTAAAGGGAGGAGTTTTTCCCTCTTTTCGAAAGGTCTTCAACACGACGGATAAAGAGCTGTTGGCGATCGCCGTTGGCGCAACTGTTGAAAACGCGGAACGAGCGGGCAGAAAATAGCAGCAACCTAGCGCGCGTGGATTTGTCGTGTTTTTATTTTGTTGAGCAGGAAATCGAGAGCTACGTCGGGTCGTTGACCGGTCTTGTGGTGTCGTGCTGCTCCAGCGACGACGGCCGATTGTGTGCTCGGCGATTATGAGAAAACGATTTTTATTTAGACAGATAGTCCGTGAGTTACGCTCATAATTAGGACCTCATTCTTTTGTGAGCCAACTGTTTTGAATCTGCTGCGCGGCCCAGTCTCGCGGAGGAGAGTGCTTTTGTTTTAACATGGCGGGTGGCAATGGGTGTTCCGGGGCGTAGACGCAGTAGAATAACCTATAGACACACATAGCGACACCTATACATGTTGTTTGAGAACATTCCGGGAAATAGAAAATATCCAGTTTAGCATTTCTGTCATACCAATCACTGAAATACAGGCGGTCCTCGGCTTGCGGATGATCCGGCTTATGGCGTTCCATACTTAAAAATCGGCTCCCAAGGATCTTCAAAAAATAATTTATAGTAAAATGCAATAAACACGTGTTTATAAGAACTTCCAATTTACGACTTAAGTGTTTTTGCAAACTGTTGAATTACTGAAATAAAAGAGGTTCCCTGAATTGCAAATGATCTGGTTTACGACATTCTATACTTAAAAGTGGGCTTCCAAGGCTCTTGGTAAAAATAATTTATAATAAAATGCAATAAACACGTGTTTATAAGAACTTCCAATTTACGACTTACTGAATTACGACTTACTTGAATTACTGAAATAAAGGAGGTTCCCTGAATTGCAAATGATCTGGTTTATGGCGTTCCATACTTAAAAACGGGATCCCTAGGCTCTTCGTAAAAATAATTCATAATACAATGCAGCAGACACGTATTTACAAGAACCTCTAATTTATGAATCGTGTTTTTACGAACTCTCACTTTGGTCACGAAAAACTTACGGATTTTTAATGCCATTCTTTATAAACTTCAGATTAACAAATCTTTTTACTTCCTTGTACCAAGCAAAGGCAATATTGTAATCGCGAAATATTTTAGATATCATATCTCAACGGATATATCCACTTTGATCCATCCTGAATCCATTTTGAAATTTCCCTCCCCCTTGACGTTATCCAGGATTTTTTGTATGATGCCTGTACTTACTGACAGAAGAAAGGACACTTTTTTTCCCAAAACGGATTGTAAAATGGACATTTTCGTGATGTATGTACGTACGTAGGTATGTATGTATCTCACATAACTCAAAAACAATTTAGCCGTAGAACGTTGGAATTTTGTATATTGGACTGCTGAAACATTTAATTGGGTACCTCCCTTTTTTATTGCAATCGGAAGCACCACAACCCGGCCTTCATTTTCGCAATCGTTGGCCGTAGTCATATACAGAACGTTACAGAAGTGTTTGACATTACGAAAATAATCATGTTTCGGCAATGTCAAATAAAACAAAGGAAAAAAAATCGAAAAAAAAAGAAATCTAACTTTAAATGAAGTCTCCCGGTTCGTATACTTATAGTTGGGAAGTTATGAAAAGTTTGACTCTCGTATAACAAAATCTGACTGGGATATTTAATTTCAAAATTTGCAGTTTTTGATGTCATTTTCAACCTGCCTTGAGGGATCGGGTAATTAAGTTACAATAATTCGAGGAAATAAGTTAAAATGAAGTGCAGCAAAAAGTCTGTAGAAGTTAATACGTCGTACAAAGAAGTCATGTGGGATTCACACTAGATTTTTTTTTTAACACTTTCTATAAGTTTGTGAAATTTAGGGTCTGCAGTAATTAAATAAAACTACAGTAATTCATTACTTCCGTTATGTCAAAAGAAACAGACTCTTGAATCTATGGTTAACAGAATCAAATCAAATTCCTTACCTTGAGAGGTCCATACAAATAGTCAGCTCTCGTTGGAACTATGACTTACTTAAAATAAGAGTAAAGAGAAAAAAAAAAAAAAAAAACACTTTTGGGTAAAATTTTGACGTTGGGCTTATGAATTCCTTCTATGGAGAATGTAGGAAAGAGGCAAGCGGAAACATCATTGGTCTTGTTGCACATATGCCGTACGAAATGGAGATATAAATTTCAGATAGGAGAAAAAACAAAGTTGCATATAAAAAATAGGATTCAGAATCTATGATTGAAAGAAAAGAGTACAATGCCAAGTGAATCTGTGTGCACATCTGCAGCCATAAAATGAATATTCATTCAATAGTAGAATTAAATATTAATTCTATACCTCTTCCAACTCTTTCGATTAAGGTTAGCTTATCATCCTGCCTTGAAAAATGTCGTATCCAGTAAATATGACAGCAATACTACACAAGGTTAGCTTTATAGATAACATGAATATTAAAATCCTCTTCCAATATCCTATTGAATTTTTCGTACGAGTTTGTTTTCACGTTACACTCTACGCAGTATTAGTATTACCACGTTTTCATTAGAACTGATATCATTACTATTATTATTCTCATAATCTCTACCCCCAGTTCATCGTTATCAAAAGTATCTCATTTATAAGACGGACATTCCTGTACTTAGCACTAAATAAAAGCAAATACAACATAAATTACAATATCCGAGGTAATACGGAAGGACCACTGCTATTTCAAGTAAAAATTTTTTTGCTGATATAAAAATATTTAGTTCATTTATATATGTTCTGCAGTCTTGATTTTCATTATGATTCACATTCAAAGGTCCTACACTATATGATACAGACATATGCCATTTTTCACATTAGGTTTCACATTACTGGTGAAGAATAATTTGAAAATATTTTTGTTGTACACTCGACGCTCGTTATAATGACCAGTACAAAAAAAATGTATATTATTACGTTATATTTTAATATGACTGGTTTTCTCCCTATTAAGTTAAATGATAAAAAGTAGTAAATGAAGGTTATGTAAAACTGGATTTTTTCGTTTTCTCGAATTTTCTTAAAAAATGTTCTTCGCCGATTTTCCGTGTCATTTCGACCTCTTGTATCTATACCCCAATGCTTAGCATACGCCTTCAACAAAATGTCGGCAGGGGGGGGGAACATTCTGTTCAACTTTTTTTTTTTAAGCGTTGTTTCGATGACATTTACATCATCTATACGAGAAAATTCCATACGAAATTATTATGCATTTCTAACGTCGTTTAATATGTCAACTGCAACATTCCGCATTAAATTCCGCTTTTGGTATACATTATCATTTGCGTCAAAAATAAAATCTAACGGCATTTAGGAAATTTATAACAACATGTAGACTGCAAACTTCTAAAAATATTTTTTAAAAATTTTATTTAAATGATAATATTCCTTTTGCCTTTTTAAAAATTTTTTTAAACAATTTCCAATTAAAAAGAAAAAGAAAGAAACAAACGCTGATGCTTTTAAGTTTTAATATTAATTTTAAGTTTAATTTCATTTGATAATACATATTTAATTTATCAGTTGGCGACAGAATGTATAATATTTAAGAAAAGAAAAATACTATTCGTATCTCTTAATTTTAATTTTTTTATTTTTATTTTTATAGTTTTAACGGTAAAATACGTTTTCACATTTTAAATTATAATCGGAAGTTTTCAAATTGCCAGTTTTTTTAAAATTATTTATCCATGTTTTATTCTGCCATTAACTGTTGTAAAGCTTCGGATATACACATTTTTTAATAACTCTTCTTACAATTTCCATTTCAAATGCTCAGTCAAATGATGCATTCCTCTCTGCCAGATTGTTTTACATATGCAATCACATAAATTTGATGTAGTAGAAATGAAGCCAGAGAGGCTAAAGGGAATATCACTACGAAACTCTTGTATGAGCTGGTCTCTAATATTTGCATTTTTAAAGTAGCGACATGCAGCAAGAGGCTAGGTCATTAGAATATTCTGGCTTTACATGATTCCCCGTCTCTTGATCAACTATTTGAAATGCATCTGGAGAGCTGCACTTTCTCTTTTTTCCCAAAGTAAGCTTCTAATAGAGTTAAAACGTATGTGAGCTCGCTACCGGCTAGGTAATAAAATCGCTGGCTTGCTAAACACTAGCAGTTCGATAGGGATTCAAATCTTGGGAAACGAGCTGAGTGCATGAGAGATTTCGTAGTTTCCCCCATGCGTAACGTGGTTAGAAACAGTTCCCTTATAAAATCTTCCACAAAGGCATCTCTCCCTTTGATGGATGCCACTGTGTGCATCGCCAAAATCTACAGGAAAATGTATGCCAGTTCGTATGATATGATTATCTTCAAATTCTTTATGTAAGGAAAGCTGAAATTTAAATATTATTCTATACAAATTCCTTGCCATTAAAATTTGGAAATATTACAAGAAAACCGTTGTTTTTAAGTAACTTAAAGTAACTAAAATTTCCCAACTTCAAAGCATACATTTTATGAATAAATTACCACATCATGTACTATCTACAATATCGAGTTGGCCAATCCATTGCTGTGCGCTTCTGAAGGCGTTCGCGAGCTAATCACCCATTACAATGCTAAGTTTTTGTTGTACATTTTTTATCGGTACATTGCCACGCTGCCCACAGGAATACACGTAAGTCACTTTTCCGGTAATATTATGCAGCTTTAATGTCATTTTCACGCATCATTTACTGAAGCTCTAATTTTGTCATATAATTCTGAGTCTACACATGCATACATGAACACAAAACTATTACGCTATTTTGGGGATTTAGAATTAAAATATTTCAGAATGAACAATATAACTAAATAGAATAAAACAAATCAAGTTTCTATACCAAAGCAAGTAATATAAATTTCTTTAAACGAAACTCAACCGAACTCATTTTGCTACTTTGCAAGGCACTTTCCATACATCAATCTACCTTAGCGTTGGCTTATGTACTTACGAAGTTTCCGTTATTCCTCTCGAACTATTTATTCATAAAATTCATGTCTAATTTTATCATTTATTTTCACATCATTTATATCATTCACACCCTTCAGTTTCACATAATTCATATCTTCAAATATGTGAATAAAGTTCAATTACCTCAAAGATTTAACTTATGCGTGTTCTCTCACACCATGTTCTAAACGACAGTAAAAAATATTTTTTCAGAGTTTTATTTATGTTTTAATTCTGTTGCCTTCAGTATGGTCCAGTATTCTAAAACTGGAAATCTACTATTTTATAAATGAGGTCTCATAATGTATGAATAATAAACTTACCCAATGAGCGTTGTAGTATCCGACACTTAAGGTAAATCTTGCTGCGAAGATATGAATTAGTAGATTACAAGTTCACAGTTTCTGGGTTTAAATTCCTTAAAACAGCCGTCCTTAGTGTACTTAAATGCAAAGTCTGTTTACAAAGTTCCAAAACGATTTAATATCGATTTTTTAAAAACTTGATATCGATGTAGCTGAAGAAGTCAATATTATTTAATAATCGAAAATTTCGAACCGTTTCAGATATTCTATACAATAGATTTAGTTCTCAATCCTACTTCGAAGAGACCGTTTCAGTAGCACCTGCCGCCTGACTCCGGACCTAACACGAACGCAACGTTCCAGCAGGTCGAACGAAGACGAAATGTACCGAGCGGCGTCGTGCTCGTAAACAGGGATGGCGCGATTCAGAGATCACTGCACTCAGAAGAGGGGAGGCGGAAAGAAAAAGCCCAACGGAACAAGAGGCGGTTCTAACGGGGGGAAAAAAGTCGTTTTAGTAAGTTCCATGCACGAAAATAAACCAGAGTGTAAACAGAATCGTTGATTTTAATCAATATGGTGAAGCGTATTAACGGGTTTTATTTATGGTTAGGGTGAGGAGAGAAGTGTGCCTGACCTCATCTAACCCGGTTAGAGCGGTGGTGTGAATCGTTTTCTTTTGTGTGGACATCGATCTCCAGTTGAACGAGGAAGAGACCAAAATAAAAACCAAGATTTAAATTTTTTTTAAATTCAATTCTGATCACAATCAGCAACAACGTTTCCACTTTCAGTTAACTATTAATGTTTCATTACAATAATCTGTTAACAGTTAACTTTACTGAAATTTTAAGTTCCTATCATTTATCTTACATGCATTCGAAGTTACCTAAATTTTCACTAGTTGGGATTATTTGTATTTTCTAAGAAACTGAGGAAATTTAGGTCATATCCAATAAAAAAATAAATTAAAAAAAATCCGCAGTAAAATATGTAAAAAATACATATGTCAATTAGAAAATATCTGAAATATACGCATTATGCAATGATGAAAGCTAAGTGTCTTAAGAAAGTACTTATCTTCGTCTCTCTTATGAAATAACAAACGGATATAAACGTTATGAAATCATGAATAATTTTTTTTCTCTGAGAACAAAATCTTTAAAATCAGATTAATACTTACTAATCAAATCTAAGTTCAAATTACAATACGATAACCTTAACAGCAACAAAGGTTACTAAATACGCTTATAATAAGCCCTCAAATTAGTGAAATTTCGTATTTTTGTACGCGTAATCAAATATAGAACAAAAAAATTATTATCCGATTTTGACGATTGCCTTAAAAATAAAATGTTACTGGTTTTTAGATTAAAAAAAAAGGGACATAAATTAAAAAAGTATTTTCCAAAGCCAAGTGATTAGATATTCTCACTACTGGCATTAGAAATTTATTCTAAGAACCGGAAGGCAATACGAATATTATTACATAATACATTATTAAATAATTTTGTGTATTTTATAATAAAAAGGGAGTGAATCACACTCATTGAAATGGCAAACTTAACAATACTCTGTGCTTAGTTTTATAAGATATTTAAATTTTAATATGCATAAATTTCTGCTTGTAATATTTAAAATTTGTAAGTAAACAGATTCATAGTAAAAATTCGGAGAAAAATACAGAATTTGATAGAATTCAAAGACGTTAATTAAAAATGCCTTTTTATTTTTGAAGCTTCCTTATCTCTAATGTAAAGTTTATTTGATTAAAAGCATTCTTTATTAGCATCTTCCTTGCAACAACCGCTGAATTATTTTACAATGTTTTGGATACATAAATATTTTATTGAACTAGCATGCTTCTCTGTTTTCATATATCTTCAAAGTATGTGCAGTCTTTTCTCTCCTCTTTCTCTTCCGTCGGAAATTTGCCGTGCTTCTTTGCATGCGTTAAAATTCTTTCTTGCTCACTAGGCAGATGGTCCTCGAGTTCTTTACCATAATTAAATAAACCAAAGAAAATCAAATCTTTATTACATACTTTTAAATTTGAGGAGGGGATTATTTATATTCTATTCTTTTATTTGTGTGCTAGTTGTTTTGAAAATCATTGCCTTTCTTCGATTCCGAGTAAGTGAGAATTTTCCTCCGAACTCTTTCACAGTGTTTTACTTTCTAAATTTGATGGTAGAAACTGTTATCTTTAACTAGTTTTATTTCATCAGCAGTATTTTGCTTAAGCAGTATTTTAAAACTTTGCTTGAAAATTAATGAGACGCAGTTTCTTCTTCACTATTCTTTTTCCAAATCAGTATTAGGGTCATTTATAAGTTACATAATTTATATTCGCGTTTGCGAATTCACACTCAGTCGTAAATAAAGACGATTTAAAAAAGTTCATTAGCACAGTTCTTCATTAAAGAGCAAAAGAAATGCTAATTTTCGAGCTGATTATCCATCCAACCGTTAAAGTATACATTCAAAAATATTTATCCTAATACTTTTCAGGACGTATATGTGCGTGCATCTTGAATTCAGCTCAGTTTATTAAGGTAACACGCATGAGACTGGAAGAGACTAGGAACAAGATGACACGTGCGTAACGAATTATAAGCGTGAAAATGTGACTTACTCTCTGGCGTTCCAGGAACATAATTTAGACAGAATTTTCAAACGTACGAAAGTCTGTAATTTCATTGCAAGCATTTAAAAATAACGTTTGGCTACTAAGCATTTGTGATTCGAAAATGTAAGGCTGTACGTTCGTTTGCTTGCCTCGGATTATTTTGCCCAAACGATAATATAACTACTGATTGATACAGGCATTTTAATCACTCTAAAAGTTCAAGTAGCAACCGAATGGTAGGGACAATAGTAAATAATTTCATTTCATCATTCAGGTTACCATAAAGAACTTTAGAATATAAGCACATTATTTTCACAAGATGAAAATTGAAATATTTGATTTAGTATAATGCTAATGGCAAAAAACCCCACGAACCTAACTTCTATATAACAATCTATACAAAGACTGAAGTAACAAACCTGATGTGAACACCACATGACTTAATTGTACGGCCTATTAAGTTATACACATTTTTCCTGCATTTCATTTAAATGAATTTACTCGAATTTCATTATAAATATATTTTTCATTCAATTAATTCAGTTCTCCCTTCGGGGCCTGGCAAAAATACATAAAACTCAAAACATCTTCATTAAAAATTGTAAAATACAGAACAACATAAAACACCAAATACCGTTAAAACAGTTAATTCTTAGGTTGCGTGGGGCCCGAGGCTAACAGTTTGAGACTACTGACCTAATTATTCAAGATGTAACTGCGTGTTTTTTAATTGACTCGCTTGTGCACTATGCTTACAATAAATATTTCCCATATGTAAAAGAGCAACATTTCTCATTTTGCAAAGTACGAAATTCGTGTAGTAAAAACATTAACATCTTTTCGAAGTGTTGAAAATATTCTTTCACAACAGCAGAAAAAGGAAAATAGATAAACAAACCAAAAATAAAATAAAATAAAATGTTTTTTTAAGTATGCTTATCTAGAATTTAAGTATGTAGACTTCTCTTGCTATTTTCGCTTTTAGCAATATCGATAGTTATGTTATTTGATATAAATGCAAAATAATTCTGAAAGTCATTAGCGGCTGAGGAAATGAATCAATTATGACTTGTAATGCAAGGACTCATCCTTTCCACACGCTAGATTACTTTCACCGTTGGTAGTTCCTGACTTACGATAAATTGATTTACTGTTTGGCTGCTTGCTGATTGTTAGACAGTCCTAAGCCGTATGAGCCCTAATTCGAATTTTGAATTTGCGCTGTTTTGAGGCCTAACAGTAGATGTTCTGTATGATATGTTATTGCAGATGAGAAAAGCGACTAACAGGCAAAACCAGGATGATTGTGCTTGTTGTACAGAAGTACTACATAATGAAAAGAAGAAACACTGCACATTCAAAACCCGATTATCTTCCTCAACAGCGCTATGCATCGTAAGCCACCCAAAAGGAACGATTACCTCAAGTAAGGAATGAATCTTATGCTCTTGTTTACTATAACATCTTTCCATTCAATAATTAATTTCCATACTTCAAGCATTAGCATTGAAGTTTACATGCGTACATTAATGACGAATATCTCTGCAGCCATACAGCCCTTTTTCAATATAATATTCTACAAATGATTCAGTTCGAAAATTACATGCGATGCTTAAGGCTTCATTATAAAATAAGCTTTTACTTTAAATAATTTTGGTACGTATCGTCTAATATAAGATTTTCAACCATATTTAAGGCATATAGTCTAAGCTACGTTATTCTACGTTAAGATAACGCATTTTAGGTGTAATATTCTACTGAAACGATATTTTCATTTCAACGATAGATTTATCAGAATACAATTTTATTATAGCTTTGGCAGCTTCGTTAAAGCGCAGAATCAAAGAAGCACCTATAATTTTTTTTTTTTAATCATCGAAAAAAATCAGCCAATTTGTTTTCAATAAACGAATTACCATTGAATACCTACCTATACCATCATTTAGAACGTTCTTATAAACTTTCTGGAAGTAAAAAAGATTAGATAAAGTAGGCCAAAAACGTCAGAAATATTCTCAAGTAGTGGAATAGGGACCCCATTCTTCCCTGTTATCGGCTGCGAATAAAATAATTTCTTGAAGCCAAACAATGATTGTTATGATGATCAAATGTCAGATTCCCAGTTTTTAGCTTTGATATCTTTCTGGAATATGATGCTTTTGCTCGCAAGCGATTGTTAATCACAAGCTGTTAAAACAGAAATCCAGACTCCAAAAACCGAGCGCAATGCATTCTGAAGTCATGCGTAACTTGAGGGGGGATACAAAAGTTGTCAAAGATCTGGGTTCTTTCTCTCACGAAATAAAAAAGAAAAAAGGAACTTTTGTCTAGAAAATGATTTTTCCCGTTCACCATCACCGGCAGGTAACGCAAACATCGAAAGTGGATTTTGGGGCAGATTCCTGTTAGTGTTAAGATTCATTGAACCGACGGGACTATTTCCTGATGAATGTTGGCAACATTTCAAAAACGTGTTTTCGCATGATGGCTGGATGTTATTTGAAGCGACAGAACAAACAACCTCATCAACGCTGAAAGAAATACTTTCTTTTTTAAATTATTATTTTTAAAAAGCGTCTCCGTAGACAAAAGTGAATGTCGAGCTGCTAATAATTTCAGCTGTGATAACAGCTTTATTAGTTAAAGCACCATGTAGTAACTTTTAGAAATTTTTTGTATTCTTAATGTAATTGTCAGATAACGAAATTCAGCACTGATAAGCAGTTAGCAAATGTATTAATTGTCAAATAACAAAATTCATATTTAAGGAAATTCAGTACTGATAAAGCAGTTAAAAATTTATAAAACAAGAATTTTTTCAAATAAATTCTATCTGTTCAAGATGTCAACCAGTCCTTAAAGCTTTAAAATTTTTTCAAGGCAATTGTTATGTTTGATTTTTACTCGAATTCAGGTTTATCACCCAGAGATAGTAAAAAATCTGATTATTTTTTTACTTCCAGCCCACAATGAAAAGAAAGAAATGTTTTTGTTGCTCTTTGTTGCAGAAAATTATATGTATTTTTTTAATAATACTTTTACCTTAAAAGGGATTAATTGTATTTACATGGTAACAGCAGATATTATTTCTATTTTAAAGAGAGGGAAATATCTGCATGATTTTCTGCTAGATTCAACAAAGTTCCTTTTGGGCATTTAGAACATTTCCAATTCCTCTTTACTTTCTACATGATACATATTAGTAAACATTTCTCATTATAAAAACTCAATTTCAGTTATTTTAGTTTTCATATCATAGAAGTAAATATTTTATATTGCTAAAAAACTGTTTTAGTATTTTCGATGGATTTATATAATGTACATCGTTAGAATAGCAATTTACGACAAAGCAATTAAATGTCTTTCTTCACGGATATAAATCAATTAATTGTTATCTGTAACAGCAATTGAACAAAGATTTAAAGACTCAAAGTCTCTGATGAATTGTATTTGATGAATAAACGGAAAAGATTAGTAGAAAATTTCTACTCCTTAACAATATTAAAAATACCACAAATCGTAATTTTAATGCATCTGCTTATCATATTAAAGCACATATTATAAATACAGTACTCGTCTGGAATAGCAATGACATCGTTTATGGGAAAAATTCATTGAATTAGGAAACAATGTCACGGAATTGTGCAAATTTTCTTTGTAATCCTGTATATAATAGTTTAAATCCATATTGCAGAGTTATTAGATTATTATTATTATTTTTTTTTTATGCTGGAGACGTGACAAATGTGCCTTGCCCTCGGCAGAATTCGAACTCCGCAAGATATGCATCGAGTGTGTTTCTAGTTACACCACGAAAGAAGATGTGGAAAGGAGGGAGAAAATACCTTATGTGGTCTCCCTTTCAAACGGCGACTGGGGATGAGGTGACCCAGTCGCTAAATCCTGGTGGTAACGTCCACCACCTTTTAGCTCGGGCGCCACTGTAGAGTCATTAGTTTTTTTTTTTTTTTTTTTTTTTTTTTTTTTTTTTTTTTTTTGTTTGTTTGTTTGTTTTAAACAGGAGAATGTGAAAAGTGTGCAGTGTCCTTACCGGGACTCGAACCATGAACCTCTCGAATACGCATCGAGTATGCTTCCAGGAAGGCACGCGGAAAGGAGGGAAAAATACTTTATAATATAATAAATCCTATATATAATAAATATAATAATATATAACGAATAATATAATAAATATAATAATAAATTATAAATATATATAATAAATATAATAATAAATTATAAATATATATAATAAATATAATAATAAATTATAAATAATCCTATACATAATAAATATAATTATTAATTATATATTATAAATAATCTTATACATAATAAATGCAATAATTTATATAATCTTTCTTAAATTATTATACTTCAGTACAACATTAATAAATTAAATTGGATTTAATAATTTTGTATACGATCATCTAATTAATTTTTTTAAATGCAGTTTTCTTTGCGTACCTAATATCATCATAAAGCACTTCCGCACGCTTATTTTCTCTCAAAGAAGATCGCAGTGTCCACGCGAAACCAGCATGGTGACCCACTTTTGGGTCGCGACCCGTGGATTAAGAACAACTGCGTTACGCTAACACTTTCCACAGTGTTTGAATAATCAGGTAACTCAGGTCATTTTTAGTTTTCCACCTTTCTTCGTTCATATGTTTTGGCTGCAACCAAATTCTAAAAGAGTTAAGAGAATTAATAGAAGATATATAGAATTTTTATGCTTGTTTTGCTATAAATCCCGTTTCGATCAGTCATGAATTAATTTTTTATTTTGCTCTTTGCAGTTTCTATAATATGTTATTTTCCCTCAAATTCCATGAATTTATAACTAGAAAATTGTATTTCTGTTCCCTGTGATTTAAAACTGTGGAATAACATGGCAGAATATTTAAATACGCTAAAACTTCACCTTCTGAAGATCTTAAAATTGCATTAAGCTTTAAACGTTTAAAATTAAATTAAAATGAACCACTACGTAATACGAATGTCCTACCTCCACCTGTGATTACCACCATATTCTTCAAGTCTGGCAAACATGTTTTCGAGACTTAATCTCGTATGTGATTATCACTTTAGTTTAGTTTCAAACATAGTTTCCAACGTTTTCTTTGCTTTCTCCGTGCGTATTATGAGTACGAAATTGTTTCTCATCAGGAAGTTTTCCATGAAGGTAAACAGCACTCGCGTGGTTTCCCGTAAGTAAATAACCAACAAATTAATATTTGAATGGAAAATTTATTATTAAACGTCTATGATGCAATAGCATATTATATATATATATGATGACAAAAAGAAGAGTAGTCAAAATGAAGGAAATATAAAATCCATATACAGTGGATGGACAAAAATATGGAAACACCTTGTGAATTGCATGTTTGAAAAGAAAGATTGATTTTAATGAAATACGTAGGTGGCGCTGGCGTTTTTGACTACTGACGCCACCTATAGAACTTCGTAAATACGCTAAACAGTTCAGTTGTTGTCGGAGTACTGTTATGTGAGGTTGTCATTGCATTATGTCAGAGTTAACAGACTTCGAACGTGGGCAAATTGTTCGAGCACGTATGGTAGGTGCTTCCGTAAGCAAGGTAGCCGAGGTGTTTAGTGTTTCAAGAGGTACTGTATCGAAGATTTATTCCGCATATTTGAAAAGCGGAAAAACATCATCTGCTAAATCACAGCGCGGACGAAAGTGTGTCCTGAGTGATCGTGACAGACGATCATTAAGGGCAATTGTGACAAAAAATAAGAAGACCACAGCTGCAAAAGTTACTGCTGAAATGAATGTTGTGTTACCGAACCCTGTGAGTACCAAAACAATTAGAAGGGAGCTTCATAAACAGGGAATTGCTGGCCGTGCTGCAATTGAGAAGCTACTCATCAGTGATGCTAATGCCCGTAACAGGAAAGGTGGTGTTTATGTCATAAACTGGACTATAGAGCAGTGGAAGCGAGTAATATGGTCTGACGAGTCTTCTTTCACATTGTTTCCCACTTCTGGTCGAGTTTACGTCTGGAGAACGCCATCTCAAGCCCATAATACAGACTGCTTGTTGCCAAGAGTGAAACATGGCGGGGGTTCTGTTATGGTTTGGGCAGCCATATCGTGGTTCTCTGCTAGTCCCATGATAACTGTGTTAGGGCACATGACTGCCAAGACTTATGTGAACATTTTGGCCGATCAAGTTCATCCCATGATACAAACTTTGTTCCCCGATTGTGATGGTGTCTTCCAAGACGACAAAGCCCCTGTTCGCACAGCTCACATTGTCCAGGACTGGTTTTCTGAGCACGAGGATGAGTTGTCCCATCTCCCCTGGCCACCACAGTCACCAGACCTGAATATTATCGAACCTTTGTGGTCTACATTGGAACGGAAAGTGCGTTTTCGTTATCCACCGCCAACATCGTTATCTGAACTTGCCACCGTTTTGCAGGAAGAATGGTATAATATTCCCTTTGCAAACATAGAGGAACTGTATTTATCCATTCTGAGAAGACTGCAAGCTGTTTTGGATGCCAACGGGTTTCCTACACCATATTAAGCAAAGAAACATGTTTTTTTAAAGGTGTTTCCATATTTTTGTCCAACCCCTGTAGATTTACATAAATTCATCATATCTTTTCAACTGAGGCAGATGATAAACGCACAATTTTTTCTAAATACCTTTTCTTTGCAGTTTCAGCAATAACTGACGAACAAATATAATTAACCTTATCAAAATTGCTATTTTTTAGCTTTAGCATCATTACTGTTACAAGATACTATTACACTTTCTTCTTAACTTATGATGAAGATTCTTCCTGATAAACTCATATACTGAAAAGTTGAAAATATTTTAAATTGAAAACATATATATTATGCCCTTAACCTACCTTGCTTGGAAGACCTAATTTAGTTTATATTTAGGTAAACTATTTATTAAAGCCTGTTTATAATAAAGAACCTCACTGTAATATTCTTATGCAATTTATTCAACTCTGGTCGACAGATATCCAGTGAATTTCAGCAATAGAGACTTCCATATGATAGTGGAAAACTATTGCTTGCAACTCCATGCAATATTTGAATATTCTTATACAATTTATTGAGTAAGGTACTTAAATGGAAAAATAATACGATTGTATAGATGGTACAGGTCGTCATTAGTATACATAGATGTGTTTAAAGATTAACTAACAAACATAATTTAATTGTTGGATGGAGCGATGCTGTGAAAGCAAGATCATCAGCTTCACATTCTCTTAATGATACTCAAGAAGCCCTAACAATAGGCATTTGCAGATGGAGTTCAACCGAGATAACAAAGGTGACGATTTTTTACGAAATGTTTATTTGAAGATAATTATAAAATCGATAATATCTTACGAATGGAAAAGATTTTATGTTTACAGAAGCTTGAGAGGTTAACGGACTTCTGCTTACTTGATAATCTAAATGAATCATAACCGCAAGTAATCACCAACTTTAATGCAGCCCCAGCTGAAGTTCAACCACTGATGATTTAACAAGTGCAGTGGCCTTCAGGAAGATATCATGTTTAAAATCTGTTTTTTGTTACTATTAAACATTTCTTTGCAGCAGGCAGGAAATCCTGTATAGTCGACCAGTTTATATTCTCAATCCCAGCTCGCTAAGCATTCAGTGATCTATCGCATAGTGCTACTTTGAAACACGATCATGATTCATAATTCGAAGTACTATTTCCACCGATTCGCAGCTCTATATATAAATGAAATATCATATTTCGAGATTATTAATACCTTTCATCTTATTTCGGGATTATTACTACTTTTTCTCTGCGACTGGTCTGCTATCAAAAATTCGGAAGTATCATATCTGATAATTTAATGTAGAAAATAATTTTTTTCTTCCATGATTGTTAGTTCTGTTCAATGTGCATAATCTTTTTATTATTAAGATGCATTTCTCTTTAAACTGTAACTTTTCTTTTCATAATACGATATGATGTAAACACTGACATATTCGAAAATTCAGAGATCCGAAAGATGTCCCTAGATTACTTTTTTAATAAATAAATACATACTCAGCAATATGCCACAAATCCGAGTTAGAAAAACAACTGTTTCAACAGCTTTAGTATGTCTTTAATTTCGAAAAAGAAATAAGTAAAAATCAGTCGGGGCATCTACATAATATTTTTTTTTCATATGTATGTCACAGAATGAACATATTTCTTTTTTATAATAAATTACCAAAAAAATTAACCTCACAGATTCATGCAGTTAGAAGTAACAACAACACACACACACAAAAAAAAAGCACATTCGTTGTTTTGAAGTGGTGCCCATGATATTATAACGAATATGATTACTATAACGGTGATCAATGATACTATATTCATGGAAAATTTTAATTCGCATTTACATGAGCTTAAAAATTTTGTTGCTGCTCATTTTTTAAAACTGCCACAATTTTCTTTAATTTTTAATTTATTTTAATTTAATTTAATTTAAAATTTATTCTTTAATTTATTCCTTTTTAAAACTACCATTTATTACTTACTTTTGAAATTAAATATTCAAGTAAGCAGTCATATCCACTAAAAGTCATCCTACAATTCTCATTTTTAAATTCACCGTGGAATGCGCCAACCATTTCGCTATTTTATTATTATTATTCGGCGTTCGCATCAACTGTATAAAGAAGTATGACATTCCTTGATATTTTGTCAATGACTGGTTAGATTCAAAAGCAGTTTTTCAGACCGTATTTAAATGTAAACTCAAAATGAATGGTTTTACTTGTCAATCATTCGAAAATGAATACCGATACGGTGAAATCAGTGGAATGTGCCTATTCAAAATTCGATTTACCGCTTCTCCTAAAATGTAGCACAAACTCGCCATTTTTCCCATTCGCGGCGTGGGAGGCCCAGCGATCCATGTTTATAAACAATGCGGCCCCAACAATGGGCCACTTAAAATGCGTGGCCCCGATTCCAACCAGCGAGCTTCCGTCCGCACCGACAGAGAATCCGCCGGAAGTCTCTGTCGCCCAAGGATTCGGATGTGGATATTGCCGTTAACCTCGCCAGGTATCTCATGTTACTCGGCGGATTGGGTTACGTTTACCGCATGCATGATAAACAACAGGTGACTGACCAAAATTAACCTCATCGAACATATGGTGCAAAGGATGTGGAAGCATTCTTTGAATGTGAGTAGCACTGGATAATAATTACTTCACAATCATGTTTACCTCCTCCTTCAACTTACTAATAAGCGATAGAGTTTTTCATCAACGATAGAGTTTTTCTGGATTCGCTAAATATGGAACCACTCCTTGATTTGGGTAAAGGTCATACACCTGTGGGAACAATCGTGTCTATTCAACAACGATTATCCGGGAATCACTAAGAGTCTACAGATGCTATCGAACCAAGTCGCCAAACAAAAAGATTCTAGAAGTGTTTTAAACAGTTGTACTAGTTGTTGCAGAAGTGTGTGACCGTGGAAGGATAATACTTTAAAAATGGTTGTCTTTGAAAGGTTTTTATGTTGCAAAAGTTTTGCAAAAAATCTCTAGTTTTTTTAAAGTCACTACATATTTGTTTTTAATTTTGGACATATTACGCATCAGTCAACATTTAAAGGTCCCAAAAAATTATTTCAAATCAGTCCGTCACTTATCATCTGTTATATCCCAGATATCGCTGTCCAGTAATTAATTAAAAAAGAATAGAAATTAGTAAAAAATAAACAAAATATTAGCACAAGATGACTGAAGGAAAACCTTGTCGCATTCTCCTTATGTTTTCGCGCTGTAGACTTTTGTTCAAGGAAGAATTTAAGATAAATTTAACAATGATTAATTAATGAAAATAAACTCTTACAGTGTTAAAAAAAGGTATTTTCAGTTTAAAATTACAAAAGAACAAATAGCAATTGCTATCTATGCCTATCGCATATCAAATTTTACGCACGGTCTACGAAAAAAAGTGCGCATTACGGCAAACTATTACATAACAATGATTCTAAAAGTTGCCCAATCAGATTTGGATCCAAACAAACACTTATCAAATTAAGTCCCATAAGATTAGTTTTCAGGTTAACGTACTATCGATTAAACGTAAGTTATATCTTCTACTGACTTCCACAGACGGTTGGCTCGTCAATGTTAAGTAAAATTATCTTACTCTTTATCACCGTATTTTCCCATCTAGTGTTTAAAGAACGGTGCACTTTGTACCACGCTTTAGGTCAAGGTAAAATTGTCAACATATCTCTTCACAGCGGTAACAGATATCAGAAATTGAAACGAAAAAGTCTTCTGAACCAAAATTTTGCTTTTAATAAAACAAATATTTTTAAGCAAGCCAGAACAACATGTTGTTTACAAGTTTTAAGCAGAGACAAACTGAAATAAGAAATAGATTTGGATAAGAGATTTTCATACAAGAAAAGATTAATTTAAGTAAAGTATATTTATTCTCGAATATTGTACTGTTTACTTCAACAACGTAGATATTTGTTTTCAAGAACTCACTATTTTATTTCAACATTATGTGATATTTTCCAGCAATAATGTTGGCGAAAATCCATATGAAATGGAGGAAACTTTTTTTCCCTTACATTACAATCTGCAGTTCACACATTTCATTTTTGGCTCCCTTAAAAAAAAAAAAAAAAAAGTATATATATATATATATATAAACTGAAATGTTTCAGATTTTAAATTACGTCCAAAGGGGCGTTTTTTAACCTTTTGTGTGTTACCTTTCTTTATTAAATATTATGTTCCTCGCACTTAAACCATAAGATCCAGTGCAACAGCAATATCGCAAAATAGTTTTAAAACGAGCATATCTTTAGAATTTCCGATACAGAGGCTCACGCGCTGGAGATAAAAATGTTTTTTCTGCACAACGTTGCCATTGCTCGCTTTGAAATCCTTGAGTTTGTTAATCAAAAATTCGTCAAAGTTTTAAAAAATAGGAAATCGATCATAAAACAAATTTCAAATTTCAAATTTGGTCTTCCACATGCTCATATTCGTTGGAGGATTACGTTATTCAAAATTCGATGACTCTATGTACCGTTGTTTTATCACAATACGAGAAATATACATACATTTATGCAGATTTTTCATTATTTAATTTCTTCAAATATAATGCAGGACTCTAACATTTTGTGGCAACAGTTTGAAAAGTGAACCGACATTTATGAGTCCGACGCAAAATGCCAAAACGAAACTAATAGTCCTTCGGGATTCAAATCCCTTTGGACTAAAAATTGTTCACTTAATAGAATTTAAAAGAAGTCACAAATTTTTTGAGTTTAGATATCGTGATTAAGAATAATAAGCTAACAAAATATGTTATTTCATCAAACATTAAAAACTGAAACAGGCTGAATAACAAATTAATAATCGAAGCTCTGTAGCATTGAAAAAATGTTTATGTACAAGTACGCATGTGAAAAGCATGTGAAAGAACAGAAAACAGTACAATGCCCGCCGCTTATTAAACTCACTAGTTAATAAGATTAATCACTTATTGCGTTCAAATTGCCATGAACCATAACGAATATATACTTGTTAATAGAAAAACTGCCATTTGTTAAACTCATCTCCGCTCCAAAACTATCTTACTATCTGGCGAAAGTCTGATAACTCAGGTCTGGAACAAACCGTTTGTAACTCAAGAAAGCTGTTTTCAGTTCACTCATTTATCTTTTAGTTATGTAGTGGTTCAATGAAACGTATTTAGCAGAAATTTCGGACAATATAGTTAGAATTAAAACCCCGTGGGGTATTGAGTACATTTTCCTAGTTTCTGACAGACACTGTCGGCAAATATCTTTTTCCGGACTAGAGCTGAGAGCGACAGAATACCTTTATCTTACGATTCACAAAAGCAGTTTCCTATGCGATTAGAAATAATAAATGAATGTTTTTCAGGATTAAAGAATAGGTGGCGTTTAAGTGAACACTGGTTCCCTTTCTCGAACTCCAGCTGATAGGAGATGAACGTACATAATTATACATACATTAAGTTTGCCGGGTGAACTCAGAAAACATCACGAAATGTTTTCTTACATTATCGTACATTATCAGTCATTGATTGGAAAAGGGTAGTGATCGTTGTAAGCTGAAGGAAAAAGAAAAAAAAAAAAAAACATTAATTAAGCCTATAATAACCATGGAGTGACAGGTCGACTTGACAGACAAAGGTGCAAATTTTTCCTGTGGCAAGAAACGCGAATTTTGGATTTGAACAAATCACCAGAAAAAAAAAAAAAATATTTGCAGTATGAGTGACTTCAAACATGTGGAAAATACCTAAACGAAATGATTTAAGCCTGAGAGAAAAGGAAAAATTGCTGAAAGATTATGATACATCTGTAAATGCGAATAAAGAGAAGCAGCTTTTAAAGTAGGAATTTCCCAAACAGCACTGAGCAATTTACTTAAACAAAGAAATAAATTTGATAAAGAAGTAATAAAAAATGCAAATCTCTCAAGGAAGCGCAAAAAGGATGAAAAATTGACAGACCTTCCGCTCTTCTAGAATGGTTTTAAGTTTTGAGACTAAAAAATGTTCCAATTGCACTGGGTGATGCACTGGTGTATCGCATATTGTATTGCACTGGTGCAACACACTGTCTCCAAGGTGTGCTGCACACACACGTCTCCATGGTGTCTCCATGCGCTAAGCGGCATGCCGTCTCGTAAGAGGATTGATTAGCTTCTGATGCATATATTGTAAGGATCTTAAGTTTTACTAACGTTTATTTTATTTTAAATCTTTACTATCACTTCTTATTTTCTACTTCCGGCCAGAATTATAAGCGTGAAGGAGTTTATGCAAAGTTGTCTGGCGAACGCCAAGTATTTAAGTGTGGCCTTTTTGCCAAGCAGAAGAGAGGAAGCCGTGAGTTCGAAGCAGGCCGCTTACCTTAGAAGTTACGCAGTTGCTACTTTGCCTTCCAGGCCAGAGGTTTTAATCCTCTTGATAAATTAAACGTATTGTAGTGTTCACAGTCTCTGTGCTACATACGCTTCCTGTTATTATAAGGCCAATCTTATTCTAAAGTTAAATTAGAGTTTAGTTTTATTTTGATATCTTTTAAGTTAGACCCCGAGTGGAGGGTCATTGTATTCCGAAGTACGGAAGTCATTGTATATAAAGAAAAAAATAAAGGGTTTTGTATACCCTTCGTCTGTATCCTGTCTACTTACTACAATTAGTGAACATAGCTTTAGTAAGCTCTCTGTTCTAGTCAGGTCATTGTATGTTTCCGAAGAAGGTAAGAAGAAACATTGAACCTGATAGTGGCGCCCGACGAAGAATAACCATGGCCGAGTTTCAAGAAGAACCTGTGCTGCCTGCAGAAACAGCTCAGAATCCAGAAATGCCAGCTGCCGCCCTGGAAGGATTTGGGTATATTGTCCAGACCATGCGCGCTTCGATGAAACCAGAAGCAACGTTTAATGGAAACTCACAGGTAACCAGTTTTTTGGAAAAATTGGATGACCACTTCATGCTCTACCCCGTGCACGAGTTTCAAAAAGTTACCTTAGCTACCAGCGCTTTGAGGGGCCAAGCGCTTAACTGGTTCAAATGTATCGGCAGAAGTCTCTTGGGTCAAGCAGGAAGTCCCACCTATACCTACGAAAATTTCAAGACTGCCCTACTAAAAGCCTTCCCTGTTGTAAGGGATCGTGCGAAATTAGAAACAGAACTTTTCAGTATATATCAACAAAGAATGGAAAACCTCTCCAGGTTTATTTTAAGAAAAATTCACGTTTTCAAGCTCTTGTATGGAAACCGTCCGGATCCTGAAATAATTCAAGTGATTTTGCCGAGGTTACTACCCCAAGTGCAAGACTTTATTGAATTGAGAAATCCGACTACACTGGAAAAATTATTTGAGCTAGCAATCCAGTTTGAAAGTAGAAGAACGGCGGACGTCGAAAGAAGACGCCAATATCAACAGCGAAACCAATTTGGTACGCCAAGACTACAGCAAACTCAAGCACATGGCTACGGAGAAAAAGCGAATCAGTGGGCAAGGAAACCCGAGCATTCAAAAACAGCCGGCGAACGTCGACAGTTCAATAGCAACCCAGGAAAAAAGTCTCAAGGCCAGTGGAGAAAGAAGGAAAGCACCGAAAGAAAAAATAATTTAAACTAAAACGGATTTCTGCTGACGAGAGGGTGCGGAAATCCGAAGGCCACGAAAACCCCTCTTCCTACAAGTTAAATACAGTAATGGTGAAAAATTTAACTCTTCCGAAGATTGAAGTCTTGGTAAATAATATCCCGGCCACCGCACTCCTGGATACCGGCGCGCAGTGTTCCTGTGTGGCAGAAGTCTTTTTTAGAAAGTATTTTCGCAAATACCGCATATATAATGCGGATAATACAACAGTATTAGCGGCGCAAGGAGAACAATGTAAGTGCGTAGGTAAAGTACCTTTGTACATCCGTATCAAGGACGAACAAGTAAAGGTGATGTTTTTTATAGTAAAGAATTTGCAAGCACACTTAATACTAGGAATAGACTTTCTTTCAGACGCACAAGCTACACTGGATTTTAATGAAGCGTCTCTTAAGCTGACGATGCAACCAGTGTGTGTAGAAAAGGTTGAACCGCCAAGGGTAAATCTCGACCACCTGCCTAATGACGAGCAAGATAGAATCCGACAAGTGGTAAGTGAATTTGCTTCCTTATTTAGTGATATTCCAGGATTTACCCAGGTTACTAACCATAGTATTGACACCGGAGATGCATTGCCGGTTCGTCAAAAACCATACCGGTATGATAAGAATAAGGAAAAAATTATAGAATGGCATATTACCGATATGCTACGTAAAAAGATCGTAACGCCTATCTCAAGTAGTTATGCTAGTCCGGTGGTTTTATGTAAGAAAAATAATGATTATCCTTTGGAGCATCCAAAAAGGTGGAGATTCGCTATTGATTACCGTAAATTAAATTCCATAACGAAATATCCGGTATATCCGTTACCGATTATAGAAGAAATTTTAAGGAACATAAAATCAACCAAATTTATGACAACTTTAGACTTAACGAATGGTTATTTTCAAATAGGGATCAGGCCTGAGGACGTGCCTAAGACTGCTTTTATAACCAAGTCTGGCACTTATGCATTTTTGCGAATGCCGTTTGGCCTTTCAGGCGCCCCAGCAACATTTCAGCGATGCATGGACATTGTGTTAAGACCTGTTCTCGGAAAGTCCACATTTATCTATTTAGACGATATCATTATTACTAGTGATAATCTAGACCAACATGTACAGGATTTAAGACAGGTGTTTTCTTTATTAAATGAGGCCGGTCTAAAAGTTAATGTCGAAAAATGCAAATTTGCAGCCCCTGAATTAAAATATTTAGGTTACAAAATATCGCAAAAAGGGATCGAGACAGATGAATCAAAAATAATCGCTGTACAAAAGTATCCGACTCCAAACACGGCAAAGAAGCTCTCTTCTTTTCTAGGACTTTGTTCATATTATAGGTCCTTTATAAAAGATTTTGCGGCTATCGCTGAGCCATTGTTAAAATTAAAAAGGAAAAAGGCAAGATTCTCGTGGACGGCCGAAGCCAATAGTGCTTTCGAAAAATTAAAACAAGCATTAACGCAAGCCCCTGTGTTGAAATTTCCTGAAAAGGATGAAAATTTAGAAATTTCAGCGGATGCTTCGGATTATGCGGTAGGAGCGGTACTTTCGCAAAATCAGCAGCCAGTAGCATTTTTTAGCCGAACTTTAAATCAAACACAAAGAAACTATTCCGCGACCGAGAGAGAGGCACTTGCAGTTCTGTTAGCAGTGCAAAAGTTCCGAGTCTATTTTGGAAAGGCGCCGATAACAGTATATTCTGATCATGCGGCGGTAACTAGATTGTACTCTGGAAAAAATTTATCCCCAAGGTTAATAAGATGGGCACTCAAGCTGCAAGAATATAATCTGGTAATCAAGCATACCCCCGGAAAGGAAAATATCGTAGCAGATGCCCTGTCACGAATTAAATTAGACGAACAGGGTAATACCGTAAAAGTTGCAATGCTGACAGCGTGTACAATAAATTCCCGAGAAACTGTAATAACCGAACTGGGTAAGGATCCTGAGTTTGGAAGTATTTATGAGTATTTGAAGGATCCTGAAAATTTTAGCCACCAAGATATTGTGGCGATAAGAAATAGGGCGGCCCATTACGAACTAATAGATGGTCTATTATTTTATACAAAAACTACGAATTCCAACAACGAATTTCGACCTGTTATCCCAGCTAGTCTTAGATTAAATATCCTGCAAGAGCTCCATGACAGCCCTTTAGCTTCTCATGCTGGTATTCGAAAAACTACTCAACGCGTACGCGAGGCAGTCTACTTTCCTGAACTGCAAAAGTTAACAAGGGCGTATGTCCAGTCCTGCCCAACATGTCAAGCCGTTAATTATATTAATTTCCGCCCGGCCGGGTTTCTAAATAGTATTAAATCCGAATTTCCAAATGAAATAATCGGCATCGATTTATTGGGCCCTTTCCCAAAAAGTCAGTTAAACAAAAGTCGCTATCTCCTTGTTATAGTTGATCATTTTAGTAAATGGACCGAAATTGTTCCCTTAAAACGAGCCTCCGCGAAATTAGTTACCGATTCTATTTTAAATAAATATATTTTAAAATACGGGGCGCCCCTAAAAGTTATATCGGATAATGGTCCTCAATTTGTAAGTAATATATTTGAAGACATGTGCCAAAAACTGGGCATACGTCATTTAAAAATGGTCCCGTATCGGCCGCAATCAAATATAGCGGAACGGGTCAACAGAAATATAGTGAAAATTATCCGTAGTTATGTTAAAAATTTTCATAAAAGCTGGGATAACTATGTCAATGAATTTGCTTTCGCCCTTAGGACCGCAAAACATGATACAACGGGAAAAACTCCTGCTGAGTTATTTCTAGGCAGAAAGATTATAACACCGTTAGATAAACTATTTTATGTGCAACAAAGAGCCCCAGAATTTAAAATGGGTGATATAGAAAAACTAATAAAAGAAGCAAAAAAGAATACAGAAGTAGCACAGAGAAAACAGAAACTCTATTATGACTTGAAACGACGGGGAGTAACTTATAAAGTAGGGGATGAAGTTTTAAAAATTAAGCATTCACTTTCTTCAGCACCAGAAGATAAAACTGCCAAATTTTTCCCACGCTTTGAAGGACCATATGTTATAGAAAAAATAACTCACGCTGTTGTAGTATTAAAGGCAAGAAATGGTGAAACCTGTTCCGCAAACATTGACCAGATAAAACCATTCTATGACCGTAATAAAATGCAAATCTTTTCAGATCTTTTGCAGGATCCGGTACGGCAGACACCGCAGGTACAAGTTCCAGAGGTGGGAAAACGACAAGTACAAGGGCAAGCCAATGAGAGACAGAAGCAAGTAAAAAGAAAATTGCCCCGCGGAAAAATTGAAGGTACAAAGAAAAAGAAGCCGTTCCACCGTCCAAAAAACAGAGTTCACGAACACCCCCAGAATGAAGAAGGGAGAAGGCCGACGTATGTGGAAAAGACCGGGAGAAAGGACGGCAACTATAACCCGGCTGTGAAACGGAAGATTGACTCATCCGACAGAACTCTCCGCAGCAAAAGTCGCCGAACTGCGGAAGGGCCATCAGCGGCGGAGGAAAAAGTACAAGAAAAATTTGAACGGCCAACAACGAGGTCCAAGCAGGATCACGACAGAAGTTTCCCGGTTCCACCAAGACCAGCTGCCTTCAAACGGCCAAGACCACAAGCAGAGGACAGAAGGAAGATGTTCAAGGGTGGCCGTAGTGGTGAAAAACGGAAGCTTCCAGAGGAAAGCACTGAAGGGCGAGCCCGTACAAGAAGGAGGATCAACCAAGCTACGGTTTGCAGCACCTTTAAAGACTGGGCCCAGAAAAGGATGTCTGAATATTACAAAGATAAGTAAAATTTTGTGTTACTTTACAAACTTAAGTTAATCTTTCATTCTTACTGCAAGTGGCAGATTTGAAGAAGTTTTACCTCATGCGAGGTCTACCTTTATCGCCAAAAGGGCGAGAAATGAGTTGTGACCGATTTTCTTATTATGTTTTTCAATTACTCGCGCGTAAAACTAAAGTTGATGTATAATAGCGTTGTCTAAAGACTTAAATATTGTAAAAAGTTATTGTATAAATTTTATTTAAAACATTCTAACAAGAAAGAAGTTTTAGTCTGAAAGACTTTTTGAAATGTAGTATTATTTCAATGTAGAAAGAATTGGCACTTGCTTTGAAAAGAATAGAAGTTAACAATGTACTACTAATGTATGTTTTCAAATGTGTAAAATTAACGGCATCTTGATATGTTCTTGTATACATGTGAACTGTTATTTTGAATGTTTAGAAATACCGTGATATGGTAAAAGTGAAAGTAATGTTAAAAAATTTGTTATTCGTGTGACTGTAAAGATTAAATCATGGTGAATATGTGTTAAAGGTTGAATGATGTAGTTAGGCTCTCTGACGCTACACTTTAGAGTTAGCCACTTTCAGAATAGTACCTCAGGGTCTAGAGTTGAAATTAGGGTGTGTTAAGAGGTCTCGTATGTTGAATTTTAACACGTTAGTGTTTTGATTGTAGGAGGAAGTGTTGAACACATAGACAGAAACACATTCGTGTTTGGTGTTTTTACAACACATGTCAGAGAGCACGGGGAGAGATAATTAAAATAGTCATGAATGAAATAAGAATGTTAAGAAAAGTATATTCTATATGTTATTTGCAATGTCATTCTGTAACATTTCATTAAACTAGTTTTCCTTCCAGATCTCTGGAAGGAACCAGAATTGAATAAAGCTCCTGTTTTGATGCAGTACAGATGAAAAAGAAAAAAGATTGTTGTATATTCCGGGAGCTGCTATTGTAACAAATTTCTTTCTTTTAAATTTTTCTAGTTTCTAGCGAAGCATTTTTTGTTAAAGGTTGGCCTCGCGTTAGTTTCTAGAGCTAAAAGTTTTCAACAAGGTCGTTTTAGACCTCAGTTTCAAACTAATTAACTCTGGCGGGAAGTATGTAAGGATCTTAAGTTTTACTAACGTTTATTTTATTTTAAATCTTTACTATCACTTCTTATTTTCTACTTCCGGCCAGAATTATAAGCGTGAAGGAGTTTATGCAAAGTTGTCTGGCGAACGCCAAGTATTTAAGTGTGGCCTTTTTGCCAAGCAGAAGAGAGGAAGCCGTGAGTTCGAAGCAGGCCGCTTACCTTAGAAGTTACGCAGTTGCTACTTTGCCTTCCAGGCCAGAGGTTTTAATCCTCTTGATAAATTAAACGTATTGTAGTGTTCACAGTCTCTGTGCTACATACGCTTCCTGTTATTATAAGGCCAATCTTATTCTAAAGTTAAATTAGAGTTTAGTTTTATTTTGATATCTTTTAAGTTAGACCCCGAGTGGAGGGTCATTGTATTCCGAAGTACGGAAGTCATTGTATATAAAGAAAAAAATAAAGGGTTTTGTATACCCTTCGTCTGTATCCTGTCTACTTACTACAATTAGTGAACATAGCTTTAGTAAGCTCTCTGTTCTAGTCAGGTCATTGTATGTTTCCGAAGAAGGTAAGAAGAAACATTGAACCTGATAATATGATACACCCGTACTGAAAGCGTTCAGCGGAAAACTTAAGCTTGCAAATATCCAGATGTTAAAACCATTTTAATGCAAACAGAATTCATTCCTTCATTTAACTGTTATAACAAAGCGCATGGAGGGCTATAAGTAAATCCAGAACTAGAAAAATAATTAACTTTCAGTTGTGAATCCTAGGAATTCGAATATCACACTTTACCTAACGCATTTAGGGTTCACCAGGGAAATATTTTGTGCATCTCGGTAATATGACCAGTTTTATTTTATAAACTTAAAAACTGTTGTAAAAATGTATAATTTTATTTGTAACAGTAACCGATCAAACGAATTAGAAACTTTAAAAAAATTTTTTTCAAGGCCTCACCAGTTAAAAGTTACTTTAATAAAACCCAGCTCTAGCTATAGAAACCTAAAAGGTAAAATTTTGCTGCGATTGTTAAAAAAATCATACGAGTAGGAAATTAAATATTGAAGACAGATGTAAACTATCTGAATTATACGATACCGGAAAAAAATATGTCTTTAAGCAGCATGCCTGAAAAAAATTGCATTTAACATTTTTCAGCTTGGGAGGGCTAAGAGAACGTAACAGCACTTTAAGAATTCATTTACCTAACTACTAAAAATAATTGCAGGCTTGTATAGTAGCTCTTTTTTCGAAAAAATGGCAATCGAAAATCAACAAATTCGGAACTAAACATTAAAATTTATGGTCGTAAGTAAAGGGAAATAGAATACATTCATTACAGAAAAGTCAACGACCTACAGAAATCTTCATTAGAAAGCCAACTCGGGATAAAATAACTAATCATGCCGATCGTGGATAAGCCATTCGATTTTACGAGCTAATATTTCTGAACGAAAAATTGAAAGAATGAGTTATTACGACATTTTGGCTGGCGGCAACACGACTATGAGACGAAATAGTCGTTCGATTTTATGACAGGCAAAGAATACAATTCAGTCCCATGACGTTATACCGCCGTGCAGTTAAAATAACTCAAGGACACAGATGTAAGAGGAAAATTTCTCTCTTGAATCTGGAGTCAGCAGTCTGGGAAAAGAGATATCTTTATTTCTGTTAAGCAAAGTTATATATATAGCTGTATAAGTAAATGTGTATAGAAGACTAACAAATCTTACCTACTGCAAAAATAACAACGTGAGCTAATTCTGCTGCAAAGAAACACTGCAAATTTATTGCATTTCTTTAAAATTTAAATATTTGCCTTAGAGGAATTATTTATTGTTTGTCAATTCTTTACTCAAAGGTATAGTTCCAATATTTCCAATGTCATGCGAATATAATTATTATAACAGTGCTGTAAATGTATCTAACATACACTTGCATTATAATCGCACATCGCAGCATTTTAAATATTTATGTTTATTAAGTATGAGCTATCATGTAATATTATTCTATGCATCTTTGTTTTTATTACACTGTAAGGATGATCTATGCATCTTAGTCCATTGTATTGTATAGATTTGTATATAATGTATGAACTATTATTATATTCTTTGTGTATTTGTGTATCTATCTACCATCTGTTATTATTCTATCTATTTATCTTGATTTATTGTATAGTAAAAATTTCGTTATTGTAATTGACATATTGCAATACGATTATCTCGCAATGCTTTTAGCGGGATAGAAGAATAAAAATAATTTTAATTATTCCATCAACATTTCATTAAAAAATAGCAAAATATTCAACTAAGCATAACTCCCTAAAAGATATCGTCTACTTATATGCCTTGAGTATTTTTTAAAAAATTCCTTTTTTTTTTCTATCCACTTATAAGGTATTTTCCTCTCTCCTTCCAGCATGCCTTCAAAGTGTAATAGGAAGCATACTGAACGCGTATTCGAGAGGTCCAGAGTTCGAGTTCTGGCAAAGGCATGGTATATTTTTCTCGTCTCCTGCTCCAAAATAACCTAATGACTTTACAAGTGGCGCCCGAACGGAATATATATATATATAAAAGGTTTCAGATTTTAAATTAGTCCAAAGGAGCGTTTTTTTTTTGAACATTTTGTGTTACCTTTATTTATTAAATATCATGTTCTTCGCACTTAAACCATAAAATTCAGTTCAAGAGCAATATCCCAAAATAATTTTGAATTGAGCATATCTTTAGAATTTTCGATACACAGTCTCGCGCGCTGGAGATAAAAATTTTTTTTTTTTCTATACACACGTTGCCATAGCTCGCTTTGAAATCCTTGAGTTTGTTAATCAAAAATTCGTTAAAGTTTTACAAAATATGAGATCGATAATAAAACAAATTCCAGATTTTAAATTTGGGCTTCCAGATGCCCATATTCGCAGTAGGATTACGACATTCAAAATTCGATGGCTCTAGGTACCGTTGTTTTATCACAATGAGAGAAACGTACATACATTTATGCATTCTTTAAATATAATACAGTGCGATAACATTTTGGTGGCAACAATTTGAAAAGTGATACAGCCTTTTAAAGTTTTCAACGCAAAATGCCAAAACGAAAATGATAGTCCTTCAGGGCAAATTGCCCCTTTGGACTAAAAAAAGATGATAGACTATAATTCACTCCAGTCGCCCTTTAAAAGAGGAAGTATATATAAGGCATTTTCAACCTCCTTCTTCTAGTATGCCTTTATGGTGTAACTGGAAGCATACTCGACGCGTATTCGAGAGGTACAGGGTTCGAGCCCCGGCGAGGGTCCTGCAAATTTTTCATCTCTCCTGCTTCAAAATAACCTAATGACTCTACAAACTTGATTTATGTTTGTTTGTTTAAGTAAATACGGTAAAACACACAAAGGTATAGTTCGCCTAAAAAAAGTACTTTTTCATGAAGACCATTTTAAGGAAATGTTTTTCAGATTTATATTACACGTCGAACTGATGAACCACTTGGCACTTTTTACCAGTATTCCATTTTAAAATTATAATAGATCACTCTGAAAAGGGTGAAATGTTTTGTTCACTTTCGTGCTTTGTTCTGTTCAGTTTCACGTTTGGCCTACTATATATTTTTAAACATTATACAAACTTCTTTAAAAACGACAGTTTTCTGAATATCATATGTCAGATAACGTTCCTTCATCAAAATACTAATTAAAATGTTTTCTGCGGTTCCTCCTATTCCACAGCATTTTTCAAATTTACCCAATTAAAATTCTGCATGTTAATTTAATTGCGTTATTCTTTTTTCCACGTATGAAAACGCAGCTGAAATGTAAGTCAAAATATTGCTTCACAAAGCATTCTTTTTATGGACTATGCGAGTTCTGTTAAATTTCTAGAAAGCACGACTGTTTGACTTTTGGGTATTTATTTTTATTCTTATAAGATTCGGAGCACATAATGAAATGGGATTCAGCACTATCTCCCGATACTGTCGTTTACAGTCGAGGATATATGTGACCTTAAGTACACAATATTTTGATGTAAAAGAATTATCAAATCTATCTTCATTGCACTCTGTTTTATTGATTTTCTATCATCTGACTTCAACAATAAAATAAAAGTTATTCATTCTTAAATCGTCGCTGCTTTTATAAGAATGTTGTAAGAATTTCGAGAGAAGTTGATAAAAATCTAAAAGAAAGGTTCAATTTTACTTTCTTGAAATGTATCAATTCAAAGGATACATCAAAAAGCATTATTTCAGTAGGATACCGAAATGCTTTAGTTAAGAAATAGCTCAAAATATATTACTTCTATTGGGTTGATGCAAAAGTTCGTCGCTTTTCAGGTGAAAAAGGAAACTGAATAAAAGAGTAGAGTATATATGTGTTCACGTTTGCAGTCCAACTTGCAGTGGATTAATCCCTCGTCCATAAAATCCTCTGATTTAAAATTTAAAAAAATCTTGTAATGCTGTTTTACATCTTGCGCATCATCCAAGGTTTGATCATCATCATCCAAGGGCCAAAGACATGAAATGATGGTGATCAGAAGGAACAAATTCCAGGAATAAGGTAAAACATATCAACTAAAGTCTAATAGTTTTTTTTCAACTGACCGAAGCACCACGAGGTCTCGTGTTTTCATGCTGAAAGGTAATGTCTTTACCGTTGACAAGTGCTGGGCGTTTATATATCAGTTTTTGCCTCAATTTGCCCAATTTTTGACAGAATGGTTTGGTTACGTGAGAGCAAATCTTAGTAGATTATTCTCTTCATATCTCACCTATCAAAATCTTTTCGGAATGTAGTTCTCACCTACCCCCTTTTTTTTTTCGAGAATTGTAAAGCAGATTATACTAAGCGACACAGATTCCTCCGACGTTTGACATTACGGTAAAACAATTCTAATCACCCATTACAATTTGTCCCAAAAATTGTTCATTTCTGAAACTAGAAACCAAAGGAAAACAGTACTGATTCGCATCTGTCGTTACTTTTCAAAGAACTGATGACCCACTGATCTAGGTTTCTGACAAACTCAAGTGTTGTGCACTCTCTAAACTGTTGTTCTGTGTACGAACAGCGTTTCCACTTATTCCTCAACAGTTGCAACAGAGGCAGTCAATATGAATTTGTCCAGAATCTGGTAGGAAATCAAGGATGAACGTCCGGAACGTTATTTACAGCTTCTGCCTTCATTCCTGATTTTCTGAAATAACGGTGACATATGTTACCGTAAAACGCGTCTTCCTCATACACTTGGCGAGTTTTGGCATGTGCTAGGCTTGCAGTACTGCCTCTGCCAAACTCTACAAAATAAATATGTGTTATGTTCCTTATTCTTACCGGTTTTAAACAATGTGAAATGTTTTTACTCTTACAAGGATTTATATACTGTCTGTCAAAACATTTTATTGGTTCAAAATTCCGTCATATACCACGACAGATCCAGCCGTAACTTGAATCGCCAAAAAACAGATGGAACATATCCATCAACAGAAGATAGACCTTTGGGGACTGGATTGCATTAGTTACTTGTAACTGCAATTATTTTATTCAAAAGATAAATGTTACATAAATACTTTGATGAGTAGTAACATCTGGTAGTTTTAACAACATATTACATTCTTTTGATAATTTTGTACAACTTTATACAATTTAGACCAGTCTTAATAAATATGTGTAATTTAAATCACAGTATCATTTAACATATTGTCCTAAATGTATGACATCTAAATGTCCTTCTGCAAACCAAACCTGTATTAAAAGCAGAGCTAAAACATTAAGATATTAGAGCAAGTCTGCAAACAAATATGGCATCTTTCATGTGTTAACACTAAATAAATATTTTAAAATTCTCTTTAAAGATAAAAAAATTAAAAACTCAAGAATTCTTGGCATAAATGTACTAACCTCAGATAAAAGCTCGTAGTTCAGACATCATATAATACAGTACAAATTTAAAAATATCGGGCTGAGAGTAATTTTGGGGGGTAAATCAGTTTTCTTCTTTAATCGCACAATAAAAAACTAATTTAAACACCATTTTAGACGATATACATCCGAATAATAAACACCAATGCAAATGGCCTACGATTTTCTAGGTTAAATATGTTATCTATATAAGTTCTTGTCTTTCAGTCGTCAAAGACATATACCTGACCAAAAACAATGGACTATTAATATAAACAACAGGTCATTCTTTTCCTCACGATCTGAGCTTTATCTTCTCTGGGCAGGTAAGTAATAGCGTCTACTTTGAACCCTCTGTAGGTCAAGTCGTGAGAAAAAGGATGCTTATCACGAAGGACATTTTTAACTCGCTAACTGATGAAATGATGCACTATTAATGTTGTTCATGCAGGGAATTAACTGCAATTTTACTTTCATCGCTCGATTTTTGAGGCAGTTATTGCAGCTTACAGATATTGGTCGCGTTCCGAAATGAAATCTAGGGAAAAGTATGAAGGATGGTCATTATGATCGAATTTTTAGATTCATGCATTCTCTGCCAGTGATTCTCATCATCATTATGTTTTCTTATCTTGAACATGGTTACTAGTTTTGAATGCTTGTATGCGCTATTTTGAGCGATGCGTTACTTTGAAAGAGGTATGAAAGAGATTCATCAGATTTTACAATCCAGAAAGTGCATAGATACACAATGAGTATATTGACATGTTCACAGAGCTTCTCGATGCCTCATAAAATTCAGCCGTTGGAATACGTTTTCATTGCTTTGTGATATTTTTCTAAAATATTTTCGTAATGGTTCTTTTAAAATGGGAACATCAATGCCCCGAGTGGATAAGACTGTTGAACACTGATAGTTAGATCCGTGCTCGATTCCTGTCGCACGAGGTTCGGTTCGTGCGTGTTTTCGTGGGTTTCCCCCATATGCATCCCTCTCCTTAGGAAAACAGCTCTCACGTATTTTGTCATAACCTAATAAACTCTAATCTTAAAACTTGCATTCATTTTAGAGAACAGAAAGTAATCCACGGGTAACAAATATAATAAACAAGAGAAATGATTATGAAAGAGTTAACTTTCTTGAGGAATGAATTTCGCCGATAGGTGTTTGTTTCATGGGTATGCAAGAACATCTGCCTAAGGGAAGGAAAGCACTTGCAGAGGACTTTTGAGGGAGATTGAATCGTATAAACATTATACATGGAGGAAACCATCAAAACTTTCACGTAGCCAGCCTGTGAGCATCGATTTGAATTCGGATCAGACTATTAAATTTGATAGTTACATTATCAAGAAACTAGCTGCATTTTTTTAAGCATCTGAATCCATAACTGCTGCAGATATTGATTGCGTAAAATTGAACAAAATATTCCATTTAAACTTTTTTCCATGAGTGCATGATCTTTTAGAGAAAGAAAACTGAGATATGTTAGTCTGGTTACTACAGTTAGCAATTGCCATTTTCGTTGCGACTGGTTGAAAAATATGTACATTCTTGAAATTCTGTAGACGAACTGTCCTCTGCGGAGCCAGCGTACCATTTCCTAGAAATGCTGTGTTTGCATGAGGCAGCCTATTAAATTTATAAGAAATTAATATACAGATCGATTCATGATAGTAAAAAAGGGACGCCTTCATAATGGCATGCCGTAACATAAGTGCCGGTGCCTTTATACAAGTTGGCTACTGTTCTCAAAAGCAAAAACCTTCATAAAGGTGCACTGGCATAAATGCGCCATTTGCTGCATGAAAATTGCTGTCTTGAAGTTTAATGTCAATCTTCATAAAGGGGTGGGCGCAGCGGGACTCTTTGTGAAGGTTTCTGTCTTGGCCAGAAATGGTCAATTGGTATACAGCTGCCTGGAATAAAAAACTAAATATAATTTTGTAAATTTTCCTGTGCTTTATATAATCACACACGTTATCATGAAATTCCCTGCCCTTCTCACATTATTTAATACATCAAGTGTGCAATGCCACAGTCAAAAAGATGTTCTCCTTTGTATCTTCAGTCAAAACTAAGCAAGAAACAGAATGAATGCACGTGAGTCTTCTTGAATGCTATTGTGAGAATACAAGGGGGAAGTATTACTTCAAACAAATGCTGCAAGAAATTTGCCATATCTTCAGAAACAATTTAAAGGGAAAAGAGGGAATAAAAAAATTACATTTGACGAGATTTATGCCGCCAATTCCGTTCGCTTCGGTGGGGATGACAATGATGACTTAGATCTAGAATTTTTCACGTGATGCGAGTATGAAAAATAAATTTGTTTTGTCTTCTGCCTTTTTTACCAATGCCAGTTGCCCTTTAGATTAAAATTTTGATGCGGGAAACATGAAGTATACACTAAGCACTCTGACTGCAACTCAATTCAAAGAATTTATTCTTGTTTAGGTCGCTTTTAAGTTGTTTATATATTGAATCTTGGAGAAATTTTACTTATTTATAATTACTTTAAAAGGCGTTTTCTCCCTCCTTTCCGCACGCCTTTGTGGTGTAACTGGAAGCACGCTCGACGCGTATTCAGGAGGTTCGAAATTCGAATACCTGAGAGGGCATTGCGGATTTCTTGTTTCCGGCATTGAAAAAATTCTACACGACTCTAAAACTTACTGTTACTAAATTAGAACAAGATCATTTGTTTAGTAAAAAAGTGCAAGCATTTAGGTTTGCAACTTTCAGAGTTGTTAATTACCAATAAACATCTGATTACTATTTCACCTGTTTTGCACTTAAGTATTCAATCTGAACTAAATTGTGTGATGCAGATTACATGGGCGGGACAGTTATAGACTATTCAGTGCAATAACAGAACTTAAATATGAAGAATTAACTGTTAAGATCTTAAAAGCGCATTGCGATCTTCATCGTAATAAAGGAGGAGATAACTTAATCATAAACTTGTATTATAAAGCCACTGCTTATAATGAAAGGTTTGTTGCTTATTTTACAATAGCAAAACACATGAAAGTTATCTGCCTCAGCGAATTGATGCCTTTGTGGAAATCTTTCTAAGAAAAATGGCTTGTATTCGCGTTACACATGAAGAAGAACTATGAAAACGCCCAGTCCGTTCCTTAAGATTCAAAGCTGGGGAGGATTCTTAAATGTTCAATAGTCTTATGCACTTACCCACCAGAGGGACCGCAACGAAAATGAAGAGTTCCCATGACAACAAAATAAATATTTTCAAAACTAATGCATTTCCTTCAAAAATTAGAAAGAAATTAAAAGAAACAAGCCCCTCAAGAACTTCAAAATATGATATATAGTACACAAAATTTAAATACATACAATCGTATGTAAGTATGGGTACCTAAATCACACACACACTCTACATGTGTGATAAATTTGTAGATGTTTACTGCGTCGTAAGAATGACGAATCGTTGGCGTAACTTGAGCATGGTGGGGGCGTCGTAGATGGTAGATGGATGGGGGAAAAAAAAAAAAAAAAAAAAAAAGTAGAGATTTGCAGACCGGTCGAATTTAAACATTTTGTGGCCACAAAACCTTAACACATGAATCGTGTCTGTTCCAAAACGTAACATTTACATTTTAGATATTTTTATGGCAAGAACAAAGCAGCGCAGCAGCAGTCAAGACAGGCCGAAAATCAGGAGCAAAGCGGAGTGTTCAGGACAAAATCTTAATTCAGAACGAATTAGTTTCAGTTTCGACATCATTTGATTGGATAATTAATAAAGTTCTAAAATTATTATTGGCTATTTCACTTTTAGCTTCAGCGTTATGTGAAAGTCATATGATATCGATTAAGCTAGAATAACGCAATTCTAAAAAAAAGTATTATAAGCAATTGTTATTTTTACAGCAGAAAGGACAAATTAAAATAAAGAATAAAGCATTATGGGACTATTGCTAATTTAAACTATAATTTTGATTTGCATATATTTTATCTTGCTTATATATATATATATATAAATTATTGTTATGAAATGTACATGCGCGGTAAGATGGTTTACCCGCAAAGCAGTTTTAGGGTTGCCATAGAATATCAAGAAAGGCAGGGTTGCCACATTTGGCGAGAAATCGCCCATTTGGAGACAAAATTGGCGATATACTATAGACGGATGGAGAACCTTCTGGAACGAATTCTTACCGGTTTAGTTCAGAATGTTCTCGAACACAAGCTGAAAGCTATATAAACCCTGCTAGTCCGCAGTCAGTCAGTGTGCCTCTTGTAGGGCGAGTCAGTGTGTCTCGAGTTAGTCCGTGCGGAGTCAATCGAGTTGACAGCCGGGCAGCGAGTGTCGAGAGCACCGAAGGAGTCTCTTAGTGTATCGCGGTTAATGCATCGTCGAGAGAGCGTGTTGAGCTCCGGGAACGACTGAACCGAAGAGTCTGGAGCTGTGCTCTGTATGTCGTCGAGTGCATCGCGAGTTGTAGTGTGGAGAGTCTCGAGAGTATGTGGAGTTCCGAGAACGACCGAGCAGAGTCGGGAGCTGGACTCTGGTGCTTTGCAGTGAAGCTGTCTCCACCGTTATAGCCTGATAACCTGAAGGCTGTGTCGCTGATTATTCCAGCGAGTTTATAGTAGATCTTCGACGACTGTAATAGTGACTTTGAAGCTGTCCTGATTAGTACCGGCCAATAAAGTGTGTTTCTATATTCCATCAAATGCTGTCGTCATTCAACTCACTCCAAATCCACACGAACCCGTAACGAACGTACCGAAGGAAGAAAATAACGTAACAAATGGTGTCAGAAAAGAAAAACGCAACAATATTCTGACTTATTTTCTGGTAGATAATTGAATATATTCTCTTTTTGAAAATAAAGCAGGTTAAGTTAGAAGTCTGTTGAAATGAATTTACTCATTATCATATTTAAAACTGAATAATTAAAATGGAAAAAGTAAAAGCGAAAGTGCAACCACAAACTAAGTAATTGTCGCCACTAACCGGAAATTAGTTGACTTTTCAAGGGGAACAATCTAATTATGTATATAGGGATACTTAAATTAGATATATGCAGTCGTATGTTTATAGGAATACGTAAACCAAATGTACAATTGCGCTTATGTAAAAATATTTATATAAAATAATATACTTATAAAATTATATTCAGGGGAAAAAACTGCCAAAATTTCCAGACGTTTACACTTTTTTTTTTTTTTTTTTTGGTAAAATTAAACAATGATAATGAATAATATCGCATTTAGAATGAAATTCACGTTTTGAACTTAAGCCGCCACATCAAAGTACTCACAGCTTCGAATATCTGTTTGGAAAGTAGCATTTTTTTTTTTTTTTCCCCTATATCGTCTGTTCTTCCTCTTTATTCTCTTTCCCGATTTCGTAAAGCTATAAAACTCCTTTGACGGTAATAGACTTATTTTGTTGCTACACGAGCTCCTATGGAATCGCGTTAAGACAAGCAACACCATAAACTAAATCGCGGTGTACCCATCTGAGGCACAAACAAAGAATACAAAACATCTGATACAAATAAACAGCATCCTAAGCGATATAAAATTTACCAAATAGAATTGGCATCACAGTACATTTAATATGAATAAACACAATATGTATTTAATTGGAAAAGGTACAAAAATTAGCATCTGAATTCATTTGACTTTTTTGCACTATTTTGAATAAAACCCGTGTTCCTAACTTTTTTTATCCTTTTGGGTTACGCTTATTTCTTTTGGGTACGATATTAATTATTGCAAAAGCTATCGGTTTCCGACAGATATTTATTTAATTACTTTTCATCTGATATTTAAGCAACTGATAAGCATTTTATTGCAGCGTACATCAAACATCATATATATAGAGTAAAAGATTTGAGTATGATTTCTCAGTATCAGTTGATTAAAACAGATACTTAAACAAATAAAGAAAAGATATAAAAAAGATATAAAAATATGAAGAAAATTTTATTAACAAATTAAAACTTAATTGGAATAAATTGACAATAGACTTTTAAATTACTAATTTTTAATTAAAGTAAACCCCTTCAAGGCGTATGTGTTTGCCCTGCAGTATCCGCATTGCTATAAACGTTTGCCCAATCGTTATCCAGATCTAAAACAAAGACTTTCCAAGCTTATAAAAGTACCACAACTAACTACGCATCCTCTTTCGTTACTTCGCTTTCCTGCTGGCAGCGTGTCGCTTTGGCTGTTCTCCCTTATGTAAAATGTGATTGCGTATCTAAAATTGGGGGGGGGGAGATTAGCACCCCTAGTGGTTAACCAATTAAAAAGATAACGTGCTAAAAAATTCGTCATCCAAGAATAAATAGTGTTCAACTTCCAAGTTGGTTGTTGTTCTTCCAAAATTCCATCCGCTCATCCACTAGTCAGCAATGTCCAGCCAACTACGCTGTCTTCTTATATTTCTTGCTCGAAAAAAAAAACGAGAAAATTTTCAACCAAGGCATACTTCCTGTTGATTAGCCCTTATGGACTTTGTCGCATGCTATTAAACAATTAAATGCTCAGCAAAATCTAAGTCTCTGCAATAACAGTTCTTTTAGAAAAAGAAGAATTTAGCTTGTTGTTGTTACTTATGCTCACTTGTCTGACAGTAACATCAGCCAAAGCTTACGAATTCTTTACTAATGACAGTGCGATTTAGTTCAGTTCCGCCCCCAATTTTGATGGAGAGCACTCTGGAAGGACAGGTCCGAGAAGTCCTGGAAGTCAGTTCCACCCCTTTCCATCCTCTAGGAGTTTCGCCTCGCCGCATTTTTAAGGTGCGCCATGCCGCCCAGATATTACACATTTACAAACAACCATGCCTCCTCCGGGATTCGAACCCGGGCCTTTCGGAACGGCAGTCAGTGACGCTAACCACTATACCGACTGGGCGGGATTTAGTTTAAACTGAATATAAACATTCATAGAAAATCGTGACATCAGTCCAAATTAATTTGAAAATGGAGAACTAGTTCTTCAACCATCACCTAATAATATACCTGCCCAGTAACTAATTTGTAATATTTTTAACATACATATTTATTTCATATATTTCAATCGTGTGTAACTGAGCAGTGAAAAACTACATGAGCTCTTTTATGTAGGTTTTCATTGCTCAGTTACGAATCTCTTCGATTACAAAGCTTGGGAAAAAAAAAAAAAAAGGAGGGATACAGAAAAAAAGTAATTTAGTGAAGTTATTTTATGAACTATTCTCCAAACCAGTCATTAAATCCAATCAGAATGAGTAGGTTTCTTTTCTTTAAAACTGGCAGACTAACAGTAACTGGACTATCTGCTAACATAGTAAGGAAGTTACAAATAGAAAAATGATACCTCTTATCATTTTTCGGACACAGAACTATAATGACAGCATATACGACAGACAGTCGCTCAGTTGTTTCCCATCTGAGGCAAAACCGGGCCCTGCCCATCCGATTATCGGTGGACTCTGATGGGGTTAATTCACCTCCGGTGGAATCAGCAGCAATTTGACGACCAGACAGTCACAATGGCTCTGCAGTCTAACTTCTTCCCAAGAACTCAGCTGTGGTCGTTATCAAAGGTTCTCAACCTCACGGACCATCCCAGAAAAATGTAAGAAAATGGCTCTAGAATCGGATTCATTTCGCTAAAAAGGAGAACGGAAATCCGTCGTGAAACCAACGGTCTAGACAGTGATTCTCAACCAGTGGTATGAAAAAGGAAAATAGGTGGTACACAAAGAAACGAAGTATTTTTAACTGTTAAATTCAAAACTTTCGTGAAGAAAAAGAACAATTGAGAGAAATTTCCTGTGATCGAACTCTAACAGAAGATTTAAAAAATAACACACCTGTTAACTTTTGGCTGAACCGAAAAAAATAATTTAAAGGCATTTCAAATAAAGCTACTAAATTTGTATTGCCTTTTTGCTCAACGAATTTGTGTGGAAAAGGATTTTCTTCAAAGGTATATTTAAAAAATAAAGAAAGAACAAAATTAAAAGTATGTCCTAATTTACGGTAAACACTAAGTGAAATAAGACCAGACTTGAAAAAATTTATATATCTTAAACAGGCCTAAATTTCACACTAAATTTTAGAATTAAAGTATTATAACTTAAATTTTTGTACTTAAAATGGTAACCAATTTTGAATCTAATATTTTTATGTGTGCAGAATTTATACAAATAGCCAACAGGTTGTGCAATTGGCAATATATATATATATATATATATTTTAATATTTCTACTGAGAAACTGAAAAATAATCATTGTAAAATGTAGTGGCGGTACTAAAATTTTTCAATTTTTGTTTAGATGATACGCGTTAGTCAAAAGGTTGAGAACCGCTGGGAATCAAGACATCAGAGTAAATCAGAGATATATTGTCTTTCATACCCTTGATGTGTTGGATCTCATAGTAAGTTTTCGCTGAAATTTAATGAAAAGTTCAATGAAATCATTTAATTTCGTTGAAGGATTTCATAATCACGAAGAAAATATTTTCAAGTTACTAGCAAAAATGTTTTCTAGAAAAAAGGAATTCCAGAAATTGAAGCTTAATACAGTTTTATTTGTTGGCATTTTGATTGTTGGTTACACGGAAATTCCGCATTAATATTTAGTGATAATACATTGCCAGTAATATTTCTTTTTATGTTTTGTGTTAAAAGATGAAAAACTACAAAGTGTGCCTAAATGAAAGCTTAATTTTTATTTTTTATAATTTTCACATATTACACATTTTTTACTATTTGTTATTACGTATTACATATAATAAATAATCATACACTGAGAACTCAAGTTTCATTTATTTTTGCCTCCTCATTTATTCTTATTTACTTCCTTTCATGTATTATGTAATATACACTTTTAATCTATGATTTTACATTTTTAATCCAAATTTTGCAATTAAAAATTTTATTAATTACGCCATCAAAATTTAAAGTGGCTTTAATAAATCGTTTCTTGATAATTAATCCGACATGGTGAAAATATTTAGAGCCAATGGAATCTAATGTAATGGAGCCAAGCCAATCAAATGGAATCAAATATAATGGAGCCAATTGACCTTGAGCCTTGAGTTCACTCTGCTGACGAATTGCTTTCAGCTCCAAACATTCCTTAATAAATCTTAACCAATTCCGTAATTCTAGATGTTTTTATCAAGTATGCAGTTCAAAAAAATATTACAGGTGAGAAGTTCTATTTATATTTTTAAAAAACTGTATTTTTTCAGATTATATGAATATCGTCATGTAAAGCATTGCTAAATTTTTCTTTAAAAAGGGAAATAGGGTCATAAATTATTTTTTAAATTCAACCACATGCAAAACATTCATTTTTAATTAAAATTTTCTGAACTGTTTTTTTTTAATTTTTTTTTTTTTTTTTTAAATTTGATTGAATTTAGGATATATTCCTCAATTTTTGTATCCTAGAATAGTCTTTTCTAAGCTTTCAGTTCAAATTTTTTATCTTGAAAAATTCACAGAGTTTCGGTGAATAATCCACAGATTAATATTAGTGTTGTAACCAAGAATTAGCTTAATTAAAAATTTTAAGAAGGAGCACCCAGTCAATGATATATCCCCATACAATAACGTAAATGCTAAAATATGATAAACATTCTTGTGCACTTTTATTGTTGTCGATAAAATTCCCGATAAATCGGTAATTCCGAAAACATATTGTTGCCTAGAAAGAAATATACATGTATGTAGATTATTCAGCAATAATACGCTTCTTTTTGGAATCAATGTCTGACAATTCTTGATTCAGTCACTATATTTTGTTTCATTCTCTTTTGTAATCCTCTTTTTCATTTGCAGTGAGATGCCAGTTTTTATCCTTTTGATCAGGCGCAATTTTTGACGAAGCGCTATATTTGATATAATAAAGTTATAAGGTATATTTTCCCTCCTTCCAGCATACATTCGTGGTGTAACGGTCGCACAACTCGGGGCGTATTCGAGAGATCTAGGTGCGAGTCCCGGTGAGGGCATTGCTCATTTTTCATGACTCCTCTCTTAAATAACCTAATAACTCTACAAAGCAACAGGTCAAAAATAAAAACATATTTGTTATTTATAATGCTTTTTACCGAATATATTAAAAACAAATAATATGTGATTTTAATACACTCTAAACATATGATAAAAACTAAATTCATTAAAAAAGTAATGAACATTAATGACACATTCTACAACACAAACGCTCCAAAAAAGCAGCATAATATTATTTGCATAGACAAAAATTCTCGTTATGAATTTTGAGAGAGCGCATCCTGTTAGATGTGCCAATTTCTGGTTGGTAACATTTATATTATAATCATCACTTCATATTAAAAATTATTAATAAGTCTGGCAGCTTTGATCCCGCAGCGGTAACGCAACTATCGCAAAGAAGAGGTATAAGTTTGAAACCTATTTCGAAATCCAGACTTTACTACGGCATCCTACGAAACACTTACTGAATAGGCAGATCCTGTCACCAGCGTTTCATTTGATCGGAATATCTCCCGGCCTAAACCGAAAACAAAAAGCGTATATCTGATATTTAATCTGATCTCACAAAAGATCAAGTTCAAGAAGTAATTAACTATATTTTGTTTCTATAACTATATTTTATAAGTACTCTTGAGAGCTCGAGTTGCAGAGCAGTTTTAAACACAACTGCGAGTCCTCAATTAATGTTACGCGACTGGTATAGACTTAGAAAAGCTTTAGCTAACCATACTGTATGGGACAGCGGTACTTTAACCATATTGTATGAGACTGCGGTGATCTGTAAGAAGTATAACCAGGATTAGTGTACTATTATGGTAGCCATCATAACTGGTTGATGACGGTTCAGCAAAAATCCCCTCAAAAAATCAATTCAAAACAATGATATTTCAAGTATAATGCATAATAATGTAAGAGCGATAGCAATGATGGCAATTCATTCAGTTTTTGGGCCAAACGAACATTATAATAATAAGATGAGTTTGCTAAATAAAAAAAAAAAAAAAAATAAAAATAAAAAAAAAAAACTTTTTCGAGTACATACACACATCATCATATGAATTAGTCACTACTTGACAGGCAAGTTGATTTTTATCATGTTTTACATAATGAGGGTCTTTAAGATTCATTTGCTGAGCATTCAGTTAGCAAGACACTTCAAAGCAAGGGAAAACACGAAGGAATGAGGTTCATCTTAAATGTAGTGACAGCAATGCTCATCTTGATAAAGCTTTGTCCTTGTTAAACTGGTTGCAAGCTATAACATTTGTGAGCGTACTAAGACGAAAAAAATGTATTTTTAGTCAAAATGATAAGCTCTGATCTTATGCGAAATGATTGTTTACACTTTTATTCCCTTGATAATATTGGAATCTTAGCCTCCCAGGTGAGATCCACATCTTACAGGAATTCAAATTTTATTCGTTGGGTTCTTGACTGCGTTGTGAAGGTTTAGTACGCATCTTCTAAAGAAATATAAATGGGAAAACTATTTCTTTCTCTAGGGGATTCAAAAGAAAACTAGTATTTGTCTCACGGTCCTCCGAAATGACGTGTAAATTGCGCCAGAGATCATCGTCCGGAGACATGAGTAAGTAGCCACTTCAAAAGAAGCATTTTGCGAGAGGCTTTTCTGTCCATCTATTCAAAACCCAGCCCTCGCCTTTCATGACTAGAATGAAAGTTCTGCCTTTCGTTTAAGCCGTTTTTTTTTTTTTTTTTTTTTTTTTTCATTTCGCTGTTTTCTTTTCACTCCAAATCCCCCTTGATTGGCAGTGTCCATCCGTTCTATCCTTTTTACATCACCGTTTTATTACTGCAAATTTTTTTAGCTTCCTTTTTTTTTTTTTTTTTTTTTTAAACAACTGTAACCGTGCGCGGCCGTAAACGACAGCGCAATCAAATACAAAGACATTGTTCTGTCATTATGCAGAACTCGAAGACCACATACAAGAGACCACTGAGCGAGCTGACACTTCAAGGCCGTGTTGCGCAATCTGAGTGTGGACGGCGGATATCGCATCGATTTTCCCTTTCCAGTTTCTTTACCCTTTCCTCTCGTTTGCTATGTTGGGGGTTTTTTTTCGCAAACGCAGCTGGAGAATTTCGCATTCTATGCTAATATCATCTCTCCATAAAGAATGTAAAGAAAGGGTTGAAAGAAAGGTCGTGACGTTTTGAAAGCAGTAGGAAACCACATGGACGCATGCTCCAGCAATCATCTGTATTCACAATTAGGCAGATCTTTATGGCCCGCACGCTTATGACAGTTATTTTAGAGGTGCTATCCTTGGGTAAGACATCCGAGAGCATTGGGAAAGAATGAGTTATAATAAAGGATGCGGCAGCAGTTTTTTCCTTGCGCAAGCACTTTTACATCATACTGTTTATCGATGGTAATACGAATGACGGTCGTAAATTATGTTGTTCAGCAAGCACAGAGCATCTGTAGTGGATCACTAACCTACTGGAGGTGCAACACAAGATGAATGAGCGGATGATTCTAACGATGGTGAATGTAACGATGATTCTAACGATGATGATTACAGCAATAAAATATGATGCTGCAAGAAACTAAATTATCTGATAATAAAAGTGCATCCGCCATTTCATGCTCGATAAAATAAATTGTTCGTTAATTAACAAACAGTTAACATATTAAAATGAATGTAGACAAATGTCCTATTGTTAATATTTCTCCTAAACTTTATGAGACATAATCCTTAAAAACATACTAATAAATATTAAACTATGTTAGTTTCATGATGGATAAAAGATGATGCCCATACTTTCTAACATAAAAGTCAGTAAATATTTTTTACCCATACTTTCTGTAAAGCGATACAGGTTGAGCATCCCTTATCTGAAATGTTACAAAATGCTTTGAGCGCCGACATGACGTCACATGAGTCACATCTTTATTTGTTGTATAATTATACGTGAATAAGTGATTGCCTACTAGTATTATTAAGTTCAAAATAAGGAATGATAGCAGTGTTCAGAGAGCCATACATAAGTAACTAGTACAGTGGCATCTTTGCATTCGGATTACTCAACGGGCACAAACATAATTCCAGGAATAAAAACGTTAAAAATATTATTAAAAATAATTTCAAGTTATGTTTAAAAGCGTATTTGAAACAAACGAATTCCACTTAAAAATGTAAGTTTCCACTTCCAAGATAATTCATGATGCATACGCAAATATTTCAAAATCCGCAATTCTTTTGATACCATGCAATTTTTGACAAAGACTGCTTAACTTACACTAGAATACAGACGTCGTTAGTATTGTCATGCATTATTCAGGAATCTAATATTATATCTTAAGATGAAGAATTCTAACAAGCAGCGTAAAATTTTTCGTGGTTTTTCCTTTGAGTAACTAGAATACGAAGAAAATTCTGTTAGAAATCCTCCAAGAAGGCATTTCTCTCCTTAAGCAGGCACCACTAGAGTTTTTTCCCATAACAAATCAAACCAAACCAGCAAGCAATTACCAAGCAATAAAGCAATATATAGTAAAATAATATAATAAAACAATATAAATTTTACACTCGCTAAATGATAATTTTCCTCTCTGTACCTTAATAGTTCCCGAAATATTAAATATCGCCGTATTAAATGCTTAATTCTGTGCTTGAACAACTAAAATATTAGCGCTGCTGGCTGCCGTATCGTTGGGCCTGGGCGTAAATCCCGTAGAAGGCTTGGATGTATGTAAACACATAGTGTCTGTGCGGCATGTTAATGCTTAAAATACAAGCGAGTCTAAAGTGCTCTCGAGAAGTTTGTGACAGAGAATGAGGGCTGGGAAACTCTCAAATCCATTCATTGGCGTGTTATTTTATCAAAATTAGGATCTCCGTTCTTCTCATGGAGGTAGGAAGTAAGATGGAGTCGCCCTAAACAAGTTTCTCCGTACCCTGCTCTGAAGCACCGGCGATCCCTACGTGGTGAGACCAAAACATTGGGTCATTTCTATGGGATTTGACGCGTTCGGGTGTAAATATTTTGTAATTACGTCGCAAATATACATATAAATGTATATATTTTCTTTTTCTACAACACTTCAGAGTCCTAAGTATGTGAAAACAACATATTTTTAAACAACATTTCATTCTGAACGGAATTAAATGCTATACTTTTCACAGGACAGTTTCCTCAGAATGGTTTAATTTGAATGAAATATTTTCACAAGTTTTCGTTAATTACATTAGAAAAAAAAATTAAGGTAATTCGATTTTATTCGGTTAAGGTACAAAAATTAAGATCAAAGTTTATTGTATTATTAATATTAAAATTATGCATTATTTCTTTTCTATTTATAGAGCTTCTTCCTAAAATACTTTCTTAAATATGACATGATTTTTTGGCTTCTTTTAAATCGAAAAATGTAAGTCAATTTATAATTAATGCTCTATTCGGTTCATTTTAAATTAGAGAATTATTAGGAATTAGCGAAATACTTTAAATAAGTATTTCGCTAATTCATAATAATTAAATAGGTATTAAATAGTATTTCACTTTCTCTGAACATTTCTGAAAGGGAATAAAATAAGTTTTTTTTTTTTTTTTTTTTTTTTTTTTTTTTTTTTTTTTTTAAGTATTATTTAAAACATGTAACTGAGTTATTATAAAATGTAAAGGGAATAATTCTTTTAATTATACTTATCAGATTTTTTTTTTTTACCCTTCATTTCAACAATACATATTCCAAAACTCTTTATTACGTTCTTAAGTGCGCATCTCATAGCATTTGCTTTACAATACCTTTTAGCAGATTGCTTTCCAATGCGAACAATTCTTGCTTAAATAGTTTTATAACGTATTTGTCAACAGGATTTCAATTTATGTTTACAATTCAATATTAAGGTTATTATATATTTAGATAACATTTATAATCATTATAAATTAGATACATTTAATCATTAGATTTCTTCACAGTACTTCCACAGTTGTTTATAAGTGAATAAATTCTTCATTTCAAATACATTTATAAATAATTTAATGAATATTTAAGTATTTTGTCAAAGGCAGATACATGCTTTTTGCAAGCACATGCATAAATACCCATACATATTTCCTATTTATCATTTCCGGCATGTGCAAATCTTTCATTTCTGTGCATTTTTTCGTGCATTTTTTTTAAAATACTTTTCGTGTAAAGTAATTTACACTAATTTAGCATACACCCGAAAGTTTTACATAAAAAATATATATGAATATAATTTGAATGAAAATTATAAGTATATTTTTTAATACCCACTCAAAGGTCAGTTTTTCTTCAAAATTCCTCCACGATGGCATCTCTCTCTTTAGGCAGATAGCCCTTGCATGCGTTACTCTATTTAATAAAAACTTAATCTGACCTATGTGCCTAATTACAAATATTTTAACATGCATAATTTTATATTTACGTTTAGCCATCAAGTTTCAAACTTTTCAAATCTTCTAGAAAATAAATTTTGGCATATCTCTTTTAGCAATTTTCTTAAAATCTATATTTTTGTAGTGCAACAGCTTAGAATTTTATAAAACAAATTCATAATCAAAATCGCTGTTGTTAGTTATCGAAAAATAACCAAGATGTGATTTTTGCGTAAATGTCAGCAAACTATACAAATTGCTATTATCCATTACACTATGAATGTTTCTTTCACGCGAGAGTGTCCTTTTTCGATTTCTATGGAACTGTCGTGTGTCGAAATACTATCAGAATCTTGTCAAGCGAGCTTCTGAATGTAAACAAAGAACACCCCGTCTGGTGACCCAAGCTTCAAAGCAGTGCTTCACTTCTAGCGTGGAATGGCCCCTCCTCCCTTTCCTACCTCCATTGTTCTTCTGGTCGTAAAACTGGTCGCCTGCTATAGTGCACCTTCGGTAACATTCTCGGTGATGACAGGCTAAATAAATGAACGACTAGCCTTTTCCGACAAATGCATTAATCTGCAAGGTTCCAGTCGTTTGAAACAACAGACATCCAAAGAACACTTTTATTAGTTTCTGTTAGTGTAGTTTATAATTCAGCATTATAATAATATCAGTTCACGTTGAATTCTTCTTTAACATTACTTTCTTTAAAAGCGAAAATATTTGGGAAAATTGTATTGAGAATTCTGCGTGTGGGCCAAATTATATAACTTCGAATAATTCGAAACCTTCTCGATTCAGAAATTGAAAAATGTATTGTTTTAAACTAAGCTGACTTTATACAGAGTGTTTATTTAGAAAGACGAGAGCGTTTATTTTAATTTGAAAATTGAGATTTTTACAATCAGAATGATGTGCCACATTAAGTCTTCTCGTAAACGAGGAACTGCTGCAGCTATGGTTGCGTATTACATGTGTTATGAATCGCATGTAAATGAAATTTTTTTAAGTGCATGGACGGAATAATAAGTCTTTATTATATAAATTTTATAATAAACTTTGTGCGGAATAAAAAGTTCGTAGGATTCCTTCACACTAATTAACCAGTTATTTTATGATTTACACCTTTACTGTCACTTCTTCCTTCCGTTTCTACGCCAGAATGTAAATTAGTTCGAGTACATTTAAACTGAGATTTTTAGATTGTAAGAGAAAGTGTGTTCTGCCTCTCTAGACCATGCTACTAGGTTGCTGGCTCAGATAAGATTTGCTGCAGTCTTCGGCCTCGCATTACAGTTGCCGATATTGAATCTCCACGCCCGTTAGATCTGTGAGCCAACTTCGCGTTAAATTGATTTGTGTAGCTTTTGGCTACTAGCTTATTCAGATTTAAATTTTACATTTAACTTAGCTAGTACAGATAATAGACAAAATAATTTTTACTGTGAGATGTTCTCTTCGAAAACGGAAAATCTGAACTAGATTCTAGAACAAATTAATTCAAAATGTTAGAATTGAATTCGATTAATCTTTTAAAAACTTAAGGGCTATGATAAAATACATGCAAATAGCAGAAGATAAGCATTATTTTGTTTAAAAATAGCATTTTTGTTTATTATAAAGATGGGGAAGATAAGAAAAATACAGGGAAGCAACAGGTGCAAATAATTGTTTCGTTAGAAAACAGTAGGCTATTAATTACAAAAGTTTTGTTACATGAAACAACCCTTTAGGGTTTTTTTTCCTATATGGTTACGCTATAACCCTATAGGGTACATCGAACGTAGCTATTCTTCTATTCTTTATTTGTTTGTTTTACAAACAAATTTTGAGGTTGAAAAGGTATAAAACACACAATAAGATTTTAAAAAATATGCTAATTATAAACGTTTCCGTTAGGGAAACTAGTAATGAATGATAAGCATTCTTTTCTTCCAAATTAATATCATTATTTATAATAAATATATCTGGACTGCAAAAAAACGTTGGCAAACAATAAGAGATGAGTATTTTGTTAGACAATATTTTTTTTGGCATCCAGCATAAAAATGCATGAGCTGACCAATTTTCAAAAGTGCTGATTATTTACTAAAGCCAGAAAGTCAAAAGTTTACTATGCTTAGTTCTGAAAAAAGTAACATTGCAAAGTTCAACAAATGTCTTCCGAAACATAAGACATTGTAACTGATAGATTTCCTGTTTAAGATAATTAAAAGGAAATGATAAGAAACAGCCCTCAAGAAGCGTGTGCGACAGTAACAAGAGCAACAAAAGTTTCGTTAAACTAACCTATTTTTAGGTTATTATTCTATCAGACATGCCTTGTTCTGATTACATATCGTAAACATTTCTGTCTCTCTTTATAATAACGGCGTTAAACGACACCTTTTGTTAAAAAGTCGGCTGTGAAGAGAAATGTTCTTCAAATCATTGAGAAAGAAGTGGAACACTATCGTCTGTTAAGAAATCTCTTAGCATCCGTTGCTATACATTTAGGGTCGGGGGAAAAGAGGGCACCTGCTCATGGTCCAATGACCTCAGATTCCCCCCAGAAAACCTGCGCGATTTCTCTTTTGAAACGAGATGCTCTTAATCTAAAGAACAGGTATTCAATATACACTACCGTTCAGCGGAAAAGTAAAGGCACTATACATTGTGTACAGTTTAAAGTTTCAGCTTCGTTACTCAGCAAAGCAGTGAAGTCCAATTTAAAATTTCAGCAGCATATTAAAAAGGTTATAAACTTTTTTAAGTAAACTTATATTGGAATTATTAAAATACATGAATGACTCTATAAGGTGTTTTTGCTTTCAAATCAACCGTTACCAAAAATATTATATGTATAAATAAAAAAAAAAAAAAAAAAAAAAAAAAAAAGAAGAAGAAGAAGAAGAAGAAGAATCTGAAAGGTTTCAGATTTTAAATTATGTCCAAACGGACAATTTTTTTTTAACGTTATGTGTGTAACCTTTATTTCTTAAATATCATGTTCTATGTACTCAAACTATAAAATTCAGTTCAACAGCAACATAGCAAATTAATTTTAAAATGAGCATATCTTTAGAACTTTCGATAGAGTGTCTCGAGCGCTGGAAATAAAAATATTTTTTTCGTACAGTGTTGTCATTGCTCGCTTTGCAATCGTTTAGTTTTTTAATCAATAATTCGTTGAAGCGTTACAAAATCTGAAATCGATTATAAAACAAATTTCAAATTTAAATTAGGTCTTCCAAATGCCCATATTCTATGGATGATTATGTTATTCAAATTTTGATGGATCTAGGTACCGTTGTTTTATCACAATGCGAGAAACATATATACATTTACGAAAATTCTTCATTATTTAATATCCTTAAATATAAGACAAGGCTATAATATATGGTGGCAACTATTTGAAAAGTGATAGAGCCTTTTAAATTTTTCGACGCAAAATGCCAAAACGAAATTAATAGTCCTTCAGGGCAAATTGCCCCTTTAGGACTAAAAAAAATCCGAAAGCTTTCAGATTTTGACGCCAAAAATATTTAAAAACTGCATATCTTTAGAATTTCCGATAGACAGTCTCATGCGCCGGAGATAAAAATGCTTTATTCCCTATAGCGTTGCCACTGCTCGCAATGAAGTTGTTGAGTTTTTTAATCAAAAATTCGTTAAAGTTTTACAGACTATGAAATAGATAACAAAACAAACTCCAGATTCGCCCTTCTATGTGCCCATGTTCGGTTGGAATACTAGATTATTCAAAATTTGATGGCTGTAGGTACCGTTGTTTTCTCACAATACGAAAAACTTACACACATGCGTTCAGATTCTTCATTATTTAGTTTCTTTAAATATAACACAGGGGGATAATATTTGGTGGCAACAATTTGAAAAGCGATACGTCGCATTTAAGTGATTCAACCCAAAAAGACGTTTCCAGACAAATAAACCTTTTGTCTAACCCCATTTGGGCTAAAAAAATAAATCTAAAATGAATTAGATTTTAACGGTCTCCCAAAAGGGTTTTACTTAGAAGTTTTTTTTTCTTTAAACCCTCTTGCTGATCTCGCAGTCTACAAGTCTGCTGTTGCACTCACTCCTTGCGAACCCATTTTCTTTTCGTCTTTTTAGCTTTATTATTAAGCATCACTTTCTTCGCACTTACGCCGTATACAGTTCAACAGCGAAATTACAAAAATGTTAAAAGCAGCATAACAGCATATTTTTAGAATCCCCCATGCAGTTTTAAGTGTTGCATACATTTTTCTATTTTTTTCAGTCTTTTCTCAGCTTATCATACCAGTGCTCAGTTTTCTTAGTAAAATGGCTACCAAAACTTTTTTTTTGTCTTTTTATATTAACCTTTTGAGAGTTAACTTTATATATTAAATATCTCGTTCTCCGCACTTACGTCACATAAAATTCTATTCAACAGCAAAATGACAAACTATTTAAAGACAGCATATCTATAGTAGAATTTCCGACATACAGTCTCGCGCACACAGGGCCGGATTTACATATAAGCTAGTAGCTAACCCCCCCCCCACTCTCTTCGGGGCCCCCCAAAAAATTCAATATTATAACATACTTATAAAGGGCCCCATATCTTAAATAGCTTAGGGCCTTATCAAGTCTAAATCTGGCTCTACGCGTGCTGGAGGTAAAAATGTTTTATTCTGTACATTGTCGCCACTGCTCGCTTTCAGATCGATTCAGAGTTTGTTTATTAAAAATTCATTAAAATTTTATAAAATATGAAACATAAAATTGGAAATTTAAAACTCGGACTTCCAGGTATACATGTTCGAGTAGAGGACTAGGTTTTTCAGAATTTGATGCCCCTAGGTGCCGTCGTTTTTTCATAATGTAAGGACATACATACATGCATACATACATGTAGATTCTTCACCGTTTAATTTCTTTTAAAGTAATACAGGTTTTCAAATTGTTGCTACCAAATATTATCGCCCTACATTATATTTAAAGAAATTAAATAATGAAGAATATGCATGAATATACGTATATTTATTCCACTGAGAAAAAACAACAGTACCTAGAGACATCAAATTTGAATAACGCAGTCCTCCATTCGAATATGGGCATCTGGAAGCCCAAATTTGGGATTTGGAATTTGTTTTATTATCTATTTCGTATTTTGTAAAACTTTAACAAGTTTTTGATTAACAAACTCATCGATTTCAAAACAAGCAACGGCAACACAGTACACACACACACACAAATCTCCAGCGCACGAGGCCGTGTATCGGAAATTCTAAAGACAAGCTCTTTTTGAATAGTTTGTGATATTTCTGTTGAACTAAATTTTATGGTTTAAGTGCTAAGAATATGATATTAACACATAAAACGTTAAAAAAACGCTCCTTTGGGCGTAATACTTTTTTTTTTTTTTTTTTGAGTACTGACACCTATAACTGGTGGGATATTCATATGCTGTTAACTGAGAAATATTTCTAATTTGTCGGAATATGTATTTTAAATGTTAAAACTAGAAATCGCTATTATCATGACTTCTGTTAATCAAGGCACCTTCTAAGTATAAATACTGGTTGTAGTTTTAACTTCGCGATTGTGTATTAATAAATCGTAACCACATCTCGAATGTGTATTATTAAAGCGGCGCAAAAGTTTAAAAAAAAATGTATTCATGGAAAAGCAATACATACAATATTCTTGGGAATGATCATCTTAGAAGGAATGATTCATTGAGACCTCTTTTTTTTTTTTTTTTTTACCCGGATCTCGTGTGTTGTATAGCAGGGTACATTATACGCACGCAACAAACACTCTCTCATAGTTCAAAATGTCAACAACATGAAAAAAAAAAAAAAAAAAGAGAGAGAGAGAGAGAGAGAGAGAATGGTGTGGGAAGAAAGAAAACTTTTTCCCAATGTAGCAACGGTCAAAATGTGCGATTGATTTGCGGTGCGTATCCACAACAGAAAATGTTGAATTACCTACGAACCTAAGCTCGCATGAGCAGGGTTATTGATATTCGAGTACTTTAGTAACTTTCGTTGCCATGGGAACAAGTGCCATCTTCCTCACATCCTTTATCCGCAAAGAGAGAGGATGTGACAGCTAATGAAAACAGCAGTCATATCGTTCATTCAAAATATAATACTTAACTAAGTTGAATCATGAAACCGCTCAAGAAGGTTTCCAATAAACCTGTAGAATCTATTTGCGCAGATTACTGTGTATTTGCTTACACAGTTATCCGCGCAAATAGCCTTATTAAGCAAGTTAATATAAGTAAATTTAATATGTAAGTTTTCTTTTATTTATAAAGAAGAACAGAATTTATTCAAATCTTTTCTGAATGCAGTCGTTACTATCGCCATGGTACACCGCCCTCTATTGGTGGAAATCTGAAATACATGTTTACTTCTTGTCACTCTTTCCTTAAATCTTATCTTTGCGATTCATTTTAGAGCAGACTGTGCTCCATTATACTTATTTATACTTTTTAAAAATAAATTTGGGGCTCTAGTGTAGAATTGAATGTCCCTTCGATTAGCAACATTTTTTTTTTTTTTTTTAAATTTTGGCGATGAAACCTCACTTCTTTTGCCTGTCATTCACACTTTTTGCCTGTTTAAAATAAAATTACCATGATAGTTTTTACTTTGTTTTAGCTTCCTGATTTTATTTAAATAAAAATAGATTGATTTGTACATGCACAAATTTAAAGCAGTGCGCAGTGCCTAGTTTGTGCAATTCTAGGATGTTTTTTTAAGTGAAAACAGATCGATGTGTACATGGACACAGAGTTTGTGCAATTCTTGACTTCTTATTTTGGTTTTGTGTAGCGGCCATCTTGAAACTGTACCTTCCTGGCGCCGATCTTGGCGTCAAAAAAGAATCGCCAAAAAACAAGCGGCACCTAATTGTAAACTTTTACCAAATTTTGACATATTTACGCTTTTTAGGACAGCTGTATATGAAAGCATTTCGTGCAGTACAAAATCCGCAATCTGTTTGACAAATGAAAATGTAATTAGTACTAATGTTGCTGTATTATAATGTATAGTGCACTAATTTAGCAAGCAACTATTGTAAATTAGTATAAAGTACTATTTTACAACAGTTTCTTGCTTTTAATTTCATAATACTTAATTCATTGAATAAACTGCTATCACGGTCAGCTCCAAGCGTAGGCAATAATGAACAGCTGCCTAGAACGTCGATATTCGTAGGGCGTCAGTTAAATTTTTCTCACAAGCGATACCTAAATAAATGTGAATTTCTCTTTGAATTAATACGTTTAATTTATACGGGGCGTTAACTGTAGTCATCTCCTAGGGCGACAAAAATATTGGGGCTCGAACTGCGTACTGTCAAGGGTAACTACATGCTATTATTACTAATTTCTAAACCTGACCTTTTTATATTCAAATGAAAATACTGTATCAGAGTTACACAGAAATATACTTTCTGAAGTTTAAAGGTCGTGAGAGAAAGTGGAAACCAAACCGCAAAATACACTAACATCCAAGTTCATCCGAAGTAATATTTTTTTATTGTTAACACTCTTTCAACCGCTTGACCTTTTTGCCTGTTTAAAATAAAAAGACTAAAACAAATTAAGAAGGAGGCAGCTGTTATTTTTTATTTATTTATTTTTATTTTGAGTGTATCACAATGTTCTTTTCTAGCAGCTGCTCTCTTTTGTGGTTTGTAAGTTGCATGCACAAAAATATATAAAAACAAGTTACAGGCGAATAAGTATTATTATGTAAGAAGTGATAAAAAAAAGTTTCCTTTTGAGAGTTATCCAATCTAATGCACAGTATTTAGAGGACGTCTCCATTAGCGATAACGCAGTTATCTCTAAAGATAAACCAAGTTAAAGACGTAGTGCGATGTTTACTTCATAAAACCTCTGATACAGTTCTTTTCTTGTCATCGAGAAACGTCTCTTCAGGGACTCTATTAAAAGAGCTAAGATTAAGGAGGAAAAAAAAAAAAATTCTCAGAAAGAGCTCTGGACTACTGGGTCAAGGTCTTCCAATTTAGGCGCTCAGCTTCTGTTTCGCGATCAACAAGAGGGGGCGCATTGTCAAGAAGCGGGATGACACTTTGCAGAGGTTAACAAGACATTCCGTTTTAATCGCATGTCGCAGCTGAAAAAATGCAGCAGAAAAAGTATCTTCCATTTAAGCAGTTACATAACCAAAATAAAGAATAACCACATAGACTAATTTTAAATATATTTGATAACGATTATGCCACCAGTTATACACCACATGCATGTGCACACATGTTCTTTATATCGGCCCATATTCGATAAGATACCACCGCCCACATTGGACGAGGTTACGCATCATGGCACGACTTCATAACTATCAACTTTTTTATCAAATTTTACAGCTGATATGATTGATATTATCAGAATTATTCAGTCATAATTATTAATGCATGAATGTAAAATAAATATTGAATTAATTTCGTCCGAAATTATTTTACAACAAAGAAGCAATAATTTTTTATTCCCTACCTAGCAATTATTTTATTTTTGTGATTCTTTCCTGTAGAAATTGCTTACAGATTGTTTTTATAAATAGACCTTTTACTTATTTGTAGAGATCTCGATATTATTTATTTTGCACTAATGTCTTTCTAATAACTAATTACAATATGATCGTTACTTTTATCTAAACATACGATACTGAATTCTTTTATGAGAAACTGCGTAAACTGTACAGAGAATGAATTGGAATGAACTCGGAATTCTATCGTTTTTTGGTCTGGTATAAAACGAGATGGATACACTGTTCCTGACTTTGGTATTAAGTTAGACCTACTTGCTATAGCAGCTGTCTAAATATGAATTTTCCTCGTGCTTGTAATTTCAGTTTGTGATGTCTGCAGGGAGTTAAATCAAGTTAAATTTAACTGTTTTTATCACTGTCCTTGCGAACTTTTCCACTGTTTTTATCACTGTCCTTGCGAATGAAATTACCTCATTTAGCTATCATAATAAATTAAAAACTGCTTACCAGCTTGAATATTACTAACTAGATAATTCAATTTTCACAGAAAAATCTGATTTTAAGAGTGAAAACTTAAAGCAAGTCAAAAAATAAATCAGCATCCCAACTTTCTCATAAGGTTCAAGAAATGTCCCCAATATTTAGGATGAAAGACCAATGCATCTAACGTGAAATAATTAGTTCTGAAGAAGAAAGTCTATTCGTTTGTTTGTTAAAATACGTTAAGCCTTTTCCGTTTATGGCAACGGAAAACAAATGTTAATTTTTTCTCTAATTACATAGGTATTTTAATTATGATTAGTTAATTAAAAATGAAAGTTACTTAATCATAGGTCTATTTTAATATATTATTGAAACTGTCTGCTAACTGATCGATCACTATGGTCTAAATTATCTCACACTAAAGAAGCAGAAATATGACAAAAGCCAGTGATAGCTTTAATGGATTTTATTTTTTATATTTTGCATAATGGAGTATGTAAAGTATATTTACTGAGATAAATTCATAATTTCATTATACATATTTTGTATTATGTGTAGTCAGATTACGGAATTTGTCCCAGTAAATATACTCTAAGTAATATTTCAATTTCCAATTTTACCCTTAATCACTATAGAATAACTTTAAACTGTTTAATTTCTGTTCCCCCTTGAAAAATCTTCTATTATTGCAAAAAAAAAAATTTCTTGAGTAATTTTATTAATAATGTAAGTACAGATTTTACTTTATTTCACCTTATTCAACTAATTTACATTTACATTAATCACATAAATATGATTTTATCCATACATATTATTTAACTCATGCAGTTTTAGAGAGGATACACATTTTAGCATCAGATTTCAAAACAATAATTTTTCCCACACAATTTTTTTTGGCTGTCAAAAATGTCTATAATTTACCCTTAGGCTATAAAACTGTATAGTATTTGGGAAAGTATTTAAATACATTCGTTAGATAATGAAAACTCAGTAGCAGTGAATATCCAATAAGCAAATACCCATCTGTCTCATTTTGTAAAATTAATTCAAGAAAAGTAAGCTTAACTCCAGTTGTGCATTGTTGTGTCTAAAAGTCTAGACTACATCCAGTTGTGACTAAAAGACGTGTAGGAATGAGCAACAAATATAAATATTTATACTTGTTTTCTACAGAAAATTAAGTTATATTTTTATAAAATTCCATACCTGTATCAGAATATGTACATATTATTTTACGATAGTATGCGATTCATATCCTCAGATGAAATATTTTCTCATTTATTTGCCGTTCTATTTCAAAGAAAGTTAATTGCGCGAGATTACGTGCCCACTTAGGATTCCTGAAAAACAATCTTTGAATAGCTGGTGCTTGAGAAACATTTAAAAGCGATTTTTACTTATTTATACGTATGAATTCAAGAAAAGATGCAGAATCTTCTCTTCATTTCATCTTATCATTAAATCTTCGCCCGAAGGCACAACGCAGTAACGGTTTTCGACGGTAGATGGCAGCACCATGCTTCTAAATCGAATTTTTTAAAAGGGCAAAAAAGAAAGACTGCAGATGTATGTGCGCAACATTTATAAATATTTTTCTAAATTTATAAAATAAATAAATTTATTTATTAAGGTTCAGGATTTAGAAATCCTAATTACGATAAAATTACAAAAATATACGATCAATATTTGATACTGAAATTTATTTACTTTCCAGTGATAAATAAATAATTTCATATCATGATAAAGGATTAACAAAAAATGCGCATCTCAGGAATAATACTTTTTTAATGTACTTAGAAAAAAATTTTGGGATAGGAAATTCGCTAAATATATGTTGAATAAAAATCAAAGGATTTTTAATACACTAACTGGATAATAATACTGGATTTTTAATAATTTTTAATTTTAATCCTTTAATATAAGAACGATAATAGTATATTTGCTCCCAAAAAATTTTAGGCTGCTCTTTTTTAGGTAATTATTTTAATTTCTAAACTATATCTAGACTTAATTCATTTGGCTAGGTAATGAAACTAGGTTTATCAATATGGAGTAATCGCTTTGATCAGAATTACATCTCCTACGGCTTCACTCTTCCCCTTAATTGCTCGAAACAGTGTTCTATCTATTGATAATAAGTTGCTCATTTACAAAACCATGTTGCGTCCAATTCTTAGTTATGCATGCCCCGTCTGGGCATACTCGTGCAAAAGTTTGAGAAGGCAGTTACAAGCTGCCCAAAACGGGGTATTGCGTATGATATGTAATGCCCCCTAGTACATTCGGAATAGCGAAATTCGTAAAGAGTTAAGAATAGAGGATCTTTTTGATTTTTATTGCCGCCTATCTAGGGCATTTTATGATAAACAGGAACTTCTGGACAATCCTGTGGTTGTTAACTATTGCTATGATACTAGGGACCCCAATTTCAGTAAACGCCCAAGGGCGATCCTAAATGTTAGTAATGTGTAATTTTGTATATGTGTTATGCAAATTGTTGCTCAGATTCTTTATTGTATATTGTTCTTTTTTCTTGTTTTGTTTTTACTAGTGGAACTAAGGCGTCGCACTTCGTATTTTGTTTCTCTTGTGTGTACATGTATTCTTCTGTGAAATAGTTGTTAAAAAATAGTTAATTATGTATGGATTAGTAATTAGGTACTTACGGAAAAAAATTTGTATTTAACTATTAGCAATTATGAATTTAAACTCTTGCTCATTTAATTATTTAGCACATTCAGTTATATTTCTCATAATTCGAAACTTTTATCATGTTATTCGATGAGGGGTAGGGCTATGGCGCCCAGGCAGCCTGGTGGTTAAGCACCGCAGTTCAACATAGAACTTACTTTGCATCCTTCGCAGGACGTTACACCATAGTGATAGCCAGATGCCTTGTCCCCGCACACCTTGCAGGCAACAAAAGATTTGGACGGAGTATTGCTGTTGGAATCGGCGGCCGGGAACTGTTCGTCTGCAAAGAAATAAAATAGAAACCAAATGACATTTAAAATATTTTTAACTTATTAATAATATCAAAAAAGCAATAAAATTTTCAGACATAATAATTTTCCATTCACGTCAACTTTCAAACCACAGTTAGTGTCACAGTTAGTGTCCACAGTATCGCCATTTTTTACCTTAATTCAAATTTAAACGTATAATTATCAGTAACTTAACTTTTGAAAGTTTAAGTTATTGATAAGATTCAGTAAAGATACTTCTGCAACATGAAAAGAATTTTTATCATCTCACAGAAACCTTACCGAAGACCACTTCAAATTAATGTTAATGCGTTTACATACATTATGATTCAAATGATGCACTATACATTGAAGATGATTATACTTACGCGCTATCATTTTATAAGCAATAGACGAAAGGAAAGAACATCACAGATTTTTTTTATAGTTTTAAAAGAAAACACATTGTCTAAATTCTCTAAAAGATGATAAAGGTAAATTATAAAGATATAAACGCAACACACACACATATAGTATATATATTCGTAAATAAAATAAATCTCATTAATGTTATGTAAGGGGGAAAATGATATACAATTTATTTCAAACAAAATTCAAACGTATTTTTTGAAATGAATAATTTGAAACAATTTTAAATCACAATACAGTATTCGGATTAATTATGATTAAAATGAATAACTACAAGGGAAGAGTAATAAATCTCTTCAAGCATTTAATTCTGAAATACGGATACATTACTTTTAAAAAGCACTTTTTAAAAATTTACTTCTGAAATACTGCAAGAAAAATTACTTAATATTGCTATAAACATTATTTGAAAATTAAAATATTTTAATTACGGTCTAAAATTATACGTATCCGTATGAAATAATAAAAGGATTTGTAATTTAATGCACAATGGAATTATATAAACAGCTGCTATAAAGTTTAAATGAACTTTTGAATTTCAACACTAGATGGCAGCACAACACAATTTGACCACCCGTCACAGTCAAGTTACTCTTGGATCAAAGTTATTTAAATGAGTAGTAGGATATGTCTAAAAGTAAATTTATTTACTGTGGAAAGTTAAATTTCTTTGGAATAATTATTTAATTTACGTAACAAAATGAACTTATTCTCCGGATTGAAATGTTTGAAATTATATATAATTTGTTAATAGTATTTTTTGACAATTATAAATGGGTTATTCCTCTTTCCTGTGTTTTTTCAATTGCCCCGAGATAAACCGTGGATTTGAGTTATTCCTGGACGTGGTCCTTCTTATATCGTATTGAATGAGGCGTTGAATGTACTATTAAAATTTAATGCAAATGATTTAAGTTTACTTGAGTATAAACATTAATTTCAAGACTTCAGTTCCCCAAATTTAATTCTGCTTGAAAATTTCTTGATTTGTGGTATACGAGTAGGATAAGAACTTGTTATCCTACTCGTGTACCACAAATTACTTACCTTCATCTGTGTCTATTTTTGTAACTTGTGTTACGCATTATAAAATAATATGATCACATAAATTAATAAACCTGCGAATTTGTTTCATTTTTGGTTTTTTAAAATGCATTGATAAAAAGCCAACAAAAGCAGAATCTAAATTAGTTTTTAAAAAAGGAATTAAACGACACAGCATAGAAAGAAAAAGGGATTAAACTGGTTTCGTAAAGGAATGCCAAAATGAAATTTATATACGAAAAGAGAAATGTGCAGTAAAAAAAAATCTTTAAAATTTTATTCGAGAAAAAATTGATGCGGATATGAATATATTTTAGTTTTATCCAAATTTGTTTCCCGCTTCTTTTTTTTTCCTCATAAAATACTTTGTATCTTTTCTTTATTGTTTTAAAGCAGCTTTTCAGAATAATAATTCATAGCTCTTGGGAATTAACTAATTTTATTAATGAAATTACCTACCAATGACTTTAAATCTACTACCGATGCCAAAAATTATACACACACTAACACTAAAAAAAGTATATATATTATATATAGAGAGAGAGAGCTACTAAAGTTTTGATCTGAATTTTTTCCCATGTTTGAGATTTTAAATTTCTGTATGCTTTTGTTGGCGTATGAGGCTGTAATCGTAAAGATGTGTAAGCATATCATCTACTATATGTGAATTCAGTATGAAACTCGGCAATGGTGTGATTTCTCATTTAAGATACCCATCTGACTTCAGAAACATCCTTAGCAGAATTTTATCAACCGTTTTTGGAGCTCTATGTTGCTCAGCATTTATTACTCACTTTTGAAAATTGTGAAAAAGATGAGGTCTTTCATTTAGTTTCCGCAAGGCCTCGTGCTTAATTACTTTTAAGAGAGCTTCCATTCATAAAAAATAAGATTTTTAATTTATATTTAATTAACTGACATTAATTATATTCATTTTAATCGCTTCATAAACTGACCGATAATAATATACAAATGCAATTTTTAATGATTTAAATTTTTATTTTAGCTTTTGATGACATATCTAGCTGTTATAAATTAAAATATGTTAAATTTATAATTTATTTATTTGTTTATTTTTTTGTTACTTTTCATATTACTTCCCCAATTTAATACTGAGTGTGTTACAGTAATGGATGAAAAGCCTTCCTAACACCATATAATTACGTACCCAACAGATAAATCATTGCTATTTTTATTTTTAAAATTTCATTTTTGGCACATTTTATGCAAAGTTAGCTATGTTATTCGGCTGGTACGAAGGTCGATAGTACTAAAATACTTAAAGTCACAGAAACAAAATAAAGATATCCTTAAAATTCTTCCTAACTTTTGCGACTGCCATTTAAAAAAGATATAAGCAGGGTCTGTTTTATTATTTAGACCAGAGGCTCCCAATGGGGTCGGTATTGGCCATCAGAGGGCCATGAAATTTTAAAGGGAGTCATGGGTGCTCAAGCGGTCGACTAAGGGTGGATAATCGAATATGGAACGGCTGCGGATCCTATTCGGCGTAATTAAAATTACGATGACTAAACAAATTATGAATAACATTTATAATTAATTGTTTATTAATATAAAGCTACATTAATCATCCACAAAAATACAGCATTATGTATTTTCGATTCTTTAATTCTTGCAAAATATTGTTTAATTAAAACGAGATCTCTCATGGCGACTACTGCCTATAGATAACTATTCATGCAGTGACAAGAATTTCTGAAAATAGCAAACTTCGAACATTGAAAATGAGCGGCAGTGATGATTTCTAAAGCGAACATCTACACAGACGACCGAAATCGTCAACACTGTTCCAGAAAGTGGTAGTCTTCTATGCAGATGGTCATCTTAGAGTTTGTAATAAATAGTGATATTAATTACTGTTATCAGAAAAGCTGGTCACTTTTGAAAGCGAGCGCTACGAAAGGATTTAGTGTGTGTGGGTGCGTATGCAGTCGTGTACGTAGAATTTAATTCTGGGAGGGAAAAATCATTACCATAATATATAAATTATTTTCGAATAACTTTTCTTATCTATAACTTTGCCATTTCAAAATTCAGTTTATCTAAAAATTATACATCTGCAATTATATCAGTTTATTTAAATACAATATATGGCATATATTCAACTGCATTTATATTATTATGTTATTAAAGATGAAAGTTTAATAAAATACTAAGCAGCAAATATACAAAAATATTTACATTATTTTATTAAGTATTTCCAAAATCAGTTTTTTTCATATATACGAAATAATATATTAATATTCACTCTGCAGACCTTTTTTTAAGAGTATTTAAAATTTAGCCTTTTACAAATGTATTCTAAAAATATACAACAAGCACAATCCATTTAAGCCCGTTTCGATTTTTTGATATTTTAGCATAGAAAATGATTTTACTGCAGTACACGTGTTAATTGGTAATGCTATTAGGATTTAAACAGGATGCTATTAGGATTAGAACATTTCATTTTCCATGTATATTATTGTACTGTCCTGCACAATCGATCATCCCTCAATTAATCGTTATTATTATAAAAAAGGTCAAATTAATTACTGCGAAACATTATTAAGTATTAGTATTAATTTATCTATTCTAGAGTTTAAATAAAGATAATAGCATACGACAAATAACTTGCGAACTAATTTACATTTAATTTTTTTTATTATGTGAAATGCAATACAAAAGAAAAGTAACCTAGTTTATATGTCGGAAACTAGATGGCAGCACTAGTAGAAGAGAAGCGATCTGACATGCTTATTGACAGAATGCCGAATGAAATGCTCTTTCTTCCTTGTAAGATATTCATAGAGAGGGAACATAGAAAAACTGTCAAATAATAATAATGAATAGAAAGCCTGCCTCTCTAGCTGGCTAATTTTAATACAAATACAACTGTAGAAGAATTTTTTTGTGTGAGTGGTAGATTCGTTTATGATACTGAAGGGATGAAATTCAGTTCGAAGACTACTGTTGCCATACCGCATTTACGCGTGTTATTTTTACCCTGAACTCATTTTGGGGTTAAATAATTATTTTGTAAAACGAAAGGTTACAGATTAGAGCTTCAGTTGTTTGGGAGAAGTGCGATTAGATTCAACTCTAAATGCAACGACCTTGCGCTTTGGTAGTTGTCATTAAATTTGAGTATAAACGTGAAATTAAGAATGCAAGGAATATTGGTACTTACGTATTAACGCAACCACCTTCATTTTTATATGTTTATAAGTCGTCAAATTTTCAGAATGTGCCGAACTTTTGCAACCATGCACATAACCATTTTTCCGTTAATCATTCTCATAAGAATTCTTAACAAATCTCATAACAGTCAAGCAATGCCGCCAGTTTGTATGCATTTTTTTTTTTTTTTTTGGAATTTTAATTCCAAGCTCTAACGGTTTTTATAAACAAATCGTGATATTTTTTGCCTTAAACCTGGTTTTAAAATATAAGCTTGTGTAATTTGCTAGCAATGCAATAAACTGGGATAAAATTTCTGCAAGAATACAGAGCTTTATTGAAAATTTCCTAAAGGGAAAAACAACGAGGAAATGTGTTTCCTCGATAGCCGCTGTTACCGAGGGTTGTACGAAGCCGAGTCTCCGTATTTCTCTGATTTCTTTAAAGCAAAAACAGATCGCTACGGTCTTCAGGAGAAGAATATCATAAAAAAAATACAGAAAGATTTGAAGAAGAATGTATGTATCCTTTTTTTTAATATATCACGTTATCGTTATCTAATAATTCAAATTTTTATATTTAATTGCTAAAAAGTATGTTTTCGTTTCATATGTTGATAATGTTTACCGATTTACTATAAACATGGATAGCTTGGGGAATCTTTCCAAAAAAGGCGCAAAAACACCAACTTGCATCCTATCAGTAACATTTACCTTTTCATTTGTTAAACATCTTGAAACTGCGTCAAGGTAGTTGCGTTAATAAGTAAGTTCCGAAACATGCCCAATGACGTAATACGAGAAAGGAAGACGGAATAAACAGCAAAACATTATAAACATTTGATAAACTATTAATAAACTGTTGTTCAAAATTAAAGGATAATTGTAATGTCTTGTTTAAGCTTAGTATTTGAGTCTGAAAGTGATCAGACTTTGTTAATTATATCTGAAAGACATCGTTTGATAAAAATTCGAGAATCTTGTACGATTCAGATTCACTCTAGAATTTTCATTCCACTTACATTATAGTTTTAAATTTACTATCGGAAACATTAGATATATAGCCCTTGACTATCAGGATTCCAACGGAATTACAATTTAGGAACAACAAGAATTACTACTGAATAGCTAAGTTGACTGCTTTTATTTTTTTAGCTATCAAAATGAGTTGCTACTTAGAATAATAAAAATAACACAATCTAAATTCGGAAACAAAATAATCACGAACTACTTGTTGTCATTCAACATAAATCAAAATATGAACATTAACAAAGCATTAAAGTTAATTATAAAAAACCTGCTTTCAGATTTTATATTACGCCCAAGGGGAGTTTATTTAACGTTTTGTGTGTTACCGCTATTTATTAAATATCATGTTCTCGCACTTCAACAATAAAATTAAATTCAACAGCAATATCACATAATTTAAAGAGAGCATATTTTTAGAATTTCCGACACACAGTCTTGAGCTCTGGAGATAATCCCCCGCCCCCCCCGAACAATGTTGCCATTGCTCGCTTTGAAATCGTTGAGTTTGTTAATCAAAAATTCGTCAAAGTTTTACTAAATATGAAATAGAAAAGAAAATAAATTCCAAATTTGGCCTTCCAGATGCCCATATTTGGGTGGGAAAATTACGTTATTTAAAATTGGATGTCTCTAGGTATCGTTGTTTTCTCCATTCATGCAGATTATTCATTATTTAGTATCTTTAAATATAGTGGTGGCAACAATTTCAGAAGTGAAACGCCGTTTATAGTGAACCATCTCAAAATGCCATAACGAAATTAATAGCCCTTCTGGGCAAATTGTCTCTTTGGGCTAAAAATAATTAAACACGTGCAACAATATAAAATACTTGAAATTAAAAATAATTATTACTCGTACAATAACTGAGTCACTAAAATAGCATAAAATGCTATATCGAAATAATTGATTTTATCAAAAATAAAACGGAACATAAAATAAAAAGAACAAAAATATGCAGTTCAAATTAAAAATACTTTATCTCAAAAAGAAATGAGCTTACTTAAATCCATAATCTAAATAAATCTTATGAGAAGCAATATATCCAAAAGTTTAACCACGAGATTAACGGATACAAGATTGAATTATTAAACTTTACAATAAAACCTCAGGTATCGTTTCTCCTCTGGAAAATAACAATGAGTGTTATTCTTATAGGCTTTCGCAATGCATATGCTTATTTTGCAGGATTAGCAAATACGTTGTTTACACGTCAAGTTGTAGTTACGATATATTGGAACATGGCGTTTTCTCACCCTCTTTGTATTCATCAGCTTAGGCATTTTCAAGTTGGCAAAAATTATTTTACGCTGCCATACCTATTTCTCTACGAACATATACGCTTATGTTTCCTGAATTATCAACATACACTTTAGCAACCACGTTTACATTCAAAGTTGCGCTGTTGGAACATGGGCCTTAGGACTGGCCTTCCATACAGTTTTTTAAATTAACTTGGCTTTCTATTTGCTTATTTTGGAATTTTGCCTTAATTTTTGAAGTTTGGATTAAATATTGAAATTATTTTGAGCCCCTTTTAATGGGCTGATTTTTTCTGAAATTTTGCACACATATGTATTTTGATTGATAATATAATGGCACCATGGAAGTTATTTTTTATAATATAATGGCATGTTTTGATAATATAAGGGCAAGTTAATATAATGGCACCATGGCAGTTATTTTTCGTCCCTTCCAAAATTTAATACAGAGTTGTCTTTTTTTTTTTTTTTTTTTTTAAATTTAAAGTTGAATTTTTCTAAAATGTCGTTGCTGTCGATAAAATTAATCATCGCAGAATTTTTATTTTTGTACCTCTGGAATCGAAAGATAATATTGTAAATGAAGTTTATTTCAAATTTTTTAATAAAATTCTCTAAACTCTGGAGGTTCTTATCGATGTTATCTTCAATTTATCTCGCGGCAACTAACAGTAACGAATTAAAAAAAAAAAAAAATAGTATTGATTTTTTTTCTTTTAACAGTCTCAAGGTTTCAAGTGATAAAGCGATTTGATTTTTAAATCAAACAAGAATTTAAATAAACTGAATGTAATCTTACATCATCGGAAAGCCTCAAAAAACGTATCGTCACGTATTTCGTTGTTGCATTGATTAGAAAAAATAATTTATCTGTGTTCAGAGGCCAACGATTGCTTATTATTTTTCCTCACTATCCTTAAACTAAAAAGTAAAATAATAATAAAAATAAATAAATAAATAAAATAAATAAATAAAAGTTTTTTTTTAAGTTTCATGATTTTTTATTAAATGTATTAAAAAAGAAATATTTATAGATATATATATATCATAGTATTCTCGGTTACACGTTGTACAGCGTGTGGTAGTAGACGTGAAAAATCAGCTCTGCCCTCGCCGGGTGTGAACCACTGATCGTCGAGTGACAGCTAGACGTGCTTTCAGTTACACCCCAACAGCACTGGATTTTAAGGATTTTTTCTGAAATTTCAAAAATAGCAGACTTGTCTGCAAATGGCCAGAGGATTTCAGATTTTTTGAATGTATTTTTTAATTCCTACTCTAATAAACATGTTATTTTTCATGGTTAACGATTTTGAATACGATCTTCCACTTGAATTTATTGCAAAAAATAATTGCAATAATAAATATTTCCCTAACCCAAACCATATGTTCTAACCTGATATTAATATCCCTTTGTTTCTGCAAATGTTCTAGAACGCGAGGAAATGTCGTTTTTCAAAATCACATAAAATCATCAGTTGTTGTCTTTCAATACCGAGAAACACTTTCGATGCTGCATAGTTATTTTTATGAGTTTATAAACGTTCTATTTAATAAAAGAAATCTACATTTGTAAATATAATGTATTTATTTGCCATTCATTTTAATGGAAATCTTGATGTCATATAACGGCGTCGGCGCTGTATTATCAGAATCTGGCAGAGAAAAATACATAATTGAACGTTCATTTAGCTATACAGTTATTGTTTCTGTTACTGCTATGTAGTTTGTAATCCCCCCCCCTTCTCTGCTTTGGAATACGTTAGTGCAAATTCTCAACTTCGAAATTATTATCGTAAATAAAAAGTCATGAAATGACGAGATAAACTTCAGTGACAGCCCTGTCAATTTCGTCCGTCTTTTGATGAAAAAGTCCTATCCTTGTGTAATTATAAAACAAAATAATTTGTCTCCTTTTTTTGCGGGATAGTGCACTTAAAAAAACATAGAGATTCATACGATATTAATTGACTAGATTAATCATCAGCTAAAGATTTTTTTCAGTAAACATGAAAGTTCATCAAAGCTTTGAAGTTTTGGGAAAAAAAAAAAAAAAAAAAAGAATACACAATAAAATACGGATCTACAAACTAAAGAAAACAAATAAAAATACTCCAGTAATGAACAATAGATGGCGCCACAAATCATACGTCAAATTAGATATTTGTTTAATAATACTGATTTTCATTAAAAAAGAAATGCAGTATAGTTTCGATAAACAAATAAAAGTTTCTGAATAATTTCTAATTTAGATAATTTTGTAAATGTCGACACTTGTTTCTACTTTTCGAAAATTATAACGGCGGGTACATTGTAATTTAAAAAACCGGTATGGACAAGTATTGAAATTAAGCATCATAATATAAATTTACTAAATTATACTATTTTGACATCTTAAAAATATTGATAAGCGATTCAATAGTATCCTTGCATTCAGTTCTATGAGCTTCAAGCAACGCGCTTAATATGCTAGTCTTCTGAATTTAATTCATCGTTACGTAATCCGCAACCACGTGCGTATCGGGTGGCCTTGAATACCCCGAGACATCCCGTTATAGTAGAATCGAGTTCATTGACCCCACTGCTGTGGGATTCAAAAGTGGTGGTGTTTGTTTCCTACGCTATCTTGCTGGGTTTTTGACAGGTGGCAAGCAGCATTTATAATTATCTATGAAAAAAGCTTCTTATCGCTGTTGGATTGTTAACGCCACTTAAAGGCGCTACTTTGAATACTACATTTGACGCAATAACAGAGGCGAAAAAGAAAAATCTTAAAACTTCAGATAACACTTATAAGTCATGTGAATTTCTTGTTTTGCTTTTCTTTTCTTCTGTCAGTTTTGCAGGACCAGCTGAGGCATTTATCAGATCAATTTCTGCTATATGTTTTAACATCGTGCTTTTTTATTTAAAAGCTGATATATAATTTTCTGAAGTACTTATTAAAAAAGATATTGCAATAAAAATCCAAGAGTTATAATGTCTTTTAAAAGAGCCCTACATTTCTTTTTCCTGTTTAATATAGAGACAAAATGATGAAGTGTGACAGAAAATTATTATTATTTTACTAGAGAAAATCATTTATAACTACACCATTATACTTAGCATCCACGGCACCGGCAAGTGTTGCCATTGCTCGAAACATTATCTTCCACGTGGCTAACAAGTAGCCAATTCTAGTTTGCCATTCGACGCCATAAATCTTTAATTATTTCTCGTATTTTTATCTTGTTTAACAAACTGAGAAATTGAAATACTTCTTAATAATTTAAATTATTATTTTTTGATAATATATCTGAACTGATATACGTTAAAGTACAGTTTAAAAGTACATTTAACTTATATTAATTTTTATGAATATTTTCAGCATTATTGCAATCAATAAAAGATGTTTCTAACATTACATATTGTGTTTTTCGATACAAAATCGTTCCCCCCCTTTTTTTTTTTCTTTAAATATTTTTTCCTAAGGACTTGTTTTATTATGTTTTCTGTAAAAATGAACGGTCAGCAGTAAAAATAGCAATGCATTATTCTAAAAATCCGAAGAATTCGAGAGGTTCTAAATGATCTATAGAGATTTTTAAACCTTTTTTGAGAAGTAACAAGTTTTTATTATCACGAGAACTATTTAAGATATATGCTTCCGTTCAGTTCTGAAAAATATCCTTTTAGTGTCTTTCGCTTTCTTTTATGATTTTATATTCCACAGATGAAATGCATATATATGTATATTATCATCGAATAGAAGAAGGGGAGGGGGGACGCGAAATTTTAAAATGCTACGTTATAAATAAAAAGTTCTGGAAAAATAAGACTACAGGCTAGCATTTGAGCATAAATAAGAAATGCAATTTAAGAATAAAATATATTGTAATAATTGTACTGAAGTTTAATGGTTAGAGGACTATATAAATTTTTTTCCTGGACTGTGAGAATCAGTTCAAAAATGGCTTTCAAAAAAAAAAAAAAAAAAAAAAAAAAAATCAATAATGAAAATAATTCAATTTAAAAATTCGAATGTTTATTTTTGCATTTCGCTTTTGAATACAGAATGATATAAACTAAAAAGGGTAAAATGCAATTTTTTTTAAATGTTAATTTTAGGAATTTTAATTACAGAGTTTTTCAAAGTAAAACAGAGTTTTTTACACAATAGACGGGAAAATTTTGTAAAAATATGAAAGTAAAATGTAACTTTTTGAATGATTTTCAAGGAGTAAAAACTCCAGTTAATAAATATTAATAATGCTTTAATGAATTAATCAATACCATTACGTGCGAAATTCCCAGAGGTATTCGAGGGTAAATTTTCATGTTTAAGTCATTTCTCCATACTTATTACCAACAGAACTTTTGACAGTAAATTTAGAAAGCAGCTACAAACGAAAATTGCGAATGTTGCCAAATAATGCTATCTCTTGCCGAGAACCCTTTCATTATCTAAATTCTTAAATATATTGCGAAAGTACTATGCACATTTTTTCAGTTCTTCAAGATATGTTGCTACTAATATGTACGTTTAATAACAGATTGATTATATTTGAAAGATAAAGTAAAATACTTACTTTTTTCTGAATGGCTACATTCTAGGAACTGGTTATGCGGGAGACTAGTGGAAGATAAATTAAACGCTCTATGTTTCGTGCAGTTGCAGCACTTGCTAAGGCCAGTGTATGATTTAGCTTAGTGCCGACTGAGTCTGTTCCCAAACGGCTTCTGACGGCTTTGTTCCCATTTGAGCCTTAGAGAAGAGGATTTGAAAATTATTTTCCCTACTGAACTCAATTAGAATTGTTCCCTAATTTTATTTGCAACGCATTTCATTTTTTGGTTTTGTTCTGCGTTTTTACACCTCTTCCATAAACAAAAGAAACATTTTTTATTGTTATTTATCTTATTACAGTAGGATTATTTACGAAAACAATATAGTATAAATATTTTGCTTTCAGTTTTGTTTTATATTATTTTAATGGATGCGTTTAATCTCATTTTACATGATTCCATCATTTTTATATCCATTTTACATGATTCCACCATTTTTATATCCATTTTACATGATTCCACCATTTTACATGATTCCACCATTTTTATATCATGTAAATTGTTGGAATGGCTGTTAATTCTCCCCAATAGCTTCTAAAAAAACTTACTTTATGGTTCTAAACTTTAATTTTTGCTTCCTATCTTGTGCATATATGACTTTTCTGGTCAACGACTTTCTCATCTGATCTTACTAACATGGGAATGATGGTAAAAAACTATTTCCAGTTCGGGTTAAATCGGAAATGAAATCGTCAAAGGTAAGGATATTTTGGAACATCACCATATGATATATCCATAGTCGTTTATCATAATGTAGCGTAAAACAGTACTCTAAAATTCTGTAAAGTTTCCGTTTAGGATGTTTTTAACAGCAGAATAACATAATCTGACTTGACGTAGATCTCTTCTTTAAGTGTCAAAACATTCTGCACCATTATTTTAAAATTTTACTGCTTAAATATACATTCAGAATCGAACAATATTTAACTAAAAATGCAATAATATAAAAAACACAAGAATTAAGAACGAGTTCCTCAAAATACTCGTAGAATGGAAACAATAAGCCCCCCCAAAACGAAAAACCAATAAATAGAATTCCTCAGAAATGCCATTTGATAACAATAAAGAGAGATATAAAACAAGCACATTAATTTAAGCTTCCAAGTAAAGTTCCCCATCAGATTGATGCTTAACTTAGCATTGCTTTCTTTTTCAGTTTTCACCAGTTTATGATTGGAGAAGTTTGCTATATCTTAGCTTTTTTAATATCTACAATCGTATCTATAATTTTATGTATATCGTATTATGGATCACTGTGTTTGATTTGGAATCATCATATAAAACTTTATTAGAATAGTTACTAAATTATAATGCCGTTAATTTCAATTGAATCACACATAATGAATATCTACGATTTTTTATGGGTATAAGAATCTTTTATATATGGGTAAAAATCTGATAAATTAAACAATACACTAATTAAAGTTTTAACTTTCTGAAAAATTTTACAATTTGATTCATTGTTGTATTGAAGTAATAGGTTAATAGATTTACTTAAATTTCACCGTATACTCATTAATATATAACTAAATTTCACGCATGTGTTAAAAATAACATTGGTATTATCTATTTATATAGTTATATTTATTATGACAAATGCAATAATATCTTCAGATAGTGAGTGTAAAGTTGATTTTCAGGCTAACATCATTATAAGAGCAAATGTACTTCCAGTCGTAAGTGCGAAAGTTATATTCTCGAATTTCAAGTACGCTTTTAGGAGCTTTACCTGCTGAGCTCATGTTCGCGCAGAGAAAGTAGATATACAGGCATGGCTGGAAGAGACGAAGGTGCATCAATGTTGCGATAGTTATTCAAAACGGCAACTTCCTGATCTAAGCAGATTAATGGAATGGAACATGGAACAATTAATGGAACATGTTCTTAAAGGTGGATATTAATTTTTTCCATGAATTTATTTAATTGAAAAATTTTGGGAAATTTCTAACCAATATAATATATATTCCAAATAAAACATTTACGGTTTTTTAAGTTACAGCGATGAACGTTGCAGTTTATTCTTCAACCATTTATGGAAAATATATATATATATATATATATATAATAGTATAGTTAAAAACTAATTACAGATGAAATTATAAAACCACATCGGGAAAATTTTGGAAGCATTTAATGCGATATATTAATTATGTAATTAGTTTTTAACTATACTATTATGCACGCATGAAAATTTTTATTCAGTAATTATTTATGACTTTTTAGAAATTTTTAGTTAGATTCTTCTTTGGAAAGTTACAAGAATTGCTTAGACACTGAACTGGAGCCAACATGAAATCAAAAGCATCTTTCCTGTACATTTTTTGCATATGTTAAAGAAAGAAACATTTGCATGATTCCATGTGTAATGCTTAGCATAGTTAGGAAAATTAATATTTGTACTACGATTCTGTTTTTCTCCAAAATAAAAATAAGCACTACGTACATATAGTAATGAGAAATATACAAAACAGAATATCGTTCCTCAATTATTTAATGTAACATAATTGTAAATATGATTTCTATATTAAAAATTATGTAATCAAAAAATAAATATTTATAATCAAATATTATATAAAAATATTCTGAAACACTGTATATAAGGTATTCATTTCTATCGAAAAGTTCGTGCAATGTTTTTCTTATTTATTTTAAAATTTATTGGAAATGAAAAAATTAATGCTCTAAAGTTGCCAGTTTAATTTATTTGATGAAATTTGAATACCAAATTAATCAAGTAGTTAATTCAGCAAAAATCAAACAACTGGATGAATTCCATTTTCCGACCATTAGTTTTATTTTGATGGCAAAAAATATTAATGAAATGTAATTAAATTTTTTTAATAAAAAATTAATTTACGTTTAATAACCGCTTTGCAAAACTCTTAGTAAAAATTATCGCTTTATTTATATTTGCTGAGCATTTTACCTTAGATTTTAATTTGAACAAAGCGAAGTTAAACCCAATTAGCATATCGTTTTAACTTGCAGTATATTTTTAATTAAATAAAATTTTTGGGCTTGAAGATATCTCACTTAAGTCACTTTGTTTTAAGTCATTTTTAGCATTTTATATAATTTTAAATTAAAATAATGTTATCGTTTACGTTTACAAGTAAGTTTTATTAACACAAAATCAGCCCAATTAATACTTTAAAAAAAGTTTACAATTATTACTGCGAATACAATAAAAATACAGGCTTATTAATATATAAAACAAACTGCGATATTTAAGAACAGTAATAATTATATTTTTCAGATAGACAGACTTCATCACGAACATTTTCACTACAATATCGTCGTACATCATATGGGATGGTACCACGCAATGTTCTTCAATGAACGGAACGGGAGTTTAAAATATAGATAGATAGGCATGAGATAGTAAAATGACATGAAGCCATTTATTAAATTCAGCTGCATTAAGAATTCAATAGGGGGTAGTCTGTAAACTAGAGGACCAAATATATTTAAAAATTATCAATTTTTCAACTTTCACATAAGCGTTAAAATTTGTAGTAACCATAGAAAATTGAATGAAATAATTTCTGCACTAGACCTTAAATACATTAACTGTCTTAAACATATTTTTGAAAGAAATTAAAACACTTTTATATGGATATAATATACATTGAGATTGCTTTAAAAAAGCTATAAATTAATAATTTTCAGTAATTTAAAAGAAATTTCTGCCCGAATTAAAATATTTTTACCTTTTACGCGACAATGCTTTGTCGTTGAGCAAAGCGTACGATATTTAATTTTCTATCAAATTTATTCTATTATTAAAGAACAAACGAAGCGCTTTAAAAGACAAACGCATAATCACTTCTCTTGTTATTATTTATTACTACCTGTAGCTGTAAAACCACACTACCTGGATCCCTTAAAGTGCTCTGTATGTATAAAGAAGAGTGTATAAATAAGTTTTCGAAAAACCACCTCACGGGTTCACGTTCAGGGCGTTTGTATTAGAACGTTGCAATCGCGACACCCCTCTTGCTTGCATATTACTTATCTTAGGTTCGCATCGCTTTTGTTGCATTTCCGCTACTAGTGGAATACATGTTAATCAAGGAATTTGTGATTTTTGTTTTCAAAAATAAATATAATATTTCTATACAATTTCAATTCTGAAATCATGTTACCCATCTTAGATTCACGTCGGGGTTGTTACTTTCCCGCTATCAATTCTTTCTCAAACCATTACGCAAAACCAAGCCGCAGTGTTCATTTACTCTTTAAAACAGTGTTGAACTTTCCAGAAGAGTGTCGGACGTTTAAAGAGAATTTAAATGCACTTCCTATAAATTATTTACGAATATTTCGAAAATGGTTGGAACAGTGAAAAAAAATCAGCTAAACTGGATGGTGATTTTCTGAATGCTTATTTTCGAAAAAGGCATAACTGATAACAAAAGCAAGTACCAGTTCTTAATGAAACTTTTACATGGCGTCGTGTTAGTTATCTGTTTAGAAGAGTATAGAACTTTTTAGAACAGTAGAAAGTTGTGCGTAGAATCTTTAAAAGTAGTAGTGTAGAATTTTTAAAACTGAATTTAAGAGCCCTCACTATCACTTTTTCGCCAATATTTTGAAAATATAAATCCGAATAAACTAGCTCCATCACATTAAATAAAGCCTTTTAATTCTGTGTAAAACCTGGGAAACGCCGGGTATTTCAGCTAGTAAATAATAAAAGAGGATTTATAATTTTACAAATGAATAAAACTGAGAAAAATTGAATTCACCTTCATTCGGTGAAAACATTTCCTATTAACACATCTCCGAAATTAAAGAGATGTAACAAATAATGCATTATTCACAGCAAAATCCGGCGAAATGCTTCCGAAATTAATTTTTTAAGCAATTGCACAGAAGGTTTTACAAAGTTTTCCTTAATTCAAACTAGTAAATTTTATTTTCTATTTCGACGAGGATGCACACCTTTTCATCGTATTAAAACCATAAAATAAATTTTATACCGAGAACGAACTTGACAACTGATACTGTTAAGCGGAAATAATTACAATCTTTGATCTCTAAACATGTACAAAATAAGCAAGTATGCACTGGCACACAATACTATCAGGGAATACATCGATACATTATCGTTAAACATTCTTATGAATTTCACATATATATCAATACTTCTCTCTATCAATAAATATATATGCATAATTGATTCCAGATTATCAAAATCGATACAATATGCTTTAACTTATTAACAATAATATTTTTCTGTGCATCAAACCGTACAAAGGTTGGGAAGGGGGGGAGAACAAAATGACCTTCTCCCTCTGCAAGCACGAAGTACATAAATTCTACGTTCAGGACCTCAGAAGGTCGGTCATTCACCAGTGCACTCTAGTGCCAAAGGGGGCTCTTGCTACGTGACGCGCATACTCTATGCATACTTATCCTACACTAAGATGGCAACGATGCAAAAGTTTTGGTTTCCGAAATGACAGGCCCTCTCCGAGTAGTGTTCCTCTAGGTCAACTTCATAATTCACGGATCGTTATTTCTTTAAGTTTGACTGATAAAGGGATAACTGACAGTTGAAAAGAAATAAACGTTAGAGATAAAATTTATTTGTCTCCTCTATAGACATTCGTAGCATAAACATTTTAAACGGAGGCTTAAAGCCAATCAGAAAGCATGTTATTTGTTGCTAAGAGAAACAGTGGAAGATTAAGATTGCTATACAAAATGGATATTATTCCATCACTCAAACTTTAAGGAATCAACAAAATTATTAGCAAAAAGTAATATCGAAAAAATTAGCGAAGGATTTATATCGGGTGTTTTAAAAAGCTTTCACATAAATGCTTTGAACGGTTAATTGAAATCTGTAGTTTTAGTTTAAGAAATGAATCAAATAATTAAACTGTCACACTCAAAATGCATGCAAAACATTACAGCATTTTCCCCCTGAGTACTCTTGTTGAGTAGTGGTTAGTACATTCAGCCAACAAATGAAATATCCATAGCTGATTCCCTGCGAGGAAGAAGTTGAATATTCAATTTTCCACTCGGAAAAGCTTGTAAAATATTTATGTTAATTTACAATTACTTTATGTTCAGAATTCTTACTATCACCTCTCCTTTTCCGTTTTCTTGCCAGAATGCAAATCTTAGCTAGCATGTACTTAAGCGAGAGTTCGAAAGTGTTTTAATTGGAGCGTGTTCCGCCTGCTGCAGGCCACGTTACTAGTTGATATTCTAGCATTTCTGTGTACGGCGTTGCTTTATTTTTGCAGATAGTGCTGTCAGGCAGGTGTAGGTTAGAGCTAAATCGGGAGCTAAATATCTCTGCACAGCCTTTTGCTAATTTCTACTTAAATTTAGTTTAAATTTGAGTTCTTTACTTTTGATTTCTAGCCATAAATGCTGGCTGAGTTTGTAAGCAACAGCTATTTATAGGCGTTGGCCAATACTAAGGCCGGAAGCGGTGGTTACTTTATTATGGAGGGACATAACAGGGAGATGGACAAATTACATCCATGCCTTCTCCGACATTCCAGCCCGGGCCTTTTGGTACGGCAGTCAGAGCAACTAACCACTTTCCCGTTTGGGCGGTTATCAGAAATATTTTGCGATCAATAAAATAAATGTTCAAACGGCCATGATGGCTGCTACATTTTAGTACATAAATTCCGTTCATTCAGGCATCAACGTCATCGCATCAAAAATTTTATTACATAAATATATGAAGTCCTTTATACTTTCATCCCTATAGCTTCGGAAAGAAATTGTTTGAACAATTTATCCACGTGAAAGTAGAAGTGAAACCCCACCCAGTATTTCAAATGAAAACATTAATTATTTTAACGTATTATCAATTTATAATCAATTTTATATTCTTGTTTTTATCAAACCAGCCCGTGTCTTTTAAAGCATAATTTAAAAATTGATAGATTAATGTCTATCAATTAACTGATAATCCGAGGAAATTATCATTAATCAACTGATAAGATCATATTAGGTTGATGGAATAGATTCTACTGCGAGGTGGAGAGAAACATTATTTCATTTCTATTATGGCCCTTCCCTGGTCGAAGTACCTCCCGCCTTCTCGTTTGACAACTATTATTAGTCAGGTGTAGCTCAAAAACAGGTTACGTAAAATCCCCTCTTCCCCTTTTTCGATCGCCCACCCCTTACGACAGGTTGAGTTGTTTGCGCACTTTTGACGACCACCTGTCGGATCAACCGTATATAATGGGCAGTCATGAGCCGATGAAGCTTATGAAAAGATCCTTCTGCTTTTGTGCAAAAGCAATAGCAGGGCTTCATCTTTAGAAGAAGAAACTTATTGTTCGAAATAGACAAGCCTGTGAAATAAATTCTGCGGTGATGACTATTATTAAGTTCATTTTTCTGAAATACTTTGCTTTTTCCCTACGATGCATTCACATAAAATGGGTCCATTAAGCCGAAATATATATTTATATCAATCACGACAGAACTTAAAGAGTTCTGTTGCGATATATAGTACATATATATATCGCAATGTAAATTTCAGCGATATAAATTATAAAGAAATACTGAAACATGAATAATGAGAACAGAAAGCAAACAGGGATTAGGAGAATTCTAATACTGTTTGTTTAACAGTTATGGATTCAAAACGTTATTGTAATATACGTTAATTCTGGTATTAGAAATGTTTTGCATTTGACAGATTAAATACTAAAATAAGTATTCATACCTTAAATTCACAGATGATAACTCTTAAATGGTAGGTGTGGCTTGGAAAAACTGTCAGATTTTAAAATTGAAAATTTTTTAAATCCTGCACTAAAAGCTTCTGGGGAATTATTTAAGTTTACTGCTCAAACTTATCCAGATAAGTTTGAGCAGATCGGAAGAAGTAATCCTGATTATCCTATTTAAGGATGATATACATATATTATATACACATATATGATATCATCAATCATATTATATATATATATCATTGATAACTGCAAATCATAACTTTGATTATTATCTTTCTGTTAATTTTATTTTCAAAATTATATAAGGGGAGTTTAAAATTTTGTAAAGATAACTCATGCACATATTTTAGAATATATTTGTACTGACATGCATAGAGAATGGTATAGGCCTGTAGGCTTCGAGGTATTTAGAATTTTACTAAGTTTATTCGCACTGAATTTTATTTAAAATTATTCTACATACTTTTCCCACCGATATAGCAATGTGCATTTCATCAATGCTAATTGTATCCTTTTGCTGATTTATGCTTAAAAGGACTAGTTTTTATGGAGTTTTATGTAGATCTCTATTTGTTTTTGTGTATTTTTTTTATAGATTTTCTGTGTATGAATACCCGAATTATTGTTTACCTATACTATACGATTGGTTCTGTTTGCGAGTTTTTGCGGAGATTTGGCCAAAGGCTACCCATATAGGTCTACGGATTTTGTCTGCTGGTTTTTTACGGGGATTGGGTCTATGGGTATGCGTACAAGTCTGCTGGTATTTTCCACGGGTACTCTTAGGCCAAATCCCTATAGAAATTTTTGCGGATCTGCACGAGGCATTTTTAGTAGGGTTATAAATAAGATTCATTAAGAGAGAAGCTGAAGCAGTTGGGTGCTCTCATTTTATCTATTTGTTTTAACTATTCATTTTTCAAGAGATAGAGTCCCTCTTATTCATGCATTGTAATCTTGCAGTTGAAGCTAAGTACCATTTCTTGCCTTGACATTCAAAAAAAGGAATTATCATAAATAATATGAACAAACTGAGATGGTGAATAATCATTTCCGCTTCACGATGGTGCTGAAATAACAATTTCCCTAGAATTTTGATTACAATCCATTTATGTGAGATTGAATAAGAAGAGATAAAATCCTAACCTGTCGTAATCATTAAGATTAGTAGAAGGTAAAAAGAATAAAAGTGGAAAATTATTCTTTCACTTTAGGAACAAAAGGTAACTTCCGTATCATTGCGATTCCTGACAAGCTCGGGAAAAAATCCCTACGGAAGGGGAAAAGAGTCATCCATGCATGACGTCACTGTTAGATTCGACAGACATCTCTCTCTCTCTGTGGATGGAAGAGTTCATTGCCCCGAACTTGACCTACTTCGGTGCAACATCACAACTTTGATCATTCTCCTACTCTGAAGGTTGCCAGCGAAAGTTTGCATAATTTGATTACGGAAGGGAAACGGTTTTGTGTTGCGCCCGTAAAGGAACGGAAGAAATTTATTTGTACGTAACATATTTTGAGTTATTATTGATTCTGTTACTATATTAAATGCTATTTTTAAAATTCAGCAGGTATTGTAACTTTCTTTTTTTCTTTTTCGGATTATTTACAGTAAAACACGGCTAATCGAAATCCCGAAAACAATAACATTGAATCTGGAAATTAATAATTTCAGGATAAGGCAATGCACAAGATCTTTACTTTAATCAACGTGCAATCGCTTAATGCTCAATTATTAAATCAGCCGTTTTTACTGTCTCAAATATAGTCAAGTATCATAATGCTGATTGGTGCACTATCATATATGAAAAAATAATGGAATATGAAAACGGGAGCTTGCTTTTAAAAATAGGCAAAAAGGCAGCCTTGCCTAATTTTAAATTTTACATCGTTCTGTTCCTTTCCCAATAAGAATTTGAAGGTTTTCAAGTATCTGCGTTCATCGATAATTTGGATTAATTGAATTAAAATTTTCTTGCATTAGAAATATTCTCCAAAAGTGTATAAATTACCTATAAAAGTGAAGCATTCACATTTTGATGAAATGTTTTTAAAAATTTATCCCCCCCCCACCAATTAGTAATACCACTTCAAAAAAATTTGCTATCAGATTCCCAGTCATCGCCAAATGTTACTGCTACTTTAAACAAAAAAATCTGCCGAAGTCCCTCTGAATGTTTTTAATACTATTGAAAGCTATCCATTTTCGTTCTTTTATTAGTAGCATAGGCAATTAGAATTATTAAAAACTTGAACACAACTATTAATAGAATACACAAGTAATAAGTAAAATATTAAAGCATTACAATGATTCAAACGATGGTAATATTTATGTATTGCGAATGTTGGAAAACATATTAATTGTATCATACACATGTTTGAACATGAAGTTTAGTATACTTAAAAACAAGTAAAGTACACTGAGATGTGAAGATTGAATAAAATAAGCATAAAATATCAAAAAGTAAATATATTTTCTATATTCCGATATATTGTGAGAACTCGCTTTTGACAGACCATGTGGAAGATAAATTTAAGATCTTGTGCTTCGTGCGCTGACAACACTTTCAACCACCAGAGCAAGTGGATCATAAACGCACGGTGGTATAATGTAACTGAATGGTAAAAAAATTTTGGAAATATTTCAGAAAACACGTTTCTAACATCAGTAAGGGGAAAACTTATATGAAGCCAATCTCAACGTTACTGCCAGAAGAGATTTTTAAAAATAAAATCGACCAAGTAAAAATTTTTGTTAGATGAAAAAAAAGGTCATTAATTGCATCTATATAAAAATTTATGCATTTACGTGTAAAATTCAGGGAAATAAGCTTAGTGAAAAGCTTTAAGGTAAAAAGAACAGTTCTAAATTTAAATGCTATTCTACCCAAAATGGAGATATTATTTGCCAGAAGGAGCAGCTTTAGAAGCTGCTTCTTTTATATATTCTCAAATATATGCTTCTCTAATATATATTCTCAAATTTTTGAATTTAAATCGATAAAAGGCGTTAAAAAGAATCTAAGTAAATTCTCAACTCACCATCGGCTGAGCAGTAAGACTGCTGAATAATAGTTCGACTTGTATTCAGATTTCGTCTGCATGGGAGTTTTCGTGATGTTTTTACTACGTAAAGTAAATACGAGTAAGTTTCTCTTAAAAAGACCATTACGAAAGCATCTCTTCCCTCAGACAGATATTCTCGTGCGCTTTGCCATAACCCAATCCAGCAAATTCTTCTTGTGTGAATTTTGTAAGTAAATGTACAGATTTTTTTCTTCATTTAGTTTAATGACTGTTTTACTATCAGGAAATTTTATTCTATAGAATATAAAAATTCAGCTTCGATCTTTGCGTAATTGCCGGTAGCTATTAAACTAAAGTCAAGCACGAACATGAATTATATATCGGAATTTTATACAAGATTAGAAAAAAGGCACGCATTTGATTCTACGATTATTTTCAACAAAATTATGCAGAACAATTTTTAATGAAATTATGCTGCATTACAGAAGATAAAAATGAAACACATGAGACCATTTTTAAATACTGATTACGCATTTTTAATTTATTTAATGAATTTCATTATTACAGTTAGACGTTTGCGGCCCGTTGATCTTGAAATAATGTTCTAATAAAAAGCTGAGAGAAGACTTGTGGAAGAAACGTCATGTTGACTTAATCCAGGAGGGTCAGTCTTGGGTTTCATAGTGGGTGTATAGTCGCAAAAATGTCTTCCAGTCCACGCTTGTAGTTAATATTCTTAGTTAAAAAAAAGCTTGAAATATGTTGGAATTTCCCATGGTTTGTTACTAACTGAGGAAAATTTCTATGATCCGTTACTAGTTTCAAATGATTTATGCGGATTCTTTTCCCTGAAGCTATGGAAACACGTCCAAATGTTACTCAATGACTATCCTTTTCCCAGTGAGTTTGTCATTAACATCTTGCGTTTCATCATATGTTTTATCGTCATTTCGGACTCAAAGGTCAACAAAAATTTTATACATATTGCTTTTCGCCACATCATCAGCTTCAGAATAGAAATTTTTTTATTACAATGTAGGTAGATTTTTTTTTCTCGGATAACTCCTTTATATCCGCGACTTAATGTTTTAGCTTTATGGCTGTTCAACACTCTTAGCATATTTTGTGAAAAAAAATCATTATGTCACGATTTTAATATTTAAAAAGATCTTTTGAAGTTTCAGCTTGGAAAACTGTAGCCAAAACGAACTGTGTTTTCATTTAACTAAAATGTGAACGAATAAATGACAAATTATCTTAATATATTTTCCAATTCGATTTCTTAAGGACACGGCTTTTATTACAGCTGTCCATAGTTCGATGACTCCCATCCAAAAGGACGTTTTGCCCCATTTAGTGCCTCTCTGACATTCCTTCTGATCATTCTTTACGTATAACCGTAATTTTCGAAACGTGCGCCGGCCCACGTAATCCGACAGGAGTAAGTAACACTGTGAGGTAACAATCGTCCATCTGAGGGCCACATGGGGAAGAATAACTTTCCCTTTCAAGAGGCTTAGACATGTACTACTTTACTATGTCAGAATTATTTTTCATCCGTTTTTTGCCAACTCTAATTCCATGGCGTGACAAACTCAACCGAAATCAATTACACTCTATAGCAATAAATAAACCACACCCGACATGTTGCTTCTTGTTTGAAGGTTTTATGAGAGCTAGACTTCGCATAAAGAGATAGCGCAGAGATTTGCTCAGCCAAGGGCTGGGTTTTTAATACGCAAGAAACGGGTTCTTTCCAGTATAATTTAAATAGTTTAGATAAAATTCAAAGTATAAATTTACAGAGAAATTTCACATAAAAGGCATAGGTGTGACCCTTAATTTCCTTTAGTAATAATGCGGAAATAAAAAAAAAACTGCATTGATTGCAAGTTTTTTTTTTCTACTTGAAGTTCTTAAATAAAATTATCGTTCATTTTATTTTGTTACACGTATTACCCTCACCATAGATATTTAATGATTGCGATATCAGAAATTTAATTTATAGAAATACTTTTAATGCCTGGGCAGAATGCTAGTATATGTTGCAATTACTCACATAGTTTGAGCGATAAATGATGGCACTTATGCAAACCTTGATTACCACCAAAGCTCATAAGGATCGAGCTTAAGAGCACAGACTTTAGGAGGCTTAATAATCGTCTTATCTAAGACAAAGAAAATGAGCGCTGGATGGTTTCAAAAGACCATTTATTATTTATTGAAAAAACCATTTTAAATAATGGAAAATTTCCATATACAAGTTTACCACAATTTGGCGATATAAATACCTTTTTTATTATTTAACATATCCTTTGTAACTGTAAGCACATAATGCTAAACAGCTTTAGAAAGCAAGAGCATCAATTATCTTCAAATATAAACCATTATGAGCTATCTGATAATTTGAAGGGCAAGAGACAGAGTTTTCGAATACGATATTTTATGATCAGTTCAGACAGGTGATCAGTTCTTCCACTTCTTTCTAGAAGGTTCAGTATTTCGCTGCTGATATTGATTATTAGAAGATTTCAGTTTTTTTTTTCATATAGACTGTAATTACAAGTGTTCAAAAATATAAAGAACTGAATAGATTCAAGCTTTTATATTTTTATCTGGCTAAGAATTTGCGACGAGCGATGTGATCTTATTACGATGATCGATTGATTTTTCTAGAATTTATGATGATCGATAGATCTTACTAGATTTCCCAAATCGTAATAGCAAGCATTACGGTTTTAAAAGCTAACGGAATTAAGAAAATAATTTTATTTTAAGAAACTTCATTATTGAAAATACATGTTTCAGATTAAGTATTTTATTAAACGTGTATATTCTTTATCTGAAGTATCTGATGATAAAAAGAATTCGATACAATTCTAAGACTTGCTTAGAGACATAATTAGAATGTAATAAAAACATCTGAGAAAAGAATCAGAATGTAAGAGTTATTTGGTTCGCTCGGGCGAGCGGAAAATGTTTACGAGGAGTCGGAGGTGTGTGTGGTGGGGGGGGGAGAATAAAATAAACAAATAAAAAAACGCAATTAAAAAAAGAAGACACGAGATGGAAAGTCGAAATGGGTCTATCGATTCCAAAGTTCGGCTATTGACCTGTTCCGTATCGTATCGAACAGAATTCGCATATAAATATTTATTTTCAACTCTTTCCGATCATCTCATAAAATCGCATTCCCATATTGAGCTCTGGGTCGAAAGCCAAAGGTCTAGATTTGTATGCAAACCATTCTGGAATAGGACATGCATACGCTTATTAATTTTCAACGTCGAGGACTAGAAATGAATAATTGTAGGATTTAAAAGGTTTTGTTTTGAATTGTTTCCGTAGTACAGTTGTCTTGAGGTGCCTAAAATGTTTCACTGTTTGATTATGTTTTCTTCCGTAATGAATGCATCGTTTTAGGAAATTTTTTCAACGAAGAATTTTTTTTCTATGTAAAGTTGCGATGATAAATTATTAAATTTAATAAAGGCCAAATAAAAATATTGATTAGCGGCACAAGCCAAGCAGCGTAATTCGTCTAACCGATATTTAAGAATATGTCCTGGATAAAATTAAAATGGTATAATTCAGTACAGTGTAGTTGTATTTATTGCAAATTAATTTTATAAATAGTTTTGCAAACAGAATAATAGTGAAATCAAATGTAAAAGGCTCGAAGATGGTTTTTAGGCAGTTCGTTTCCGTACTGATGAATCCATTGCCTCTTGAAGAAAAAAACTGTATTCACATCACAAATGCGTATGTGCTTGCAAACATGTATGGAGTTTTCTTGCTTAACTTACACGTTCGAGAGTATTTTCCTCGTAAATATCAAAGCTCGGCTCTTTCTTTTTATAGAATTTTACCAATCCATAACTTTGTAACTGTAATTAATATTAATTCTCTGAAATTGTAATTATATTAATTCTCTGAAACATTAAAAAACTTGTAAATAAATTACACAACAGCGCCAAATATGCAAATAAACTACAACATTAAATTTTATTACACTGACACAGTAGCAAATGCGTTGTTTTTTTACATATTTCAAAAAAGCTCTGTGTGTACACCTTTGCTGATATCAGTGACATATGTGTTATTATCCGTTTCATTTCACATGCGTACGAGTAAAAGTCAACCAAGAACCAAAGCATCCGTGATAGTTTGCGAAGATCGTGCACAAAAACAAATTCCCATAGGAAAATGTCGAAACCAAAGACTAATGGGGCCACTGCATTAATGCATCATCGCTTCGTCTTGTGCTTCCTATCGGTTTTTGTGCAAATTTTTCATTGCAATAACATTCGTTAAGTCTAGCAAATTCTGACACGTTAATAGCTTTGGTGACAAATTTAGATCGATATACTTTCCCAAACGGTCTCCATAATGGGTCCGAAAGTATATTGTTGAGGAGGAAATCATTACTCTTCTCATTCAACTCTGGAATCAACAAACTTTTCAGTATGCTCAGATAATTTATCCTAATGAGAGACAGATGTCTGCCGTGTCAATGAAGGTGTAGAATTTAGCATTTGTAAAATACGCAAATAAAACGAGTTAACATCTACTTCAGTGCTATAAAATTTGGTATCGTTTGAGTAACTTACATGCTATGAATTTTTAAAAGGTTTCTCATGACTATGAATAACTCTATTTATGCATTTCGAAGTTAGGGGTCACCAGCCACTAGGTGTCCACTTTTGATACAAAACGTATTTCCAGTTTAAAACCTCTTGAACGGATAAAAAAATTTATATCTTTTCCCTTACAGTTATTAAATGTTTTGAATACAAAATAAATTAATCACATTAATTTAGGAACATTATTATTATTATTATTATTTACTTATTACGTGCCCCCGCCCTTAGGCACTACACGGAAAGGGAGGGATGATGCGTGGGGGCTCTTTTTAAGGGAAACTTTCTCGTATCCACGCTGCACATGGGAAAAACCACGAAGCCGCCCTTGCCGCCGGGCGATTCGTCGGGACTCGAGCCCCGAACCGAACTACCAGCGCTCAGCGGCTTTTACAGTTCGGCCGCTGGTAAGCCCTATTAAAGAGCATTAAATTAAATTAAATATATTTATCCAAACTGCCTGAAAATTTCCTTTCATTCGAGGTATCAAGCAAGAATTTTGGAAAATAGAATTTATTATACATGGAAAAAAAAATTTTTTTTTTGGTTTATAATAAAATAGAATATAGGCTGATTGTACAAAAATATACTATGGACTATATATATATATATATATATATATATATATATATATATATGTACATATATAATTTTGCTCGTTTATATTTATAGCTGCTACTCCAAGAATAACCTCATTTATAATTATAATTGCTGTTCATGGTTGAATCGTATTAATAATAAACAATCATACACTTAGAAAATTTGTTAATTTGCCGTAAAATATGTATTATTAGCATTCTTATTTGCCATTAATGTATGCTGATGATGATAGCTTAGAAAATCAATAAAAAGTGTTCGCAGCTTGCATTAAAACGTTTAACATTAAATGAAAGACATCACCAGTTTGTTTTTTAAAGACCGTTAAGATTTTTTTTTTAATTTCATCACAGGCTTTATTTTAAATGCAGAAATCTTAAGTGGAAAGCTATCATTAGAAATATCATGCTATCATTTTTACTGAAGACTTTCCACCAAAGAGAGAAATGAATTTTATGAATGAATCTTTATGAATAAACTCACAGTATTTTTAAAAATCTATATAGACGCATTCTCGGTTGTAATAATTAAAACAAAGCATTGTTTTAATTATATAAAAATTGTTATGTGTTTTTTATACAAAAAAAATATTAAATTTTTTAAGTGAATAAAAGTTCAGTGGAAGAAAACTGAAATACTGAATACGGAAAGGGATGTAGAAATACTGAACTAGACGCATATATTTGAATTTCAAACAAGCTGGATTAGCTTATTTATTACGGCTCCATGGCGAAGAAAAGCCTTTACAAAAAGAGAAAATGCCTTAGATGAGACGCCTCATGGACGACTTTCTAAAGTAAACTAATTGGCAATTACGTTATGCATGGGACAAAACACAAAAATCTCATCATCCTATAAATTTTTGTCTTCGAGAATCTAACATGGAGAACTATCAATCAGCCACTTGTGGACTACTAAATTAAGGATCGTGTATTGTTTTATGTACGATAAAATGCTGATAAAATCGCTTTGTTTCGTAATACATGAGCAATAAGCTATCCAGGCAGAAACGGTAACGGAAAGAATAGATAGAATCAGCATTTTAAAATATCTGAATTAATACTAAAATATTAGCTGACATTCAAGATTGCTTGAAGCAGTCTTCAAATTTATAAAACAACACTCGAGTTCATGCCTGTCTTCACATAAAAACAACCAAGGCATTAATTAATTTTATCAGCTGGAGCCTGTGAGTTGAAGTCGCGTTACAACCTCTTGCAAGGCAAGCATGTTATTCTTCAATTAGTTTTCCTAAAAGTGCACCCGTATATATTTCAGAATATGTGTATGAACGTCTGAGGTCAATGAACCCGAGGTTTGCCCACAAGTTTCGTGGATAGGTGGACTTTCTGAGCGAAAAAATGCTGCTTCAGAACTGGCGTTGGAATGCCAACGAACTCTAGAGTAGGTTTGCTGATGAATAGGTGAGTGAGTGGTCGTGCTACTTCCCCAATAAAGGCCTCACCTGTTCAGAATTGCGAAAATCTGCGATCGCAAGGAAGAAACAGTACCCCCTGATGTAATGGGTGGGCTGCTTATACATGGCAACAATAGTAAGAAGCAAGTAAGAGTTACATCATAACTAAATGTTACGTTTGTTAAATGAAACAAGACATTACAATATTTCATGAAAGCGAGGGAAGTACTACGCCACCTGGAGGCTCAGAACGACTAGCATACCCGTTTCAGCCTCAGATAAGGTAATATCAGTCGATGGCAGCGACCGCTACCAAGGTCGTATACTGAAGGTGGAGATGTTGCAGATAGTCATCCTTGAGCAAATTTCAGCAAAAAGACTTGTAGTCAGTAATTTTTTGTTAAATATTTGCCATGGAAAATTACTTTATACGGAATTTGATTAGAATTAACATAACTGAACATATTTACTAAAGAGAGAAAAAACACTATCTGTATTCATATACCAGTTTTATATAAGACCAAATGATTATGAATTAAGGTAACAGAAACTGCCTTTTTTTAACAAATATATATTATTATCACACACAAATATTGATGCCTTATCGGGATTTATATCTGAATCCTACGATACAAAGCTACCTCTGTCAGCATTCATTTTCGACGGGAAAGTGTCAATAGTACTAACATGCTGCACGAATGTGCTTAAAATGAGCTGTTCAAAATGGCAGAGTCAAAAGGTAGAAAGAAAAACTTGTAAAAATTTATACTCCGCAGAGACTTTTGCACTTATTTAATATAGAAAAATACTAAATTGCTCAAGACGCATCAAATACTCATTTATTTCGCTGGATCATGCCCATGAAGATTGAAACAAATATTTCCTGTAAGTAAGGTGCGATAATTTTTATTGTGTTAGGATACGAGAAACCGAGCAGTGCAAATACTAACCCTTCTACGAAGCGATAAAACTGGTACTTGAATAATCTAAAATATAATTTCAAACATGTTAATGTGTAATGTAGCCGTGAGAGGGTTCTGAAAAATTGTCAAGCTTCAAAATACTTCGAATTAATTCATCGCCATTTGGAATATTGCACTGCATAACAAATTCAAAACTACTTGTGAGATTCATTTCGAAGTAAAAATGTGTTAAGTTTACTCAAGCTGACTGAAGAAGGGGGTTAAAATAAATAAAAAAAATTAAAATTAAAAACATTTAAAAAAGATTAATCAAACTCTTGTAGAGAGCACTTCGAAATATTTCAGTTAAATCATAACTGACAATAACCTTTTGGAGCATTTTTATTAACCGTGATAAACATGTTACCAAAAGTCTGCTGTCGTTCATTAAATGATGACGCTTGTTCATAAATAAAAATTTATAATTAAGAAAGAACATGAACATTGAACATTTCGCATTACAAAAAGTGAAACATTAGGAAACATAATACAGTGTTAAAAAAAAAAAAAAAAAAAAAAAAAAAAAGCTTTCAGATTTTATATTACACCCAAACGGGGTTTTCTTTTAACGTTTCAGGTCTTACTTTATTTATTAAATATCATGTTCTTCGCATATTTAAACCATAAAATTCAATTCAAGAGCAATTTCGGAAAATATTCAAAAACAGCACACTTTTAAGAATTTTCAATACTCAGTCTCGCGTACAGTGTTGCCAATGCTTGCTTTGAAATCGTTGAGTTTGTTAATAAAAAATTCGTTAAGTTTTACAAAATATGAAATAGATAATAAAACTAATACCAAATTCCAAATTTGTGCTTTCAGATGCCCATATTTGAGTGGAGGACTATGTTACTGAGAATTTGATGTCTTTAGGTATCGTTGTTTTTCCATAGGATGAGAAACATGCATACATTCATGCAAATTCTTCATTACTTAATAGCTTTAAATATAATGCAGGGCTCTAATATTTGATGGCAACAATTTGATATGGAAACGTCGTTTTATAGTGAACGAAGTAAAATGCCAAAACGAAATTAACAGCCCTTTGGGCTAATAATATGGAAAGCAAGCAGTATATGGTGTATACGGTTTCTTTTTCGGAGGTATCAAAGTCCTTTCGAAAAGTCTTCAGATATACACATTTAAAACGAAAATCATTTCAATTTTAAACGTTCTTCTTTTCAGACATCACACTACGTTTTGTTGCTAGGGCATTTATCGTTCACGCAATCTTACAAGTACAGCATTTCCAAGGGACGTAAGATTAGTAATCCATATTGTTTTGGCAAGTAGCTGTCTCTCACTGCTGCCAGTCAGCGAAGAAAAGATCTTTAATTTTTTTTTTTATTTCATTTTATCTTATTTGTTTAACGAAAAGCAATAAACATACTTCTTCATATATTTATCTTAATTTTTAATTATAGATTTCATTGATATACGTAATTTATAATTTTTATGAACATTTGCATGGTTATTATTATTAATCAAACATGTTCCCAATGCAGACGTAATCTTTATCTTGCATTTTTGTTTATTTAATGTAGAATATAGTAAGTAAAAAATACTGAAAACATTATTAAAAAGTATTTTCTGTTTTTAAATGGCTGAGTTATACTGATACGTAGTACACCGCTGATAAATTATACTGATAAGCAATATACTGTCATCATTTGGGAAGAAAAAGACCTTATATCATATGTTGATTGGAAAAAGCTTCAGTTTCTTTGAAGTGCATTATCTAATCAAAATCAAGAAAAAACACATTCGCAAGAGATTTAATAATAAATAAAAATAAGTTTTTATTAGAAAGAATATCAACTCCCTAAAACATCAATAAAATGCCTACATAACGCGATAAAATAAAGTAATTTTATTTATTTATTTTGATGGAATGATGACGGTAAAAGTTTAAGATGAGATAAAATAGGATAAAATTGGTCTGACACGAACAATATGGAAAAAGCTAATTGTCAACTGTGCCGGCAAAATATAAACGGAACTGCAAAGCATCACTACTATTCCCGTGTTTACAAACATTCTAAGCGCGCATCAGAGATGCAGAGGTCAATGAACTCGGCGCGCTTGCTCGAGCCTTCCTTCGGAAAAACGCTCTAACCCTTTTCTTGTCCTCGAGCACATACGATAACATTCACTGTAAAACTCTATATTTAGAAATCGAAACACTATCGTTTATATAATTTGATTTAAATACAAAACTCACTACACGCAAATATTCTTGAATCCGAGACAAGAAATTTGAAGGGAAAGAGTCTGTGTGTTTGGGGAAATTATTCCTGATTCCGCGACTACGAAATAAACACATGAATATGAATATTAACTAAAATAAACTAAACATTTATGAACACTAAAAGGAATAATATATATGATGTTAGAAATATTTTAATCATATTAACTGTGAAAATTTTAATAACATTGTTAAAATCACGTGCATTATTTTTGAATCGCCAAGTTTCTTACTGTGATAAACGTTATGTATCATTACATTTTGAAAGAAAAATTAGAGATCTTATGCAATATAAACTGGCAATAGACTTCAGTACGCTAAGTCGTATGGTTGTTTAATACAACAAAGAAAACGTAACAGATAGTGAATTGGCAACTTAAAATGACGCGAAAATGAGAAGTCTAAAGAACAGACATTTTTAATGTAAAAATAATAATGATAATTAAGATATTCTCCATTTCGGGGGAAAAACATTTGTATATTATGAAATATTTCACTAAAATTATATTGTGGTTTTTTTCTAATCAGGAAAGAAAAAAATGTAAGCATAAAATTTCCTCTTTCAATTAAAATAAAAGCAAAAAGCAATTACTTTCGTAGTTATTTTAATTACAATATTAAGAAAATTTACAAATTACCACATGCATCAAACAATATTTTTTCAACTGTTTATTAATATATATTCCTTTTTCCTGCGTACAAAAAGCATGTTTGCATAAATAAAATTAAATTCTGAATTTTTATAATTTGAATCATTTGCTTTTTGGTTAATTAAATTTAATAATTACCACTGAAGTCCTTCAAGTAAAAATTTTTATTGCAATAGTACCAATGCATATGTATATAATGTTATTAAAATATCGCAGTCTGCTGCAATATTAATTAATTAATCAAGAGATAATAATTAAATACTTAAGTCATAGGAATTCCTATTGAAAAGTACCGCACCTTAAACACCTTTTAAATATATTTGCTGTAAATTAGTTATTTTACGTATAGTATTATGTTAATAATAATTATAATATTATATTAAAAATATTTATAATATTATATTACAGACGAAAATATTATGGTATAAATAAAATAATAGTGTTCAAGTAATATATATACGAGTAATAATAGTTCAAGTAATATTTTATGATATACATATATCATTTTTATTTTAAAATTACTCATTACCCTTTCCAGAAATACAGATCGCAAATTAAGTGAAATTAAAAGAAAGAAGAAATTAAAAAAGGAAAGTTAAGAAATTAAAAAAAGAGGTGGAATAAAATTATGATAAAATTTTGAAGCTCAATAAAGGTACCGAGATAATTTTTTGAACACATTTTCCAACCCATGAAAGTTAGCAGAACTAGCTGTTTAAGCGAGTTTCAGAAAAGCCATGAAACGCTAAGAAACAGAGGTCAATGACCTTCGTCGAACAGAACTCGATTCATTTCTATCTACTCTTAATCGCATTCCGTTTATTGATTTTTTGGTCACAGATCAATTGTTCCAGCAATGAAATGAACAAATAATGTGGATAGAAAGATAGACTTAGTCCAACGTATCGATTATAGGTACCGATATTATTAGTCAGTACTTCTATGTTGATATAACACTACAATGAAAATAATAATAATACTGAAAGCAATAATAAAAAATTTTTGAAAATACACGAGGAACACTTTATGTTAGTGCATTCTCCTATACATTTTAATATACTACGTATTTGTAATATGATTTTATCAATTATGCACTGAAACTTAGGTTATATACACTTAGGTTATATACACGCAAATAAATATAAAACGTTTTATATGTTGTAATTCATATATTTCTATCATATTCGATCAACAATCAATTTTATCAACACACTATCCATTTCGTCACATTTTTACAGTTTTGAAGATTTAAGTCTGTTTTAAAAATTCCGATCTTTTGTAATATTTTTTTTTCTTAATACCGAATATTTTTATATTTCTATTCACAAATAATTTTCACATACATTATATTATTTTCAGACGTTATATATTTTTAATTATTTTTCAAAGAGTAGTAGACGTATTAAATATAAAAAGCACTGTATTATTAATTATGATATCCTTTTCTTGCTTAGCTTATATGAATTTAAAAACAAAAGAAAAATTTACTAATAATATTAAATGTTACTTTGAGATCATAAAAATGGAAATATGGAGAATATGTCTATTTTTGTTCATAAATTTAAAAATATATTAATTTATATATTTTCTAGTTCTCCAGAAAATAGAAATATTTATTTTTAATTTGAATTCTAAGCTTTCGAAATAACATTAAATATTAATTCAAGATGATATTTGTGCAGAAATACCACTATATTATATGATTAGAAATTGATGTTTTATATTATTTTAATAATTTTTAATCATGTCTTTAAAACTAGTTAAGTAATTACTGTGATACTTTTAATTAGATACATACGATGTTACAAATATATTTGCGATACCAGTATATAATATATGTCCAATGTACTTCTAACATAATTTCGATAACATTTCCTACAGTAATTCCCCTCCAAACTCTAAGCATGTGAATATTATTTTAGGATCGTTACTAAAATTTTTGATTTTACAAAAATCCAATGATAGATGTAAGAATTAGGAAGAGTGTTGGATGCATAGTAGGTAAAATAAAATTTATAAAAAATTTTAATTTTCAGTCGAAATTTGCATAGGGGTCAATGACATCTACAACTCGACGAAGCTCGTTCGATTAGCCTACTACCTTTTACCATTCTGCACAACGCAAAAGAGCAATTCGTTCGTAACAATAACATAAAAGAGAGAAAAAAGACCAAAAGCTCTCGCGTCAGTGGTGGCAATGAACTTGGAAGCCGCTCTCCCGCGCTGAGCCTCTAACACAGAATCGCGAGGAATTCCGTGGATTGAGGTCAATGGCGATCGTTCGTTGACATTGAAGCCGGTAAGAGGGAAAGTGGCGCTATTCGCATCGCGAATTCTCTTGGAAAAATAAAAGCTCAGAATATAATTTTTTACAAAATTATATATATATATATAAAACGCTTTAGTGCGAATTATATTACAGTTATATTACAAATTAGAATTAGAATTCGATTTCGCAGTTTTTAAGTGAAAGAACTGAAAAACTTCTGATTATAGCTCAGCCACAAAGATCACGTGATGCCGAAAATGACACCATTCTACGGAATGCGACCCATCATAATTTGTAACTAATAGTACTTGCGTATGATATGTAAATAATAGTATCTGCATATGATTTTTAATCATGCTACAATGACACTATGTTAGACACATGATAGCGACCAAATGCTAATCGGATGAAACATACACATGTAGAAGCACAAAAATTTCACTACACGAAGAATCCTTAAGTCAATTAACCTGAGATAATGCTATTCTTCTGAAGTAACTTCCTTACATGCCAAACCATAATGATAATAAAAAGAAGAAATCCGAAACATCCGCATTTAATTTTAAAACAAGCTCTTCAATAACCAAACCATACCAGAGCACGATTATGAAATTTTTTTTATCTGCTTTGCATAGACTGGACAAATAAGTGATTTAACGAACAAATATATTAGTTCTTAAATATGTTTATGCTCCGCAAATTTAGTTTGACTGATGTGTTTCTCTTAGGAACTCTGATGACATGTGTAGAAAATATTTTAAAAAGAATATTTATCGTTACATTTCTCTGTCTATGCCTTTTCATAAAATGATACAAAAAAAAAAAAAAAAAAAAAAAAAAAATTCGTTGAGTGAGTTCATGAAGTTCCGAAATTCTGTTTCATATCTTCTACATAACCTGTTTCTATGGCAAATTTATCTTTACTAATTTATACTGAATAAGTAATTGTAATATTTTACGCTTTAGTAAAAATAAAATCCCGATGGGTAAGAGTTTTCTTTTAGTATAACCAGTTATAATAAAAATATTTCACAAAATTTCTTTCCTAGTAAAGTAAATATTTATTCCTAGAAGAAAGAAATGACGCGGTAAATTTTGCTTTTGTAATTTTCATTAAATATTTTAGAAATATTAATTCGTAGGACAAAAAACTAGAATATACAAAGTGAGGATATACGTTTTTATCTAATTTAGCAATATAAATTCTTAAAACAGCGCAAATAAAAAAATTGTTCAAATTGTATTAGAAATGGAAAACTTGATGAGGTTTCAGCAAGCATTTTTAGAAGGGATTATTTTCCAATATAATGAACGTGTAAAGCTCAACAAGTATGACGAGAACATAGCATTAGCAGAAGCTCAGATAGAGCTCTACGCATCGAATCTTTCGGAGGTCAATGACCTCCGAAAAGTTCTCGTCGAATGGCGATTTATTCTAATTAATTCTTTTCACATTAGAGAGATTACGCGTATACTTTGTGAATAAAGATTAAATTAATCGAAATCCCTACCCAAACACGAATAAGACCTAATATAGTTGAAGTTTTCCAAATATAGGCCACAAAGGTCAATGACCTTGACGTGGAAAAATTTCAAAATTTTTTATTTCTTGAAAAATACATTTTTTGTTACATAGAATACGTTCAGGTATTTTGACGAAACTTCATGATTAAACATTATTTATGAGGTCATTGAACCCAGTGTCAGTGATCTACGTTTTATATCAAATTTTTAAAAAAAGTTATTTGAAACCGAAATGAAAGCGGCATTGTATCATTATTTGCTAGAGAATTTATAAGATTTTCTTTAATGAAAATCTGCGAATTAAATAAAATTCTTATATATAGGTCAAACGAAAGTCAATGACCTTAGATTCGAAAATTACCTCCTACTGAAAATTTTCATTTAGTCTGACTCCGTAAATGTTTATTACTTATAGAAATAATAAAAAAAAGAAATACATTCATTTGTAATTTGGTATGTACTCGTGATGAACAAGAGGTCATTGACCTTCGGCGTTCTTGAAGTTTTAACACGCATTACTGTTCACCTCTGCGATGTTGTTTTCTGTAGCTTCACAAGCCTTCTTTTATTTTTTTTTAATCATAATAAATTACTTAAGCTTTGCTTAGGTGAGAGAAGAGTAGTACTCAAGAATTTTAAAACATCTGAATTCGAAAATTTGAGCACGCTGCCGTATATAACTCTTCCTTTCTTTTTTTCTTTTCTCTCTTTCTTTCTTTTTTTTTTTTGGGGGGGGGCGTTCAAATAAATGAAATGAAACAATATATCTGAAGATTTTTTACATATACTGACAAAAATCAGATGTATATTGTTATTTTACTACAGGATAAACGGAAAAGAAAGAAAATATTTATAACAAGACAAATGACAGTTTTTTTTCAGTATGTTTCAAAATATCGTAAAATTTCGCATAGAGCAATAAAGTTTTGATGTTAGTAAAGTTTTTCCAATTTTTTTAATTAATTACATAACATTAAGTTACTATATGAGAGATTTATCATCCCTATGACTTTGAAACTGTTTCCATTGCCTGAAACATAAAAGTCTAATTTATTCTCCGCATGATCTCGCGAATAGTCAGTTCTCATAATGTTGCAGTTCGGCAAAGTATAAAATCTTGAATTTATCTTTCAAGTTAAATAATATAAATTACTTAATAAATAGAGGTATTTAAAAACAATAGATGCACTTCTGAAAAATTTAAATCTTTATTTCATTTTGAACAATATCTCTCCCTAATATAATTTGAAATACATTTAATGAACTTAAAATATAGCTTATATAAAACTAATAATTTTATGAATGTTTACATTGTTATTAGATGTAAACATTCATAAAATTATCATCTAATAAAAATGCTTCTCATCCAATATATTACATACCTCCATATAAAATAATCGTTTAGCTTTGTTAATTAAAAAGATGCACATTACTTTGATGCTCAGAAACTTAAATTATTACATTCATGAATTATAGAAAATCCCTTGCACAATATTTTAGGAGTAGTCTTTGATAATTTTTCCTTTAGGGAAAACATATTGCATGCAGTTCAATGTACTGTTTGATGCTCATCTGAAGATAAGACGAGAAGAAAATTCCTGCAACTTCATTTAAATTCCAAATCATAATAACTTCTGAATATTCTCCCAACTATTTACGACGCTTTCATATTTATGAAGTTTACCTTTAAAATTAACCTTTCGCAGTTAACCCCTACGAATTTTGCATGCAAAGATATTTAAAACAGAAAGAGCTGGCTAGTTTATCATAAAAACCTGTTTGCTTGCCCGAGACTTGCGACATGAATATTAAAAATAAAACTCCGCTTCCTCGATTAGTAGTACCAAAAAACAATTTCCACACTACCGAAAGAGAGAAAATAATGTGTAGTATCCTCCTGAGAAAAAAGTTTTTTTTTTTTTTTTTTTTTTTTTTTTTTTTTTTTTTTTTAATAAAAGTGTTTTTAAGAATAACTTATTTATAAAAAATTCACTTATCGAAAAAGGTTGATGTAACAAAAGACACATTAAAACATATAAAACATTAAAACATATAAACATATAAGACATATAAAACATTTCATCAATTTATATGTTACAATGTACTTGCGAGCCTCGTTTCATTTCTTGGTGATTTTAGTATCTACAAACGGACCCACCAGCGGCCGAGCGGTAAAGTCGCTGAACACTGGTACTTCGGTCCGAGGTTCGAATCCCGCGAACGGGCCGGCTGCATGGGCGCTTTTGTGGTCTTCCCCATGTGTAACGTGTATGTACGAGCCAGTTTCCCTTAGAAAGTCCTCCACGAAGGCATCCCTTCCCTTAGGCAGATAGCCCTCGTGTGCTTTGCCATAATTAAATACACCATTAAGTACAATGCATGGATTTAGTTAAAAATATTTCAAAAATGGTAAGTTTTCTTTTATTTTATTCCTAAAATTTTTATAATTATGAGTTGTGTATTATTGTTTTTTATCAGCTACGATTAAAATACGTATTACAATGCTGAGGTTTCAGTGAATTGAAATTCTTGTAAGATATTCTGTTGATTGTTGTTCTATTAGGAAATTGATTTTCTAACTATTTATTTTAAGTACCTTTCCTATCAAACCTCATTTAGTCCTTATCCTTAAATCCACGAATTCGATTACTCAAATAAATCAGATATTTACGTGCTATAAATAGCAATAAGCGTAAATAAGCCATATATATAATTTAGGAATACGTATAATATATTAATAATATATTAATATAGTATACATTTATATAAAGACTATTATAATATGCATATAGCTATGCATGTCTTAAAATTTATATATATTTTTATCTTTCAAATTAAATCAGTACATTATTTATCAGTGTAAAAAATGAGATATTTAAAAACAACATGCTCTCTGATAATTTATAGCAAATGTCAGAAACATATTCACAAATATATTTCGGATAATATTACGTAATTATCTCATATAATGTGTCAACCGATAAATATTATGAACATTTACTTTAGCAACGTAATTAATAATAGACACATTTTAACAGCATACATTTATCTCGGTTAAGGAATAATCTTTCCTGTATAAGAGTAGTGCCTGTATTAGTTAATTTAATTAAGATGTACTTCACATTATAATAATACGACTATAATAAATAAATAATACGATTGTAATAATTCCAGCAGTAAAAGTTTCTGATGATTATTTTTGTATATCCTCGTCTTGCTTTGGTTCTGATATGTTATAGTGAACTGGATTAAAACTATGTAAACACTATGAAAAGTTCAACTAACTCCATCCTGACAATCCCCATACTTATCCAAATAAAAAAGACTTGAGGCACTCGAAATTACTGAGATTCTACAGCAAGTGCCAAACACCTGTGCATCAGCAGGCATCCGTGAGGCCCTAACAAGGTCAAAGTGAAACCGAAAAGATTCCGATACTGAAGCGAGAGGTAAGAGGGAGAGGTCATTGAACCCTAACGACAGTGAAAGTGAGAGCTCGCGAATTTTCAGGGTCGAAATCGCTTGCTATTCACTTCTTATTCAGGATTCTCGGGAGGGATAAAAAATTTATACTTTTCGTGATAATGATAGAAATGAAGTAAAAATGATTAATTAAAAGTAAAAGCCACCTTTCGTCATTAGCAAGTTAATGCACGAACGAGAAAATAATTAACAGTTGATAGATTAGCGTGTTAGATGTTGTTGATCAATCAGTTTTCGTGCCTTTTCATTCATGGTAAAGACAAGGAAACTTTTCTTAAAATACTTGTACATAAAATCCATGTGCTTCTTTCTATATATTTTCTGCTTATTTCCACGAATAATGCCATTTGGTATTTTTATTATAAAACTGCTCGCTATACAGCTGTTTTAGATATTACGCTGGTATTACCTAAAACCGCGTTGTTATGATAAAGCTCCCGGCAATAAAATAATGATTCTTTAAGCGTTAAGTGTATCTTCTAAGAGTATCTTCTGGTGGTGTATTTTGTTGCCATTAGCAAGCTTTTGGAAAGTTTATAGTTGCTTTCCTTTCTTCCCAAAACCTGCATATTATGAGTTGGGAGGAAAAAAGTGCACTTTTATTGTACGCATCATAGTCTCAGTTCCAGCACTAGGGCCAGAAGATAAGCATAATTCTTCATGCTTTACTTTTTAAGTGCTGTGAAATTTATTTATTAGCAGCTATAAAGTTTTTGTTTGCTTGTTTCAAGTGTGTTATTTATTCAAACACAAAACTGTGAGCCGGTGAGATGAATATTTTGATTCAGATTCTGTTTCCCTATTACTTGGTTCATTTCAGTTCTTTGTTTTGAAGTGAAATGCTTTTATCATATAACTGCCTTCTTCAGAATTCGCACTTCCAAAATTATATAACTTTTATGTCTACAAAAACAGAAATTTATGTATTCATTTTTAAGTAGAAAAACGTTTTTAGAGGTGTGAAATCATCACTTAGAACAGGGTTTCTTAAACTTTTTTCAGTCGCGACCCCTTTTTATCACTGAAATTTTTACCACCCCCAGGACCCCATAATATTTCCAAAAATTTTATAGAACACCATAAGCATTGCGCAAATCCGACACACGACTGAGTGAAACTGTCAATTTTTTCACTTGTACTGTAATGTACTATTGCAGTTTTAGGTCATAAACTTTAATTTCTAATTTTAAGTCATAGAACAACGTGAAAATTTTAAATAAGTAACAGACGAAATGACAGCGTCGCGTGCAAAGCAAGTAAAATGAACGTTTATATTATAAAAAGAATGCTCCCTTAGGCAGATAGCTCTCGAGGCTTTGCCGTAATTAAATAACCTAACCTAACCTATAAAAAGAATGCGCCAAAACATTTTCGTTTTTTGTTTATCTGTATTTTCTTATCTTTATCTATTCTCAGATACATTGTGTAAAAATATTTGGTAATTGTAAAATTATTATAATAAGTTAAAGAAATATCGAAACTGCTAAAAGTTTTGGCGACCCCCATGGGGTTCGCGATTCACAGTTTAAGAAACTCTGAACGAGATTCGAGATAATCATGAATTAAACCCTGACTTAGAAGAAAGAGCATATATGAATTCTACATTTGATATCGAGCAAATTACTAAGAAAGAAATAGCAATATGTCTTCATTAAAGACTAAAATACTAAAGTTATTACAATAAAAAAATTTCAAGATGCCCAAAATTAAGAAATAAAATATGAACTGGATAATAATAAAAATAATAGTAATAAAAGATTGCAAAATGGATAAAAACGGTTATTTTCTTCAGATGACCGGACTCGACGCCTTAAACTAGCCGAAACTGGTTCTTCATTAATCACAAAAATTATCGTTTCCATCCAGGTTTTCGTAAACGACGTTCGAACGTGGTTTGACTCTAAAATCGCAAATGAAAAATGTTACCCCTCATAAGCTTTTAAAAAAGACGAAAAGAAGAAGGAAAAAAAATGGAGAAGGGAAAAAGAAATTATAAATCGTCGGTAGGTACAAAATCTGAAACAACTTGTAACACAACCACTTTGTTTCGAATTGGAAATAAAACACGAAAACTCCTTTCGCAAAAGCGAAAGATTTCGATTAGGGAAAAAAGACACATCAAAAGGGAAAACTGAAAACGAAGAGGTCAATGCCCTCGGCAGACGACTTGGAAGAAAGTGGAAAAGAGCCTCCGGCGTCCGAAGAGAGGAAAAAAAAAAAAGTAAAAAAAGAAAAGCGATTCGAAAGGCGCCATTTTTCTCGTTACAATGCATCCAGGATCCCGAGTTTTACAACTGCGGAAATCTTCGCTGTTGTTTTTATTTTTCGGGTTCTTTCAAAAGTAACCATCTCTCAAATTTAGCCGCTGGCTAGTTAAGTTGTCATCGAGCTTATATTCCCTCCCTTCCTATCATCCTTTTCCGATGACTGCTTGCGAAAATCATCAGACGCGCCAGGAATTTCACCCAATTCTCACTGTAAATATTCGATCTGGGTGCGATTCGTTTACAGGTCATTCACCCCTTTCAACTAGCTGGATGAGAATAGATTGCCTGTATAGAAGAGTTCACAGTAAATAATGTATCATTTTCAGTTAACGTACTATAAACGCCGAAGTGCATAAACTAATTTTAATAAATATGTAAGCCCATAAATCTAAGAGATTCGTCAGGAGTTGAATTTTAGAATACACAAAATTCAACTTAAATCTGAGGATGATACCAAGTGCGAATTCTCCGTGCATTTCGAGAGACAAACTGACGTGTTATTCAATTATTATAGCAAATTATTTTGCGCATTTCCTCTCTTCCGATCGCTTCCCCTGTTTCATTTAGCAGATGACAGTACATGTTCCGTTCCATTTACAGCAATTAAACAAAATGCATGCCCAAAATAACTTGCTCCCAAAGATGACAGACCGAGACAGTTTGTCTCTCAAAACGCACTAAGGTTTCTTTTTAAAATCAGTGTTTTAAAACTACGTTTAGATCTTAGCATTTTCTAAATTTAAGAAAATAATAATAATTTCACATTCTTTAAAGTCATGCGCTATGTATACAAGCAAATGATAATTCAGCAGCCGAAGTGCATAAAAAATGGCGTTAGAAATGACGTTTACTGAAAATTACATTAACGAACATTACTTATTAAATGCATTGTAGAATGTTACAAATGCTTAGTACTTAATATTTGTATAAATTGTTCAGAAACATATTAAAGATATGGAAGATAGAGCAAAAGCTGGTAAGAACTATTCGCACAGTTTTTAAATCGTTTTGTTACATTTAAAAAATCAGCGTGCACGGCTCACATTCAAGTGTTTCCGCAGGTTGTCGTTTTACAATAATAATTCAACAGCTAAAGATTAAACAGATAAATAAAATTAATATCTAATCAAGATAAACAGTTAAATAAGATTAAAAATGAAACAGCTTCATTCATTCGGTTAAAATTGATTATTAAATAGTTAGTATAAAACCTCATAAAATATATTTTTTAAACAGATCGAATATATACGTAGCTGTGTAAAAATAAAGCTTACGTACTATATTAATATCATTTCAGGTTTCATTATCACGTACAACCAGATGATAAAAGTAATGATGAATTGCCTACTACTTACTGGACTATCGATAAATATGGTATTTCATTAATTTATATGTATAATAGATAGATTACACAAATTAATTACTTTTTCCTGTTTTCAAATAACTCTTTGGCCTACCAGCGGCCGAGCGGTAAAGTCGCTGAACACTGGTAGTTCGGTCCGAGGTTCGAATGCCGCGAACGGGCTGGCTGCATAGGCGTTTTCGTGGTTTTTCCCCATGTGTAACTTGTATACAAGCCAGTTTTCCTTAGAAAGTCCTCCACGAAGGCATCCCTTCCCTTAGGCAGATAGCCCTCGAGGCTTTGCCATAATCACACACGCACAAATAACTCTTTGAAAAAAATCCAGATGCACGTTGAATTTTGAACATAAAGACTATGTTCATTAATTGAAACACAAGCTATATTTTTTTCTGTTCAGTGAGACGGTGTAAGCGTTTTTAACTCGTGAACTTTAAAAAAATAAAACTGTAAAATTATTCTTTAGCAAGGTGTATAATGTGTAGTATTAAAAGTATCTTTTACTAATTGGGTACTATTAATAATATAAATAAATAATCGTGAAAACGTTCATGAAAATTAGCAGTCGAATATATTATGGCAGTTAAATGTATTATAAACTGCACCAGTTGTAAATATTATTAAAAAATAAAATTAAGAAATCAGTTATTAATTTTTTATTCTGAAATCGATCAGTCTGTCAAACGCAGTTATAGTTTAAAAAATAATTTAAAAAATTAAACTGAAGATTTTATTTTTACTAGATCAAAAGGTAACGCCTTAAGATATGGCTCTTTCACAAACGGTGTAGTTCTCCTTGAGGTGATATGGTCTGCACCGTACTGGATGGATGATAAATGCCCTGGTAGCTTAACATAGAGTAACGGTCTCCAAAAATTGGAAAACCTTAACTATAAACATTTCTAAAGTTAAAAAAAATTGTTTTGGTTTGGTTTATGTGATTACGACAAAGCCTTAAAGGCCATCTGCCTAAGGGGAGGGATGTCTTCGGGGAGGACTGTCTAGGGCAAATTGACTCGTATGCACGTTACACATGGGAAAAACCACGAAAGTGCTCATGCAGCCAGCCCATTCCTGGGATTCGAAACTCGAACCGAACTACCAGTATTCAGCAACTTTACTAGTCAGCCGCTTGTGGGCCCCTATCTGTAAGAAATCTGATTGATTTGACGTCAATTTATTAATTAAATTAAATATTTAGAACACTTCTTTTACATAAACGCTTGTGCAAGTTGAGAAGCAAAAATATAGATTTATCTAAACATACAGTTCATTTAAGAACTTCCATTAATTTTAAAAAATATTAATTGAGAAAACACTAATGTTCGCATAAATTTAGTACCTTCAAACTAAATCGTGACACCTGTCGATTTGAGAAGAAGATTTCAAAACCGTAAATAAAATTTATACATTTTAAATTTAAAAAATTAAAAAAAAATAAAAGCAATTTATTTTCTCATTATTTCACAAAAGTTATATAGTTTTAAAAACGTAAATAAGTTGTTTTTGTATGAGCTTCCATAACATTTACTACACACAAAAAGTGTATATTGTTCTGACTTTTAAAGAACATATGAGATTTAAAAAATAATAATTTATTCTTAAAATTTTGTCTAAATTTAAAAATTTTTAAGTGTAAATTACTGTTTTGAAATTTTCTATTTAACACCACAAGATTTTTCGTGACGGAATTTTATAAAGAAACGCAAGTATGTACAGTATTAATTTGCATCTAAATTTGGTTTAACACAGAACGCTTCGCAGTAATTTGCTTTAAATACTGCATTTATATATATGCTCTCGCATATAATATGCCTCAACTGTAATTTTTTTAAAGTTTAATTTAAGTTAAATTTGTTTGGGCAATCCCGAGTTGTGAGCTTTCTTTTGCTAAAAACCATCACACTGTACTTTTTGAATACCACCGCTTTGGAATATCGAAAATAAATATAACTGAATCTATAACTGGCAGTAATGAACATTGAAATAAGTAGCTTTCGTTAGCTTGTCTCCTATAACTGAATTTAACCGATAACATTTCAGACTGTACAGGTATATGTTAACATTTCTCACTCCTTGTCGCATGACTTCGTGATGTAACTGGAAGCATATTTAGCGCATGTTCGGGAAATTCGGAGTTCGAATTTCGGCGAGGGCAAACGCGGTTTTTATTTAGTTTTCTGACAGAGAAATATTTTAAAAAATACTCTATAAATTTGCGGCGTTACAAATTAACAAGTTGAAAAAATATCATATAATCCCCGAATAACTCAAAACATAACTTAGGTCACTAAAATTGCTTCATAAAAGTATTTAAATTCTAATATAAAGTTGCAAAGAAAATAGAATTTTGTATTTAATTTTATAGCTTAAATGGACATTAGCCCAGAAGGACTAATGAGTCTCGAAACGGTATTTTGAATTACTACTAACGGATGAATCACTTTTCAGATTGTGACCACCAAATATTATCGCCCTGTATTATATTTAAGGAAACTAAATAATGAAGAATCTGCATGTATGCGTCTGCATGCATGCATGTTTCTCGCGCTGTGAAAAATCAACGGTACATAAAGTTATCAAATTTTGAATAACATAGTCTTTCACCCGAATTTGGAATTTGTTTTATTGTCTATTTCATATATTATAAAACTTTAAGGAATTTTTGATTAAAAAACTCAACAATTTCAAAGCCAGCTACGCTGTTTTTAAATGTTTTTTGCTCGAAGTGGCGTTAGCCCAACTGCTTTCGAAACATGTTACGTATGTCTGTCAATGAAAAACGCACGTTTGGGCGTAATATAAAATCAGAAAGCTTCCAAATTTTATTTTATTAATTTTTTTTTTTTTTTTTTTTTTTTTAATGCCAAAGACAAACTAAATTATAGTTGTACAGAATACAACTGAAATTTTTTTCAGCAAACAGGAAACTTTTTTTCATGACTCGTACTTTAACGAAATTCAACTTAATATTAATAATCAGTCGATGAAAATTGCTCTTCTAAATTATTAAAATAATAATTAAAGTGTAATTTAAATTAAAAGTGTAAATATTTTGGAAAATTTTTTCAGGGTTGGAAAACAGCAATAAAAAGTATTTAGAGGCCATAAAATTTCAGAGCGAATAAAATGTTGCGAAACGCTTTTGGCATTTTTATAGTACAATTATTACGCGCTTTTACCTCACACATGTGGATTATTGTGATTTATTTTCCATCCTTTTAATACTGTTTCTCACTTAAAATCATCAAAGAAAGAACGTTACAATAAAATGTTTTCCAGTGCACTGAAATTATCGCAAAGCTTCCATTAAAGTATTTCCACTTCCAGCAGCTTATTATGGGCTTATTTTCCTTAAAACTGCAAACACGGTAATCTGCCAATTTTCCAGAATAATAGGGATTTTATCATTACGAGATCCCGCTTACACTTTTTGGCGAGTCTCACTCCTCAAGGTCAATGTCCTCTGCCGCCAGACTCAAAAATGAAACAAAGACTCAGAGAAGGGGTAGAGGAGAAAACAAAAATGAAAGAGTAAAAGAGAGAGAGATGAAAGTAGGTGAAAATCATCCAACCAGCTCTCCGCCGGTTCGTTCCACATGGATAAGCCGGAGAAGATCATGAACAAATACACATTTTTAATGAATGAAAATATTACCGCTTTTTAAAGCACGTTCGTTTTGTTGCATCCATTGCAACCGTATCGTTATGCTTTCGGGAAGATCGGAACAACTTTCGCTCGCAACGAGGTCAATGACCTTGGCGTTCTCTCTCTCTATCTCGCTCTCCCTTTTACGGAAGATACTTCCTATTAACCTTGAATATTTCGTATTTTAGCGACAGGTGATTTTCACCCTATTTTTAACTCGCAATGAAATTTTTTTTTTTTATGGATTTTTAAACGTTTTGTCAACAAATTAAAAAAAAATAATGATTATGTTTTTTGGGAGACGTGTTTTTTTTTTAGCGTATTGAGCATAAACGTTATTATTCCCGTTTATAGTAAATACCGAAAATACTGCATATACCAGAAGTTCTCAAACTTTTTTTTTTTGCTCCGTGTACTTTTTTCACCATTGCTAGAAGATCATCCTCCCCTTCCTTTCCAAAATTCTAAAAATAAATATATACACTTTTCTAAATTTTGATGATTTTTTTAACGTGTTTTATAAATTAAACAACAAAAAATGTAGAAAATGTTGATAAATGATATAAATTGTTACTGAGTAAACGCAGTTCTTCGTATTTGTAAACTAAAATTAAATATTTAATAGCTAACTAAAAGGCTAACCGCATTATTTTTGACTTTGAGGTAAAGGCAGAATCATTCTCGAATACTTTAATTTAGTTCTAAATTACAGTCATTTACTGCCATGTTTTGAAAATAGTAGTACTCATTTTATACCAGGCAATTTTTACACTTTCTTCAAAGAATGAATAGCAACGTTTTTCAGATATAATTATAAATAAATTAAAAAAAAATTTAAAAAAAAAAAAATCTGAAATGTTTCAGATTTTAAATTACGTCCAAAGGGGCGTTTTTTAACATTTTGTGTGTTACCTTTCTTTATTAAATATCATGTTCCTCGCACTTAAACCATAAGATCCAGTGCAACAGCAATATCGCAAAATAGTTTTAAAACGAGCATATCTTTAGAATTTCCGATACAGAGGCTCACGCGCTGGAGATAAAAATGTTTTTTCTGCACAACGTTGCCATTGCTCGCTTTGAAATCCTTGAGTTTGTTAATCAAAAATTCGTCAAAGTTTTAAAAAATAGGAAATCGATCATAAAACAAATTTCAAATTTCAAATTTGGTCTTCCACATGCTCATATTCGTTGGAGGATTACGTTATTCAAAATTCGATGACTCTATGTACCGTTGTTTTATCACAATACGAGAATATACATACATTTATGCAGATTTTTCATTATTTAATTTCTTCAAATATAATGCAGGACTCTAACATTTTTTGGCAACAGTTTGAAAAGTGAACCGACATTTATGAGTCCGACGCAAAATGCCAAAACGAAACTAATAGTCCTTCGGGATTCAAATCCCTTTGGACTAAAAAAAAAAAAAAAAGGCAATGAAAATTCACAAATTCATTTTGTGTAGTTACACAAAATATATATGAGTATGATGAATAAATATTATTAAAAGATATTTAAGGGTTATTTCTCATTGCTAATTATATCTGCTGAATCATTAATTATATTTGTGTTCATTTAAAAAGTTGTTTTAATAATTAAATTTATACTGGCGTGCTTTTGTTCCTTATACTCAAATTATTATAAATTACTCATTTAGAGTATTAATAAACTAACAGATAATAAATAAATAAAATTCAGAAATATAACTAAGAATATTTAATATTACAGCTATCGATATTTATCAAATATTAATTCGCATAATAAAAAATAATTACAACCAATTGGTTATTAGTAAAATATTTGGGCAAAATTTATTATACCATGTTAAAAGTTAGAAATAAATTTCCAAAAAACTTAGTTTTTAATACAATATTTCTTAATAATGATTGATTGATTAAATTTTTTTGTGCATAGTATACATATTTTTATTAATTTAATTTTTTAATTTTACTTAAAAATATAGAATTATATATATTACATTTTAATGTATTGAAATATGTTAAAAATTGCAGTGACCAGAAAAGTCTTTAAATTCTAGTTATGACTCATCTCATTTGTCTGATAGGAACATCAGAACAAGTCCACGAATTCATTGTGGTAAGCAGTGCAAGACTGCGCCTGTCGTCGGCAAGGGCCTTAAGCACCATGGAGATGACAGCACGACTTTCCTCAGCTCCGGTCCCCTCCCAATTTTGATGCAGAGCAACCAGGGGGGGGGAGGGGTTCGAAGGTCTTCCGAACTTCTTTCTCTACCACCAATCTCTCGGAAGGACTTTTGGCTAGCTACATATTTAGAGTGATCCCTTGCCGCATAGATACTATACCATTCATCTCTTCTCCGGGATTCGAACTTCGGCCTTTGAGTATGGCAGTATGCGTTGCTAAACACTATTCCGGCTAGGCGGCCTTTAAGATCTCTGCAGCATTATATTTCCCATGGCTTGCAAGAAATGTCACTAACCAGTAAAGATAGATTAAATTACTGCGCAAAAAACAAGCAATTATATATTTTTAGAAGTCCCCTTTGTATTTTCGGAATAAACAATTTAAAGGGAAAGCTAAAAGATTGGATTATTGCCAGTTTAATTCGTATTACAGGACCGTTCGACTGGAGAGGAATCTCTTCGTGGAGGACTTTTTAAGGGAAACTGATTCGCATATGCGCTTTACATGGGAGAAACCACGAAAACCTTACATGAAACCCTGGAAGCAAATGCAGGCTGCCAAATTTATTGATAAGCCTGAATTTAATTTGAATGCAAACGTGAATCTCTTCATTAAAGCTGAAATTAAAACGCGTTTATTTATTTAAAAAAATGAAATTTTTAATCCGGCTCTGAGCAGCATTACCTATAGAAAAATTCTCCTTCTTTAATCTACAGGTAATGTTTCTTCATTCCTGTTTCCATTTCATTTTGATAAAGAAGAAAGAATTTCAAACTTTAAAATATACAGCACGAAGACTGAGATCCCAGAATTGTCGGAACCGGTGATTCCTGATTTAGAGATTTTCCGGATTTTGGATCATTCGTTTAGATATATCTTAAGATGCTATGTAGAAATTATAAAATTAAATACATTTCTTTGTTAATATTGCTTTAAGAGCGAGATATTTTGCATTCATAAAGATTTTTTTCTAAATCACCACGACGCGAAATTAAATTGTGACTCGAAATCGAAATGGGGTATTTTAAGGATTTAAAACAATTCTATGACTGATGACAGAGGCAGTGTCATCCCAATAAAAGACTTCCATTATATTATCTCCATTTAATATTTTCTTCTCATATTCCATTAGCGAAAACATTTCGCTGTTTACTTGGCATACCCGAAAACCTTCATATTATAGCTCTCTTCATCATCATGAAACCTTCTAGCTGGCTATATTTATGCCAAGCATTTTTGAGAATATTTGCAGAGACGTCTTCTCATGCAGTGCCTCACACCTGAGATTTTACATTAAAATATTTCTAGAATTCTTGGATGGTCTTATATAGGTCTTATATCGATTATTAAAAAGATACTTTTATATCTCTTTCTCAGTGCTTGCAATTTTCCATTATCCATTGGCTGATTGAAGGTTTGGGAAAACAGTAGTTTATTATGACAAGGCACACTCAGGTTATCCGCCTAAGGAAAGGGATGCCTTCGTGGAGGACATTCGAAGGAAAGCTGGCTTGTATACGCGTTGCACATGGGGAAAACCACAAAAATGCCCATGAAACCTGCCCGTTCGTCTGGAATCGAACCCTAGTCAGAACTACCAGTATTTAGCGATTTTACCTTTCGGTCGATGGTGGGCTCAAATTAGAAAGGAAAAATGTCATTTGCTGTGTATATGAATTTTCCCGGAATCTAATACTTTCTCACTTCCCTAACAAAAGAAAGCTAGTATAAACAACATCCCACGCAAACAAATATGCCTTTTTGCTTCACTTATTGTTTAGTTCAGATAGAAAAATGCTCCCATCCCCTCAACCACTGAAGGGCCGAAAGTGTAAGTCGTGACTAATGTCAATACAACGTCAATCTTTGTACAGTCATTAGCCGCGGTGTGATTCTCTAGCCAGCAGTGTCTAAAAGTCATATACAGGGATCTCAGTTAGTTAGGAGAAAATCGCTTTTACGATATACTTGCCCCTTTTCTTTAATATTATATTCTCCAAAATTTGTAAGGGGAAAAAAAATTCTAGTGGCCTGGATATTAGATCATTCCAGATAACGGACCCCTGAATTTCAGACTTTGCGTTATAAATATTTATAATTTATTAAATTTATTATTTATTAATTCTACTAACTTAGTGGACTAATTAATTAATTAATCGATTTTCTAATTTAATATTTCTAATTTAATGGATTACCAAGAGCTAAATTGCTGACGAGTAAGTAACTCTGTAATTTAACTCTGGTAATTTAATTGGTAGTAATTTAACTGTTGATTGGTAGTAATTTAACTCTGGTTCGACTCGGCCATTTTACCATATGCAATATCAATACAAGCCAGTCTTCCTTAGAAAAGAATATTTTAACCAATGGTCAAAAATTTAATTATTGTACAGTAATATAAATTTTGAGGGATTCCACGATATATCCGTTGAAAACTATTCTGAAATCGCATAGCCATTTGAGCCGGATTCATACAGAAATATACCTTACTCAACGTTTGAATTATGGTCAGTTCACACATTCTTAGTCATATAGCTTTAAATCTGTAATTAGCATATTAGTTCAAACTGAAACAAAACAAAAATAAATTACCATAACACTAAGAGAAAAAGAATCTTATTTTACTTGATAAAATCAGTGTTAAAGGGGGGGGGGAAGTAACAATAAGTTTAAATTTTGATACCAATATTTTTTCATAATACAAATTTACGTAAAATGTTCCTAATTTGTTTAATTTGAATAAACAGTAAAAATTATGTACAAAGATATTACATTTGGTAACGTATCTCAGTGAAATACTTTTTGAAATAATATCGTCAACAGAATTTCCCCAAAATTTATTATCTCTGCTGAAATAACCAAATAAATGATTAGGTAATTTCAAGGAACGTTTTTAAAATAACATACTTTCAAAGCTATTATTGATCAAATATTATCTTATCCTTAATTTGAAATTTTTTCAGTACTTGAAACGAATATCTGATCTTCAGACTAAGGAAATTTTTAAAATCTGCGATAGGGATAAAACTTATGCTGCAAGTAAATGAGGGAAAAACAAATTTCAGGCGCATGAAAGCGCGGGAATTTATGTTTATATATATTTATAAAATGCAAAATAACTTAAAATAAATACGTTTAATATCCTTCCCACATTCAATACGGAACAAACCATGTGGAAACAAAAAGGAAGTACAGTGGCAAAAGTGCATGCCAGGTGGTAAACTGCACAGTGGCAAAACCATTGCTCCGAACGGAATATGGGATAGAACTTAAGCGTATTTTATTTTAATTTATTTTGCACTATTACTTTTAGCGCATAATTGGATTAGGTTTTTGAACTACTTTGCATTTATTCATGTATGTCTATAAATATATGAATTATAATATCACTGGTTTATAATGGTGTAGTTGACTGCCCAATGTATCGACTCTTGAATTTTGTATCCTTTTCAGAGAAAATAAAATTACAATTAAAGTTTTTTTATTCTAGAGATATTACACAGCATAGGAACTGACTGCACAGCTTTTTCAACTAGCTTAAGTTTTATAATTTTCGAGTTTTCTTAAATAACGCTACGTTTTATAAACAAATACATCGTAGAGACATTAGGTATTTTTTTTTTCTTTTTTTTTTTTTGGAAGCAGGAAAGATGAAAAATTAGCAACGCCTTCACCGGGAATCGAACCGCGGACCTCTGGAATACGCGCCCGGCGTGCAGACCACCACACCACGAAGGCATGCCAAGAAGGCAGGAGAAATACCTTATAACATTCATTAGTTAAATTAGAAGAGAAACATCCACCCGTGGCTGCTTTTTTTTCCCCTAACTTTAAATTCAATAGTTATTTGTGAATTTTAGATAAAAACAGCAAAATTAAATGCAGTGTTTCTGCATTTTATTAACTAAAAGCAAGTAAGAATATTATAATAAATTGAATTTTAATTTTTTTTGCTGCCCCTGTTTTTTTTTTTTTTTTTTTCTCCAGAAACAAATTTAAAGGAGGTGTAAAAGCAGATAAGGAACCTTTAACGATGATTAATCTGAAAACCTAAACACGTTTCTTTAATTATTATTTTTTTTTACATTTATTTAAAATTTTTGACGTATAATAAATAACATAATGAAATTTTTACACATAAAATGCCTATTTCAAAGAGTGCGGTTATGTTTCCAATAGTACTTTTTCTCCCTAAGTAGCTTAAGTAAAAATAGTTAGCGTTAAAATGTATTATACGAAAAATTAAAAACATTCTAGCGTCGAAAAGTAACCATTCAGAAATCTAGCTACATTGCTTTGAACAGCTTTATTTCGTTGCAGACAAAGCGGCGCATCTTATGAACTCTTATTTCCAACTTTAATTACAGACTAGAGATAGCTATTTACATACAGTTCAAATAGCCAATAATAATATAATATTTCATAAATACTCAAAGGATACTTCATTTACATAAATACTTCAATTTCATAAATACTCAAAGGATGTTAAATCCTTTGAGTATTTATGAACTTCAACAAAAAAACTTTTCATCAGTTTAATTTCCAATGTTAAATGCATACAAAGTAGACTTACCGGATGACAGAGATCGCTTTTGTCCTCTCTGGGATGGAGATTCAGCCTGTCTTTTCTTGCTATTCTCGATCATACTAAAAGTGGAAGCAGTTCTCTGGTAGGTAGAATGAGATTGTCGATAGATATTGGTCATTGGCGGTTGGCTGGATGAGGACATGCCACTACTGACGACTGCAGGAGATGAAGGACTGGCCATGCCGCTGGAATGACTCTCCAACCTCTCGTTGGATGGATAAGGTGGTAAGCTGGAAAACACAGAGTCCGCCGACGTGGTATCATATACCAGTGGTTGGGATTCTTCATACCCTTCCTTTCGATAGGGTGCCACATCAAAGAAGGCCATGTTAAAATCTCCTTGGGATCCATCGAACTGTAAAGCATTCTCTACAGTTGCAGTCAAATCAGAAGGAGTTACCACAGTGCTTGTTACTGGAGAACTGATGTCCAAATCCGAAAAGACATCCATTTCTAATTTATCAAATTCCACTTTGAATGAAGATGTATCCCAGTGCTTATACTGCAGCACTGCAGCAGTTAATCAAGCAGGCTAACAAGGTATTAACAAATAATAAATACGTATATCTTTAAAAGCACTAAATGAAAACTAGTTTCCTAACTAATTGGAAAGATAATGACTTAATATTCCTTCTCTAAGGCACAAAATAGTTCTGTTTTAAACTCAAATAATACCGATAATTTATGGCAATGGTAAGAGATCTCAGCACAACGATAGCAAATCACTTTTTTCGTCTCACATAGGTGGTGCAGGCAGAACTAGCATCTTGCAGGCTAAGTTACTGTCAGGATGCCATAGGGTCATTCGACAATGTCATAACGTTTCAATCGAGTCTTTGTGGATATTCTCAGTAGCACAACCTTATCGCTACAACTCGAAATAATGTTTGTTTTGGAATTTGGTTTACAAAATCCTTCGAGTTTTTAGAGGTAAAAAGTGATTATGTTTCGCACTTTGAATCAGAAGGCCCAAGGTACTTGAAATTATGACGGCTACAAGAAATACAGGGATCTGACATGATGAAGCGACGATACAGCGATTTCAGGAAGGAACAAACGGAACACAAAAATTCAGTTGCGCGCACAGATGCGAGAAAAGCCGAACCACGTTACGGAACTTCCTCCGCCGGGTAAGAAACGTTGTGAAGAAGACGTTTTCGCCTACTGTTTACGTTGCTCGGTCGTTGAACTAAACTGATGTTCCCGGTTTGTAAGGAAGAAGAGTTAGTCCGCTCGGCAAAAAAATCCCCGGTCTGTGGTTGGACAGGAAGCGAGGAGGATCCTGGAAGCTGAGTGGTCAGAAGTCGAAAGCGGGTACGCCTAAAAGTGCCGTAGCGGGACAGTCCCGTGACGGAAGTCACGTGATGCTAAGATGAGATGAATGGGGAATGAAGCAGGTAGACTGGAAGCTCCGGAGGCATCCATCGGTTCTCAGGCATTTTCGCATCACAGCCGAAGATAGAAAGGAATGTTATCTGGAATTCTTTTGGGGGCGAATCATTTTTGTTTCTTATCAATCTGATGAATGTCAATGTGAGAGAAATTTTTCTTGAACGATTAATTTGAATTTCGATTTCGCATATAGCATTCTTAAACTGAAACAGTTAATCGGAATTAAGGAATGTATTAATTGCTTTTAAACTACTTTAAAAGTATTAAAAAATAACTTTTAAGAGATTTAAGAGGTTCCGTTGCGCGGAATATTTAGAGGAGGAAATTAAGGTTTATATATTCTACAAACAAATCCTTCTTCTGTAGCCGTTATGCATATTAATAATGATTTAAAATGTTTATTAAATACATTAAGGGTGCAGATTTTTACATGAACTTTATTAAATAAATATGTTACATAATATTATAAAAGTTACTTATAAATTCTTTGTTATTAATAACTAGCGGAAGTACCCGATGCCAGTTAAGTTATATTGAGAGCTATGTATCTAACAACAGAGAGAACGATACCACTTTTTCTTCTATAATAAACATGCAAAAATATACGGTTCATAGTTATATATCTGATGCGATATGGAACCCACATAAAAAATTTCGATAGAAAAATAAACTAATTCTCTCTTATTATATCAGCAACAATGGCACGCAATTTTTAAATGATTTTCGTCTTTCTAATCAAATGGTCGTAAAAGCTCAAGTTCTACCCAATATTTCACATATATTCAATTTTAATCGATTAAATGTGGCAAAAAATTTATCATAACTGATCAGAAATCAATAACGCGAACAAACAAACACACACACAAACATGCATTTTTCTTTATATAGAGAGATTTTGTAAAACTTACAAATTTTTGATTAACAAACTCCACGATTTGAAAGCGAGCAGTAACAACACTTTTCCGAATTATTTATTTCCAACGCACGAGACTGTTGCCACTCAGAAAAATGAGTGCAAAAATTAGTGTTTTCAGAGTTTTTAATTAATATCTCGGCTGATTAAAGTAGTACGAAGATGGGAATAGTCATAATAGCTTCTCACGCATTTTTTTGGAATCGGGAATAATGTATTTAATGTTTGGAAATGCTATTTTTATTTCATTGTAAAACTTAAAAATTTTTTACTAACAAACTCTACGATTTGAAAGAGAACAATGGCAACACTTCTCGAAATAAAGCAGATTTTTTTATCTCCAGCGTGCAAGAGTGTTGCCTAGTTTTTTTTTTTTTTTTTTTTCTTTTTAAGTCCAAAGGGACTTAAAAAGTTCAGGGACCTTTTTTTTTTTAAGTCCAAAAAAAAAAAAAAAGGTCCCTGAAGGACAATTGTTTTCGTTTTGCTATTCTGTGTCGATTCACCACAAAAGGCGAATCACTTTTCAAACTGTTGCCACAAAGTATTATCGCCCTGTGTTATATTTAAAGAAATTAAATAATGAAAAATGTGCATAAATGCATGTATATTTCTCGCATTGTGATAAAACAACGGTACATAAAGCCATCGAATTTTGAATGACATATTCCTCCTACGAATATGGGCATGTGGAAGACCAAATTTGGAATTTGTTTTATTATAGATTTCCTATTTTGTAAAACTTTAACGAATTTTTGATTAACAAACTCAAGGATTTCACAGCGAGCAATGGCAACGTTGTACAGAAAAAAAAAAAAAAAAAAAAAAAAAAAAATTATCTCCAGCGCGTGAGTTTCTGTATCGGAAATTCTAAAGGTATGCTCATTTAGAAAAAAAAAAAAAAAAAAAAAAAAAAAAAAAAAACTTTTTTGCGATATTGCTGTTGAACTGAATTTTATGCTTTAAATGCTGAGAACGTGATAGTTAATAAATAAATGTAACACACAAAATGTTAAAAAAAAACGCCCCTTTGAACGTAATTTAAAATCTGAAACATTTCACAAACGCACAGACATTCTTCTTTATATATATAGATGATATTAATTGTTCATAGGCTTATCTCTAAATAGATCTTATTTTTAATACTAGTATGCAATATATCGTTTTAACTTTAAAGTAAAATAAAAAAATAAAACAAAGCCAAAAATTTTTAAGAAATACACATTTTTTTAATCATTCATTTATTTACTCAGATAAAGTCTTATGCTGCGTGAAATAACAATATTTTTCAGTACTAGAAATTTTTCGAAAAGTGTAGAAGATTAAAAATATTATGCTTGTAAAATGGCAAAAGCTCTCAGAACTGACGATTTACCATTCCAAACACGTAATTAATGTGTGGATTGTACAAAATAAAATACTGTAACTTAAAGTTACTTGAGAAATCAAAAAAGAGGTACAGAATAGGATATTTTTTTTTTCTAACATCTATTTTAAAAAAGTACATTTAGTCAAAAGAAAGGGGGGACAGTTTAATATCTCCTATTCTATTCGGCTGATTGATGAAATTCAACTTACGTTTTTCATGATGTTTCAAAACCGCGAGTTAAGATATATTAGACTTATATGTAGTGAAACGTATTTTGACGCAAAATCGGATTTCTTTTAAAATGACATGCCAATTTTTTTTTTTTTTTTTTTCCAAAACTCGATTTTACAGCTCAAATCATGCCTAAAAAACCAAATTTTGTAAAATATTGCATGAAATTTAATCAATCATTCGGAAACTTCTCTGCTAGACAGACAGCGAGTTATCGCTACCCCTTGAGCAACTCACAAAATATCAAGGAAGGTTTAAATAACCTTTTCATTTTATCCTCAGTTTGATCATAAAGGAACACCCTGTGCTACAAGCAAAATTTTCGCACCTGAGATGAGGGAATTTCTTACAGTGGAGTGTTCATATCAGCTTCTACTGGTTCTGTGGAATTTAAGATAATTTATTCAGTTTTTAGATCAGAGCTTTTTGCTGATAGGAGGGGCTTACAATACGCGTACTAAATTGAGAAAGAATTACATGATGTCTGGATTCTAACTGATAGTTGTGCTTCAGTTCAACACCTATTTAATTGGACGGCGATAGGAGACAAGACAAACCTGGAAATCTTAGATCTTTTTGTCCGGCTTTCTTCTGGACACTCTATCCATTTTCAGTGGATCCCATGTTGGGAATCGACGGAAATGAAAGGGCCAACTACCTGGCCGTAACTGCTGCCATGGAAGGGGAGAGTACTTGTGGGGCTCTCATATTTAGCGAAATCTCCTCTCTTTGGAAGATGGACTTAAACCAACTTGAAAAGATTCCTCCTAATCACCTGTGGTATTTTGGAAGAAGCCGAGGCGGGTCCTTTCAGCTGTCGTGTAGAAAATATCAGATGGCCTTCTCGCGCTTCATGAGTGATCATATTAGAGCACTCACTTTTCAGCAAGGACAGAAGATCTTCCCTGAGTGCCATTGGTGTAAGGCTGATATGGTCATCCCGGCCCATATTTCAGCTTGCTTGGATTTTCATAAAGACGAGGTCTTTCGGGATCCACTATTGTTTTTAGACTTTTTGGATTTTTGGAAATTGTCTAGCTTTGCTGAATAATCTGGGATTAGTAACAATGACAACAACAACAGTCTCCCAAAAGGGTTTGTTAAAGTTTTTTTCACGCTTTCTCTTAGCTCGCAGTTTACTTAGTCAGCGGTTGAAGTCACTTCTGCTAACCATTTGTTTTGCCATTTAATTTCATTATTAAGCATAATTTTCTTCACACTTATGCCATATACAGTTGAACAACAAAATCACTAAATTTTTATTTAATTTAACAAAATTTAGAAATCCCGACGCAGTGTTAAGTGTTGGAGTATATTATTATATATTTTTTCTTTCTTTTCTTAGATAAACATATTAGTGTTCAGTTTTCTTAGTAAGACAGCTAGCAAAAATATTTTTACCTTTTTATTATTAACGTTTTGTCTGTTTACTTATTAAATATCACAATGTTCGCAGTTATGCCACATAAAATTCAGTTCAACAGCAAAGTCACCAGATATTTAAAAACAGCACATCTTTAGAATTTTCCGATAGACAGTCTCGCTCTCTGGAGATAAAAATGTTTTATTCCGTACGATGTTGCCACTGCTCGCTTTCAGATCGTTGACTCTGTTAATTAAAAAAAATATTAAAGTTATACAAAATATGAAACAGATAATAAAAGAAATTTGAAAATTTTGAAATTAAAAATTCGGGCTTCCAAGTTCATATTTTCCGGCAGAGGACTTCGTTATTCAAAATTTGACGGCTGTAGTTACCACTGTTTTTTTACATTGCGGAAAACTTTCATACATTCATGCAGATTCTTCATTATTGAATTTCTTTCTTTCAATGCTATAATATTTGGTGACAACAATTTGAAAAGTGCTACACCGTTTATAACGATTCAAAGCAAAATCCCATTTTGAGACTAATAGCCTTTCTGGACTCACGTTCCTTTGGGCTAAAAACTCTAATTTTTAAAAATACAACTACTTTAAGATGACGGTAAAAATTTTATAAGTTGTTATTCAAAATTTAAAAAAAAAAAATATATATATATATAATATATATATTTGTTTATAAAAATTTAATTATTATCTATTAGTCCTAAGGGGCTCTGAACCTGAAGGCTATTGCTTTCGTTTTGCGATTTTGAGTTGGTTCACTATAAATATCCGTTTCACTTTTCAGACTGTTGCCACCAAATGTTAGAGTCCTGCATTATATTTTTGCAGAAATTAAATAATGAAAAATCTGCATAAATGTATGCATATTTCTCGCATTGTGATAAAACAACGGTGCATAGAAACATCGAATTTTGAAGAAGAGGCATCCAGACCTGGTTAGCTCGAGACTGCTTTATAAGGGCTAATCGCCCCAACCCCTAGAGTGCTATCCAAGAAGGACTAACCAAGGAGCCTTTTTTTTTTTTTTTTTTTCACAGTCTGGGTATAAACACGCAAAGTCAATGGTGGAAAGCAGCGCATCCACATAAGAAAATATAAAACATAGTTATACATCAACCTTTCCAGAGTGTTGACCAAGGAAAGCCAAACCGCTAAGGACAACCTACGATATCAAACCATGGACAACCATGGGACAGACTAGACAGTACCATATGGTCCCCGTGGAGCCTAAACACCATCGTATAAACGATGACTCTAGTCCTGTGAAGACTGATTATATACCCCCGTGGTCGAGAATATCTAAGTACAGTACCTAGCCAGTAGCTTCACCGGTTTTACCGCAACGACCCCCGGGGCTGTCCGTACGTACAGATTTTAAGCAAAAATATCGTTCAAGTGGATTCGAGAGCTGTAGAAATGGATATTTTCGTTGAAATATGATACTTGAAATTTTTCGCTATTATAATACTTCTTTTACTTAGTACAAAGAAATAGAAAAAGTAATCGCAGAATATTAAAATTTTGTATATGGGACTGCTATAACATATAGTTGTGCACTTCCCTTTTTCGTTGCAATCGGCCAGGTCGCACTAAACGTATATATATATATATATATATTCCTACTATCTGTGAGTTCAGTTTTTTTTTTTTATTTTTTTATTTTATTTTATTCTTACCTGTTGGTAAACTGTGCATTTTTTGTTTTGAAAGTGATTGAATTATGTTATTCTAATGTTCCGGATAATGTTTTTGTGTCTTTAGGTAATCTGCATACAACAGTTGTAGAATTTAAAAGTGGTGTTAAGCCTAACTAGGCCGCCATTTGTTTACATTTGAACTCTTAATAGAATAGTGAATTGAGTCAATTGCTGCACTAACTTCAGTGTCTATTTATCCAACGTGATCAAAAGTTAACTTTTAATTTTGTGCACCAAAAATTGTCTTCCTGTCCGAATTGCTTGTTTTTGTGTAGAAACTCTAATTTTAATTGTAAAAATTGTTTTTAACTGCTTTTAAATGTATTTAGTGTTTTGGGCTATTCTGTATTTTACAGTTTTAAAAGAAGATTGAGTTTTCACATATTTTTGCATTGCCACGAATTGAGAACTGAATTGATTGAATGACAAATATATCTGTGATGAAATTCGCGGAAATAAGTTTAAATGAAGTGCAGTACATGTACCACAAAGTATCACATCGGGCTTATGGAAGTGTGTACGTAATCCAATAAATCGCGGAACGTAATCCAATAAATAAATAAAAATAAACAGTAAAGGGAAAAATAAAATATGAAAGATTATTATAATTTGAATAAATTTACAAAAATAGTCTAAGGTGCGTCTCTCGGAAATAAACTCACGCAAATCTGGAGGCCAGTTAATATTAATATTTTTTTAAGTGCCAGTTTTAAGATCTTTCTTTCGCTGCCAAATTTGGAACACAGAAGCAGTGGCAGCTATACAAGGCGATACTTAGTTGGGCATAGAGTCTATTAAGTTGCCAATGTCCATCTGCGGTAGATAGTGCCAAAAATGAAGCAAATGATCAGCAAGATGGGGTGTATTTGTACATGGCTGAATTTGCCTGTCCAAAATGTTTCAAACATGTTCGATAGGCGACAGGTCTAGAGTCGAAGACATTATTGAGATAACTGTGTTGTATGTGGCCGAGCGTTATCCTGTTGGAACACAAAACCTGGATGGCCTGCTAGAATAGGCTGTAGGATCCCCTGCAACATATCATCAGCGTACCTGGTCCCAGCTGATCTCTCCTCATACTGTCACATGTGCCACTCGGTAAGAAATGGACCATTGAACCGTTCACCTCTCTGTCTCCAGACACATATCCGGCGGTCATCAGCATTGAGAGAAAAGCATGATTCATCGCTGAAGATCAAATTTCTCCAACCAAACACCATCTAACTTGAGCGAGAGCACCATAATGCAAGACGACACTGCTTATGGTCAGTGACAAGCGTTGTAATGGATGTCGAGATCTGAGTCTAGCGTCACTTAGGATTCTGCGAAGAGAAACCTTGGATATTCCGGGATCCCTGTGAGTTGGCAAATGGAGTTGAATGGTTATAGCGAATTAAAACTGAAAAAGAATGATTAATAAAAAGGAAGAAGGAAAAGAGGTGCTGTTTTATTCAGATCATCAATATTGGCATAATTCCGGTGACGATTACCAGAATGTGGACGTAATCCGTAAAATGGAAAAGTCGCCAAAAGCCGCATACTACATCTGCACCGATATCTGCGTAATTATAAATTTATATCTATCCGACGATTGATTATTTGAAGTGTTTTTGTTATCAGTTGCATCTTTTTTCAGAAATGAGCTTTTAGAAAATCACCATTCACTTTCGCCGAATTTTTGCTTTTTTCGAAATATTAGCTAAAAGGTGATAGAGATTGAACTTAAATTATATTTTAACGATTCTGTATTGTTCGTTCTAAAGAGTAAACGAATACATCACCATCTAACAGTTTTATCAAGGACTGATAACGGGAATGGCAACGTGAACCTAAGACGGGTGTCATGAGAGCAACGTTCTGATATAAACGTCCTGGCTGTGAAATCCATCAGGTGGTTTTTCGAAATCTTATGTAGACTTTTCTCTTGTTTTTGAAGGTCAAATGTGCAAAATTTCATCAAGATCGGAATAAATTTTGGATGTAGATTTGTATGACGTACACACAAAAATCCTCTTTTTATATATACTTCTTTATACTATCTTTTTTATGTACGTACACATCTCTACTATCTATCTTTGAATGAGCATGTAGTTGGCCAAAACAAAAAACAGTCTCAAAGAATCCGATACCTGTCTATGTTCAGATTGAAACGATGATGAGCTTTTGGAACTGACTTCAATTTCACAAATAAATACTATGAGACAGAATTTTCAAATTTATTGAATAGGAAAGAAGGATCCTGATTGCTCCCGGTATCTATTATTACTACAGACAAACGAGTATCATTATAACAATATATAAATTATTACTTATAATTAGAAGTTAATTACACTAAGTATACTCTCCTTTATAGAATATGCAAAAATTTATAATTGCTCGTACATATTTAGCTATCGTTTTCTGCGCCCAAAATTCGTTTTCAGATGGCCATTAAATTTTTGTGAGTGTTCTTGTTTAAGGTTTCACCATTCACATTTATCTGTTACTAATATTTATGTACCTAATAATATTTCTATTACAAAATAATAGCCGGGGGGGGGTAGTTGTACTCCCTCAAAGTTGGAGAGATTGGATTTCCGGAACCAACCACTTTATGGGAGGAGACCCGGGGCTCTATCTGAATCTTCTGAAAGAGGGTGCAGCTATCGGGACAGTGACGAGCACCACATAGCCTCTCCTGTCCCTATCCGACATAAGCCTTTCCCGTGGCCCCCGTCGGTAACCAGGTTCGCCTGGGCTCAATATGTCGGATACCATCCATGGGGGTCGACTGGGTTGGAATTTCCGGAACTGACCATTTTATGAGGGAAGACCCGGGGTTCTGTCCAGTAAAATGGCTAGACCATTATCTAGACAGCCTCGATTTCTGGGTTAAATAAACAGTCTTCACAGAACTAGAGCCACCGTTTATTCGCTGGTAGGTTCAGGCTTGAGAGGGTTCAGGCTTGGTACTGTCTTGTCTGTCCCTTGGTTGTAGGGACGTTACACGGTTGATGTCGAAGGTTATCCGAAGTGAGATGTATTCCCTTCAATTAGTACAGAGGGACAGCCATGTCAACCTTGTGACTTTGTTTATTTTGGGTGGATGTTAGCCGTCTACCACAGTACTTTGAATTTCATATGCATGCAAGTGAAACATTTAAAATCCCTCTGGATTGACCGGGAGCTAAGCGTCTCCTCGGAACGCGTCTGGAGGTTGGGGCATTAACAAACCGTGTTAAGGCAGCCTTGAGCTTGTTAGATCTGAGAGCCCTCTCTTCTGGTGTTCTGTTACTAAATAAGGAAGAATTTTTATATATGTCCTTGTATTGCGGGGAAACGACGACACATACAGCTACTAAATTTTGCAGATATCTAGTTCTTGTTAAATATGAACGTGGCCAGGTACATAACTTCAGTGTTGGATTATAGAAATAAATTTACTGTATCCTGGATTTATGAATAAATGTGCTTAGGTTTCAGTGGTATATCTGGCAACAATAACATTCTTTTCGGAGAAGTTTTGCAGAACAAGATACAGTTTTGGATAAAAGATTAATGTGATCTCACCGTGATAATAAATACGTCTGAACCTAGGCCTATAATATAGACTTCAAATGTAACAGTCTTTCACCCGAGCATGTATACCTCGAAGACGGAATTTTGTATTTCGAATGTGTTTTTCACTTATTTCATATTTTGTACGAATTTAATTAATTCTTAATTAATAAGTTAGATTTAAAGCTGTGTACTGCCACTCTGCGAAAAGCAAGATATTTATATTATAAATTTAATCAGAAAACTCGGCGATTTAAAAGAGATGTGTTGCCCACAAAGCGTGAAACATATTTTCTTTCAAGTTTAAGTAAAAACTCATTGTTCTATAAACAAAAATGTGTCGCCACGTATATAGGCGTAAATATAGGGCGTGCTTGGGTGAATCATTGTGTTCTGAATCAATGATTCACTTTTAACGTAACAGGTATTATAACGGAATTTTAAGTTTGGTTCTTTCCTTAAATTAGAAGAGAAAAACGCAATATATTTATATTTTTTATTTTAAAGAGTTAGTTTGTTATAATATAAGCGATTCTTGTTAATTCTTTAATGATTATTTTCGTGAATATCAGAGGGGGAACTTTTTTCTAAATAAGTAGGTAAATTATTGATTAAAAACGGCATAGCAGCTCACTGCATCTTTTTTGCTAAGTTATTTATTTTATAAAATCCATTTCTTGAATATGCATTGGATGCATAACCCAATGCTTATTCAAGAAATTCAAAAACTTAAGCCTATTGGTGCAATGTAATCAAGGAATATTTTTTGATAGTATTGTGCTCTCGAATTTGAGGTTTACGACTACACAGAACAGGTTTAAAATAAAGAAATAAACGATTAATAAGTTACAAAACATATGTCAAATGAGACTGGTCCATTACGTGTTGAGATACAACAACCCAAAAACAACAACACTCTCTTCTCATGGCACTTTCCGACCATGAATACAAATCTAAATTGGTCATTCGAACATTGCTTATGCAAATTTTCAATGAAAAAACAAGATTTGTATTGTTATGCCAATCTTTGAAATTGTACACGAGACTGTACACTTTAGGCATAATATATTTTTCAGTGCTACGAGTGTTTCAGTTCAACCTGATTATTAAATTAGGCTACATTTTTCAAAATCTCGTATTTTCATTTATCCGAGAGACAAAGCGCATTGCAAATGCGCAAAATAATCCACAATGCACTTTATTATTACCATATTTATATGGTTTTAAATTAATTAAGCAATTAGCTGATTATTTGGCTTTAATCTTCACTTCTATTTCCGTTGGCACTCACCAGGGTGCAAATTAGTTAATGTATTTCAGTGCTGAGTTCTTAAATTCGAAAGAAAGCCATTGCCAGCTTTTGTCGACTGGTCTCTTTATTACTCTTATCTGCGAATGAATTTATTAATTGGATCCAGCTTCACTAACCGTAATTGCTTCACTCAAGTACTGAGACCTGAGCCAAAGCTTATTTAAGGAGGGTGTTAGTTTGTGTTTAATATTTTACTTTTACTGGAACTTTGATTCTACATTTTCCCGTAAACAGCGAAGATTTGACTGCCTGTTATCATTATCAGTTTTGTATAACCATAAAGCAGGAAGGATGAGTCGATATGTCTTGTGTCTGTCTTTGCGGTTCTTAGACTTGGTAATTAAAGTATTGTGGAACTGTATGCATTTTAATTTTAGTAATGCGTTGTTGAGTGTAATTTATTCACATCATAATGTAATTTAATTATATAGCGACGTAATCACGTTATTGCATAGTATTCACTATTTTTGATTTCTCTTAACAACAGTGAGTTTGTAATATACCATCCTCTGATACAGTGGATCTATTGCATATTTCGATTATGTTACAGTCATCGAAAAGATATTGTTGAGATCCAGGTTAAAACTGTAAAACCACTATAATTTAGATATGAACTTCACAAATGTGCCGTTCTTCCTCGTTTTATGTCCTTAGGCTTGTTTAACAGGTCATCGCATGAGGTTTGGTTCCATACATATCGGGGATGTGGTGGATGAAGTTGAAGATCCGGTACTATTGGTGGCCCCTTTGAGGTTGCTGCCCTCGTCAAATGACAGGCCGTTGCGTAAATTGAAAGCACCAAGCCACATTTTGGGATCTTCTAGAACTTTTTCATTTTCAGAAGGCACAAAATTAAGTGCAGACTTCGAAAGCCGTGAGTACGTGATGACCTTCAATAAATTTTTCATTTTTAATACATTTTTTAAGATTTTTATTTTTTTTTATTCCGTCTTGAAAATCCTATTGAATCATTTCTTTGAAATATTACAAAATTGTATACCCATTTAGATTAAGGGTCGGCAACCTTTTTTACTCGGAGGGCATTTTTCAGAAATACGAGAGTTCGATAGATGCCGTGGCGAAGCTACATCAATATGAAATATGTAATAATAATAAATTTATAAGTACATCAAAATAGAGTTGATTTACATAATTTATTTGTAGTAGCTACAATGTTCTAACAATCTGTTTCGCTATTGCGAAGACTTTATGGGAAAATGTTGCTATAGGACGTCGTGCATAAATGTCTCTAGCCAATCAAGAAAAATGCAAATTTTCGTTTTTGTGCAATGAAATGAATTGTTGATACATTACAATCAGCTGAAATGAAATTACTTTCTTAGTATTCACCATTGCAAAAACAATGTTTTTTTTTTTTTTTTTTTTTTTTTTTTTTTTCATCTTTTAATCTGAAGAAGAAATGTGAACGAAATACAAATTCATGAAATGAAAAGTTTATGTATGTATGTGTTTATTAATGTGGGGGATAAAAAACTGGCAATTGTTCTTTGATGTCGGGAAGCTGACATATAGATAAGGCCCCCCCCCCTAATTAAATTCCGAGCACTTGGTACACTACCCGACAACACATTGCCTTGTGGAAGATAAAAGAATCTTAATTCGAACAATGGCAGCACGTTACTTTTAAATCGCTGAGTTTGTTGATTAAATTCGAAATACATATTGCGTACTGATTTTATATCATTAAGTTTTCTGATTAAATTTTAAACATAAATATTATACGCTTTGCTGACTGGCAGCACAAAGTTATTATATCACCGAGTTTTTAATCAAAAGTTTATTAAATTCTCAAAAAATGCGAAATAAATCAAAACAAATTCTAAATTCACACGAATGAAGGACTATGTATGTCCAAAATTTGGTGGCTCTTGATGCCGCTGTTTTTTCACTATGTAATTAAATTCAAAAGGCAAATATATTGTGTTTTGCCGAGTTGCAAACCAATTCTTTTACCTCTGAATTTTCTGATTAAATTTAAGCTGAGTGGCAACACATAGCCATTATATGGCTGAGTGTTTAGTCAAAATTTCAGTAAATTTGCTCAAAATAGGATATAAATAAAAAATAAATTCGAAATTCAAAATTCGGGCTTCGAGGTGCACATGAATATGTGGAGGACTAGCGTTTCAAAATTTGGTAACTCTAGGTTCCCTTGGGGTAGGGGAGGGTCTGCCAGCGTGAAGCATACATACGTATAGATTATCCATTATTTAATAACAGAGATAGAAGTTAATTTCACTTAACAGGGTGCAAACAGTTATTTTTATGAATAGTACAATCACTATTGAACAACGTAAACCGGCTAATTCAAAATTAGCAGAAAAGACAAAAATCCAGTAATTCGAAAAGTATAGATAATCTCACGATATAGGTTTTATAGAAATGTAGAGAAAGGTATGGGATTCTTTTTTTAAATAATGAAAATATTTATTGCCAGAATTGTTACATTTTTGCTCAACTGGTGATGCTGTAGCAGTTCCGGAGAAGTGGCATCGTACGGTATTGCGTGGCGATAACGCAAGATTATCCTAAAAGAGGTAACTTTACAAAATCTAACACGTACACGTACATGAACTGAACTTAATCGATTTCAAGAAACTTCATAAATTTTTAAATTCGTTTTTCAACAGAAAGAAAGCAACGCAGAGTGTCTGTCAAACGTTCTGTGGATAATGAGGCTCACCTTTTGCTTAACAGAAATGTAAATACTCACAACTGTGGCGTTTGGGTGAGAGAAAATTCACATGCGATTTGAAACCCATTTGCTTCAGCCACAGATGCCAACCTGGTCCAGATTCACTGCATCGTTCTAGTAGACTCCTTTTCCTTTGAGAACACTTTTTCTTTCCAATTATGGACACTTGCCTATGCCGGCATTGGCTTTATTCCATGTATTCTCCGGAATTCGAACCCAGGCCCTTCGGTATTGCAGTCAGTCTCTCCTAACCACTATACCGTCTGGGCGGTTTCTTTGAGAACATCCACAATGGAACATTTCCGACCCAGTCAAGCGTTATGCATTGCATCTAAGTGACAGCAACGTTCAATTCTAGCAACAGAGACATAAATATCATACACTTGTAGAGACATTAGGTATTTTTTGGAAGCAGGCAAGATGAAAAATATGCAACGCCTTCCCCGGGAATCAAATCGCAGACCTCTCAATTACGCGCTGAGCGTGCAGACCACTACACGACGAAGGTTCGCTAAGAAGGTGGTAGAAATACTTTATACACTTCATTGTTTAATATTTATACAAAGGCTTCATTATTTAACATTTATGCAGAATGGAGCGCCTTGTCACAAGTCCTGGCCAGCTCCTGCGGTGATTTACATTTGACGATGACTCAGTCGCCATTTTCCGCAAGAACTTCCAGACCTTACACCTTATAACTCTTGGTTATAAGCTTAGTGCTTGAAGTCACAGGTGTACAAGGATCGGCCGAAGTTAAATGGCAATACTGAAAGAAGTTATTCCTCATCATATGGTAAGCATTTAACCCTTTTTCATGCTGTACACAGTATTGTGCTACGTCTAACAGCAATTCTCATGAATGCCTGCGGTCACATTGAACATTTGTAAATTTAGCTGCGTTGCGCAAGTACTATGCAAGCTACTGAAGCAACTGAAAACGATGAAAATTTTAACTACTTTGGCAGTAAAAATATGTGATTGTTAAAAAAATTCCGATATCTTTCTATGAGAACTGCATCTTGCTGCTGTCTGGGCTTTTCGAATTATTTAATTTTGACTTTTCTGATAATTTTGAATCACCCAATATTCTCCGATTTGTATGCTTGATCTCAAGAATTTGCTCATATATCTTTATCAAATAAGTCACAAAGATCACAATTTAACACAAACACACTAAAAGTGCTTCCATGGAGATGTTGACTTTCATCGCTTGTTCATGGAAAACAACAAGTCATCACAAAAATGGAGGTAAGAAGTGGATAAGTGTGATACGCTGTAACTATGTATGTGGATTAAGTTTTAGTAGAAAAGACTTTGAAAATACTAAGAGATTTTTGATTTCCCATTGTGAAGAGTTAAGTGATAGCCGTCATGTTTACGCGACGATCAATAGCGAGTTTAATAGTTTGATCAAGACAAATTCATTGATGAAAAACAAAGAGCCTTTCAGAAATGAAATAAATTTGGTACTGTTGTAGAAAATAATTCGCACTGCTGAAGAGTTGAAAACACAAATTATTCAACAATTTTCCAAGACATGGCTCCAAAGTCTTGGAAAATTATTCATGTTCGCCTTATGGTTTACAGTGTACTGAACAGCTATAAGGAAAAGAAAACAGAAGAGTGTTCGACCTACTTTAAATAATACTTTAGTCAAAAAAGGGGAGAGGGGAGAAATGACGTCATAAATTTAATTTTGTTAGCGTCGTGAAAAAATTTGAAAGTAAAATATTTTTATGCTTCAGTTGACATCATTTAAATTTTAATTATCATTTTAATTAAAGAGAACTATAAAAGTAGCTGATTTGAAATAGACTGATGAATTGCAATGTTTTTTATTATGTATTAACGTGTATATTAATATGTTTTGATTTCACACGGCATTTCGCGGGAATTAATTAATCGACTTAACAGAAGTTTACCCTGTAAATAGTTGTCGTATTGATGCTCCAACCCTCATAATTTAGCTGTATGAAATAATAATAATGAAAAAAAATTGATAACATGTATACGTGAAAAAATTTGTTTTACTAAATACTAAAGTTATTTTGGAAGAGAGTTTCACAACATTTAAGAAATAATTAAGAGAGCCGAGTGCGAAAGAATTTCAAAAGCTGTGGTCTAGCTGACGAATAACCAATGAAATCAAGGCTAGACTTTATGATGCATGAGGATTACTAAATCTCGATAGTAATTTCCTATGGTAATCTCTATTTCTGTACAAAATACGAATGAGTACATCAAATCTGATATTCTTCATTTAGAGGAAGTACTATATGTCCAAAAATGTTCCAGTCACTGATCTGTCTTCAAACCAACGGTAAAAAGGACTTTTTTTTAAGCCCCATACATTGCCCGCGATTTTACTTCCGGTAAAATATTATCGAATTCCATCTTCCCCATGATTAAACGATAAAGGAAGGGGGGGAAGATGAAAGGGGAAATAAGAAATTCGAAAGGGGTGCTGTAGAGGGGATTCTTAACCTAGTTCCCAACCAACCCTCTCTCACCTGCAGCTTGACAGATGTCGAATGCAGCGCGATGCTTTCCACAAGAAAGGGGGGGGGAATAAAAAGAAAGGCATATGCACCAGCATATTTCACCATGGGTGCCGCAGGAAGTGGAGTTGTTGCGTACAGTGTGGCACAATCGCTGTGTCGAGTCGATAAGAAAGTGTTAGCTGAAGACTGCTTTCTGCGCATGCACACGGTTGTGAATTCGTTTCTACGAGATAACTAAATGAATCATGGCAGTTGTTTTAGTACGCATGAGACAATATGAGAGATCTAACATGTATTCAATGATGTATTTAAGGCTTTGTACCCTTAGAGATTCAAAAAGTACGCGTTACTTCTGAAGAAAAGAATTTATAAACTTAGTCTTTATATTTTTTGTTATTTTTAGGTCACCTTATGTAACGATAAGCTTACCCGAACATCTAGCATCTACGCAGCCCGGTAAATTTTGCTATTCCACAAGCATTAGAACTTTTATTCAATACAAAAGCAGCCGTCCAAATTGTCAGTTTTCAGAAGTATTGTCGTTCGATGCTATTAATTTATCTTTCACAACAAAATATTTCATTGATTAACTAATAAAGTGATCTAAAAGCAATGTACACTTATCTATTGATAATTTACATCTGCATTTTTAACAATGTCTCTAACTGATACAATTTATTAGACATCTAATTCATAAGATTTTTAACATTAATTAATAAGTCATAAAACGTTTAAACTATTATAATTAATAAACTAGATATAAAATTTATTTCTAATTCCATATATATTACTTTACTTAGGTAAAAGAATAATCATTTACGCTTCGCCTAACAATGAGTTTTTTAAATGGGTCCCCGTAATTGATATTGGACGTTATCAATTAGTATAGTTCTTTCACTTCAGTTGCAGTGCTATCTAGACTTTTTGTTCTTTTTGCACAATTCTAATTAAATTCACTTTTAATTCAAAAAGTTATGATTCTCCTCCCTTTCTCTTAATTAAATATTTCTTGTTTCACTTGGTAACCGTACAAATTCATCAGAAAACAACGTATCTGCCAAGATTTTCCCTTTTTTTTTTTTTTTTTTTTTTTTCAGCATTAACTAAATTCTGTTAGCGGTTAAGCCTAGTTCAGCTGGATTCTGTAGAAATTCTTTTGGATACGAGCGCAGTTATCCCTTCGGCGAAAATCATTAACACGATTTAATTTAACATTGCTTATCTATTCATCCTACCTATCCGATATTTTTGAAATTTTTGGCTCATACATATTTGCGATGGTAGTACAGCATTTCCACCCAAACGTTTTGAAAATTCAGTTTAGAAATTTTTTATTTAGTGTTGAATATTTCTCACAAATCCTTGCTTAAACTAATTATCGTAGAATTTCTATTTTTGCACCGCGGACAAGTGAAAAAATTAATCTTTCTTTCATTCTTTCCAAATGAGTTGCGTAAGTGATGATGAGATGGTATTTCTAAATTAAACACAAATTTAAATGAACTGAATGTAATTTGCAATTACTCCAGATTTAAAAGAATAAGTTTTCTACACTCAACGTTAGCAATTTTTTTCCTTACTACTTCTCCGCATTCTAAAGGATTAAAAGGTATTAAAAAATAAAGGCAAAATCTTTAATTATATAGTTTTAATCGATTGCATAAAAACATACTTAGATCTTAATGGTAATGAAAATAATGCAAACTCGAACTTCAAATAGCTAAAATCTTGAAATCGTTACAACAGAGTATTTGCAACAAATACATAACTGAATTCACAGGCCACATAAAAGTTTCGTTGATAGTAAGTGCATTATTTATTCTAATTTGAAGTGTCTAGCCCACCAGTGGCCGAACGGTAAAGTCACCGAACACTGGTAGTTCAGTCCGAGGGTCGAATACCGTGAACCGGCTGACTGCATGGACGTTTTCGTGTTTTTCTCCATGTGTAGACATGTATGCGAGCCAATTTCCTTAGGAGGTCCTCCACGAAGGCATCTCTTCTTTTAGGCAGATAGCTGTCGAGTGCTTTGCCGTAATCAAATAAACCAAAACTATTTAAAATGTCTAAAAATGCGCATATATATATATAGAGAGAGAGAGAGAGAGACTATTTAAAATCTTTAATTAAATGTGGATGGATTAAAGCCACTAAACAATCTAAGTTTCGAAGGTATTATAAGGGAAAACTGAAAAAAGTAGAAACAAAAATCCCACATTTACACATTAGCGTCCGCTGATAATACTAAATCGCCTGAAATTAAAGTAGATATTCTGCTGAATATTATTGGTGAAGAAAAACTTGAAAAGTTTAATATTTTAAATTTAAATGAAGAAGGTAAGAAAGATGCAGACAAAGTAATTGGATCTTTCGAAAATTACTGTTTACCGAAAGCAAATGTTGATAGTCACATATTTTTCTTTCGAATACAACATCTAAGTGAATCATTTGATAACTTCTTAATGCAGTTAAAAAAATTAGTAGTAACTGTGGACTTGCAGAATTAAAAGATAGTTATGTCTGCATAGCTATCTTTTAATCATTAGGTTATTTTGATGCTGGAGACGGGAAAAATGAGCAATGCCCTCGCCGAGACTCGAACCTGGACCTCTCGAATACAACCGCGTATTCGAGAGGTCCAGTTTGCTGCTGTTAGACCACGAAGGCACGCAGAAAGGAGGGAGAAAATACCTTATATACTACCCCTTTTAAGGGCGACTGGAGATTAGGGGACCCTGTCGCCAAATCTTGGTGCTGAAGAATAATCATCCACCATCTTTTAGTTCGGGCGCCACTGTAGAGTCATTAGGTTATTTTGAAGTAGAGTACGTGAAAAATGTGAAATGGTCTAGTCAGGACTCGAACCTGGAGCTCTCAAATACGCGCCGAATGTGCTACCGTTACACCAAGAAGGCATGTATAAAGAAGGGAGTAATTACCTTAAAGTTCAATCAGAGATCGAATAGTAAGTGTAATTTCAAATAAAAATCCTAAAGACTGGCTACTAATAAGAAGATCGGTTAACATTGGAGCAATACACTGCTGGCCACCGTAAATGCAACACCTGAAGGAAGCATGCAAATAACATGAAATTTACAACATGCATTAGCGGAAGTGAGATATGCGAATGATTAGAATTTCAGCGCAGACGCACGTCACGCGCGCCGGTGGCGCCACTTCAAAGCGCTATTTAAGGCTTGGAGTTTTCGACGATTTGATGTTCGACAATTGTGGTTTTTCTTGTGGTTTAAAAAAAAAAAAAAAAAAAAAAAAAAAAAAAAAAAAAAAACGGTCAATTATGTTTTGTAGTAAACAGCGATCATCGTTTGATCAAGTATCTGAGCTCGACAGAGGAAGGATAGTGGGTTACCGAGAGTGTGGATTATCTTTCAGGGAAATCGGTAATCGTGTTGGACGAAACCAAACAACTGTAATGCGGATATGTGACCGTTGGATGCAGGAGGGTACGACGGACCGACGTGTTCGATCGCATCCACCTTAGTGCACCACTTCACCTGATGATAGGAACATTGTGCGCATGGCAGTGACGAATCGCTCAGTCACATCACGAACCATAGCACATTCAGTCTGTAACACATCATCCAGTGTCTGCGCTTACCATTCGACGCCGTTTACAGCAGAGTGGTCTGTCCGCAAGACATCCATTGCTTCGTCTACCCTTGACGCAGAACCACAGACGTCTCCGCCGCCAATGGTGCGGTGAAAGAAGGATGTGGACGGTAGAATGGAGTGAAATTGTCTTTACTGACGAGTCACGCTTGTGTCTGCACCACCACGATGGTCGGATTCGAGTCTGGAGACACCGTGGAAAGAGGACGCTGAACAGCTGCGTTATGCACCGCCACACTATGCACACACACTACCACTGGTCCTGCACCGGGTATTATGGTATGGGGCGGTATTGGATATCACTCTCGCACTCCTCTAGTACGCATTGCCGGTACTTTAAACAGCCAGCTCTACATCTCCGAGGTGTTGGAGCCAGTTGTCCTTCCTTACCTTCAGGGCTTGCCCACAGCCATATTTCAACAGGATAATGCGCGACCACACGTGGCACGCATTGTCCAAGGGTTTTTCGTCAATCGCTAGATTGAAATGCTTCCCTGGCCGGATCTTTCACCGATAGAAAACATGTGGTCCATGGTTGCTGAACGATTGACCCAGGTTACATCCCAAGCTGCCACACCAGATCAACTTTGGCAACGTGTGGAAGCTGCTTGGTCTGCTGTATCCCAAGAAAACATACAAAGTCTCTTTGAATCAATGCCGAGGCGTGTGGCAGCGTTGATCTCCAACAATGGCGGCTACTCTGGCTACTGATTCTGGAAAGAACCACACTTCACAGAAGTCTATAAATTTAATCATTTGATACTTGGTCAACATGTTATCTACTAAACAAATTTTGTTGTCATATCTCTTGCCTTTCTTGGTGTTGCAATTTGAGTGGCCAGCAGTGTATATTAAAATCTATAAAGCTACTGGATTAGCAAAACTTCAGCTGAAAACTTTTAACTGGAGAAAATAAAATAGAAGTGATAAAGCGGAATAAAATTTCAATTTTGTAAGAGATTGTAATAAAGTCAATCTTGTAACAGAAAATATCATATAAGACAAAAACAACGCAGTACTGAATCATCTTCACACTATCAAAGAAAGAAATTCAATAATCCAAAAACATATAGAAATTGTGGAACTTTTCACAGGTTATAGAATTATCCTGCTTATAAGATTTGTTTTTACTGTAAAAAGAAAAATCACTTTTCTCAAATGCGCACTAATAAAAGTTTTAATATTGTACAGAATAATTCAGAGCATGAGCTGCATTATAATGATAACGAATATATTTTAGGATCAGTAGAAGACAAATAACTGGAAACTCTGAAAAATAAGTGGAGTTTGCTCAAAGACTCGATCATACGCTCAGCTGACAACACACTGGGATATGTGGAAAAACCCAAACCAAGGGATTGGTTTGATAATGAATGCTTCCTTGTAACACAGGTAAAAAGAGCTGCTTATAAAAAAATGGTCCAAAAGCGACATTCAAGACTGTTAAGGAATATAAGAGATCTAGAAAACAGGAGAAAAAGATCCATCGGCTTAAGAAAAGACTTTTTCACGACGACCTATTTAAGGATGTTGAACATCTGAGGGGGTCCAATGAAAGTCGTTCTTTCTATCGTGAAACTAATCTTGGCAACAAACATTTTAAGCCTAGAACTACTGCCTGTAGAGACAAAAACAACATCATCCTAAATTATAGTGTGTGTGTGTGATTATGACAAAGCCTCGAGAGCTATCTGCCTAGGGGAAGGGATACCTTCGTGGAGGGCTTTCTAAAGGAAACTGGCTCGTATACACGTTACACATGGGAAAAACCACGAAAATGCCCATGCAGCCAGCCCGTTCGCGGGATTCAAACCTCGGACCGAACTACTAATGTTCAGCGACTATACCGCTCGGCCGCTGTTGGGCCCCCTAAATGATAGAAAAGAGATCCTCCACAGGTGGAATGAGCACTTTAGTAACTTGTTGAATGACCATACACGGGATGGGTCTTCAAACTACTCAATTACTTCTGTAAACACCGATAGTATCCCATCTTTGGAAGAAGTTACCGCCACCATCTTTGGCAAAAGTTAGAGAAGGAATTAAAAATCTCAAAAATAACAAGGCCCCAGGCCCTGACTCAATTACTTCAGAACTTATTAAAAGTGCTACAGGTCAAAACATTGAGGAAATATACCACCTCACCGAATCAGTTTGGAATCAAGAAGTTTTACCTGAAGATTGGAAACTGAGCATCATCTGTCCTATAAACAAAAAAGGCGATATTTTGGAGTGTGTTAACTACTGGGCAATCGGTCTCTTTTGTGTTTTCTACAAACTATTTTCCAATATACTTTTTAGTAGACTAGTAACTTATACAAAACATATTGTAGGTGATTACCACTGTAGTTTCTGCAAAGGAAGATCTACAGCAGGACAAATTTTTAACATTAGGCAAATTTTGGAAAAAACTAATGAATATGGCATTGCAACGCAACGCAAGACCTTTTTGTTGATTTTAAGACTGCTTACGATTCAGTAAACAGAAAAAATTTAATTGAAGCTATGAGAGAATTTGCAATACCTGAAAAACTTATAAATTTGGCCACCATTAATCTTACTGAGACAAAACTTAGGGTTAAAATCCAGAATAATTTTTCTGAGCCTATTGTTGTTTCAAGTGGACTCAGACAGGGTGATGCACTGGCCTCTTGCTTTTTAACTTTGCCCTCCAAAAAATCATAAAAGCCTCCAACATTAATACTCGTGGAACTATCTTTAACAAGTCTGTTCAGATTTTTGTGTTTGCTGACGATATTGACATAGTCGCACGCACTCTCGAGTCACTTAGAAAGGAGTTACATCTCTAGAGGCTGCAGCCAGCAAAACGCATCTAGCAATCAACCAAAATAAAACTAAATACGTGCCATGTAGTAATAACAGTAGCCCCTATTTTTAAATTGGGATTTACAAATTTGAAACTGTTAGCAAATTTAAATATTTAGGATCAGAAATTAATATTCTCAATGATTTAATGCCCGAGATCCGTAGTAGAGTCACAGATGCTAACCGATGTTTTTTCAGTCTCAAAAAATACTTGAAGTCTAACTTCACTAGCAGAAAAACGAAGATTTTAATTTACAAAAGCTTAATAAGACTCGTTCTTACATACTCTGCTGAGACTTGGGCAATGACAGAAAAAGCTAAAAGTATCATTTCTGTCTTTGAAAGAAAAATTTTGAGAAGTATTTTTGGTGGCATAAAATGTAACAATATCGGGAGAACTAACTCTGAACTCTATAAATCCTTGAAAGAAATAGATATAGTAAAATATATAAGGATTCATAGAATTAAATGGGCAGGATACCTGTGCAGAATGGATGAAAATCGAGTAACTAAAACGATCTTCTCGGCCAGACCATTCGGCACCCGAAAAAGAGGGAGACCTAAACTTAGGTGGCTCGACTGTTTGGAAACAGACTTAAGAATTTTAAAAATAACCAAGTGGTTGTCCATGGCCAGGGATAGAAGAGTTTGGAATTCGATTCTGAGGAAGGCAAGGGCCCATCCTGGGCTGTCCGGCCATTGAAGAAGAAGACAAATATCTATTTTCTAAAAATTGAGCAGAATGATTTGAAAAACTAAAAAGTAAGCATATCTAAATACGTATTTGTTAAATTAGATACTGGTGCTCAATGTAATGTGTTAGTATTGCCTAAATTTATATAATTAAATTTAGAGATAAATGTTTCACTGAATCGAACGTTGCATTAAATAATTATAATGGTTCTAAAATTTATATAGTTGGAAACTGTAAGTTCTCATGTGAAACATCTAAAAGGGATAAAGATGAAGTAGTATTTCAAGCAGTAGCATGTAGTAAAATTGTTCAAGCTATTTTCGGTTTACCTACATTACAAAAATTAAATCTAGTACAAAGGATATGTACATTAAATCTTGAATCTAATGAAAAGTTACCAGAATCTTTAAAATGGATATCAAGAAATATTTAAAGGAATTGAGAATTTAACTGGTCATACTTGTCACATAAAATGAATACCAGAAATTGTTGGTAAAATAGAGCCCTGTAGGAAAATTCTACTTAGTTTATTAAATCCATTAAAAAAGAAATTGGCAAGAATGGAAAAGGATGGATAAAAAGGAATTGGCAAGAATGTATAAAGACGGAGAAAGATAAAGAAAGTTAATCAACCTACAGAATTTGCGAGTTCATTAGTTGTAATAAGAAAAAAATATGGTAATTTAAGAGTGTATTTAGATTTTCATCACTCTAACCAAAATATACTAACAGAACTTTATCACATATTAACCTTTGAAGAAATCTCATCTCAAATATCAAATGCGAAGGTGTTTAGTATTTTAGATGCAAACAAAGCATTTTGGCGAATTAAAATGCCAGATTCAAGTTGTGAATTAAACTACATTTAATACTCTATTTGGCAGATATTGGTTTTTAAGGTTGCCGTATGGACTGTGTTCGTCACCAAAAGTTTTTCATAGACTTTTTTCTGAAATTTTAAGTGATATAGAAAGAAGTTCAAGTATATATATATGACTTATTAGTTTGGGGAAGAGACAAAAAGAACACGATTTAAGGTTAAAGAAGCTGCTGGAAAGAGCCAGAGAAAAGAAAGTTAAATTTAGTTAAAATACTATAAAACCGGAATAAATGAAGACAAATATATGAAAGATATATTTTCTGAAGATGGTTTAAAACCACATAAAGACTAAACAAATGCTATTCAAGATATAAAACTTTAAACAAAAAATGTCAAGGAATTAGAAACTTACTAAGGAATGATTACTTATGTTTCTAGATTTATACCTAATATATCAGAACTGGCATCATGTTTAAAAGATTTGTTGAAAAAACAGATTTTCTGGAACTGGAATGCAGTCCATGAAAAAGTATTTAGAATACTAAAAGATGTCTTAGTAAATAAGCCAGTTTTACATTATTATGATATAGACAAGCCAGTAATTTTATCTATAGCAGAAGCTATCTCATGGCAGAATAACTTACCAGCGGTATATGCATCTAAAGCATTAACAGATACGCAGAAGAATTATGTTGAAATTGGAAAGGAAACTTTAGCTACTATATTTGTACGTCAAGAATTTCACTAGTATATAGTATATATTTGGAAAATATTACAGTTGAAAGTGACCATAAACCGCTGAAATCAGCTTTCAAGAAGTCATTAAATAAATGTCCAGTTAGATTATAAAAAAATGAATATAACATTAGAGCCGTATCAGTTTGAGATAAAATATAAAACTGGAAAAGAACTTTTTATAACGGAGGCATTATCAAAATCATTTACTTATTAATGATTTGATTTCTTTGAAGGAGACATAGAAACCTATGTTGGAATGGTTGTAGAAAATATACCAGTGTCTGAAGACAAAATGGAAATTTTTCAACTGGAAACAGAAAAAAAAGAAGAGCTACAAGTTAAAAACAATTAATTAAAACTGGATGGTCAGATACAAAGTGTATGATTTTAGAAATGGAAGAACCATGTTTTAACTTCAAAGAAGAGCTAGAAGCATAATGTTTAAGAATTGGCGTCATGTTTGTACGTTGTACCAAGAAGTTTACAAAAATGTATATTAAGCAGAATTTATTATGGTCATTTAGGAGTGAAAAATGCAAGAGCAAAGAAAGAGAAATATTTTATCGCCCAGAAATGCCAAAAGAAATAGAAGACTTTGTTCTGAATTGTCCAACTTGTTTGAGTTCACAAAAAGCTGATAGTGAAGAACCAACGACATCTAAAGAAATACCTAATGGTTCATGAAAAGTACTAGAAAGGTACCTCTTCTACTTTTCAGGCAGAAATTATCTAACAGCAAATTTTAGCAAATATGTTAAAGTTGAGCATTTGAAAGATTTGTCAAGCGTAGCAGTGATAAAACAATCAAAACAATTTTTTGCAAGGCATGGTATCCCGAGAATAGTATGTTCGGATAATGGTCCACAATATAGTAGCAGGAAATTTAAAGAATTTGCAAGAAGATGGAATTTTGAAACCAGAATTTCAAGTCCAAATTACCCACAATCAAATGGAATGGTTGAAAGACATATTCAGACCATCAAGCGAATGTTAGAAAAAACTGTAGTTGACAACAAGGATCCATAATTAGTATTACTGGAATATCGTAATTCTCCTGTTTCAGCTGAAGTTAAGTCACCTTCAGGAAGAAAAGTGAATGGACTGATGCCTATAAATGATAATTTCATCCAAACTAAACAACAGAAGAGTATAAACAACATTCACTGAAATGACAAGCTTTACAAAAAAGCTATTATGATATGAATACACGACCGTTAAAACCACTGAAGGTAGGAGATCGAGTGTCCATAAATGAGAAAGAGGAAAAACTAAACGAAAATGTAAAAATTACAGAAGAAGCGGAAAGAACCCATTCTTACCAAATTATAAGAACAAATAGAAGAATTATAGAAAGGAACAGAAGAGACATCCTTAAAGAAACTAATTAGAAAGATTTTGCAATGCAAAAGAATTATGAAAATGGAAGTCGCGAAAATGAAGATGTAAATAAACCTGAGATTAATAGGAGTACTCTAAATTTAGACGTACCTGTAAATTCTCCTGCACCTAACAAAAGCGTTGTGCCACGAAATTCTAAAAGAAGTGCTGTATCACCAAATTTTGTAAATGGACATAGGTATGTTCTTTGATCTGTAAAAAACGCAAGGAATATCAGCAAGCAGCATTGCAGTGGTGTAGCCTTCTGGGGAACGTTTTCTTTTTGTGTGATATTTTAATCATGAAGGTTAATAAATGTAAGCATATTAGTTCTTCATTTAGTCAATATTATTTTATGTTTTAAATGTATGCGTTTTGTTGAAATAAAATGAGATAAAGGAAAAAAGTAAACTTTCCTTATTTGTTTGAAATTAACTACATATTTGATTTAGAAAAGAAACCATCCAGATTTTCGAATATCCGGATGAAATGGGATCTCAGTTAATCTGCATATTTGAAGCTCTACTGAAATTTTATACAAAATTTCATATTTCATATTCCTTTATGCAAAAATATGATGAAGCACAAGCAAATTAACCAAATTTATCACATCAAAACTAGCCTTTTAATGTCTAATTTATAAAAATCAAGTAAGTTCAGTTTTTTTTCCTGATTTACAGGTTTGTATTTGAATGCCAGTTGTTGAATAAATATGCCATATGCGTGAAACATACCTGTTTCAGGTATTTTACATAGGTTACTTACAGTTAATGTTTGATAAAGATTCATTCTTCTAGTTCAGAAACAGCCTGAGAACTAAGCTAGACATTTTGGTTCAGATTCACCAATATAGAAAGGTTCAAAGACTTCTGATTTCAAGCAGCAGCTTTTATTGACTTTTAAGTGCCTCGCATTGAAATATTGCCTTCCAAAGTACCCAAAGGGAACAAAATATTGAATATCCCGTAGTTCTAACAAGTCATCGTCTTCCCTCTTCCGTTCCGGATGGAGTCCATCAATATTTTAAGTGTTTACTTACCCAGGTACTCGAAATCTTCCCCCATTGCTTCTTAACTTTCTTTTCAACTGCCGGCCTTTTTCCGATATTCCCTGCGGTTTCCTGAAAGGCTTAAATATATTTAGTTCCATCAACGGGTTTTCATCTTCACTGCTGAAATGGAATAATTGTCTTTTAAAATATTTGCAAAGTAAAATGGAAGAAAAAGAAAACATTATCACTGAATTTTTCAAGCATTCATTGCAAATATTGAGCATGATAAGTTGTTCCATTTACTGCGAACTTCCATTCAAATTGCATTTCTCTTAGTAGTATAATTCATTTTCCTTTTCATATTGAAAAACTCAACATTTGTAATTCGAACAATTGCATATTTTAATTGCTATAGTAACAGGCGAAAGATTAGCTCGAATAATGAAGAGAAACCAGAGCATATTAATGATTCTTAATTTGAATAATACCTCATGCAATTAACTAGAAATTCTTGAACATCCAACACGTTTAAAATGGGGCGGCCAAGCCATTGCCATTGTTCAAGATATTTATTACAGACTTCCTTTGTCGAAATTTTAAGTCACAGGACGGAAAATGTTTGGTCTTGCTCCAGATCATCTTCTTTTTTATCAATATGATTTTTCCATATTTATTCTTAGGAAAATATTCCATATATAATCCTAAGAGATTATTCCTTATATATTCCTGAGATACACACGGAGAATTAGGATAGGAAATTTCTGTAACTATTGTTGAACAACTATGATGCTATCAAAGAAAGATAAAGCCAGTAGGCCAAAAGAAGAGAGTGTGCATCGTGGCACCTCATCGTAAAGGGGAAGTCATGTTTCAGGAAAGATACCACTGAATCGTAATGGTAAACAGTAAAAAAGAATCAGACATTTAGCTTCAGAATTATTAATCCAGGCAGCCCTATATCTTAACCAAAGTGGTCTAAAAGTGCTGTGTCTAGTATTTTCATAATCACGTAACATATAACAATAACCGAAGATAAGTGAAAACGTCAGTTCAAATCCGAATTTTACTACTTTTTTGTTACAAATAAATATACTTCTTAACACAAACAGTAGTAGTGAAAAAAATATATTCCTATTTATTTACAAATGTATCTTATCCATCATCAATAAATTATATCATAAAGCGGTACCTTGGTATATGTCCTTTACCCGTTACAAATCCTTGGGCGTATACCTAACGAACTTTTTAGGGAAAAAATACAGGGCAAATCAATAATTCGTGTTTATAAAAAGTTCCTATTGTTATTATTATAACACTGTTTAATACTAAAATACAAATGGAGTGGGTGACATGTATACTGTACAATGTTTATCTGTTGTCTAGATCAAAAGCATTAGAAAGTACTTCACGAAGACATCCCTCCTTCAGATAGCCTCAGGTGCTTTTCCATAATTAAATAAACCTAGCCAAACCAATCAAAAGTATTTTTTCAACATACTGTAATATCTCTGATCTTTGTTTGGTAATTGAAGCTAATTTAACAGCGTCTTTGTGTTTCACAGTTGTAGACACCATGGTACTCGCCATGCGGTATGCAGTAGCCATGTGTTGCCTACGCATGCCATCTTCATATTTTTTAACAATCTCTTTACTCACCTCCATGGTGGTCCTAATAATTTTCTTCGTTGCTTGAACCTTCTCATTAACATTCCTGAAACCCATTGCTAATGCATTTACAAAATATTTACCCGGAAAAAGAAACAAAATCAGTTGAAAATCCAAAGTTACAGCGTGGGTTACTTACTGAATAGTAGCAGCGGGCACACTGACACTCATGGGAAGTCGTAGAATTGTTTTGAAAGAGGTAAACAAGTGTAAGGTGTGCAGTCGTAACTCCTCGAACTCGAGCCGTATTCCAAATGACTGTCGTACACCGAACAAAAGCTGTCGCGTCGAAACAGGGTGTATACCAAGTTCGACGTATTTCTAAGAGGACGTACATTGAGGTACCACTGTATTTGGATTATTTTTTTCATGTCATATATACACTATAAGACAGAAAGACAAAAATCCCGTAGATGTGATGTACATGTACAGAAAACCAACTAATCAGAAAAACTGGATGATTTGTTCAAGAGAACAAGCTTCACAAACTGAGCAAACCAGCAGCGCGTTGATCCACCTCTAGCCCTTATGCAAGCAGTTATTCGGTTTGGCATTGATTGACAGAATTGGTGGATATTATATTATGCCAAATTCTGTCCAACTGGCCCATTAGATCGGCAAAATTCCGAGCTGGTTCGAGGGCCTTGCTCATGATGCTTCAAATGTTCTCAATGGAGGAGAGATCCGGCGACTTTTCTGCCCAAGGTAGTGTTAGGCAAGCACGAAGACAAGCAGTGGAAACTATCGCCGTGTGCGGGACTTTCCAATGCTCGTCCACTGCTTCCGGGAGAGAATTGTCTTGCTGAAATGTAAACCAAGGAATACGTGATATGAAGGACAACACAGCGGGGAAGAGAACATCATCGACGTACTGCTGTGATGTAAGGATGCTGCGGAATATTATCAAGAATGACACCCCAGACTATCACTCCTGATTGTCGGAGCTTATGCAGGTGACAGTCAGGTTGGTATCCCACCTTGTCCGGGGCGTCTCCAGGCACGTCTTTGCTGGTCATCGGAGCTCAATTCGAAGCGAAACTCATCACTGAAGATAATTCTACTCTAGTCAGTGGCATTCCAGCTCGAATATGCCCGACATCAATGCAAAAGGGCTTGTCGATGTACAGAGGTCAATGGTAGTCGGCGCAAGGGGCACCGTGAGCTCAGCCCCCTTTCTCTGAACCGCTTATTAATGGTCCTTGCGGTCAATGAAGCACCAGTTGCATGTAGAATAGCAGCATTAGGATAATGATGAACCTGAATCTCTGAGTGCCGCTTTCACGACTGATCGATCCTCATGTTCTGTCATCTCTCTGTGCCGACCACTTCCTTATTGACGTTGTATTCATTCTTGCCAACATAGTCTAGTAGTGGCATCGATCCTGTCCAAATGTCGAGAGATTCGCCGATTAGATCAACCGACTTCTTTTAGCCCAACTACACGTCCTAGCTCAAATGCTGACATTTGCGCATATTGTTCGTGCATTTGTATGCGAAGAATAGTCATTGCTTACCAGAGTATACGGAATGAAATTCGCAAAGAATTTATGACTTTGAATCGAAAATTTTCCTGTTTAACATCCTGCCAGTTGCGCAGTTAAGATGTGCTGCAGCATCACCTGTTCATTCACTGGCCGCCAAACTTTAAAATTTTGCATTTTCCATCAAACCTATATGCATATAAATTTATGTCCAATTTGCATTACTCCTTCTTGGTGTGTCGATATTTTTGTCTTAGAGTGTATTTGCTTGTTTAAAGCATCATATATAAAATGTATGCATTTTCACATTATGTTACCAATTTATTGAAAAATCCCAGTTTAGACGTGTTTCCAAGTGGGACCAAGTTGCCCCAAACTGCCAAGTTGGTTGTATTTCAAAGCGGACGTATGCCGTGGTACAGAGTGTGTTTACACATTTTTAGAACGATTTCTGGGCCGTTTATTTAATATTTAAAGTGTAAAGAATACTTTTTAAAAATGTTTGATCTTATAATCTTTTCTTCTGGATCATAAATTTGCATCGTGATTTCCGTGATATAAAGGCTTTATGTAAAATTTCCAGGGCTAATGGTTTCCATCCCCTTTTCACTACTTTCCAGAGCCCATAATCATGGTGGGTTTGCATTTAAAAAGAGCTCTTTTCAAGACACAATAGTTGATAGCTGAAACGCCAGGGAACTACACAAAAATGCATTGAAAAGGGTATATATGCAACACCTGTACATTCTTCATTTTTTATAGGAATACATTGGTACTTTTCGAAGTACGACTTGTTGCTTTGTCTTGATGCAGTTACATTCTTTGAAAGTAAATGGGATAAAAAAAAGAAATGGAATTTTTTCTGTGAATGTGGAACGTAAAACTGTCTTTTGACATTGTGTTGAGCTGAATTTGATAATTTTTTCCCACTCTTCTTATTTTTAATTTCGCATTGTAAAAGAATACTGCTACAATCATGAACCATTTGCTGAAATTTTCTTTGCATTTACGGAACAAAATTTATATTTTTTTCTTTTTATTTACGATAATAAACTTTTGTTGTTGTTGTTACTGTTACAGTTATTTACACAATATATTTCCGTCAGAATCACTAACCACTTTCCCGTTTGGATGGTTTGTTAAAGAATACAATTAAAGAAGTTTGTGTTAAAGTATAATTCATGAGCATTTTTTAAAAAAGGAACATTTTTTTATTTAATGACTTTAATTAATAAAGCAAAATTAACGATTACACAAAATGGAATTTTCCTTTAATTTATATCTAAGAAAAAAAGGAATTAAAACCGTTTACTTCATCCAGTAAAGTGTTCCGATACCCTTGCAAATTTTGAATGTCTGATAGAATCCAGAAGAATTAAGTTTCCCAGCTATCTACTTGAAAAATGTATAATTTTCATATCGTGTTTTTGAAGCTGCTTTCTATCCCACCATTGCTCTCATTTTTTTTGTGGTCGGGTATATTTTTGAAAACTATAAAAAAGTTTATTATAAACTTAAACAATGAAGTAATTCATGTTTCTTAAAATACCGTATAGTAATGCTTATTGATTACCCATAAAAGGTATCAGTTACTTTCTTAAGTAGCTTTATTTCATCATGTTTTCTCAATTTGTAATAATTTTGTTTTCAGTTATGGTGTAGACTGTGTAGAGAATTTTTAACAACAAATTCTGTTTCATACCAGAAAAAAATGGAGAGAGAGTGCAAATTATTATTTATTTGTTATTTTACCTATCGAATTATAATTCTTCACTTCTGAAGTAAAGTTTTCTTCGGTGTCCGCCGATAACATCGCGGCAAAAACATCGCGGACAAAAACGTCGCGGAGAAAACAACGCAAGGCGAAAACATCGTGCTACAAAACATCGTGGGAGAAATCATCGCAAAGAGAAGACATCGCAGTCCTAAAACATCGTGGTACAAAACATCGTCGTCGATAATAAAGCGGTTCAAAAACTTCGCAGTTTAAAAAACATCGTCGTCGAAAATATCGTGGTAAAAAATAAAGTATCTACAAATCATCGCATGACGATAACATCGCAGACATGCTTTTTCCATAAATGCTTTAATAACTGTAAATGAATATTCCCATAAAGATTTGTGAGCGCAAAATGTAAAGAAGGATAATTTTTACTTTCACATTTTTTATTAACTAATAAATTTTTTCTGAAAAAGTAAGAAGGAAACTTAAGCATAGAAAATTAAATGCAACTTATAGATTATACTTTTCACTAAAAATTACCAGTAAAAACTTTATAAAAAATTATTTATCAATGGCCTTTGTTAGTTAACTATATCGGTTTAAAATTCTATTAATTGCTATAAGTTGCATTAATTTGCTATGCTTAAGTTTCCTTCTTACTTTTTCAGAAAACATTTATTAGTTAATAAAAAAATGTGAAGTAAAAATTATCCTTCTTTCCATTTTGCGCTCACAAATAATTATGGGAATATCCATTTACAGTTATTAACGCATGTTTGCGAAAAGCATGTATGAAAAAAGCATGTCTGCGATGTTATCGTCAAGCGATGATTTGTAGATACTTTATTTTTTACCACGATATTTTCGACGACGATGTTTTTAAATTGCGAAGTTTTTGAACCGCTTTATTTTCGACGACGATGTTTTGTACCACGATGTTTTAGAACTGCGATGTTTTCTCTTTGCGATGTTTTCTCCCACGATGTTTTGTAGCACGACGTTTTCGCCTTGCGTTGCTTTCTCCGCGACGTTATCGTCCGCGATGTTTTTGCCGCGATGTTTTCGGCTGTAACCGTTTTCTTCATAGTTATGGATATATAGAAGCTCACTGCAGAGAATAGTGAAAGTTATGTGGTCATTTCCGTAAAAGATATAGGTTTGAAGGATTTTCAAGAACAAGGATAAGCAATAAATTTTTGAAAAATTAATGAAGATCATCAAGATTATCGAAAATGGGCAAATTAATGAGGGGAAATATCTGATATAGCGACAAGGCTCATTTAAAACTGAATAATAACAAAGAGAAATGGTGGTTGAGCATTCTATATCTCATTATTATTATAGTAGTGCTGCTGCATCCATAAAATTTATCATGTGAAGTGCAATATCTTTCATACGAATAATTTAGTCGCAGAATATATAGTCACTGCGTTGAATTAATGGCATTTATTTAACAAGAATTTGTATCCGAAACTCGTTAAGCATATTTCATTGACAATAGTGCATGCAGGATGAGTTTCATCCCCAGAGCGAGGAAGATGTCATTTTTAGCTGGTCTCTGTGTAATTGTATCACTGGAAAATTGTATCAAATGATCCCTGGACATTCGGCCTACCAGCGGCTGAGCTACCCTGATTTTCCCCATTTGTGACGTGAATACGAGCCAGTTTCCCTTAGAAAATTCTCACTAAGAGCATCCCTCCTCTTAGGCAGAGAGGTCTAGCGTGCTTTGCCATAGTGAAATAAACCAAACCAAATCAAATCCCTATACAGCCCATATTTTAGTACGTGTGATTACTTCGTATACAGCCATATATTCAGAAATAAGCGAGATGCACTAAAATAATAAACAATTACGTGTGTGATTGAAGCACAAAATGAAAATCCTGGTAAAATAAATAATGAAATTATTCAGTTTAGAACTCGAGTCTATCCCGCATCATCTGCAAAACGTAGATATTTTAAACGTAAAAATTTGTTTCAGTTCTTAATTAATGAAAATAGATTTGACTAAATCAGCTTTTGCGATTTTTAATATTCTATCACATTGTTTGAACCAACTTGTATTTGTATGGTTGTTCATTGTTTTAAAACAATAAATAACGCGTACCTTGAAAGGTCAGAGTTCTTAGTTTCAGAATTTCGATTAATGTTTTGATTGTAGCTTTAGATTTCTTAAAAGTGTTTTTGCCATTTAAAGGAATAACTTGTCCGTCAGTGCTTTGGACTAGCTTGCTAATAAGAGAGTGTAGGTGCATAGTTTAAACATTTGGACGTTCTGGATTGGATTCAGGGGATTCTATACTCTAGATCTATTATGGAACTGAACTAGCCATTCTGAATCAAGATTTGCTCAGTTTTAAGCAAACTCCCAAATGAAGCATTTACAACTTTGTATAAAATCACGAACCATTAGATGTAGCTTTTGGAGGTCAGCTGTTAAGTTTGAGGATCAATAATCGTCCATCAGCAACAATACACACTGTCGCTTTTGTAATATTAATTCATACAGAGCAAGATTCTATTGCTGACTGGAAAAAAAGGACCAGCTTGACTAAATTAGAACTTTGTCTAAGGTTAAGTTTCCAAACACATTTTATGCATTGAAAAAAAAAAAAAAAATAGTACTTCTTCAAGAGTTACAAAATGCGAAGGAAAAAATATTACAAACTGGAAACTTCAATTAACACTTGAAGAATCATTAATTTCGAAGAAGAGGTTATTCTTAAAATTTTAAGAGAATCGATAAAGCATAAGCAGAATTCTATTATTACTCTAACACTTCCCTCATGCTAAGTTTTGTCTTTTCAAAACCCTTCATGATTTAAGGAGCATATTTGCAAGTGGGGTTCTAAATGTTTGGCTAAATTACGATTCTATGCTAAATTTATAAGAGTGGAGGAAAAATTATGAAAAGAAATAGCAGACTGAAGAATTACGTATAAATTCTATCACTTCCTATTATAATAGCTGCAATGCGTTTTACACATTAGATGATCTGCATTCTAGCACATAAAGTGGTTCACATTTGTTTTCGGACACTTGCGTTTTCAGTTTTATCTGCAAATATCAGCTATTAAATATTAACGAAATGCCTTTGCCTTTCTTTCACATATACTTCTCATCATCTCAAAAAAAGAAAAAAAAATTATCAAATTTTTAATTCGATGTCTTTGGAAACTATTAATGCTTTATATTCTGATAGTGAAAGGCTACATGTGTTTACGGATGGGTCTGTGTTGGCAATACAGGCGCTGGAGTCTTTTGCAAGCTTTTTTTTCATTTTACAATCCTGTTGGAAGAAATAGGACTGCTTTTGCTTTTAAGCCTACAAACATACACATAGCTCTAACCCAATTTCGATGTCACCTTGAACATTTTCCCAATGTTATTAATACTCTCTGATTCTAAAGCTGTTCTTCTAGTCGTTTCTTCGTTTGAATCACCAATGTCTGTTGATGTTTTCAAATTTCAGCAGTTACTAAACAACTTAGCTCAAAATAGCAAAGAAGTTGCCGTGGAGTAGATGCCATCACACTGTGGTCTTCATGGAAATGAAAAGATAGAACTGTTGGCAAAGAAAGTGGCCAATATTCTCCAAATAACTGATAACCATATCTATTTTTACTCTGCCAAACGAATAATCAAAACTTACTACAGAAAAGCTTTTTGGAAAGACGTTACTGGAAACAGCCATCATAAAGTATGGATTAACAGAATCTTCTTGACATTTTTTATTGTCCAGAAAGAAATCTGTTGCTATATTTCGTCTTTTTACTGGCCATGATTGCCTTTTAAAGCAACTGCATCAAATGAACATTGTCCCAAGCCCAATCTATAAATTGCGCAACCTTCATAAGGAAATGGATGCCTCATATTTGAGTCCTCGCCCTGCACTTAATGCTGGATCACTCTGGGAGGGACATTGGGAGGCGTGACACAAATTAGATTTATAGATTATACTTGGATTGTTTTTAGTTTTGTTGTTCTTTTTTACATTTGCTTGTTTTACCTGCAGTTGATTTGTAATCTGATATTATAAATAATAATAAAAAAAAAACTGTTGGTCACCTTTTCTAAGTTTTGCTTCTTTTCGGAAAAGTTGTTCAAAATGTGTTTCGTAAAAAAAGTAATTTATTCAAAACGTTCTGAAAATTAACTCACATAAGCCTTTGGACACTTTGAACAAACAACTTACATTTAACAAAAACATGAAAATAACGTGTCATTCAATATTTCTTTGAATATCTTTTAGCTAAAATTAAACTTTTGGTGCCCTTTGACATGGACTCAACTAATATTTTCGTGTAATAATGCTAATGCTCCATTTTGTTCCATAAGAATTGCTTTCAGTACAGTTTTCGAAGAAATATCAAGAAGTTTCCTTATTCTTTTTTCCACTTCATTCCGTACATGCTCGACAGGATTTATATCCGAAGAATATGGAGAAGATTTAATAACGTTAGGAGTTGTATATTAACCACAATAGATCTTTACGTTTAGAAATATTATATTGACAGAACTTGAATGTAATTTACATTCCAAGTTTTCGTGTAGATGCTTTCTTATTTCATTATCACCTCATTGTACTCCAAAGGTCCATAAGCCATCAGAAAAAATATCTAAATTCAAGAATTCATTAAACTTAGATTCGAGTATATAATTTTAACACCTTTCACTTCTTTTTTTGAGGTAAAATTTCTCACAGCTGCTTTTCTTACATTAATAATTTTCTTACTTCGTTGATTTGAAGTGCCGTTTCTAAAAACTCCATGTACGTAAAATGTATGTTTTTGAAAGAGAGAAACTTTTACGCAAAAGAAAAGGTCTCTAAAATTCTCAATGCTGTTGTGTTCGTATTATTCGACTTCTATGACTGTAACGTCTGGGAGTCTTTTACTGAACGGATCAATGAACGGGTTGCATAAACTGTGTGAGAAAAATTGTGATTTCAATCTAAATCCAAAAGGAGGTAGTTTTGGGAGGAACAATTCTTGTTTACCTGCGCAAAGCATATGAGGGCCAAAACAGCGGTCCATCCTGTTAAGCAATGTTTCATAACACCCTAGAATAAACGGTCTTCCTTTCTCGCGCTTGGCCTACTTCTGCAACAATGGACGATCTGTTTTGCCCGCACCGGTATGGAACGACGGTTTTTCTAAGGTGATGTTAGCAATGGAAAAAAAAAATTGCAAGGGGAAGGCAATATTCCATCCTTTCCTTTTCCTCTGCTTTCCCGGCCACATATAATCATGGCACTAGTGAAAGATAAAAAAAAAAAGAAAAATTTGAATCTTTCCCCTTGCGCTAGAGATTCTTATTTATTGCAGAGTTACAGATGTAAAGTTTTTATGAGGTTCAGGAATATGGTTTATGGAAAATGGCCTATTCTGCCGAATTTTACGAATGAGTTCACTTGACAAATACTTAATCGGATATTGCAGTCATTTAAACTGGGGAGAAACGTGATCAGTTGTAAACTTTCTAAGAATTGTTATTTATTTTGTAACCTAGCAACTGACTTTGCTATTATCGCAAGCTACCATTAAAAATCCCTGCACCGAAAACTAGAGGAAATTTTAAGACGTAGCATATTGATACTTCTGTAAGCAAGCAGATCATTTGATACGGTTTTAGGAGCTAACTAGAATTTTTTTTTAGTAACTTCAACTTTATACTTACAGAAATACAACGGAGTTCAGATTTTCAGACATAATGAGGACTGAAGCTATATTTTGACAGGCCAGTTATAGTAAAAATCTACAGACATTTCGAGAGGAAAAAAATAAAAACATCGGATATAAAACCACTTTATATATTTACAAAATCTATCATTTATTAGTTTCCTTTCAAACTTTTATTAAATTTTAAATACTATTTTAAAAACAATGAAAAGTACACGTTTTCTTTTAGTTTTCTGGCAGTTCTTTTAGTATGTAATTATAACGGGCAATAATTTTAAAATAAAAGAATGAATTACCACATTTTAATGTGGGAAATTTGCTTCATACTAATGTTGTAAAGGATTTTCTCTTTTCTTACCGCGTGCCTTCGTAGTGTGATTGCAAGCACGTCCTGCCAGCTGTTGGGAGGTCCGGATCTCGAATCACAGCTACGGCATTTTTTTCGTATTTCGAAGTTCGAAAAAAAATCTTAATGACTTCGCAAAATTAAAATTAAATGATAAAATAAGCTATTTTGTAACATATTTTTATTATTTAAAGGTTTCTTTAAAATGCTTCTAACACCTAGAATCAGGTGTTCTTGCTTTTACTAAGCAGTCTCTGTCTTGGTAAAATAGGAAGTCCTGGCCAGCCGACAAAGCATAACATTTTATTTATATGTATATTATAAAAGTGCTTTACTTGTGAATGTAAATAAATGTATTACTTAGAAATTCTCAGTGCTAACATTTCCCTGCAAATATTACTAATAGTTATAGCATTAGTATAATTACTGAAGGATGTTTTTAACGCTAAAAAGTTAACAAATATGTTTAATTATATTTAATTATTAAATTAATAAGAATTAAAATTACGTGTGTATATACTTAATATAACATATGTTACAATGAAAGACCGAAATTGGAGAATGTCGACTTTCACCGGAGAATATCAACATTCACCAAATACGTCGGTGAAAGACCGAATATTTCACTACATTCTTGTATATTCGGACCCTCACCGGTGTATGTCGACAATCGCAGATATGCTCTGGTGAAAGTCGAAAAGAGAGGTCATAAAGTGCCATAATAGTTTAAATTGTTGCAATAAATAAGATTTGAATCACATAATTTAGTAAGTTTTTTTATTACTGTTATTTTATTTTATCATTTAGAACGTACTATAAAATTAAGTAAGTTTTTAACTTCTATTATTTTCCTTTCTCGTTTTGAATGTATTGTGTGTTTTAGGTTCTCATGTTCTTAAGTTCTTATTTCAAGTCTCAAGTGCGTTTATTCGCGACTGAATTACGGAGAAGAAAATATAATATTGTTATATGTTCAACATTCACCATTAGTACATGGTAAATGTCGACATTGACCGGTGTAACTCAGAAATAAGAGTATTTGGAAAATATTTCGGACATACACCAAGAGACTATGTGAATGTCGACATTCTCCAGATTTCGGTGTTTCACCGTAACATATGTATGTAAAAGGAAGGTGGTTAATTTTAAGGTTAAAATCCAACTTTGTATTAGCTTTAGATTTTATATAGTTTTAAAAAATTCTCCGCGTATTCCCAGAGAATCTTAATCAGATTTCTCATTTACAACAGCAAAATTCATTTGCAAAATTGCACTTCTAATTTTTATTCACAAAGAAGAAAAACATTTTATCGATACAAAAGAGACTTCGGTCACATTCTTACTAAATATCCCTAGTATTGATCTCAAAATTAGGAAAAATTTACTCCAATTTACATTTGAACTCTCGTAAATTGAATTATTCATATCAAGTATAACTGATTTTGCTAAATTTACGAAGATGAAATGCATACGGACACTTAGTCTCCGTTAATATAATACATACAAGAAGATAATTCTTCTTGATCGAAACATCGTGGGAGTGGGGAAATACATACCCTGGAGTTCGAAGCACAATCTATTATATCTTTAGAGCTTTAACTCCTTATAAACTAATGCATATAACTGAAGCACACCAACTTAGGTGAAACTGAACCTTAAATAGATGTTGATTTTAAACAAATGGCCTCTATATGAATTGCAAAAGGTACTCTGAAATGAATTTTTCATCAATGGAAGCAAGAATTTTTAAATTTAAAACTATATACATAATAAAGATGCTAATAGCTTATGACAATGATGGAACTTACATTATAAGAGTCCTGATGACGATAAACCCCCATCAGATTTTCTTTTGAAATTAAATTCGTACTTAAAAGTAACCTCAAACTAAGTTTGCAAATTGTCTCATTTTTATTATATTGTGCATCACTGTTTGTGTAGTTTAGGAAAGTGCGAGTTTCTTCAAATGATAAATTTTTGTTCAAAAGTATGTTCCAAACTTGCTGTTATTTAGTGATCAGACTACAGTCGACGCTTATTATCACTGCCCTCATATCCTAAAAAAAAAAAAAAAAAAAAAAAAAAAAAAAAAAAAAAGAATGCTATATAACGAAGATGGATTTATTATACTCTCAAAAGTTGAGGACTTTATGTATCGGTCGTTGCATTGCAGTGGCTGTTTTGTATGTTAGTGGTCAATCTGTAAATCATTCTGTAGCTGAGAACATAATATATTATTTAAGAAAATGTATTTTATTAATTACATCCGTGGTACGGTAATTTCAAAGCAGGATTGATGAAAAATGAGCAACACACTCGCCGGGAATTTAACCATGGCCCTCTGGAATACGTGCCAGCGTGCAGACCACTACACTACGAAGGCATGCTAAGAAGGCGGGAGAAATACATTATAAGTTAGATATTATAAATTCTACTAAATAGCTGCACATTATTAAATATGAAAGAAATATTATTAAGAAATGCGTATATTGTTTTTAAATGATAGGTTTATTGCACTAATTCTGCAATATAATTTTAGAAGTTAAAGAAAAAAAAATACTTAAAAGTCTTCTGCAACAAAATTAGCTACAGTTCTCACAACTGGCTGTTAGTCGTGTGAACGATTATACCGCAGAATTACGTAATTTGACAAGATGAGTAGAAAAAAAAAAAAAAAAGTTCATTATAGTTATTCATTATCATATAGTGGCATTAGGGGTTTCATCTGTTGGCAGTTGGGTTGGTTAGAAAGTTTGCTAACATCTGGGAACTTTATTTGCATACAAATATCATACACGGTAATAGTAGATTCAGCCGAATTTTATGTGCTTACTTTAGGTTTCTCGCGGCCGTTGTAATACTAGCTTATAGCTTCCCGGCGAGTGAACCCATATTTCACCAATGTCAAAGAATTGGCCCATCTTTGGAAGAATACCGACAATTTGAGTTTCGTTGTCTGACAACCGGACGTCTCAATTGGTCAGAAGGCCATAAATTCATAATTTACGACCGGTAGCTTCGATTTATTGCACTTTTCGATAGGTAGGGCTGTTGGCATAGCTGCTGCCGCTGCAATTCTAGAACGCACCCCTTTGAGCCCGACAGAGCAGGTGCTTGTTCCCGTGAAATTGAATTTGGGTAGAAAGGGGTCAGAATGTCTTCTTTTTTCGGTTCCCCGAGCTTCTTTCTTGTCCGTTAAATGGGGGGGGGGCGGAGAAAGAAAGAAGAAGAGGTTGAAAATGGTCACGGAAGGATTAAAGGAAAGAATCCAAACTGGGATATGTTATTTTTTCCCATCCTCCTTACACGAAAACAAGCTTGCATTGAACTTGTAAAAGGTCTAAATACACAGACTTAACTAAATATACAACGCTAGGATCTTGCTGTTTTTGTGTAGAGAGTAGCTTAGAATAAATTGCAGACAGAAATGCAAAGAAGCCACGAATCCATGAAATAAGCTTTGAGAATAAATTAAGATGGCTTTAAATACTTGTCGGATTAGAAAACTTCCAGGCAAAAGTATACATATTCTTCATAGTATGCTCGTGAATAATATGCAGAATGCCTGTTTAAATTAAAAGAAAATACCTTCTCTACCGTTTATCAATGAAATGAAGGAAAAAGATTACGATTACGGAAAAAAACACTAAGTCAGAAAACTTACTTAATAACTAAGTAACATACTGGAGAAAAGTAGCATTTATAACTTTTGCTTCTTTTCTGAATTTTACCTGAATTAAAAGTACGATTTTCTAGATTTTTGCAGAGCTTCGTAGTCTCGAATTCATAGAATCAGAGCCGGTGGAGCTGATGCCGCTATACTAGACAGCGGTAATTTTTTTTTAGAATTTAGAAAGCCACTGGCGGTAAAATCTAGGAAACTCTAGACCGACTTTGTGTAGAATAGCTGTATTGATAGGAGCTCGGCAAAATCTCTGCGCATTTTTATTTTCTTCATTTTTATCATCCATACTCTTTGTAGATCCAACCTTGGAAATTAATTCTGAAGCCCATAAAATTAATAGGAATAAACTAATCAAAATAAGAAAAGGACTTATCTGTAGAGTATTAACATCTAGATATACAAAAAATTAGTAAAAGACTAATAGTAACGATGTACTATTTGAATATATTGCTTAGAATCAAAATTAAGAGCCATGTGCAAAGCTTAATGCTATCGTGTTGCCAGATTTATAATTTAAAAAGGAGGTGACAGTAATAACAAATGCGCACTTCACTCCAAACGTTTTCCCCCAAATGATCTATATACTGAGTTGGGAATGTGATTTACCGACGATTAATAAAATAAAATGATAGATGCGGAAATAAATAACTTTTTTTAAAATACAGAATTTCATACTGGGCCAAAAATAGGAAACGACATATGTAAGAAATCATTTGTTTTTGATCGAGAATCTTTGTATACAAGTGAACTGACTTACAATATTGAATGCGTATTTTTTTTTATGCTACCCTATAAGAAAAGCGTTTTCATGAAATCTTCCGGATGCCGAATGACATGAAAAAGAGAAGTTATTATCATTACTTTGTTACTTAGTCAGAAAATAACTTCTTCTTATAAACTAATATATTAAGTCTAAAATATCATACTTGTATATTAAAAGGAATCCTTTAAGCCCAACTGGATAACTAGTAAGCGCATTGGGAGCTTGAATGTTAGTGTATTAGGAGAGGAAGAGAATCATTTATTAATACTTTATCGTCATTTGTATCCATCGAAAATGCAAGGTCATTAAAATCTACATTTTTGTGTTTAGTTTGTAAAGATTCTGTGTTGTGTTCTTCTAAGTTACAGTTGAATGGGAAGAATCTTAAGAACTAGTAAGAGAATAATCGTTTGAGTTCGTGACATAGGAAACAACAAGTGAGAAGGGTGAAATAACCCTTTATTATTCCAACTAAAGTTTAACAGAACTCCGTCTTGGAATTGTACAATAAAGCCGACACTCGGGCCTCAACTTAGGAAACTAAGAATTAAAATTTAACTAATCTTAACTAAAAAGATATAGCCGAAGCTATCAAGATTCTAACGGAGTTGGCCCCTTGACGTTAATTGACTGCCTAAATTATCTAGGGCCTAAAGTACGGCCGAGCGTAATAATAGCTAAAGAGAGACGCGTGCTAAGAGAGGGCTCTTAAGAGAGAGCCTAAAAAGGCGGACGCGTGCTAACCAGAATCTTTGGTTCTGTCTGACTAAGACAGTAGAACTTCGCGGTTAAATAGCACTCTTCCTCAATTTGCATCCAAACATGATTCTAAAACTACGTTCTGGCTGGAAGTGGTAAGTTGAAATCAAGAAGTGATAGGAAAGTTAGTTTAACTCAAAATTTAACTGTTAATAAAATTAACATAATCCTAACATAACTCCCGACCAGACTTTAAATAGACGAAAATTAAAGGTCTCTAAACGACTTTGTTTAAGACTTTAAAGTTTAAAAACTTTATAACGTTAAACTATACACTTCTAACTCTCGTAGTGAGTAGCTTTTCACTTTAAACTTCTGTTCTTAGGGCCAACTTTACAGAAAATCTAAAACTAGACTAAAGCTAGAAATTGACAAAATTTGACAATTTTCAATCGTATTTTGATATAATCATTTTCGCTTAGTCACTTTCGTTTAATTTCGCTGTTTTAGTATTGGTCCTTCCATATCTGGAAGGAAACAGTATTAGTGCTGGCTTTCAAAAATTTTCCTATTTTTTACAAGCTACCTTAAGTCAAAGATCCATATTTATTCCTCTCGTAATTCATATAATTGGCTTAAAATATTTTCGCCTTTGAATGATAAATCTCCCGAATTCTTTTTTTAAAATTTATTTTATACGCTTTTCTCTTGGCATACAAAATATTCTGGAAACTTGTTCTAATCCTATATATGCCTTTCAAAATTATAGTCTGAATGCTTTGTCAGATTTCCGTCTTTTCACGTTAAAGTTGAAAATTCTCATTGAATGTCTTTCTGCTCAAGATAAGTACATTACAGATCTGTCTAATAGCGAAATGGATTTAAGAGAAATTAAAAAATCTGAGTGAACCTTTGCATTTAGGTTCCGGTTAATTGAGATACATCGTGAGCCGTAATATTTTGGTCAAATAATGGAAAATTATCTCAATTTTTTTTTTGGGGGGAAGGGGACTTAAAATTTAATAAAACATTTTTCGAAGGTAGATTGTTCAAACGAATTACATACCGAAGAAAAACAAAATTAGGCAGTTAATTATTAATAATAAAGTTTTCACTTTTTATTTCCTTCAGCATCACTATAAGCAATGACCTTTCCAAGTATATACTCATTATCCCTAAAATACAAGTCTTTAGAAATAAAATGACAATATTGAGATCCAAGTCTTTAGAAATAAAATGACAATATTGAGAAAAATAAAAAAATAAAAAAAAAAAAAAAAAAAAAAAAATATTGAAATACAATACAGTGCAGGAATACGGACAATTCCTTCAAATGCCTAAAATTTCAAGAACACCATTAGAAACGTTTTTCTAAATTTATTAATACTGTAAAATTATATAAAATTGTTGTTGTTCCTAATCCCCAAAGTGGACCAACATTTTTAGACTAATTTCACGAGTCCAACTACCTCTAAAAAGTCTAAAACGAGAAAAAGTTTCGAAAATTACATAAAATAATTAATAAAAAGTCATCCTTCTATTTATGAATAACAATGAAATCAACAAAGGAATTTGAGACATAATAACAAATAGCTTACAAATAATCTTGTTGCTATCGAAAAGGATTAAAATATCATTAAGAAGTATATGATTTATTTCTATTGTGCTTGTTACATTGATGAACAGTGCTGAAACTGTTATCTTAAAAGGTAATTCCCAGTTAATGACAATTCGATACAATGTTCCATTAATGCGTTGGGATTAAAGCCTTTTTCGTTCACTAGGTAACATATTTCGAATATTGAGTTTTGATTAATATAAAGCATGTTGCATGTACGTGGAAAATGCTTGGAGTCAAAGCTAAGATATTTTTGCTAACAATTCATAAACTTTACATTTTACTGGAGAGAGGTATGTCTAAAAGCTCTAAATAATTTTCCTATCAGCTATTCCGACCCCTCAACATATCGAAAAACAAACTAAAAACCTTGACAGTGAAGTATCTTTCCCTTCCAGCAATAAAATGTTTTCAAAACGTTAGATATTTCCTAACTCAAGTTATATACATTCTTTAACGGCGAGCCTCCCTAACTCTATTCTGATTTTTTGCAGTGCAATATTCAATAAATTATTAAGTGTTTGAAATAGTTTGTCAAATTTTTAAATAAACAGCAATACTTCATTATCCGAGGTTTCTATTATTCGCAATCCCCCCTTAAAAAAAAGCTGAAAGCTTGAATAATTTTTTTTATGCTGAAATCTTTAATAGTTGAGTGTCATTATTATTATTATTATTATTGTTTTATTTTCGAACTTTTAATACTTGCTCGTTTTTTGGTTTATGATTCGATTTCAGGTCTTCGCTTGTTTTTTCATTTTAGAGTAAGTGGCAAAACCTTGAGCTGCTTCTGGTTGCCGGTGAAGAGTCTATTTGAGTCTATATTATCTGAGACAGGCTTAGAGAGTTTCATTATTAATATGAAATTCGTTCGTTGAATTTCATGATAAATACTAGAACTTAATAAATAATAAATACTTAATAAAAACTTAATAAATACTTTTTTTTAATAAATACTATACCGTAATAAATACTTTGTTGGTACAATCTATGATCATACATTTTACCTGACAATAGTTCTAGATATCATTATGGTGGCTGAAGTATTAGCTATGATTCTGAAGCAGCAAACGAAACAAAAGATAAAAAGATTTTGGAACAGCAAACGAAACAAATGTGGAGGAAAAGATGTTATAATGATCACAAGTTATTGCTTAATACTGAGTTATGTATAGTAGTTAGAAGTTAGAAGTACGAGAAATAATCATGAGTTATTGGTTATTATGATGTTATAATAATCCAATAATCATGAGGAGTTGACAACAGAAGAGCTAGAACTTACCTCAGTTCTGATTGAACAGAATAGTAAGAAGATAAAACGCAACTGGAATATGCTAAGCAAGCTTTTTTAATAAAACTTTAAATAGATTTATTTTTCTTTCGAAGGACGATTAACTAATTGCGCTTTCGAGCTAGATCCTCTCATGAAAGAATACTCAAAGGTATATTAAAAATTTACTGGACCCTCTAATGAAAAATTATGAAGAAACGTTTTTCTCGGAAGAAGAGAAAATAAAACTCTGTAGCAGAAGTTTTTTTTTTTTTTTTTTTTTTTCATCATATTAAGGACCAAAGTATATTAACATTTTTATTGAACATAATTCTCAATATCAAACCTGATTAGTATATTTAAATAAACCTTCTCTAGCAATTTCCATTATTCACATTTCAACTACTGTTATTCAAATTCTGTCTGAACAGCTAATTATTGCACTAAATACATTATTTTATATGTCCTTTTAGTTTTGCTATTCGCGGAACAATGAAAGAAGATAATAAGATATGCAAGTCAAAACCATTCATGGTTTTGAAATGCATTGATCAATTTGCGAAAAAAAAAAAAAAATTTGGGTGTTGTCATTCAAAATTTAGAAATTTTTTCTTCTGTAACCGTAACCATGAAAGATCTATTTTTTTATATCATCAAAGTCTCGAGCTCGTACCTTCAAATAACAATATCTGAAATTTTATTTCTATTGGTTGAGCGAGCGGATAGGCCGCTAGGGGTTCATAATGTCAGGGAAGTTTTTGTATGTTAATAATATTACGATATAATAATAGAACATAAAGTAATAAAATAATATATAATTTTCTCATGCCGATCGCCTGAGCATTGATATTGATCTAGTAATCACTCTTCTAAGATAATCAAGTTAATAGTAATTTGGAGACTAAATAGTAATTTGGAGTCGTAAAGAGCATTCAATTTATTGCAAAATACAGTTTGCATTAAATGATTTTGCCAGAAGTTATCTTGTTAAGTTTTATTTTGAGTAACTAATTAATGATTATTTTGGCTTTTCTTTGCTTCTACTTTCGTCAACTTTCACCAGAATGCAGATTACTTTAGATTATAAATAAGGAGTTAAGTTAATTTCAAAATTTATCAGACAGCGTTTGGCAGCTTAAACTGGCTGCTACTCTACTCTGGATTTCTGGCGTTTGCCTTAGCTTTCTGGCCAAGATTTGCTTGCTGAGATACTTCACAAGCGATTAGTCAAGAGAAGTTAAGAAGCTTTAAATTACGCTTTGTTGATATTGTGTACAGTTAATTTTTAAATTTTAGCTAGGAAGCTATTATTCTATCCACAAGCTGGTGGACGTTTTATTTATATCAATTTCACTATATAACTGTTTAGTTTTAGAAAATATTATGTTCTTAATAAATATTTTATTTGGATTTTTCTTTGGCTGCGGCACATAGAGCTAGGATGTCACATGAGATGAAAGTAGCTCAACAGTCTTTCTCAGTTACTAGAATGAGCTGGAACTTTACATTTAATCGTGTAACCTTATCACCTGAGCCTTTTGAGAAACACGATTGAAGCAGGATTAAAGCAGGCTATATTCATAATGCATGGAATGCATTTTTCATTTGGGATATTTTTAACTTAAAAATGGGCTTATCACAATGCAATTACATTAAACGTTGAGTATTACGTGCTTTGTAATATGGAAGATAAATGAAAGCTCTTACGCTGTGTGGATTAGTAGCAGCTTCCTATACTACCAAACAGAAAGCTGATGAAATTAAACATTTCCCGATCAAGTAAAGAATTTTAAGAAAGTTCGACTTTTTTCCCAGTGAAATTAACAATAACTCTTCCACGTTTTATTAAATTAAATTATAATTGGACTAATGGCATAGCATCCACAATCATAGACTTTTGATGGAGACTCAAGGAAAGAAATTAAGACTGTTTCTGAGTTCCTGTCTTTTACAAAAGCGAAAACTCCACTGACCTAGGATATTTTTTGTAGATCTGCATCTGCCGAGTCCCAGTTTCTTACCTGTCAACCCTTACTTTCACCCATCGAGTGAGTAGCAGCGGGTCAGGGCTCCTCTTCCCTTAAGCCTGCGTCTCAGTCAGGGGTCACCGGATCTCTAAGCCTTTATCTCGAGTTCAAAAAGCATTTGAGAGGGAAAAAATATATCGGAGAACCTCTTGTTAAATCTTCCTGTTTACTGAAAACGAACAAAGAAGGGGGTACACGGACGTAAAAGAATATTCTCCGAAAACAGAGAATTGGGAGATATTTTTCTTCCCCTTCTTTTGCCACACAATTAACTTCCTATACGCCATTTTAAAATTTTACAAAATGTAAATATAATAAAATTCGTTACAATTTAGAACAAATTAAAATATTACAATTCTTCATAGAAAGGATGTAAAAATGTTAAAATGAGTAAGAAAATTAAACTTAATTTAATTACCAAAAAGTATTAACATAATTTTTCTCACAAAGGCAGCAAATACGAAACTTCTAGTAGCAAAAATATTTCAGATGATGTAAACAGTTAGATTGTACGTAACAGATTAATGTTTGCAAGACTTATTTCCATAAAAATGGGAAATTAAAATTTTATAAGACATCTTTCTAATAAAACTTTCAATGGAAGGGGACTTTTAAATAAAATAGAGTTAAATATTTGTATCGATCGAAATAATGCCCGAAATAATGAAAATAATTTTCTGGCTTGTGCTATTGTTTTCCGTGTTCCATGGAAAAGGTTTTCCGACGGATTGGTAGCATAGATTAAAAGCATGTAAACATATTAGCCATCATACTTTGTGCGTTAAAATGTCGTGATTATGTTAGGGAAAAGGCTTTAATCGTAATGTATATCCCTGATTTTATATTCTTTGGTTTATTATTATAAAGCACAGAGTATTTGGAACAAAATGTAAGAGATAATAAATTTTACTACATTGCATAAATTCATGTGGTTCCTGACACGAGTTTTAAAATTGCAAACCGTAAAATTTACCCACTTCATCTTATTTGTGACTATGATCTCAGTTACCTCACTGTATAGTTTTTACTGACCCTGGCACTGATAAAAGATGGCTATCGATAATATGATAAATCACCAATCCTTGCACCAGTGCTGCTCCGTACTATCTATGTTATCTTAATTTATCATCGAGTAGTGTTTTGATTGTCAAATTTAGTATTTTGCATGAAATTTACGCCATCTGGTACACATAACTGTAGTTAAAATTCTTTAAGTCCCTCTTTTATCGGTTTCTGGATTAACTATGCTGTTATATATTTAAAAAAAAAGAGAGAGAGAGAGGGGAATATATATATATATGAAATACATGTTCTTTAAATGCTTACTGACATTTTGCTTACGTTTTTGTACTGATATTTTGAAACAGAAAGAGAAACAGACACTAGCTGTGAAGAGCCATTATAACAAAAAGTTCTCCAGCTGCGAAGACTCTTATAACACTTTTCAAGCAATTTGTTTTCTGTCAGCTCAACGATTCGAAAGAGAAGCGAAAAAATACGCAAATCAACATATCTAAAAAAACTGAATTGGCTTTGAGATATACAGGGTGATCCATAAATCAGTAAACATTAAAAAAAAAAAAAAAATGTGAAATCACAGTGCTTGTTACCGCAGTTATCTCAGATATGCATGAAATTACTGTTATTATTATTATTAGTATCTGGGAAACACACTAGCTGATTGGAGTGCTAAGTCTATTTAGACATTTATCTAATAGCAACAGAGCTTTTTAAGTTAAATTACTTTTTTGGATTACTGTTTTTTATATTGTAACTCGAATATCATACCTACAAGTTGCAGCGTAACTTAGAAGTTATATTTCACATTTTGTAATTCTTCTCGTAGATCGGTTTAATAAATATTTTATTTAGAATTTATCTTGGTGTGTGTTGCTCGTAGATCGGTTTAATAAATATTTTATTTAGAATTTTATCTTTGTGTGTGTTGTTTTACTTGCGAATACCGTGTTGGAGCATCCTTAGCTACAGGTTCGCTGGTTCATTCATGACAGCAAAGCAAGATAGTGCTATTTACCTTAAAAGGTATGGCTTCGTGGAGGATTTTTTTAAAGACAACTAGCTTGTATTAATGTTACAGATTCCGAAAATCACGAAAATTCTATGCAGCAGCCCATTCGGATGGAACCGATGGTGTACATATTACCAGTATTCAATGATATCATCTACTTGGTCTTCCTAAGTGGAGAAAAGTGTAGGGAGTTGCTTGGTAACTAGTAAGATTGTCATAAATGCGTAAACCACATTCGGTATTATTATTACCTATAACAACTATGCCAAATTTTAGAATAAGTAAATACATAAATTCACATATATCATAATTAGTCCAAAGGGGGCAACTTGCCCAGAAGGACTATTAATTTCGTTTTGGCATTTTTCGTTGATTCACTACTAATGACGAATCACTTTTTAAATTGTTGCCACCAAATATTATCACCCTGCATTATATTTAAAGAAATTAAATAATGAAGAATCTGCATAGATGTATATATATATGTTTCTCGTATTGTGATAAACCAAGGGTACTTAGAGCCATTCGGTTTTGAATAACGTAATCTTCCGCCGAATATGGGCATCTGGAAGCACTAATTTGGAATTTGGAATTTGTTTCATTATCGATTTCATATTTTGTAACACTTTAACGAATTTTTGATTAACAAACTCAAAGATTTCAAAGCGAGCAATGGCAAAACTGTACGGGGGTTAAAAAATAAAAATAAAAAAAAAAAAAAAAAAAAAAATTATCTCAAGCAACGTGAGATTATGTTCATTTTAAAATTATTTTGCGCTATTGCTGTTGAATTGAATTTTATAGTGTAAGTGCGAAAAACATGATATTTAATAAATAAAGTTAGCACATAAAAACTTTGAGTTTAATGTAAAATCTGAAAAAGCTTTCAGTTTTTTTTTTTTTTTAAACTTACTTACATAAAAGTTCATCTACTGTAAGATGATGATAAAAATCTTCTTTAAGTGATGGTATTTTAAAAATTTGCATTTTTAGATAATTTTTATAAACTTTTCGAAAAAATATTGTATTATAACCAATAAACATTGGTGTTTCATAGTGTACCTAATAATATGCAGCATCTCAGCACAAGTCTATTTTACTAAACTTTGTCTTTCTTTATTCTGTACCTTAACAGTGAAATAAGCTTCCCCTAACATATAAAATTTTAATTCAAATTTGTATCTTTCATGACTTCATTAAATAAAGTGATGATATAAATGAAAGGTGAAAGGATATAAATGAAAATCATGACGTGACAAATCAGACAGCTGGGAAATATATTTTATCAGTTTATAATGCATACCCTCTCCACACATACAGTTTCGCACAAAAGTGTTCGAACACTTTAAGAATTTGAAGAAAAAGCGCTGTAACCCGAAATTGAAATAGAATATAAAGCCCAATATTTTTCCATATCATCTCCATATGAATTTGAATAAAGCCAAACTTTTTAATTTTTAATATTTCTTTTTCTAAAATTCAAAATGTAAGTAGGCATAGATAAAACACGCCACAAAAGTGATCTTACATCGACACATTTTCGTGAAATTTCATAAATAAAATTATCGTCTACCCCTTTTATTTTATGTTTGGAATTTGGTAACGTTTAAAAAATTGTTTGACTTTATTTTTTGCTTGCCTACTTCGTTATATATAATTTAATGTTTAAAGATGGCTCGTAATTGTAAGCAAACGACCAATAGCCTTCAAAAATTGATCATTTTTTATCATAAGGATGGAAATTAAATTGTTTATATCGCTAAAATAGTAACTTTATCCCATTCTACGGTGCAGTATGTGAAAAAATGCTTTAAAGAAGAAAACCGGATCCAAAATAAAGTAAGAAGATGTTGTCCGGCAAAGAGGACTCGACGTGACTCAACATGATCAGCAATTCTGTCAGAAAATCTGTGAAAAATCCATATTTGAGTGTTTTAAAGATTTCTGCAGAATTTACTGTATTAATTTCTACTTTAGTTTCACTTAAAATTGTTCGACGAGTACTCAGATCAGCTGGATTACATGGGCGCTCTGCTCGAAGAAACGTTTTTGGAAGTGCCAAAAATAGAAAGCTTAGGCTTTTCTTCTCAAAATCAGCGGTAAATAAGCCCTAAGCATATAAGAGTCATGTGTCAATTACAGATGAAAGCAAATTTGTGTCTGTATGGAGAAAAAAAGAAAATGAGGAGCTTAGTCCAAAGACCTTGGTTGGTACAGTAAAGCATGTCTGTGGAGGTGTTCTTGTGTGAGGGTGCATATCAGCATCAGGATTAAATAATTTAGTATTTATTGATGACACAATGAACCGTGCTCTTTATTTAAATAGTTTAATAGATTATTTAAAATTACTCGCCCAAAATTTGGGTACTGGAAACAACTCTATTTTTTTTATCAGGATAACAATTTTAAGCACACAGCCCTCGACGTACGCCTTTTGGGTGTCTATAATTGTCTCAAAGTTCTGAAAACACCACTTCAGTCACCAGATTTAAACACAACAGAGCACATCTGGAGAGAATTAGAGGTTAGAGTACGAAGACACAACATTAAAACAAAAACCGAACTAAAAACAGTAATGATGGAAGAATAGAGGAACATTGATGAACCAATGTTCCTCCCCCCCCAAAAAAAAAGTTGGTGAACTCTATGCCCAGACGTTTGAAAGCTGTCATAAATACTGCAGTATATACTACAAAATACTAACTGACAGAAATATTACAATATTTACTAATATGTGCAGATTTCTTTAAAGCGTACGAAGACTTTTGCGAGGTAAATTCTCTATTACTTTCTGATTATTGATTTAAAAAAAAAAAAAAAAAAAAAAAAAAGATTTAACATGGTCATAAAATAATCAATGTAGTTTTCCTAAAAGAAATTTCTAGATATTACTGAAAAATTTTCATTCTAAAATATTAATTTTTATCAATGAATAAAGCAATATTTCGTTATTAGTACACTTCAAACACTTGACATCTGCCAGTAACCAAAAAAAATAACGTTACATAGTTTGACGGATAACTCTGAAATATCAGATGAAATCCATGCCACTTTTTTCCAGTTTACTGAAAAAAATTAGCACACAAGAAACAAATCATAAAATAGCTAAATAATATAAACAATGTATTTTTTATTTAATAAAGCTTTCTCAAATTTTCACAGTTTAAAATTTAGCAAAGCTGCTAGTTTTTAAACATTTTCAAATGAATATTCAATAACCATTATTATTAAATGAAAATATACTGAGACATATTTGTTATAATTAATCCATTATCATAGTACTTTCCTAACTGCATCTCTTACCAATCGTGTAATTACTTTCATTACCTATTACCAAAATTTGTCAAAATCACCAGCTATTTGCAGCGAGTTCCATTCGTTTGCGCCTAGTGGCGGAGTGGTTACAATGGCTGAATACAGGAAGTTCGACATGCGTCTGAGTTCACCTGGGCTCAAATGCATATCGAGTGAACGAGCTGGCTTCATGGTTGGTTTTCATAGTTTTGACCGTGTAACGTGAATAGGAGCCAAGTTTTCCTAAAAAAGTCCTCTTCGTAGGCAATCCTCCCTTTAGGCAGATAGCTCTCGAGTGCTTTGTCATATTTAAATAACCTAACCATTCATGTACGATAGATATTATTCTGTGCTAGGTATCATGGATATTTATTAGCAAATCTGTACTGTTTCCGAACATTATATTTAACCAGAAACAATAGATATAAAATAGAATTAGACAGTTTATAGGGAAAAAATCTTAAATCGCTTTTTTTTAACTTAAAAAAAAAAATCCTTTTTTAAAATCTTTTTTTTTTTTTTTTTTTTTTTACCCTAAGCGTTTTCCTGAAAAGTTATTGAATTCATGATTTCGGTTAAAGTCTTTTTTAAGTTGTAAGAAGTAGTTCTGATTAATACGGAAATGTTGCTGGTCTTATTCTTTTCGATTTTCCTTTCAAATGCATCTAACAATTTCGAATGCCTTTTTTTTACATTCAGCTTTCGTGCTTCATTTTCAAAAGTTAGATGTAAAAAAATATTAGTTACTTGACAAGCAAAAAAGGTTAAAAAGTAAAGTACCATAATTCATACTGAAAGTTTAATTCTGTTTTACGCTTTTAAAAAACAGCAGAGTGTCAGCTCAAAACTGACGATGAGACGTCATGTCGGTCCTTACTGCAACCAGCTTATTCCCTTTCGACACAAACAACATCTTTTTGGCGCTTTGTCATGTTAAAAAGGTTTCTTCTTTAACTGTCACAACAGAATACCTCAATTTCCGCGCACCAGAAATAACAGGAAGAGACATTGAAATGCATGGGAAGCACAGTTCGTTTTTTACTGAACCCATTCCCGTCAACTCCCTTGTCCATCACGTGGCCAGATTTCCTGGGAAGGATACTTGAGGTGAATAAAATAGTTGAATCCAACTGTTACCTTGGATTGAACGTTTTTCTAAGCCGGTGACGCTGAAAAGAATGATTGGTTAGATATCTCGTACAACTAGAAAAGAAAAAAAAAAAAAAAAAAAAACTAATGGGCTGGGCGCTCGCGGTTACTTACAAGCTCAGATTACCACCTGCACCCCTCTTACGGATCGGAAGGGGGATTTCTTTTCACAAACTCCCACGAGAAAAATAATAGGTGGATCTTACACCCTCTCTCTGTGCAAAGAATATTTTTGTAAGGAAAAAAGTAAAGTCGGGAGAACTCCTTCATATGATTGTAAAAGGCTATCAAAGGATTTATTGGATATTAAAAAGGTCGAAACAAATTATACGAAGAAATTAAAACAAACGTTGAATAAGGAAATAAAATTTTACATTTCGCTAAATAACGAAAGGAAATTCATCTAAAAGAAATAAAAGTTTTAATTTTAATCTGTATTTTTGAAATTTCTATTTTAAATGGAGTGAAGAATGTTACGTAATTCTTGTTATAATTTTTATTTATTTTCTTTATTGTGAATACCTAAATATGTTTTTTTTTTTTTTTTTTTTTTTAGTCCAACGGCACTTGAGTCCCGAAGGACTATTACTTTCGTTTTGGCATTTTGCGTCGGACGGATAAATGTCGGTTCACTTTTCAAACTGTTGCCATAAAATGTTAGAGTCCTGCATTATATTTGAAGAAATTAAATAATGAAAATCTGCGTAAATGTATGTATATTTCTCACATTGTCATAAAATAACGGTACATAGAGTCATCGAATTTTGAATAACGTAATCCTCCAACGAATATGAGCATGTGGAAGACCAAATTTGAAATTTGAAATTTGTTTTATGATCGATTTCCTATTTTTTAAAACTTTGACGAATTTTTGATTAACAGACTCAAGGATTTCAAAGCGAGCAATGGCAACGTTGTGCAGAAAAAACATTTTTATCTCCAGCGCATGAGTCTCTGTATCGGAAATTCTAAAGATATGCTCGTTTTAAAACTATTTTGCGATATTGCTGTTGCACTGGATCTTATGGTTTAAGTGCGAGGAACATGATATTTAATAAAGAAAGGTAACACACAAAATGTTAAAAACGCCCCTTTGGACGTAATTTAAAATCTGAAACATTTCAGTTTTTTTTTTTTTTTTTTGTCCATGTCTCAGCGCTAGTTACAGTGCTTGGGACTCAAAGTAAAACCATGTAGATGGCACATGGAAAATTGATAAATTTTGTTTGAGATGATTATGGACTAATATGCTACCTACTTGTATTTTCACATCCGTGGTGTTTACTGGTTATAGTACAACTGGACGTAGTAAGCATACAGCTTTTTCAAACAGCTACTGTGTATAATCGGTACATTATTACCTGAAATTCTCAAAATCCACTAAGGGTTTAAGGGTTTAAGGGTTGGGATACCCAGCCAAATAGCGTTTATTACAAAAAATATACGAAAACAGTAGGAACACAGTACAGAAATACTGAAAGTAATTATACATGTAAATATGACGATTGATCTCCTATGTTAAATAAAATTAATAAATATTCAAAATAAAAATTTGAATAATTACTTGTTGTACATTCATCTATGCTCAAATATATGTTCAAGATCATAGCGCTCAGCTATACATAAGACCGAAAATTAACAATAAAAACCTTACATAAAGTTATCGCTGCAAAATTTATGCTATTATGATTTGCATAATTAAAATATACGCAGTAGAAGAAATACGTAACTTGCTGATTTTAGCACTTAGCAGTCACGTGATAACTCGAAAGCATAGGCAAGGAAAATTAGCGCTGCTGACGAAAAGCATTTGTCAGAAATTTTGAACGTGAAAGAATACATCGGTAAAAGTGAAATTTCATCATGTCTATAGACATCACTTGATAGTTTTATATGTGAAATAATTAGCCTCACGGTTATCAAAGTTGCAACTGTGAATTGTGTAAACTGTTAGCTCCAGGTTTTGGATAACTTTTCAGATGACTAGAATATATTGCAGATGTACTCTAAGAAATCAATTTCACTTTATAACTGTTCAACTTCGCTAAATATAGTCGACAACAGTAACAAACGTTATGGTTGGCTAATGGGCCGAATGACAAAATTTAATTTGCGTTTTTCATGTCTCGAGACTTAAAATATATATTAGATTATATATATTATTCTAACATTGTTATTTTGACACAAAATCGGACTTTTTCTAAAATGGCATACTAATTATTTTTCATCATATTTCAATTCTAAGACAAAAATTACGCCTAAATATTGAATTTTGTAAAATCTGGTGAGAAACTTACGAAAAAATTTATGTTGGCGCACTTTTTTCAGTTTGCGCCAAGAATGGAAACTTGACGAGATTCTTGTTGTTGTTTTTGCTTATGCTCACTTGTCTGACATAGTCAGACCAAGCCCACAAATATCCTCGTAGCAAGGAGCGCTCGTTGGCAACAGCCTTGAGCACCTAACAGGTGACAGAGAGATTTGACTCAGTTCCGCCCCCAATTTTGATGGAGAGTACCCCGGGGGGGGGACGGATCCGAGGGTTTCCCAACCCTCTTCCCTTCAATCAAGACACACAAGAGGACTTTCAACTAGCCGCATATTTAGAGTGCCGCCATGCCGCGCCAGGATTCGAACCCAGGACTTTCGACACGGCAATCAACGACGCCAACCACTATACCGGTTGGACAGAACGAAAATCTTAATGTATGGTAACCTATTTTTCTTTCCCTTTTATTGCGAACCAGTGAGAAAAAAAGGCCATACTTCTAAATAAGTTTAACAAAATGTGTAAACTTCAATTAAGACACAATAACACGCCGAACAAATACTAATTCAGAAGTCAAGCAACAAAAATCAGCGTTATATTTTCAAATTTTCACAGCATATGCCTCATGTTTCTTGACGCGAAATTTTAAGGCTCTCTTAGTTTGGTCAATGTAAATTAAACCACACTGGCAAGGAATCCTATAAATACCCCAGGAATTCATATCCGGAATGGGGTCCTTGAGTATGAAACTCGGAATTTTATTGATGGGAGAATAAACGACACGAAAGTTAAATTTCTGCAAAATATGTGCAACTTTATAGGTAATTGATGGAAAGAAGGGAATGACAACAGAATTTTTATAATCTCCTAAAACAAGAGTGTGCCTGTCAGTGTGTTGAGATGAGAATTTTTTAACTGCTTGATTAGTAATGTTGTGTGAAAAGCCCCTGTCAATAGCTATTGCTTTTAAATAATTTAGTTCTTCATCAAAGAATAGTTTGGAGGAGCAAACTTGAAAATATAACGCTGATTTTTGTTGTTTGACTTCTGAATTAATGTAAACCACATTTGGCGTTTTTATAGCAAATTTGCCAAACTTCAAAACGCGCCAATATATAAATTAACGTATATCTTGGGAAATTTTTAGTAAAAGAAACTTTAGCGTTTTGCTGATGTGCCTAGAAACACCCCTACTTTAAGGTTGTGATTAAATTTTACAGACTATAATTTAAAAAATTTTTAAACGAAAAATTTATGAAAATGACCAAAAAATACAAATTAAATAAATAAATAAATAAATAAATAAATATAAATAAATCAGACAATATCTGAGAATTTTATTTGGAATTAACCTAAATTTCGAGCTATGAAAGAAGTAAGTTTAATAATAATAATAATAAAAAAAAAAAAGAGATGTTTATAAATACATACCAAATGGCAGTGAGGAGCTAAAATTTTGAGAGCTCATTTTTTAACCACCTCCCCCCCCCCTGCAGTTTTTGCAAACTTGGATAACTGGAGCTGTAGAACTGAAATATGGAAAAAAAAATTCGCATATTATTTCAGAAAAAGTCCGATTTTGATTCAAAATAACTATGTTAGACCAATGCTATATATAAATCTCATATGTATCCCAAGTCCCGCTTTCGAGACATGAAAAATGCGAATTAAATTTCGTCAATCAACCCAATAACGGGAGTTTTAAAACGTCTTCTTCTTTTTCTTTTTTTTTTTTCTTTCTCTCTCTCTCTCTTTTTTTTTTTGTTTTTGTTTTTTGTGTGTGTGTGTGTGTGCGTGTGTGTGTGTGCAGAGTGCACGTAACACATGGCATTAAAATAGGCTATTCCGCATTTCCGTGAAGACAGAAATGGAATTTCAGGGTGGCATACATGCGACAAGGTTAACAAAGGCATAATAGAGAATTTTATAACATAAACATATTGAGCTGATCATTGTTCTTTAGTAATAGAACCCATATAAAATATTGAATAATATTTTACCAAGATTATACCATGAATTTTTCTCTGAACGAAGTTTTACGAACGAAGTTCTCTGAACAGAAACAAAATTTGCTACACCAAACTATAAAGCCGACAGAAACAAAATTTGCTACACCAAACTATTATCCGACAAGTTCAGCGGAGGAAAGCTGCAGAGATGCATGGGATATGTGCAGTACTCTTTTATCAAGTAGAGAAAAAGAAATGCCAGTAATGCAAAACCCTAACTTAACAATAAATCCTACAATAAATAATATGCAATCTTTTAACAGACAATCATACAAAATAGGGCATATTACAGAGTAGTATAACAAGGGCAGAAGGCAAGAGCTACATCGGTAGCAGGCAGAATTACATCAGGGTAAATATTACATTACTACACATAAGCATAAGAGGAGGAAAGCCATACGAACAAATATAAAGACAATGTAACTATTGCTGGTTTGATTTACTGCATAGCAATTTTAAATATACATGTACACATAAGTATTAGTTTATTTTGCATTTTATGATTTATTTTATTATATATATATATTTCCTTTTTTTAAACTTACTTATTTTGCTTGACATATATCAGATATATATGGATATATATTAAAGCAAGGAATACAGAGAATCAAGACAATACAGAGATAGACATACTTTAGATAGCTAAGCCACTTGCAGTTTACATTGCTAATATAATTAAAGCTGGGCTGAGGAAAAGTAGGATTCAGAACTCTGTAATCTTGCTATAGAATGAGTCGGCTAATTTAGCCATCTAGCAGTAGATTTCTAAGATTTTAAATTCTCGGTGTATAGTCGAGTTTCTTATAAACCTGAGGCAGCCTACCGCCTGGCGGAGAATAATATTCTGCACAACCTGCAGCTTATTCAGAGAGGTCTTGCAGGTGTAGACCCAGATAGGGCAGGCGCAGTATGGGACGCAACATGGTCTTATAAATGAGTATTTTATTATCCGTAGAGAGAACGTTGTGCCAAGCAATTAAAGGAAAAAGCATACGTTTACGCACTCAGAACTTTCCTAAAATCTGTGTAGTGTGAGGGGAGGACCACGTGAGGGAGAAATCAAGCGTGACGCCAAGATATCGGGCCTGCTTAGTCCAGGGAATAGGTGTATTATACATATACACATGAAGGATTTTATCAATATTTCTTCTCCTGCTATGTATAAGGTGGCATCAAATATTTCAACGTTGATTTTTATCTTCCAGTCAAGCAGCCAGGACATCAGTGCATAAATGTGAGTTTGTAGTGCTTGTATGATTGAACCTTGAGATGCCTTTTGTGAAAAAAATTGCAGTGTCATCAGCATACAATGCTAGTGTGGCGTGTGGTGCATGTGGGATTTCGTTCGTATAAACGTTAAAAAGTATAGGGCCAAGGAGTGACCCCTATGGTGTGCGGTGGATTTGAACTTTGGACCTATTGACTGCTTGGAAAACATGCTTCAAATTACAACTACAGGTATAGGTAGAAGTGGGCGGGACATCAGAAATTCAACATTGGTCATACAGATATAATCCGCTGCCCTAACTCTGCAGTTTCATCCCAATTTTGAAGGAGAACACCTTGGGGTTGTCTGAAGGTCTTTCACTCCTCTTACCCTACCGCGAACCTCTCCAGAGAACTTTAGGCTCGCCATGTATTTTGAGTGCTCCTTTTCCACAGAGGCATTGTATGCTATATACTTTACTCCGAGATTCAAACTCGAGCTCATCGGTATGGCACTTTCGCCGTACTACCAATTACATCCCGAAGGTGAGGATGAAGAAAATTGCTTACACAAATTACAGAAAATTGCTTACAAGCAGTTGCCCATTTAAATGGATGATATACGCATGGTAGCTGAACACAACATACATAGAAGAATCCGAGAATTATAGAAAGATTTCGCTAATGAAGTTTTTAACCTTAAAAATGCATTATTTTTACGTATATTTGTACGCAAAGGAAATTTAACATTTTAGCTAATTCATGAAATAAAAATATAACTGCACGTTGATACTTTTCACCATTCTTTCCTAAAATAAGCCGCCATAACTATTCACCAAATCTTTTAAATAGACGATGGCAATTAACTTTGCTGCCGAATAAATGCACGTATAGATGCTTCAGAAAGAAGGGGGAAAAATAACAGTATAAATGATGCTTGATGATGGAACAGTCACACCTACTCATAAATGAGGATTGATCATCGCAAGTTACTTTTCACGGTCAATCCACTTTCAGTCGCTTTCTCTCTCGAACAAAACGACGAATCAAGCAAAGGCGTGAAAATCAACACCTTTCAGCTCGAAAAGAAAGTGTATGAAAAGTGCATCATTTCGAGCCAAAAGAAATGGAATACCCCCCAAGAAGCCAGACAGACGAACTGCGCAGCTGCCCCGCGCGATTCCGAATCTTGGAGCAGGAAAGATTGCTTCTATTGTTGGTAGGAAGAAGAAAAGGGAGTATTTCGTTTCTTTCCGCCCGTTTTGGGTAAAAGAAACCTCAATTTAAAGGCGTGAATAGGAAAGGGGACGTAGTTTAGTATGCGGTATTTGTTTGCTGATAAGGGGAACAAAGATGCTGTTACATTTTCTTAATGATTTTGCATACACTTTATTACATAGCTTATGATTTTTTTTAATCATGAAGCATTTTTAAGTATATAAAGCGGATAAGCCATTGACCTTTTTTTTCTCAATGTGCAAAAATTATACAGTTAAAAAAAATTCTGATTACTGTATTGATTCTTATAATATTCTTGATAAGTCCTGATTCGGATTTTGCGTGGGCTTTTCCTAGAAGTACATGCATACAGCATGAATAACTCGTCTAACAACGAAACAGTGATTTTCCCTTATGAACAAAAATCTTCCCTTATGAGGAACGTGGCGTCGATTACCGCGTTTCGTTGCTTTAGCCTGATGATTGCAAAAATAACCTTAATCTTCGAAAACTTCAGCATTTGGTTAGCTAAACCAATAATGGTCAAGTAGGTCAATAATGGCAAAGTATAAAGATTATCTATCTCAGGAAGGATGCATTCATGGAGGGCATTTTAAGGAAACTTGATTTGTATTCATACTGTGCTTGAACAGGTCTCAATTAAGACAGGTTGAGACCTTAGACACAGCCTGCTTTCAAGGGCTCACAGTGCTTCTTTCCCTCAATTTTCATGGAGGGGAGAAATGGAAGGAGTTATAGGATGATTTTGAGGCTATTTAAAACCTGGGGTCTTATTAACACGAGCCTTGCGGACTTAGACGGTAATCAGGCCCTACATATACAGAAAATAATGACAAACTCTGCAGCCAACTACTTTGCCGGAATCGAATTTGATACAAACTACCCGTGCTCAACTGTTCTGTTCACAGCTTAAACGTTTTTTGCATGTGTCATTGTAATACGCAGTAACATAATATAACGCATATAATAAAGAGATATGCACCGCACACCTTCCAAAAGTAATTGAGTAAGAGTAAGTCATGTATACCTTAGAATGTGATAGAGAATGAATAGTAAGTAAAGTATTGTAAGTAAGATTTTACAGGTTTTTGTTGTAATGGGAAATAATGTAATATAATGTGTACAGAAATGCTGCGTGTACCTTCTTTAAATAATCATGTAGAATTTTGATTGAGAAGTCAGAAATCTTTTACCACAGAAGTACTGCTTTGGTAATTACGTAACTGGGCATAATTAATTGAGTACAATGGTTCATCAATAGTGTGTGCACCCCTGTATAAAAAGGTTACGCTTAACCGTATTATGATAGCATTGCTGAATTATGTATATACTATTGGTCAAACATTTACGGCTTCTTGTATGGGCACTTGCTGCTTAAGATTCTACACTTGATACAGATGTATTCATGTTGATTTCTAAGGAAATATTATAATAATATAGATTTGATGCTCCAAAACTCGTTTGTGATTCTGCACCTTTTTACTTAGATCTAATATATGTCGTCCGAGATGGCAACCTGATCCTTATTCGAAAGTGCATATATTTATTATTATTATTATTATTATTATTATTATTATTACACGTGGGCTGTGGTTTGGCGTTTAGATGACTCCTGCTGGTTTGTTAAACCGATTCAGAACGGCTGTTTTATATACTTGACCTGGAAGTCAATTCATTAGTTTACTGTCCTATTAACTCTGCCACATTACGAGCCAAATTACAGACATGTACGGCTATCGTAAGTTTAATTATGTATTCTATACTGTATGCTTCTACTTTTCTGTATGTATTACATTTTCTGTCTAGTTTGCTTCATTTTAACGTTATATTTTGTACTTTGCAGTTTAATATTTGCTTCTCTTTCCTTACATTTCGTATTTCCTGTTTTATTTGCTATCTTTTATTTCCATTTTGTACTTTCCATTTTGTTCTTTTTGCTTAAACATATTCTTAAACAAATTCGAATTATCTGGAAACAAGACAAAATCTATTCTTAATTCCCAAACGAGGGAATAACAAAGGAACATTACGAACGTATTAAATTTAATTCATGAATTTTATTCTACGCTTATTTGTGCAAAAATATATACAATTTCCAAATGTATTTTTTTATTTAATCTCACATAAATAAGTTCCTACTTTTAAATTCTATATTTTGTTTCTAACATCGATCTTCAGCATGATTTCTTGAAAGTCAAATTTATAGACTTCCCATAATACTTAATTTATCTGGACGCACATGTGTAAGTTACTTCAAAATATTATAGCTTAAAATTGCAAGATAGTATTTATCACAAAATACTATAGATCTGAAATTAATAATTAAATATCTTCATTCCTTCCTTGAACATAAAGAATTTGCTAAGAATGCCATTAAACTTCTACATACATTTAATAATACTACTTTATGGAATCTGATTAAAGTAATGGATCAACATTTTCAATGTTTACAAAACATTAAAGACTTAATTATTGACTTCTGCAATTTTAAACTAAAAAATAGCAATTTTTTTCACAAAAAAACTGTTTTGTACTGTACAATTTAAACACCCTTCTTACGATCAACTAAAAATACCTAGCATTTAAAAAAAATATCAACACTTGCTTCCTGACTAACAACTACAAATTAAGCCCTGCGTTAAATTTGAAAAGACCTTAGGTCAACTCGTTATCAACCACCACGAGGTACAAGAAAATAGCATGCGTAATTGTCAACTACCTCTTTACCAAAAATATGTCGATCCTTTCCACCAACATGTTATAACCGGAGATCTTAACATCATTGAAGACTTAGAATTGCGAGCCCTTTTACAACTTGGAACCAAATTTCGTCTTACTTTCAGTATCAATAAACATTTTTGCCTCAAACAATTCAATCAAGATATTGATAAATTTATCATCTTAGTTAGTAATAAATCCAATTTACCTACTACTACTTTTCTTGAATGGAAAGCTGCACTGATAAAAGAATTTCAACATTTACTTTTCAAGACCCCTTCTTTCAACTCTTTACACAATAAGAAACAACTCTATAATCTAATTAAAAAACAACAAGATAATTTTATCATTACAAAAATTGACAAAGCTAGCAACAATTTTAGTGTTATTTGAAAAAAGTTTTACTTCGACCTTCTGCACAAAGAACTAAATAGTAATTGCACTTACCAAAAAATTACTACCAACACCAAAATTCTTATCAATAAATTTAACGCACTACATAAAAGACTTAAGATACATCCCCGGAACTATAATAACAGATTTGCTAATCTCTATGCGCTTCCAAAATTTCATAAGTCTCCTATTAAATTCAGGTTCATAGCCAATAGTACCAAAAGTTATCTTAAAGAAATAGATTATCTTTTTGCAAAAAAACTTCGTTTAATACGTGGCTTGATTAATAACTATGATTTTAAGGATCTGCATTGCAACCGAATGATTTCAAGTAACGAGCTCGTGATTAAGACAATTCACTTCAAATAGACCATATACAATGCTACGATTTCGAGAACCTTTATACTACCTTACCATTTGAAGAAATTTATACCAGCTTACTTGCTCTACCAGATATAATTCCACAGATTTCGACTATAATTGATAACGAAAAATGGCAACTTTTTCTTTCGGGCGAGCTTTTCAATCATTTTATTCTCTTTAACAATAGCATCTTCAAACAAATTCAAGGGATCCCAATGGGAGGGAATTTTTCGAGCGCTGTGTGTGAATTATTCCTTTTCACGAAAGAATTGACCTTTGTCCGTTCACTAAATAAAGAAGAACATAAATTTTACCAACACATATATCGTTACATTGATGATATCATAGCCTTTAGCAACCATAACAAAATAGAAGCTGCTAATATCTACCCAACTTGCTTAAAACTAAATAATACAAATACAGTGCAAAATAATGTAGTATATCTTGACCTAAATATTATTGATTACAATCAATAATATTTAGGTCAAGTCTACGACAAGAGGAGAGAATTCACTTTTTCTACACTAAAGTTAACCAACTGGAATTCTAATATTTCCAAAAGAATCATCATTAACACAATTTTTTCACAGCTACTTAGAATAAAAAGAATATGTAATACTACAGAACACTTACAAGAAGAAATACTTTACTTCGTCACAATTTTGAAAAATAACCAAATTCCTCATAAAATAATTAAAAATACCTTAAAAAAAGCTGGCATTAGCCTTACCAATTTTTAGATAATTTGTTTTGGATAATGAAATTTTATGTTTAAAGCCCAATGGGACGGTATAAAGTGGATGGCTGATTCAGATAATCTAATGTAAAAAATTGTATAAATGTACAGATTATTCTCCTAAATACATTTTCTTTCCTCCAAAGATTTTGGCACTATATTCTAATACTATTGTTTTAATAGTTTTAAATTACTTATATGGCCAAATTCTACTATTATTAACAAATCGGGCCTTTTCATTTTTCATAGTAGCTTGACCGCCCTCTAGCTTGAAGAATGACGACTTCTATTAACAAATGACTTTTTCCAATTTACTCTTTCTTTTGTGGCCACAAATAAGTAATTTTAGCTGAATTAGCCATTTTCACTTATTTGTAGCAGTTTTGTTCTTCTAAAAACTTGACTGACGCCCTTTTGAGTTCTTTCCGTGTCTTTTCACGTCCGTCACACCCTCTATAAAAAATGGGGACAGGAGTTCCCGCCAAAACTACAATCTCAGCCCATTGGCCTATGCAGATTTAATTGTTTCGCCCACCTACGTCACACGACGAGAAGGAAAGATGGTTGGGCACGTAGGGGTTTTGCACCCTTTTCTAAAATCTTTTCGGATGCAATGGAGGGCACCTCCCAGGTCAGTTTTTTCGTTTCTTTTGTCTGTGTTTTTTTGGTCCTAATAAAACCCAACGACGTTTGTTTTCTTGCAAATTTAATTGCATATTAATTTGATTACAGCACCATTCTCTTTATAAAAGTTCTATCTTCTTTAAGCTATGCAGGACCAGCCCGTACGTTGTTGTAATTTTTTTGACTAATAGCAGACCGCTATTTATTTTATTTTGATTTTAATTTTACATTGCTCGAAGTTGCAATTACTTTTTAACACCCTAATGTGTTTTTCAGCGGACGCGTCGGGAAAAAGGAACAGAGCAGTGAAGCTCCAAAAAAGATTTATTCGGGAATATTCATGTTTTTTATAAAAAAAATTTTTCGCATTAAACAAGAGCTTCAATGGTCTGTTTCGGCGAAAAGCGTAATGGTATTAAACCTAGTTCGACACTCAGTCATTTTCCCCTTGAAAAGCCTGTTGAGGGTACGAGTGGGTTAATTTACCATTTTTCGCTTTGTGATTATTGTATTTTTGTATTTTTTCAATTTATGTTTTCATTATAATTTTTGCATTTTATGTATTGGTATTTTTTCAGTCCATCTATTTTTTATATGTATTAACTTTTCATATATATTTTTTTCCGTCAATCTATTTTTTATGTGTGTTAACTTTTCACATATCACAACGGTCAGATTAATTTTTTCGTGCATTAGCATGTCTTCTAACATTAATTTTAACCGTTTTTTTTTCGCGTGTTTACAGTTTTTTTCCAGTTTTTCCAGACAAAAATTTCTTCTTAGTTTGTATTTTAGTATTACAGCGTTGAAATATTTCGTGGAGCTACAGCTCCCTTTTTAGCAAGATCGCTGCAATGTTTCTACCTACTACTACTACTTCAATTATTCTAGGGAGGTACATTTGTTAAACATTGGTAGGAAGAGTACGATGTCTTCTAATCATGAAATTTATTTCAACAATCACAAGAGAAATTATTCAATTTAATTTAAGAATTTGTTCATTCAAAGTCTACAAGGATCGATTAACATACGAAAAATTCTTTCTAATGCTTTTTGTATGTTATTGTTTTCATTTTACTAGGATGTATCCCATTTGAAACAAAATAAATAAATAAAATGTTCCCAGCTTATATGGAGAAAAGTTATTATTTTAACTTCCCATCTAAATACATACTATATCACTTCATATATATAAAACTTCATTTCAAAATCTATAAGTGTATTAAATCTACAATTTAAAACAAAAATATGTGCTTTATAATAATACAGAGAAATTACTCATGGCCAAAGGCTTTTCTGTATTTTTATATTTTTTATTTACTATATCTTTTTATATCCAGAAACGATTTACAGAAACTAATAGTCGAATTTTTAAAGCTCAAATAAATGTTTTTGAATTGTATTCATCATCGAGGTAGCAGGTAATACAGTCGGATTTATGAATATCAGACAACCAGAATGGTGGTGCCAGACATTTATTTTCTTCGGTGTTTTTAGGTACTCTTGATCACGAAATTAAACTTTATAAACCTTATAAACTTTGAATGAATGTTGAGTTTTAACAAGGCTCAACTGACCTTGTCGTGTAGACAAGGGCATTTTCTCCTCAATTTTATAACAACGAAATTTTGTTTAGTCACAAAAATTTACGAAATGCACAAAGACAACTTCGAGAAAATTTAGCAATGTTAATCTAACCAGATTTCTTTTACCATTTCGAAATGCCCATTTAGAGTTGTTGATCTCATTTTTAATTTCTTTTTTTCCTAAGTAATCATCTAGAATTAGAGTTATATTGCTAATTATGACAACATATTTAAAATCAAATATTATAGTATTTCATTCATCCATTCATATACAGAGCATTCAGTTTCTATGTGTTCATTCCCTCCTTCTCCAAAATCTCAAGCTTTTATCCTTTGTATAGGGAATCGAAAGCAGGAAGAAAGGAAGAGAATTTGTAATGAGAACTTATCCCTTTCTCAAATCGCTGTACAAAGCCGAAGAACGGTAGAATATATATTTTCAGTTCCCTAAGCTCGAAATAGTTAAGCCTACCTTGAAATTTAAGAAGCTTTTCTTATCTCTTTGACCTTCAACATTACTTTCTCCTTCCACAGACAGTGTTGCTGAACTTGGATTTATGCTCTATGCTGAGCTTTTGTTACTCCTAACAATTGAAGTAATATGTTTACATCAAAGACTATAATTCGAAACCACTTTAATTATGATATAATTATAGGATAATGAGGTGAAATGTCACGAAATCAATTCCAAAATTCCTTTAATTCAGTGAAAGGAAATTCGTTGCATTTTGCAGTTTCAAAAGAATAAAAAATAAATAATCCTGGCAACCAGGGCCTAAATTCAGCCAAAGCCTGGCTTTAGCAATTCAAGTGCAATCGTGTTTTCATCTGGAGCATACCACAGTACCAAATAAGAAGAGCTGTCTGCCTTGTTTTATAACTGAAACGCAATGTGTTATCAATGCGTCGCCCAGGCGGAAAAGTGATTAAAGACTCTGACTGCCATACGAAAAGGCCTGAGTTCGAATTTCGGAGAAGATAAAGAGGTAATTTGTTCGTTCCTTCGTTGGAGGTAATGGTGACCCTATTAGGTGTCTTTGTAATAAAGAGACCACCGCTTCCAGCCTTAGTAGTCGCCAACGGCTAAAGTCCCACTGAAATAAACGGCGAAAGTCCCACTGAAAAGAAGAAGGGGGGAAGAAAATAAAAGAAAGAACGTGTTATCAATGCAATAAAATGCAACATTTTCTTCGGCAATTAATGAAACTGATACTGGTACTATTCATGTCCCAGAGTTTCCCCAGGAAGAGCGAAGTTCGCGGGGAAAACTTGAGCACCTGAGAAAGTAAGCTCCATAAGCCGAAATGTGGTGCCATTAGAAAAAGGAAATTTTATGGGCTGCATAAATCTGATGAAGAGGGATTTAAATAGACAATGCCAAAATAAAAATACAGTTGTATCTGACCTAAAAAAATACTGCTCAAAATATTAACCCTTTTGTATTCTCTATCGGTGTCATGTTACTATTCATTTATTCCTTTTTCATTTGTTTTATTATTTCATTTAAATCTTCGTGATATTTTATATTTAATTGATTATCAATATTCACTTTCCATTTGTTTAATCAGTTCGTTTAATTCTTATGTTATTTTAATTTATTATTTATCTACTTATAATATTAATTTAATTTTTTATTTTATTTTGTTCTAATTTAATCAAATTTATTATTGTGCACGTTCCTGACAAGATTGCTTTTTCGGTATTTTAATTTTAGACGCTAAGCCCTGACTAAGACAAAATAATGGCGCTTTCTGATGGTAAACCCAAAAAGAGTGTTTTTCAATGGTCAAGGCATCATTAAGAGGTTATTATTAGAGCGGTTACTTTGAAGTTTAATGGAGTGCCTAAGGACGAGGAATTATCTTCATGTGCCATACGTTACACATAAGACGAAAGTTGTGTTTTTATGCATATACTATTATCGTCTAAGATAATCCTTAAATTATTAAAATTTCCCTAGCTCTATTACTGCTATATCATCTGTTTCACTATATTAAATATAGCATATATACATAATTAATTGTGTAAATACTTTAGCATATGAAATACGAAAAGAGTTAAACATAAATGATCGAAAATTATGTTTGAAAACAAAATAAAAGGAAAGGTGCACTTAAAATATACTTTATGAAGGCTCTTATTTCCATAAAATGTTTCAAAGATTGCGGCTGATCAAAACTCCATCTTGAATGAAATCCTCCCGAGTGAAAAATGAACAGCATTCAATAAGTATAGGCAAGGAGTGGATTGCATTACTTTAATTATGGCAAAGCATACTCGGTACTTACGTATTATCGCAACCAGGTTGGCGCTATTTGTAAGTTTGAGTAAAAAAGTATGCATAGAAAGAAAATGTACATTTATTAATTACAGATAATTTTTAATACAATTTTTTATATTATTTTGTTTTAAAATATAAAATAGCAATTAAACTCTTCCGGTTTCGAATTTCAATAAGTTGCAGAATTATTTTTTCGGCGGAAATCTTTTGGCTATTGCTTTTAGCACTGATTGAAAACCGTATTCGCCATAACCATGTACACGTCGACTTATTTTTACTTAAAAAAACATCCCAGAATTGCACAAAAATGGTATTGCGCACACTCTTGACTTTATCCATGTACACTGCTATTTTCTCATAAATTACAAAAATTTGCACGAAAATGCAGGAAAATTTTGTGAATCTCCACATGCTCTTTTTACAAAACTACGTATAGCACGTAGGGTTGCCGTAAGTAGGGTCGCCAAATTTGGCAATTTATGCAAATTTTGGTCTGGTTGCGATAATACGTAAGTACCGCATACTCTAGTTATCTGCCTAGGGAAAAGGAGGCTTTTGTGGAGGATTTTCTAATGGAAACGGCTTGTATTCACATTACATATCCAAAGTGTAAAGAGGGAATAAAGTTTTTACATTATCTAAGGTTTTCAGGCAAATTTCATGAAAGCCTCAGTCGCATCTGAACATCTCTTTATGATACGGGATTTTGAAGATGCATGGCTTCATTTTTCAGTTCGTAAGAGATTTCGATACTGTCACATATTTCACTCAGTATATTTGCATAAATTAAATTGTAATATGAGATATTATGCATAATGCTTTCAAAAATATATTTTGCAGTATATATGAAACTGTCTTAATAAATATTTTTTTAAAATTCTAAATAAAAAGTGCATTCTTATTAAAGAGGATATGAATAGTCGTTCCTATACACAGGACCTGACACATGCAGGGTTTTTTATATACACCTAGGTGGCCCAGAACTAGAGTCTCGAGGTTTTCAGGGTCCCAAATCATTATCCACAATTCTATTTTTCCTTTAAAAAAAGTGAAGAAAGTGGAAGTTAAGAGCCCCTGAAAAAGCACTCTGCGTACGACCTAGTCAGCTTAATCAGACCCTGCTTAAGTCCACTTAAATTTCTGTAAACATGACAGTATAATAAATGAAAGTCTACTTTAAAAGTAAACAAAAAAAAAAGAAAACTACTTTAGTTTTGCGAAGATTTTAAATAAAACTGTATCGATTTCGAGGGCGATTATAAGATCATAAAAATTTTTGCCTTTGAAACTGATAGAGTTTAATTCAAAATCTACGCCAAACTAAGGTTGCTTTTTTGCTTAATTTTTAAATTTTACATTGATTCTTTAGTTAACGTGAATGATTCTGTGAAACATTTCACGGAAATTTACTAGAAACCCCTTCTGTCTGATATATCCTGAATCAGAGAATCAGAAAGTTCAGTAGGTAATGATAGAAAGGCATACATTCACTATCTGAAGCCAAAGGCTAAACTGAAAGAGAGACACCCAGCTTCTGAGGCTTTTGACAACAGTCATAATAGCAAACAGGCATGAGATCTCGATTTACAAATACCAGACATGTCCGTCAAAACGTCCGAAAAGACGACTCCATTCATCGGTCCACCTTTTCGCCCGTTTACTGACCCCTTGACCATTGTCCATACAACAATGGGCAGCACGCGCAAAAGAAACTGACTGAGCTCCCCGCCAAATTTTGCTGAAAAGTGATCGCGCTCAATTGAGTTTAGATTTACCGACGTTTGTCCATCGGACAAAGGTGGACTGGTGGCAGAGTTCGGAACTTTTGCGTTGCGTAAAATAAGCAGATGGGTCTATCCACCCAGAAAATCTTTTGGTTTGTAACTAGTTTTGCACCTCAGTTTTTCCAGCGACTCAGTTTTTCTGCAGCTGGTTCCAAACTGAAACAAACTGGAACAGAACGAACAATGAAGAGGATGAAAATTTGAATGCTTACGTAAAAACTGAAAAAAAAAAAAAAAAAAAACTTTCTTATATCTTAATGTCAGTTAACTGAGGCTTATTAAAGAAATTAATAAGCCTTATTAAAGACTATTAACGAATTAATAACTTTAAAGAAAGGAACTGTAGATCGAATTTTGCGCAACTTGACTTTCAAATTACAAAAAAAAAAAAAAAAAAAAAAAAAAAAAAAGGGAGGAATAGTACATTTATTAAAATGTTATTCTTTTTGCTGCTGGTAATGGTCAGACTTAAGTTTTCATGTAACTTACTCTCAGATACCATACATCATTAGATAAACTGAATAAGATTCCTAGAAATATTTCAAAATGCTAGGCATTAGCAGGATCAAAATTTTATTCTAAGATATTTGACAACAAAGTACATTGCATTAAAACTGGCCAGGGTTGGCGTTAGAGCCGGTGTTACTGTTTTGAAATGTTCAGACTTTAAAGCGGCACTCAATAGCAGAATTTAGAAGCCATTGAGATTGCATTGGCTAGCAAAATGTCTAGAGTCGCCCTTAAACTTGATCTGTTGTGGAATTCAAGAACTATTGGCTCTTTGCTTAGATGAGTAATAGAATTAGCTTCTGTGCAAAAAAGCATTGCTTAAATAAATATTACACTTCAAATTTAACCACCGATTTAACAAATTAATAATATTTTAAGAACCATTTCTGCCGAACAAGTTGAATCCTACCACTGAAATTGCATATAATGCGCTTGTACAATGAACATGTTTTATTTGATGCAATGGTTGACTAGTACATATATATATATATATATGGAATATCCTAGCATATTAAAGAACTCCTCTCCATTATAGCCATTCAAATAAAACTAGAGGCTGACATATTTCATTCCTCAAAGAAACTCGAGTAAAAATCTCCTAAGAGCTCTTCCCAGAATGCTTCTTCTAATTTCATTTGGTCATTCATTCAGAAATTTTAAGCATCTGTCTAAGGCCTTTTAAACTTAGATAACAGATTTATTTAAATAAATAATAATTTTTTTGATTAAACACTTTATATTTATAAGGAATTTTACGATAATTTTATATGACACATTTATATGCATTCGGTATCCAAAAGAAAGACCATCGCCCGCACTTGTTTTACTTCGGAACCTGAGATCCAAGACCGTGCAGATTAGATCTTTTTCAGTAAAGTAAAATACACAATTGAATAAAAGCAGTTACAGCACACTTAAACCCAAAATTAAGGAACTTCTGAGATCTAACTCAGCAATGAAGCGAAAAGAAAGAAAAAGATTAGTTACAAAGTTATATAAAACCATCTATATATAATAAATCTAAATTCAAAATTGCACTGAGCACAAAAACTGTCACTGACATCAGTGGTCTCAAATTAAAGTTCCACATGGGCCAAATGCGCGTTCTGAAACTAGCTGACGGGCCATCAATTAAAATAATAATAATAATAATAAATCTGAAAGGTTTCAGATTCTAAATTACGTCCAAAGGAGCGTTTTTTTTAACGTTTTGTGTGTTACCTTTATTTATTAAATATCATGTTCTACGTACTCAAACCATAAAATTCAGTTCAACAGCAATATCGCAAAATAATTTTAAAATGAGCATATCTTTAGCAAATGGAAAATGGATAAAATGGAATTTAAAAAAAAAAAAAAAAAAATCAGATTCCCATCAAAGAAGACGTTCCACTGTTAGAAATAATATTAATGACCTTGTCGTACTTCCATTTTATCCTTCTGTTAGCTATAAAATTGCACGGATTCTCCAGAAATTCAATTTTCGTTTTCTCCCCTATTAATAAAATTCACCCTCCGATTCTAAAAGATTGCGTTTCTGTCTTGAATTCTTGGGGAATTTATAGTATATCGTGTCAATGCAGTTTAAGATATATTGGCCAAACAAAAAGAGCGTTGAAGTTTCGTATCAAGGAACATGAATCTTATGTCAGAAAAGGCGAAATTAACAAGTCTTCAATAGCATATCATAGCTGGACATTTAACTATAATTTTGACTTTGGGTCTGCAAAAATTATCCAAAAGGCTTCTTCCATAGGTGAATTGGATTTTCTTGAGGCTTTTCATATTCACAAAGATTTAGCATGTTTAGTTAATGATTTGAAGTCCAATCCAGTCCTTCCTAATGCCTTTAAAATTCTACTATCTTAATTCAGTTATTTTTGCCGATAGATGGCGTTTACCTTCTCGCGTTTGGTACTACCAGAGGGTATAAAAATCCATTCAGTGGTTGCTTTCCATTATTCGAAGTTGAGATTTTGAGCATGAAGGTGCAGTTGCCCCTCGCTCCCTATTTTTAACTTCGCTAATTTTTCTTGTCTTTTGTGTTACATGTTTGATCAGATAGCCTGGCTCAGTAAAAGTAGGCGGCCAGTGTAACTCTGATTAAAAATCCGGTTATAACCACGTGCAGTGCTGATAAGGACCACGCGTTTCTGAGACTCCTTCCCCCCTTTATTTTTATTTTTCTTCTTACTATGTATTTCTTTCTTCTGATGAGGAGGGACCTTTAGCTGCCCTCGAAATCGATTGAGTGTTTCAATATACTTAAGCTAAATACAAGGTTGTTTTTACGATTTTGATTGTCACATTAGCGTGTTTCTCTTCTAGTCTACTTTTCAAATTGTTGCAACCAAATATTATCGCCGTGTATTTTAAAAGAAATTAAATAAAGGAGAACGTGCATGAATGTAGGTATGTTTCTCCTACTGTGAAAAAAATGACGGTACCTAGAGCTATCAAATTTTGAATAACGTAATCCTCCACCCGAACATGGGCACCTGGAAGCCCGAATTTTGAATTTGTTTTATTATCTTTATCACAGTTTGTAAAACTTTAAAAAAATTTTGATTACCAAGGTTAACTGCACATTTTTCACGGCTTCTGCCTTTATATATATATATATATATATATATATAAATCTAACCATAGCTTTATTAACAAATTTTCCACCGACATATTTTTGTGAGACATATTATATTTAAGACACAATAACACGCCTAATAAATACTAATTCAGAAGTCAAACAACAAAAATCAGCGTTATATCATTTGCGGTTTTGCAGCTGAAGATGGTGGTTCGGTAAAACCATCGAAACTAGTCCTGTGAAAATTTGGTAAATATAACGCTGATTTTTGTTGTTTGACTTCTGAATTAGTACATATTATATTTATTTTCAAGTTAAATAATGTTGAGACAAAAGGAATCGCTTAACATATGAAGTTAGTAATACTTAACTTGGCTTTAAAAGGAACAAAACATGAACCATCAACAGAAAAATTAAAAAATAAACTTCAACAATCAAAAAGTCACAAAGATGATGAATAATATCGTGTTTCTTCTTTAACAAATAGGTACTGTCTGTTTTTCTACAGAGTGTCCATATGTTTTTGTATTTTCGAACCATTTGATTATCAATATTAGCCGAAAGGGGCGCTAGCCCAGAAGGGCTATTAGTCTCGAAACGGCATTTCGCATTGAATCACTAAAAGTGTTATATTACTTTTTAAATTGTTGCCACGATTTATCACTCTGTATTATATTTAAAGAACTTAAATGATGAAGAATCTGCATGAATGATGCATGTTTCGCGCATTATGAAAAAACAACGCTACCTAGAACCATCAAATTTTGAATAACGTAGTCCTCCACCCGAATATGAGCACATGCAAGTCCAAATTTGGAATTTCGAACTTGTTATATTGTGTCTGTTTCATATTTTGCAAAATCTCGACGTTTTGAAAGCGAGCAATGGCAACACTGAGCGAGAAAAAAAAAAAAAAAAAAAAAAACTCAGCGCGCGAGACTGTCTATCGGAAACTTCGAAGATATGCTGTTTTTAAATATTTTAGCCCAAATGCTGTCGAAACGTGTATGTGTGTAAATGAAAAAAAAAAAAAAAAAAATCTGAAAATTTTCAGATTTTATATTACGCACAAAGGGACTTTTTTTAAGGTTTTGCGTGCTTCCTTTTTTTTTTTATTAAATATCATGTTTTTTGCATTTGAACCATAAAATTCAACTCAACAGCAATATCGCAGAATAATTTTAAATTGACCATATCTTTAGAATTTCCGATACACAGTCTCGCGCGCTGAAGATAAAACTCTTTTTTTTTTTTTTAATATATATATATATATATATATAGTGTATATTGCTCGCTTTTAAATCGTTGAGCTTGTTAATCAAAAATTCGTTAAAGCTTTACAAAATGTGAAATAGACAATAAAACAAATTCCAAATTCGGGCTTCCAGGTGCCCGTTCGAGTGGAAGATTATGTTATTAAAAAGTTGATGACTCTAGGTACTGTTGTTTTTTTTACCATGCGAGAAACATGCACACATTCATGTGGGTTCTTCATTATTTAGTTTCTTTAAATACAATACAAGACGATAATATTTGGTGGCAATAACCTGAAAAGTGATTCCGACATTTGAAATGATTCGACGCAAATGAGACCAAAAGCTCCTCTGAGCTAACGCCCATTTGGCCAAAAGAGAACGATAACTTTAATCTTTTTTCCTTACAACTTTGTTAATTACTGACCATGAAACAAGATAAGTTTTGTATACAATTGAATTATTTAAAATAATTTTGAAAAAGTATGGGTATCTTACATGCAAATATTGAATGAACCTCGAATTTCAGAAAAGAAAAGATTTGCATGGGAATCTTTAACAATCTGAAATCAATAAGACGACCATTCATGACAGAACCTCCCACGCAGGAATTAATACATAAAAGTTTTCACTTGCGTGGGATCGCCCTATTTTCAAATTCTTAATAAGCTGCTATGATGATGTGGTACGTTATCTTGACCGCACAAGGCACTTCTGCCGAATTGGCTAATGTTTCTCCATACAATTTTACACAAATTCATGACTTTTCGTTTAGCATATCTGTCTATATGTTTATTCATTTTTACAAAGATTATAGAATTTCGAGGTAATTTTATTTTTCGTTAAGATACATAAACCTAAAGTAATTAATTTTCAATTATATACACCCTAAATGAGATTAAAATGATTAACTGTTATACTTCTACCCTAAAAATTAAAAAAAAAAATGCATATTACAATACTATGTGGATAAAAAAATGTTTTTATTTAAAACATTTGGATATTTGGAATATAAAAGAAAAGTGGCAAATACACTATCAAGGGCATGAAAGAAATATAAAAAATTTCACTCTTATAACAATTTATAAAAAAATATAGCTTTAAAGTGTGTTGTATTTTTGTGATATTTTGACATTTTAAAGATACCTTAAGGCATTTATCATTCTTTACAAATAACATAAATATCAGGTCAGTCCATAAGTTCGTGCGCATCAAGTGTATGCGTGAAATTCACTACGACGCATTTACTAAAACAACACAATTTTGAACCTGTTGAAATTTGTCATCGTTTGACTAACATATTATTCAGTTCATCACCAACTTTCGTAAATATCGAACACATTTTAGTACCCATAGAAGATGAATATAGATAATCAGTACAAACGTGTTGTGCTACATTTTTTATTTTTGTGTGGTGAATCTTCCAGGTTTGCAGCGATGAAAATTAATAGTGTAAATGGTGAATACACTATTAGTGTAAGGACTGCCCAGAAATGGTTTAAAAAATTTAAAGTTGGAAAAAGCAGCATTGATGATGAACCCCGTTCAGGACGTTTTGAAGAACTGTTAGAACCAAATCAAACGATTAATTCAGAAGTTTATAGTGAACAACTTTGCAGTCTAAACTCAGAATTTACCCCCCCCCCCAAAAAAAAAAAAAAAAAAAAAAACGCCCCACGATTGGTGAATATCAAGAAAGTGTTGTTTCATCATGATAACGCTAGACCGCATACGGCTCGAACAATGCTGCAAAAAATTAATGAATTTAAATGGGAGCTTTTGCCACATCCCCAGATATTGCCTCAAGTGATTTTCACTTATTTCGTGTATTACAAAATTGTTTACTGAGAAAAAATTTAAATTCTGAACAGGATGTACACATGAACTTTCAAGTTTTTTTTGCATCAAAACCAGAGTCTTTCTACAGCAATGGCATAAAATAGCTGCCTGTAAGATGTCGAAACATTGTAGATACTGTAGAAAAATATATAACTGATTAAAATGTTAAATTCTGTTCTTTTTTTATTATTTAAAAATTTACCAAAAAATGCGCACGAATTTGTGAACTGACCCAATACTTTGCTAAAATCTATATTTTTGTAGACCAGTAGCTTAAAATATTATAAAACAAATTCATAAGCAAAATCGCTGTTGCAAGTTATCAAAAAGATAACCAAGATGTGATTTGTGCGGAAATACTACTAAAGTATACAAATTGCTTTTACCCATCCGCAGCAATGGATGCTTCTGTTGTACGGAAGTGTCCTGTCTGGAAGTACTATTAAACTGCTATCAAGGCAACATCCTCTGGATGTAAACAAAAGTACCACAGCCCTTTAGCTAACAAAGCTCGGCAAGACTGCGTCAGCCATGGTGAGAGAAAGGCATCTCCCACTATTCCTACCTCCATGGAAAAAATCAGCTATGCATTGGCCGGAATTCCAGCTCCGGATCTTTGGTTGCTTACCGAATGTGCTACTGTTAGACTGCGAAGGTACGCAGTTTCGAAATTTCCTTACATTCTCCCCCACTTAGACTGAGAAGAAGGAGATGAAACTCATGCCGCCAAATCCTCGTGGTGATGAATTATAGTTCATCATCTATTTTTTGATCGGGCGCCACTTGTAGAGAAAAATAGGTTTTTCCGAGTAAAATATGTGAAAAATTAACTGTGCTCTCGCCAGGATTCGACTGCCAACCGGAACGTACTACCCTGAAGATGAAAATACCTTATAAATTTATTAATTATTTTTGCTTACCCTTCCAGATGGCTTTTCATTTATAATTTTATAAATTAAGCCCACATAATAGACGACTGAAAATGCTGTGCAGCTAATAGGAATGCTTTGATGTCCATTGATAATTACCTGGTTTATCCTCCATAGCATTATCCAGTTGAAATGAATCAAATTCGCGTTCTTTTCCATAAAGCGAGTTCATTCAGAATCTTAAACATTTAGGTAATTGATTAAATATTTATATGAAATTTTGAAACAGCATGGATTCAAACACGTAAACGAAAACTGATCTCCCTGACCCAACTCGAAACATAAATTAAACTTAGTAATAAATCAACTTACAGAAGATTATGAACTGCTTCTCTTAACTGCTTATGCAGCTTCAAACTTAATCAAGAAAATGATTCTGATTATTCCATAAGATCATGCAAAAGAGCTGATACTGCGATAATGCAGTTGATGTCAATTACAAATTCTACTTAAGTATTGATAAATAAAGTTGCTATTTGTATGCTGAAGCACAAGCTAATGCTAAAGATTTTATTTTTCATTCTGTTGTAAATAAACTCAAAAATTTTGTGCATTATTAAAAAAAATTACATTTTCTATTCAAAATGAGTAATTTCGCTTCCCCCCCCCACACGCGCGTACAGACCTTAACAGAAACGAAAATGTGATGTGGTAAGTTCTTTAATATTAGACGGACTTGAATGTTTTTCATCCGATTTGAATTCGAATTACCAAATTCAATTGTATTTACCTCCAAAGAATGACACAATTAAAAAAGAATTTAATAAATTAGTTTTCAGTTTCATTAATTCAAAGCTGTTTTTAGCAGCTTTTAATTAAGCAGTTTTCGGCTAAGCGGGATTTTACTGCAAATGTGCCTTAATTGGCAAGAAAGCGAGTTAAGAATAAAATAAAATAAAAATTTTAAAATGGAAGCCCCGATCATTTTTAATATAAAATTCCAAAAATGTCTGTGTTACAAATTTAAAATAATGTAGGGATTTAAGTATACAAATCTCGAACTTAATAATAAGATAAACACTTCAATATGAATAAAATTCAATTTCAATTTTCAAGTAATTTCAATCTGGTAATATCATTCGCAAGCTGAAAAAATAAATAAAATAAACATTAACCTTTTTCTTTCATATTATATTCTAGATAATTCGAATAGATTACGATTTAGATTAAAACTTTAGAGCCAAATATGTATGCACTATCCGTAGCAGCATTTCTACGTTAAAATTCAATAGCTCCACTTTTTTTTCTTTCGTTCGTTTCTTTTTGGGGCCGAGGAAAGAGATGGCATTTATACGAAACGACGAAATTTTTGCTTGATTGGATTTAAAAATAATAATTCTACACTTCAAATTTCTCAGAGTTTTTAATATTTTGAGGGTTGAAAGCGCAAAATGGTCTCCAAGTTTGGCGACAAAAATTAATCACCAAAACCATCACCAGCTTGGCGATATCTCGCCAATATAACCATTTACTCAATGTTAAATAGACTTGCCCCTTCATTCTTCGCTTCTTTAGCTTTCCATGTTACATTATACACACACACAAAAAAAAAAAAAAAAAAAAAAAGCATTAATTTCACTAAAATTATTTAAATATGCGCAAAATTCGTAACATTATTTAAAAGAGACAGAGTGCAGAGAAAGTGTCAGTGGAACTGATTGCTATCTTTTCACGATGATACGTTATTGAACGGCATATTTAACGAATACCCTTTTATTAGTAATTGCGAAAAAAATTAAGAAACAACATTTATAAATGCAGAAAATGAATTTATTTAATACAAAGAACATGAAAGACACGAAACTGTAAGTTATAATTCTGTATGAAATTATTACTATGATCCTCCATAAAATCATTACATCTGATAGTTTTGGGTCGGAAATACATTATAACTAAACAAGAGCTAAAGTTAATGGACCAAATAAAAGATAGTGGACAGAATACCCTTAAGTAATAAAGATCTCGCTTATTACACGTTTTTTACTCATAATATCTATTATTACATAATAACCGTAATTAAGAAGTCGTTAAATAAAATTATGAACTGCCAGGCAAAAAAGTGATTATTACTTACAGTATTTCAGACTTGTAATCTTAAGGGAATATTTATGCCCCAAAGCGAAAACTAATTTTGCAGTTAATCAAATAAGACAAGGAATGACAAACATAGTTCCCTCTTCTGAAGAAGGGATGAAATAAAGCTAAAACCACATTATTATTATATACTTATAAAAAACTGAGAAGTGTTACTTCACCTTTATTAACTTATGCTCGGATGAATGACTTTTATCATTCAAGAAATCTTGAATATTTAGTATGATAAGACACGCGAGTACTACCTCAAACAAATAAAGAATGAAACAAAAATAAGCTACGCATATGGAAGCAAAACTGTATTGGATAATCAGATTTAACATTTATTTAATACATGAACAAATAACTATTCTGCACTAAAAGTGCGCTTTACACAATTAATCTCAAAACGTAATGCAGGATTTTGGCTCACAAGGTAAATGAAAGATTTTTAGAAATACAGTGGTATCTCAGTAATATGTCCACTTTGAAATACTTCCTATTTGGACGTGAATACATTTTTTTTGGAGTGCGATATTTGCCCATGACTGTCATGCCCATGTATGCCTATTGCTTTTATTCAGTAATCTACCCGGGCTCTAACTCTGAATTTTCAAGCGGTTTTGTGTTTTCTCGAGCAAACTTTTTGAAAATTTATTATGAGTTCTAAGAAATCTAGAACAAAACAACAAATAAAATTGTTTGAATAATTATAGAAGTGAAAAAAGAGACCGTGGAAAAGTATGAAGATGACATGCGTATCCGAGATTTGGCCTTTTGCATTCTGTGTGCCGAGTACGATGGTATTTACAAATTGTGAAAAACTAGGATGCTACTACACTGGTGGTGGACAATTGCTAAGGATGGATGACAGTAGCAGAGATAGCAACTACAAAATGGAAGGCAGGAAAATGTGAAAATTAGAATAAGTGCGGAATGCAACAAGATATGCCATGCGCATGCGAATTTCGGATTGCCGAAGTTGTTCGTCACGTGATGTGCTGATGAAAGGAATAAAGGACTTGACGCGTATTGACCTTTGTTGTTCTAAAGCAGAATGTAAGGGAAGATAATCAATTGACGAACTTCTAATTTTTGGTATGTCTTCCCGACATCACTTTGATGATTTTACATGTGGCCGTATTATTGGCAGCAAAAAATAACAGATGTTGTTAGAGAGTTCGACGTCAGTCACAGTGTTGTTTCAATGCTTTGGAAATCATTTCAGACAAACGGAATGTGTAGCAAACGTAACGAGGAAGGTCGAGTTCATAGCGCGACACCTGCAGAATATAAGCACAAAGTGCTATCGACAAAAAGAATCGGGCAGTACAGGTAATTCAGGTAGCAAATCAGTTACTCACTGCTACTGGTAAGAGAATTCCCCCCCCCCCCGCAAAAACAAATGTTGCGAGTTGCCTTCAGACTTCTGCTGTGGTTCCCTCATGTATTGTCTAGTCCGATTTGTTTTAAGCATCGTCTAGTGGAGAAGTTCTCAGCGGAATTAGTGTTTACCCCTTGGGAGGTCGATGGCATTGTATAATAAAACAAATTCCAAATTTGGGCTTCCACATGCCCATATTCGCAGTACGATTATGTTATTCAAAATTCGATGGCTCTATGTCAATGCGAGAAATATACATACATTTATGCAGATTTTTCATTATTTAATTTCTTCAAATATAATGCAGGACTCTAACATTTGGTGGCAAAAGTTTGAAAAGTAAAACGGACATTTATAGGGATCCAACGCAAAATCGCAAAACGAAAACAATAGTCCTTCAGGGACAAAGACCCTATGGACTTAAAAAAAAAAAAAAAAAAAAAAAAAAAAAAAAAAAAAAACTGTAGCCAGACGTTTGCATCAAGGAGGACTATACGCCCGCCGTCCTGTTGTGTGCATTCCATTCTCCATATGGCAACTTACTGCCCGTTTACAATGGTATCGCGATCGTCGTCCAGGAAAGGACCGATATCCGAAATCTAGTATCATGGTATGGGCCGCCACTATGATAATGGCCGCAATGCCCCTACATGTGGCTACAACTGGGACTGTCACTGGCCAACGATGCATTAATGATGTTCTGCCCTCATGTTCTGTGGTGCTATTGGTGATAAATTTGTTTTTATGAACGACAACGCAACATGTCATCGAAGAGTAGCCGTTCATGAGTGTCTAGAGAGCGAGGATATTCAACACCTTGTACAGCCAGCACGTTCTCCACATCTGAATTCAATTGAAAACGTTTGGGATGCTTTGGGTAGATTTGTATTTTAATATTAAATAGTAATAATTACAACGGAATTCTGTTATAAGAACGACGATAGTTAATTCAGCTGACAATCCCCCTACTTTCTGGACCACACGGGCAGAGGGCTGGCCAGATATTACACTAGCAACTACTCCTATTTACCCAAGAACAAACAATTGGAATGTCTGGAGTGACTGCCCATCATTAAGTGACCATCGTTTTATTAGATTGGACATTGATTTAGAACACCAATACGCGGTTAAAAATAGACGGAAAACAAAGTACTATATAAATTCCCAGAAATTTGGAAACTCTTTAGCGCCCCATGTTTCTCATTTAGTAGCAGCCTTTGAAAATGCAAGTGATAAGGAAGAGCTTGATACGGCATACAATATGATAGTAGACACATTTCAGGCGGTCTGTGATAAAATACTTAAACGGCGAAGTCACTCTATTCCAAATAAAACTCCATGGTGGAATTCTATGTTAGCGGCCGAACGGAGTCGGGGTCGGGCCCTTAAGCGCCCGTTTACAAGGTTGCCGCGATCCAAATGAAAGAGAGGCATTGGGAATGATATACAGGAAAAACCGCGCAGTCTACAAACGGAAGATTTCAAAGGCTAAACTGGAATCTTGGCAGAAATATTGTACGAACGCAACAGAAAAATTCGGTAGACTATTCAAAGTTGCTCATGATAAGGTCTTTAAACCTACCAGCCTAACTACGTCAGTTTGTCAGAATGCCAACACTAGTTCCCAGATAGTGACACATATACTGGAAACGATTTTCCAGCATGATGATCCCTATAAATTACTACAGCGTAGAAGGAAGTACGAACTAGTATTGAACAATATTATACTTCGTCAACTGCTGATTCCTCTTCCAACAAGCAAGGAACTCATTGACGTTATCAAGAAGCTCAATCCAAGTAAAGCTCCAGGTCCGGATGGGCTTGATAACGGCATTCTCAGAACTATGCATAACACGCATCCGGCAATACTTTTTTCCTATTTACAGGCATGCTGGAGAATTCGCCACTTTCCAGAAGGCACAAAAATAGCGGAAGTTGCCCTGTTCCTAAAGGGAAATAAAGATCCAAACGAGGCTGCTTCTTATAGGCCTATCTGCCTGCTCCCAGCCATGAGAAAAATCCCCGAAAGAGTAATACTCCAAAGACTGAATTTTTACATTCATGCTAATATACTCATAAATACTAGGCAATATGGCTTTATAGCAGGATCAATATGGCTATAAATCATATTGATCCTGCTCAATATGGCAGTATGGCTTTATAGCAGTCAGCGGATCACGATCAATATGGCAATATGGCTTTAGAGCAGTCAATGGATCACGCACTGAATCACCTTCGGAACACGGTAGTTAGAAACAAGCAGAACAAACTGCACACTGTTGTCATCAGTATAGACATTCAAGGTGCCTTCGATTCGTTGTGGTGGCATGATGTTTTGAAATGTCTCAAAGATATCAATTGTTCCAAAACTTTATTTGATTTGATCTACAGCTACCTGAATAAAAGACAAATTCAAGCTACAACGGACGGTGGAGTCCACATGCAAAAGGTGACGAAGTCCTGCCTAGGTCCACTTCTGTGGAACCTGATAGCAGACACCGCGCTCAACCTGTTTGATGATGATGAAACATCAGAAGTAATAGCGTATGCTGACGACTTCTTGCTAATTTCAAACGGTCACAGCCGTAACAGTAAATTCGACAGTAACAGTAAATAACGAGGTAAATTCCCAAAATCGTTAGACAAAATAGTCCGCTGGGCCAGTGAACATAAGTTCACAATTTCAAGAGCAAAAACAAAAGGAATGCTAATTAGCCCAGGAAAAAGGCACGCGCGTACCCCATGCGTAACCCTTCATGGCAGAAACATACAATTCGTGAGACATTTTCGCTACTTGGGTGTGATTATAGACGACAGATTCTCCTGACTCCCTTACCTCAAGGATCTTAAAGAAAGGCTGCATAAATTGTCTAATACAATGCGGAGAACAGCTGCTGCTAACTGGGGTGTCTCCACAGATGCTCAAAATATGGTATGTCACAGTCGCTGAGTGCATAGCACTTCATGGTGTTTCCATATGGGGCGTCAATGTCACGATTAACATGCAACATGCATTGAAGTCCGCGCAAAGACCATTTCTTCTGGGCATCTACAGAGGATTCCGTACCTCTCCTACAACTGCATTAAATGTATTGGCTGGGCTTCCGCCCCTGCACTTGATAGTACAGAGCGAGAGTGTTGTGGTGAGAGTGATCAGACTAAAACAAGACGTTACTATTTGAAGTAAGACTTATGTATCCTCGGACTACGAGAATCACATTGCCCACTCTCCCTGCCACCCTGCAGACTTCGATATAGAAGCAAACTGTAATCCTCCAGGTGCATTACAATCCTTAGCCGTATATACTGATGGCTTCAAAGGAGAACTCGGGACTGGCAGTGCCTGCTGTGCAATGGAGGGTGACCATATAATGCATTCCTGGGCTAAGAAGCTTCATCCCAGTAACTCGGTGTTTCAGGCAGAACTTACAGCCCTAAAGGCAGCTCTGGACTTTACTGCTAACAATGGCAGGTATAAAGTAATTTACAAAGACTCAATGTCAAGCTTGCAGGCCATCCAGGGCGGCCGCAGTAAACATCCCATTGTCAGAGGCATACAAAAACTATTAATTTCGATTCCTGCAAGTCTGAGGCCCCAGCTACAATGGGTTCCAGCCCATACGGGGATTAAAGGAAATGCGGATACGATTGCGAAAGGCGCAGCCAATGAACCCCACGTGAGTAGCATTGGTGTGCCCCTTCCGCACTCGTATCTGAAAACTACTCTCAAATGTGAACTAATGAAGCAGTGGCAAAACTACTGGGAAACAAGCACCACAGGCAAAAGACTGTATGATTTCCAACCAAAAGTTAACCACAATTTAAATAGCAGTTCTTCGCACCTCACACAGTATCTGACAGGGCATGGCCCATATGTGTCCTATCTTCACAGATTTCGCCTAAGAGACAGTGACCAATGTATTTGTAGCAGTACTGGTGACCCAGATCACTATTTGTTTGCCTGCTCGCACACACGGAATTCACATTTAAAATGACCAACTGCAATCAATATGCCAGCATGGTTCAAGAACACAATTAAGAATAAATATGCGCTCAGCCGCATTAGAGACTGCACTACCATTGCTAAAAGCATTGCTGACAACCTGGAGTGACTACTTTCCTTGGACACCGTGCCGTCAGCAGCCTGCTCTGTACATATATTAATTTACTTAATGCCTTGTGCTTTTTTGTTTTTGCTGTTTTTAATTATATTTAATATTATGATTAATCCAGAACACATTTAATGTATTCCACAATTTGTAATGTATTTGGTCACCTTTACATCTGTACCTGACTTTTATAGCACATCCTTAATATAACTGTATGCGTAACATGTACGATAATAGTGAAAAGTGTTCCGCTTAGTCTCAGCAATCCCCACCATGCACCTTCTTTCCATGTTCTGGTCCTTACTTCAATGTTCTTTGTTTCGTGGCCAATCTTCAAAGGACACAATAAGCTCTTTATTAATGTTTATTCATGTATTTATTTTTAATTCCATCTACGGGATCCAACAGGCTGAAAAGCACCTAACACAGTGGGCCAGCTGTTCCATCGATGGTGAAAAGAAAGTATGTATACGTCCGAACATCTGGAATGTATTAATGATGCATACCGAAGTACCATCACTGTAACCTGGTACTTTCAGATAATGTCAATGCCTAGGATTATTTCATATGTTCTCATGAGGCAATTTTAATCTTGAGGACAATCCTAGAAATATGCAACCACAGTGGGTGGAAGAAGATGAACTGAAGATGCTAGCAAAGTCAAATGCATATGTCACTAGTTAAGAAATGGCTCAAGCTTCACTATGCACACTGAACAGCATTTGAACTGCTAAGCAAAATTTTTTATTTCAAGTTTAGAATGAACTTCAGCTGAAAGTCATCAGCAAAAAGGATGGATTCATTCCCAAGAAAGGAAGTAGAATTTTCCTTAAGATATGTTGTGACTGAAAAAAAATTCTTTATACTAATTTACTCAAAAAAGATAGTGGTTTAGCCCAAAAGAAAAGCCAAGAGCTGCACAAAAACACAAATTAATTTGATTTGCTATAGGGTGGAATGGTGATTTGCTATATGCTCACTATATGGTGGAATGAACAGGGTGACTGATTTTGAACTGTTAGAAAATATCCAAACTACAAATGCAGACGTACAATATTAGCAGTCACATAATTTTATGCTGGTTTTTACTACCAAGCGACTTACATTGATCAACAAACTTGATCTAAGTCTCAACAAGAAGGTCAATAGTACAACAAGAAGGTTCAACAAGAAGGTCAATACGGCAAAAAAGTAACCGCAGTTTGGTGTAAATTTTATATGAAACTATTAGTTTTCAGGGAGACCAGACACATATTTCTCTTCTTCAGGAGCGAGAGGGGGGGGGGAGTTTAAGCAAAAAAATGTTTTGTTTCTAAAGAAGAGTGACCTATACCTGACTGCCTTCAAAGCTGATGGAGTTTTATTTAAAATCTACATCAAATTAAAGTTAACTTTTTAAAGCATTTTAGTGTTTCTGTTCTGATTAAACAATCTAAAACGAGAAATTCATTTTCATCAGTCTAAGAATCCTGATATTATTCTTCTAGTTATCACCTGTGTAGATCATTATACCTCTGTAGATCCTTACTAGTAAAAATTAACCTCCAAGATGATACTGGGGATGGTATCCAGGGTTAACTTAAAATCATGGTTTATTTGAAGGTACTTAAAAAACACATTTCCTGTGTTTTAATAACATAACTCATATTATAATATTATTATTAGGAATAACCCATATTATAATTAACAGAAACATACTATTAATAATTTACTTGTATTTTTCAAGCAGTTTAATATCTGAAGAATAAGATTATTTGGTTACATAAATTGAATCAGCATTAAAAAACAAAACAATATACACTGAATAATAATGAAATAATAAACATCATCAGAAAGAAAGACTAAGTTAAAAATTATTGTAATTAACGCTATAGAAGAGTTAATTAATTTTTATTATTGAGCAATTTACTTTTAAAGGATGATATAACAATGTTTATATATTTTGGATTATGCACAATTAAAATACATACTGTTGTGAATAAAAACAACTCCCAAATTCTATGGCATCATCTGCTATCACTCAGTGCTGTTATCTCATGGACATTTTTTTCTTCTTTTTGTATTTTCTGCAGGCAGTTTTGTTTTACACTGATTGTTTTTGATGATAATTTTCCCACTGTTCTACTGCTAAAGCTGTTCGCACATTTTTTAGATGACTTTCAATGTAGTTACAGAAATATTTTACCTAAAATTTTTGTGTTTAAAATGTTGTACTTGATAATCCTTATTCTTCACTATCTTTCTACACCGTAATTTCCACCAAGACAATGAAGCTTTTTTTAGTAGTGGAAGAGCTATTTTATTCATTCCTTTTGAACAGCTTTCTAAAGTCCAAGGAAGGTTGCAAGGTCTACCTTTGGGCATTCCGCTTTTTAAAAGTCCAAAAGCGCAAAAGTCTGTGGATAATTACATCAGAAGATTTAATAGAAATATGAGTGAAAGAAGAGAAACTTCTTGTTCCATTTTTTCCAAGAAATTAACAAACGATTTTGACGTGTGGCTGCTGGCTTTGTCTTGATGCAGTTCTACTAATTGATGGTACTGTGAGAGAAGATATTTGATATTTCAAAACTGGGTATAAAATATGTTCTTCATAATATGAGGCAGCGACCTTAACAGTTTTCTGCACTTACAGTGTCTCACAAAAGTGATGGGACACTTGTGTTTTACAAAAGGAAACTGTAATAAAATAAATTTAAAAAACATGTAAAAATTTTTTGTGGGTGTGTCTCATACTTAAATTTAGTAACAATTATTACATAACATACATTTTCTCAAAATATTAATTTAATAAAAATACAATTGTTTAGTACGGAGCAAAAAATGGTTCACATAAGTGATGGGACACCGTTAGATACTACTACGTAATGTGCAACAAAAATCGTCTGAAGTAAGCAATAAAAATATTTTTTGGGGTTTTTATTTTTACTCAAAAGCAATTGGCAATAATTTATAAAATCGTCTGCAGTATTTCTCTCCAGTTTGTTTTGGAATTTTTGTGCTTTTTATCTCTGTGCAGCCATGAATGCTAAACGAAAAGAAACTTTGCCTGAAATTCGAAAATTAGTTATTAATTTGCATACTGAACGTGGAAAATCTATTAGAGAAACTGCTGAAACAGTTAACCTGAGTCATTCAACAATTTTCAATATCATTAAACGATATAAAAGGAATCATATGATTCAGGATAAAAGAAGACCTGGCCGACCATCAAAGCTATCCAATGGAATAAAGCGAATTATCGTTTGAAATATTAAAAAAAAATAAAAATAAAAATAAAAATAAAAATAAAAAAAAAAAAATAAAATCCAAGAATGAGTGCTCCTAAAGTTGCTGCTGATTTATAAGCATTATATGGAGTAATTGTTAATCCTGAGACTATGGGAAGAGTAATTCGATTTGCTGGATATCACGGTAGAGCAGCCAGGAAAAAAATTCTTCGTAAGTGAAAAGAATGGAAAGCTCAGACTGGCTTTCGCAAAATCCAACATAAATAAGAATTCTGATTACTGGAATGAAGTTATATTTGCTGATGAAAGTAAATTTAATATATTTGGTTCTGGCGGTAGAATCTTGGTGTGCAGTGGCGTAAATAAGGGTATGCAAGGAATGCTGTCGCATAGGGGCCCGAAGGTTTAGGGGTCCCTTAAATGTTCTGCTGAACTACATTTACATGTTTAAACTTAAAAGTATTTTTTTTGTATTTTTTTCCCTTTCGCTTTTAATTTTTATTTTTAGAGTTTGTACTACTATGAATTCTTATTATAATATAATAGAATTCGTCTTCTTTAAGTTTTTGAGAGCCTTCTTCCTATATGGTGCAGTGACGCAGTTCCGTATAAGACGCAGTTCCGTATAAGACGCAGAAAAGGGGCCCTTGGAAGCACATGAAACAGTTAAATTCAGTGTTTGCAAAAGTTAATATTCCATCATTCGACTATGAAATAGTAACTTCGTGACCTACCTCAGTTCAGGCATAGGAGTCAGCAGAAAATAGGAAAAGTTCTTTTGTATTTCTTAGTTTCTTACCGGAAAATTTTTAAAGGCGACCCCCTGAAGGAAAGGTTTTTCCCTTTGCAATCCCTATTCAACAGGGGTCGGAAGTGAAAATTAATTGTAACTATTTATTATAATGTAATTATTTTGTATATTAATTTATTTCTATATACTTTGTTATTATGATCGAATAGTTAATAGACACATTTTCTAAGTATAAATAAAGAAGAAACGCCCACGAGCGACCGAGCGGTAAAGTCGCTGAACACTGGTAGTTCGGTCCGAGGTTCGAATCCCGCGAATGGGCGGGCTGCATGGGCGTTTTCGTGGTTTTCCTCATGTGTAACGTGCATACGAGCCAATTCCCCTTAGAAAGTCCTCCACGAAGGCATCCCTCCCCTTGGGCAGATAGCCCTAGTGTGCTTTGCCATAATTAAATAAACCAAACCTAAAGAAGTAACTAAACAGGATTCTAGTACTTAATTTCGAATGACCTTTGCAAATTAAGAGGAAACGTGGTCCATTAAACCCAAGTCCAAAAATCAGGACCAATATTAAGCTTGAAATTGAATTTATTAATGTGAATGATTTTTACAATTTAATATAACATGTATTGCGTTGGTTCACTATAAACGGCGTATCACTTTTCAAATTGTTGCCACCAAATAATTTCACACTGTACTATTTTTTAAAAAATTAAATAAGAAAGAAACTGCATAAATGTATGTATGTTTTTCGCACTATGACGAAACAACGTTACCTAGAATGTTTGAATGTATGGTTCTCACAATGTAAAAAACGACGGTGCAGTCGCACGAGAAAGCAGGGTATAGGGACGGGAAAATTTTGGTTTTAGAAGTATGAAACATTCCAAAATGGCAAAGTTAAAGGCTGATTGATTTTTTTCCCTCTTTTTTAGACTAATAATCTGGAGGGGGAAATCATTCGTAAGTATCAATTGCTAACTCCAGAATGTATGCTTTCCTTTCTTAAGGACACAAAATCATTGACGTAAGCTGAGCAGTCGTGGCATGAAAGTACTTTGCCCCACCCACATATCGAAATGGTGTCCTCGTCCAGGAAATGCAAAGAATTTATGACACCACATTTAGAAAAGAGAGATTTCCCGTTAGGGATCTTTGAATGAATTCAAGGTCAAAGAAAAAAGGGGCATGTTTTATGCGACAAAGCTAACAACTCCCTTTGCAATTCCAATTCAACGGGTTTTGTTGTGTTTCAACAAAGAACACAAAGTTTCATTCTGGTTGCTTAAACATTAAGCGGCAAATATTCCAGTTAATTTTTTTCCCTTAAATTTATCGAAATTCATGACTTGTTCTTCACTTATGGGGAGAGGAAATGGAATGCATGAATATTTTTACTTGAAATAATGAGTAAATCAATTAAGACAAGATAACACGCCGAATAAATACCAATTCAGAAGTCAAACAACAAAGTAAATCAATATTTATCGTATTTTTCATATCAAAATTTACAAAATATTCTCACATTGCAGATAATGTGCAGGTTAAGAATTCTTTAAAATTCCTAAACGAGAATTAAATCTGAAAGCATAGAACTCGTAAATTGATTTGCTTTAGGAAAGACAACAGCTGTGGTGTTTCTTAGTCTGTAAATTGCTCATCTACCAAAAATTCACACTAATCTGTAAAAGATAATTCTGAAGATATTAAATTTGTTTTGAAAGAAATATTTTAATTTCCCTTCGTGTGAAAAAATATAATAAATTACAATTCATTTTAACAACGTGAAACATTTAAGCTTAGAATTCAGTAATGCGCAATAATTTGTATGTTATTTAAACGGAGCTGAATTGAATTACAGTTAAAAGTCGTTAATTCGGACACCCATAATCCGGAATGATCTATAATCCGGACCTCAAAGCTACAAACTTTCTGCGCATGCGTCGCGTTGACGCATGCGCGTAACACCTTTACGGCTGCGAATTTGCGTGTGCGCGTGCGCAAAATACGTTTACGAATGCGCGTTTAATGTATAACGGACAGTATAAGCTAAGCTAAAATTATCTAATTATCTATTTCAGTTAATGTTGCAGATTGCGTTGTTCCTTAATCTTCGAATTGGATCCGGCTTATTATTTTTTGCAGACTGTTAGAGCAATTTTATAAAAGTAAGCTTGGACTTTCGATTATGTCAAATAGAATTTCCGATTTATATTTACTAATATGTAACGGATCTACAAAGCGAAAGAATGTTTCGGAGTCCATTAAACAAAAAGTGGAATTGCTGCAAAAAATGGATAAAGGCATATCCTTTGTTTATCTAAACTTTAACTTTTGTTTATCTAAACTTTGTTTATCTTTAACGCCGCGGCGCGCGCAATGAATTGGAAGTCGATCTGTCAGCACTATCCTTATCTTCAGGGCAGATGTTTTTATTTTATTTGGCTTATAATTGCTTACTAAATGTAGTATTTCATTTCGATGCACTCCGTCTTTGATATGATTTAAATCAAATGCCTCGTCATTATAATTCGCTTCCGATAGCGAAGAAAGTGGCAGAGGTTATTGAAAACGAAAAAATTTGGATTGACAAATTAGTCGGTATTCTCGACACAGCAATTATAGGACTTGAACAGCGGAACTTTGTAACTGAACAAGAAATTATGTCTGTTTATAGAATTAAAGAGAATGTATTATCACATAAAAAACGAAGCAACTTAAACAACTTACATTGAAAGAAATGTTTAATAAAGTAAACAAATAAATATTAAGCTTTTTTTTTTTTTTTGTAAATTTTGATACACTTTAGATCATAATTGTTCTTTATTTCGTAAATTACGGTTTCATATTTTTAATTTTATAATTTCTGCATGCCATTTTACCAGATTTAAACTGATGATATATAATCCGGAATCGCCGAAGTCCCGACGAGTCCGGATTAACGACTTTTGACTGTATTATATAATAATAAAGCACTCGAGGAATATTTGCCCAAGTGAAAGAACGCCTTCGTGGAGTACATTCTCATTGTTATTTGAAATGAAAAAATGTGTGTGTGTCTGATTGTAGCAAAGTCTTGAGGCCTATTTGCGTAAGGGAAGGAATGCCTTCGTGGAGGACTTTCTAAGGTAAACTTGCTCGTATACACATTACACATGGGGAAAACCACGAAAACGCCCATGCAGCCAGTCCGTTCGCGGGATTCGAACATCGGACCGAACTACCAGTGTTCAGCGACTTTACCGCTCGGCCGCTAGTGGGCCGTTCTTTGAAATGAAACTTTAAAATTTACACTTTTGCTTTTAATTTATTTTAATTTTTATTCTACTTTTACTTTGCACAGAGCATTCAGTACGTGAAATCATCAATAATAATATAATAATGATAATAAAATGACATCATACAACTAAAAGTATATACTACTTCGTAAATTTCGATAAATTAATTACTGAAAATATTAAGCATATCAATGGCAGCGTTGGACCTAATAGTTTTAAGTTGCATTTCAACATCTGAAAGAACACGAATTACAATACAATTTTCACTACACAGACGAATGGAAAAGAATTCTCCCACTTTTATTACAATATTTCAATAATTTTCGCAATTAAAAAAAATTAGTTAAAACGTTTTAGTGGAAAATGATGCGATTTTCACTCATAAAATCCCTTTTCGCATTATTCTCTTTCATTTTGGCACCACTGCGTAGCTTTTCTAAGACATAAATAGGTTCCGTTAATATATGTTCCCATACATTATATGTATTTTTCATATTTTTGTCATTAATAAATTAATGTTTAAGATAAAAATGATATGGCTTAATTTATAAGCAATGTAAAAACTGGAAATCTGAGGTAATTAATTTCTGAGCCAGAAATAGTTGTTTTAAGACGTAAATAAAAAATATAACAATAATCAAAAATATTAATGTTCCTAAAATATAACCTGATTTTTGTTTTCCCAACTGATTTTTGCTTTTTGATCCACCTGGGGTAAAAAAAAAAATCTATTTTCATTAAATGATGTTTTTCGCATTTCTCTAAGAAGTGCGCAAAACTTGTTTCATACAACTTTATTTTTAGTATTTATGAAGAAACTTTATACTTGTTTCCTAAACAAGTATTTATTTATGCTAATTTAAGAATCTATGCGACAGAGTACTCATCTTCAAATACGTTAGTGTCAATAAGTTTAACTACAAATTATTAAACATTTCTGGAAACTTGAAAATTGGAAGGTTTAATTTTAAAATTTCCATTTCCCATATTACACAGTCACCTTCAAAGCTCTTTAGATACAGATCAATAAAATTTGTTTATTATTTCATCCTAAACTTGTGGAAGAATTTCCTAAAATTATTCGAATATCCATAATTTTTACTGTTAAATATTTAATAATTATACATTAACTGAAATACATTTATAGTACAGAGGAAATGCTAAAAGATATTGCAGGTCATGTATTATGTGTCATTGGAATATGACAATATATATGACTGAAAAAAAAAAAAAAAAAAAAAAAAAAAAAAAAAAAAAAAAAAAACCCAGATGTTTCAGCTTTTTAGAAAGGAAAGTGGACATCTTTACAGTAAAATCTTAGATGAAAGTTGCCCACCAGCGGCCGAGCGGTAAAGTCGCTGAACACTGGTAGTTCGGTCCGAGGTTCGAATCCCGCGAACGGGCTGGCTGCATGGGTGTTTTCGTGGTTTTCCCCATGTGTACCCATGTATACGAGCCAGTTTCCCTTAGAAAGTCTTCCACAAAAGGCATCCCTCCTCTTAGGCAGATAGCTCTAGTGTGCTTTGCCATAATTAAATACACCACACCTTAGATGAAAGTTTTACTGTGACTCAACTTGGGAAGACACTGGAAATTTATGGTGGAGGCGGGGTCCCTTTCTTTGCTAAACAGCTGCGTTGAAGTGTGAAATGCTATCTTCAATATACTTGTAATTGGTTGATGACTCAGAACAGTACACTGAACTTGCTCGTATTCTAATGACGTTTCTCTAGTCTACATCACTACATCGAGAGCATACAGAAGTTTTTCTTTAAATTAAATTTGAAAGGGATCTCATATATAATTCTTCATTATAAAGGTAAGTTATTGATTTGTAATATTACATAAACTGAAGTCTTATAATTTCAAACTTACTAAAAACTCAATTTAACTAAACTTTTAATCCATTTATCTAAAAACCCAAACTTATCACCATTAACAATGCAAATGTCTTCCAATATTAATAACGTATTGTTATATTGACATGAAATATTTTTATGATAAATATGAAATATAAATATATGTTTCCATACATTAAGAAACATAATGCCAGGCCAAAAATAAAAAACAATTTTTTTTTAAACTTGTCCTGCGCTATAGCTGCAGGATTGAAGTAAAATAAACTTAAAGCATTTAAAGTTAAAATTAAATTGGAATCAAAGGAAGGCAATTCCTTGACGCTATAAATAACTGCAACCGTGTATAAGAGGTTTAACACAATATCTAAACAAATTTGAAATAAGAATTCATAGTAGCACAAACTCGAAAAATAAAAATGCAAAAGGGAAAACGCACAAAATTATAAAAATAATCGAGTTGCATTTGTTAATTAAATTTTCATTTAAGACATTAAAATTCATATAAAACCGAAAAATCGAATCTGAAATGTACGAGAATTTTCTCTACACACTTTCGAAACACTTGGAAAAAAGAATAAAACATAACATTGTGCCAAATTGACTACTCAAAAAAATCATAAAACTTTTCATTATGCAAATTGACCTTTCAAAAAAAAAAAAAAAAAAAAAAATTGGTTTAAAGCCATTATATGCAAATCCGAAATTCAAAAGCAATTACAAATAAAGAGTAAAGCAAATGTACTTTAAATCAAATTGTCATTTAAAAAGTTGCGTGATCCCCGAAATAGTTCCTGAGCGTTTTGTCTAAGAGATATGCATGCAAATATGATTTTTTTTTTTTTTTTTTTTTTTTTTTTTAAGTTCTTGATATGTAATTCTAATGTGTAATGTCTTCGAACTGCAAATTCATCGGCAAATCTGAACTCCAATAATTCAAAACATAAACAATTCGTTTAACAAACGAAATAAGTGTCTGAAATTATTCAAAACTTTTTTTATATTAATGCTTTTCGTGTTTTATTGCATACATTTAAAATATTTCTGAAACATTCTTATTTGGGAATTTAATTATACGGCTTAGAAATAATGAAAACTATACTGCAGCTTAAATTGTAATTGACAGGAAAGTAATGCAATACATTAATATTATGATTATTATATAAAAGTTTTAATTGTCAATTTTTGTGCGTATGTATGTTTAAATATCTGTAATTCCCTTATCTTCGGTTTTTATAGCTGTAATTCTGCCTAAAATACAAATTTTTATGTCCTTTTATTCTTTTATTGCCTACCAACGGCCGAGCGGTAAAGACGCTGAACACTGGTAGTTCGGTCCGAGGTTCTAATACTCGGACAAACGGGCTGTCTGCATGGGCGTTTTCGTGGTTTTCCCCATGTGTAACGTGTATACGAGCCAGTTTCCCTTAAAAGGTTCTCCACGAAGGCATCCCTTCCTTTAGGCAGATAGCCCTTCCATTCTTTTATCATTAAATTAAAGTGTTTATTTCTGTATACTCTTTGCATTATCCTTGATTTTTTAAAATGATGCGAAAAACTAAACTAAAGCAATATTAAATTCGATAACAGGCGTAAAAGTTAACAAAATATAAATTCCAAATTGCCCGAGATATGTTTTTGCTTGTATATGTGTGCATATTATGTAAATGTGTGTATTTGCATGTGTGTATTCTTTTGTCTTTCGTATCCTATCTTACTAATTTTCTTACTTTTCATTTGTTTCAATATTCATATAAGTTTTACGATTTGCTTATTATTTCTTTCTAAACTATACCATTAGTTTTAAAATTAAAACATACCTTTTAACTTTACATTATTATTATTTGATTTTAATTATTCGTTTTAATTATTCCTTGTTTTATTTGTTTAATTTATAATAATTTCCATTCACTGTTCTTGATGGCTTACAATAGGACCTTTAGTTCCTAAATTAAGCCCAGGTTTAATAAATATCAATGTGCATAATTTTAACCTCTAAAGACTTGTATGCTTTTTCGGATTATCCCGGCAAAGGTTAATCACACAGAAACTACATACATTACAGAAATTAGTTAATTAGAAACTTATTGTAATGAATTTTTACATTAATCCTTCCAGATTTTAGTTCAGGAAATTAATATAATAAAAACATTTAAAAAATAAAATGAGTTAAAAATTTAATATAGCATTAATTCAGAAAAAAATCTGAAAGGTTTCAGATTTTAAATTACGTTTAACGGGGCGTTTTTTTTAATGTTTTGTGTGTTACCTTTATTTATTAAATATCATGTTTTTTACACTTAAACCATAAAATTCAGTTTAACAGCAATGTCGCAAAATAATTTTAAAATCTGCATATCTTTAGAATTTCCGATACACAGTTCCGCGCGTTTTTTTTCCTCGTTGAGTGTTGTCACTGCTCACTTTTAAATCGGTGAGTTTGTTAATCAAAAATTCGTTAAAGTTTTACTCAATATGAAATTGAAAAATATAAAATATAATAAAGCAAATTAAAATCAATAAAGCAAATTCCAAATTTGGGCTTCCAGATGCCCATATTCGGGTGGAAACGTACGTTATTCAAAATTGGATGGCTCTAGGTACCATTGTTTTATTCCAATGCAAGAAATATAGATACGTTTATGCATATCTTATTATTCTTCCTTATTTAATTTCATTAAATATAACACAGGGCGATAATATTGGGTGGCAACAATTTGAATAGTGAATCGGACATTTATAGTGAACCAACGCAAAATGCCAAAACGAAAATAATAGTCCAACAGAGCAAATTGCACCTTTTTTGGACTAAAAAATTAATTTATCTTGCTTAATTTTTATTCGTTAAATATTTATACTGGTTGCAATAATCTTTTTCACAAGCATATTACTCTCTCCTGATAGTATGAACAATAAATTTTAAAAATTTAAATTTGATCAATCTTAGCTACATTTGCGCTAGATTTTTCACACTAAAAGTTCTAAATTTTTAGCCCCAAAAGGCTATTGATTTCGTTTTGGCATTTTGCGTTGGTTCACTATAAATATCGTTTCACTTTTCATATTGTTGCCACTAAATATTACAGCCCTATGTTATATTTAAAGAAATTAAATAATGAAAAATCTGCATAAACGTATCTATATTTCTCGCTTTGGGGTAAAACAACGGTACCTAGAGCCATCCAATTTTGAATCATATAATCTTGCATCAAATATGAACATCTGGAAGCCCGAATTTGGAAATTGAAATTTGTTTTATTATCGATTTCATATTTTATAACTCTTTAACGTGTTTTTAATTAAGAAAATCAACGATTTCAAAGCGAGAAATGGAAATTTTGTACGGAAAGTAATTTTTTTTGTCTAGTGCGCGAGACTGTGTATCGGAAATTCTAAAGATATGCTCATGCGATATTGCTGTTGAATTTAATTTTATGGTTTAAGCGGAAGAACATCATATTTAATAAATAAAAGTAGCACACGAAACTTTAAAAAAATGCCCCTTTGTGCGTAACGTAAAACCTGAAAGCTTTCAGATTTTTTTTGTAAATTTCGTATGAACTAATTTTGCCCCTCTAGCCGTTTACTTGCAGTAAGTTTCTCACTGGCTTTACCCTTGTCTCGTTTCTGGCTTGATTATTCATTTTCTTTTCATTATTTATTTATTTCATGGATAACTTATATGGCGCTCCCTCCCCCGAATCATAGCACAGAAGCAGAATATTTTGTCTGTTTGGTTAATTAAGTGGAAATTTTTTACGTTAAATGCTCTTATTCTTTTATTTTCATCTTATTCAGTGTTTTATTGCCAATAAAATAACGTTACAGAAAGAGCTATGTTTTCACAAATTTTGCAAAATTTTTTGAAGGTTTAAACAAAAAGTAAATAAAAATTAACACAAATCATTGTTTACATTTTATTTTTTTTTATTTATGGAGAAAACTTATTCTTTACTATTATAGCTTGCTAAAATTATTTATTCTAGTTTCTTATGGCATTCGGTGTCATCCTTGGCAGACAAAATTTAAAATTTCTCGTCTCAGTTGCTATTTGGCATGATATACTCATTCATGTAAACCCCGCGAGTAAATTCTGCAAAGTATAAAAACGAATCTGCAGTCAGCTGTCTGAGCTTTGCAGAATGAGAAAACATATTTAGAAAGTTGTAGAAGTGATAATAATAATTTAATAATTTAAATAATAATTTAATAGATTTCATCTCCGAAGAAAAGTAAATGGCAGAAACGTTAAAAATTTACTCTTCCTTTAGCCAGTCCATCATACCCTAAGGCGACGTAGATTGTTTGGGTACGAGGCTTCATATGAAAACATACTAAGTGTTGGAAGAGGAATTTAAAGTAGAACTGTATTTCTATACGTTAGACATTGCTATTCGTTCTGTAGAAGAAAGATTTGAACTTACTCGGGAATACGGAGCATACTACGGTACAGTTTCCTGTACGACGTAGGAACCCTCAAACATCTTTCAGAGAACTTTTGAACTTTTGAATGTTATGCAAATTGTATTTCTTTCGTTGTACCGAGGAGCGGCGCAGACGCAAATTTGTTAGGTTTTTAAAGCTCGCGTTTAGAGCTTTGAGGTTGCTGTGAATTACTGGAGTTTCAACTAAGCAGAGGTTCTTCTGAGTTTGTGTTGGTAAGCCGCTACTGAGTTCGGAGTTGGCAGTGTGGTCTTCGCCGTTCCTCAACTAACTTACTTTGAAAGTCAATAAAGAAGTTTCGGTCAACGTTATGAGTCTGAGGTTTTTTGGGTTCTATACTGAAGTAATATCAAGTCAATTTACAGTCCACTATTTTTAAACAACGGAACGTACATGTTTTATGGTCCGCCAGCTACGGAGTCGCAGTAAATTTGGTGAGTCAGTGTGTTTTTTTAATCTTTCTTATTAGATAATGGAATTTACAACGCTTAAGACTAAAAAGCGTGTAGCTAAAGCTAAGTTAAGTAAACTGAAAGAGAAAATTACAGTGACTTACGATTCTGCTGATGTTGATCAGTTGGAACTTTTTAAATCTAGATTAAATGATTTAATGACCGAACTTTCGGATATTTTTAGTAACATATTTGTAGTGTGTGAAGAAAAAGATATTGATGTATTTATAGAAGAACAACAGGTCATACAAGATACTGTTGATGAGTTAATTTTAATGCTAACCAGAGTTAAGAATGTTAAAGACATTAGTGTGGAAACTAAATCTTGTGAAATAGCGAGTATACGCTTACCTAAGCTAACTCTTCCTGTATTTAGTGGCAGTACTGAAGAATGGTTATCATTTTTTGATTTATTTAAAACGGCGATAGTGGATAATGATCGTTTATCAGGTGCACAAAAGCTACAATATTTAAAGGGTTCTTTAAAAGGAGATGCTCTGCGGATTGTTCAAGCTTTAACTATTTGTGACAGGAATTTCGAAATAGCGTGGCATTTATTGTGTCAAAGATTTTCACATAAGAGAGAATTACTTTCATCGTTATTAAAGAAAGTCTTGTATTTATCAAATTTACAATCTGAAATTCCTAGTCAGATATTAGCGTTAGTAGACACTGTAAGAGAGTGTGTATGTTCGTTTGAAAATCTAGGATTCAAAGTGAAGCAATTCGCGGATACTATTTTAATGTTAATAGTACAGTTTAAATTGGATTCTTTGACGAGAGGATGGTGGGAAAGAACATTAAATAGTGAGGAAATACCAACACTTAATAATCTGCTAGAGTTCTTGAAATCTCATGCCAGAACCTTGCAAGCAGGTAAATCGCAAGGTGTTAAAAAACAAGTTACAAAAGACAAATTAACTTCATTGGCTTCAGAGATTCGCGCGCAGTGTACGTATTGTAAAGCCGGTCATTAAGTTTTTAAATGTAATAAGTTTTTAAATCTGAATGTTCAGGAACGCGTTAATTTTGTCAAGAGAAATAATGTTTGTTTTAATTGTTTGGTTTCAAACCATAAAGCTTTCGAGTGTAGAAGTACACATAAATGTAAAAAGTGCTTTAAAAATCATTACACACTACTGCATTTCGAAAGAGTTCAAAATGAACCAAAGGCACTTAAAGGAGTTTTGAACAGTTCGAATGAATTATCAGTGACGGCTAAGCCAATTTTTCCTGGGCCAGAACCTCGCGCTCAATCGGCTGGGTCAGGGGAGAATATCGCAAGTTCTAGTCCAGTAATTAAATCTTGTGTTTCAGACTTTAATTTTCAGAATGGAGTTTTATTATGTACGGCTGTTATTAAAGTGTTAGATTCATCGGGTGAATACCAATTGTGTAGAGCCCTCCTTGACCCTGGCAGTCAAGCAAGCTTGATTTCAGAAGATTGTGTACAAAGGCTAGGGTTAGCAAGAAGAAATGCCAAAGTTTTTATTTCATGTTTAGGGTCTTTGGATACGAAAACTAATGGAATTACGGAAATAAACTTCGTTCCGCATTTTCCGGCGAAAGTGTCATTTAAAACACCAGTATTTATCATCAATAGAATTATTGGAACTTTGCCGCATTTTACATTGGATTAGAAGTACGTTGAGGAATACAATGATTTAATGTTAGCAGATCCAACATTTTACAAAAGTGGGCCTGTTGATATACTTTTAGGCGTAGATATTGCCGTACCTCTTTTAAAGGGAGAAATAATTAAATGCGAAGAAGGTAAACCGGTAGCTTCTCATTCTGAACTAGGATGGATTACTTCAGGTAGTGTGAATAATTCAACAGAAATTAATCCTACTATCTATGTTAATAATATACAAGTGGAAACTGATCAGATGCTATCTGACTTTTGGAAATTGGATGCTGTACCTACGTTTGACATGCTTACTAAATCGGAGAGAGCATGTGAAGATTATTTCAAATCTAAATATACGAGAGAGGAAAGTGGGGTATATACTGTGAAATTACCGTTTCACTCTCCGCCTTCTCAGCTTGGAGATTCCAGACAATTAGCTATGCGTAGATTCCAATCTTTAGAAAATTCACTTCTAAAAAGGCCTCAGATATATGAACAGTATAAGGATTTCATGAGGGAATACCTTGAGCTGAGACATATGGAGGGTGTGCCTGAGGGAGAGATTCTTATTGACTCTACGTATTACATGCCTCATCATGCCGTATTAAAGGAATCAAGTACTACGACTAAACTGAGAGTTGTTTTCGATGCTTCAGCTAAAACGACATCGGGTCTTTCATTGAATGATATTTTGATGGTTGGGCCAAGAGTTCAGCAAGAGCTGTTTCCAATTCTTCTACGGTTTAGAACTCACAAAATTGCAGTATGTGCCGATGTAGAGAAGATGTTCAGACAAATTCGTGTCCACCCAGAAGATACAAATTGGCAACGAATGCTTTGGAGGGATAGTCCTAGTGAGCCCTTGAGTACATTTAGATTAGTGACAGTTACATATGGGACTGCCTGTGCGCCATATTTGTCTACTAGAGTAATGAAACAACTTGCATTAGATGAACAAGTGAGATGTCCTTTAGCATCAAAAATTGCCCTTCGTGATTTTTATGTTGATGATTTGCTTTCAGGGGCATAAAGTGAAGAGGAAGCGAATGTTCTAGTTCAGCAGTTGAATGAAATGATGAAAAGGGGTGGATTTCTCTTAAGGAAGTGGATTTCAAACAGTTCAGCTATTTTAGAGAATATTCCGGAGTGCTTACGAGAATCCAGTATTTCTCTTGAAATAAACAGTGACAAGAAAGTAAAAGTATTGGGAATTAATTGGAACAACTCTAGTGATACGTTTCATTTTTCGGTATGCATAAGTGATAAAGAGTTTACTAAGAGGACTATTTTATCAGAAGTAGCCAAAATCTTTGATCCAATGGGATGGTTAGCGCCAACAATAATATACGCGAAAATATTATTACAAGAGTTATGGAACTTACAGCTGGGTTGGGATGAACTCGTTGATAAGAGAATAAGTAGGAAATGAAAGCGTTTCTATCTAGAATTGCCCTTACTTTCAAGCTTACAATTTCCGAGGTATGTCTTGAGTCCGAAGGCAGTAGTGATAGATATCCATGCTTTCTGCGACGCTTCAGAAAAGGCTTATTGTGCAGTCATCTATCTCCGTACAATCGACCTTGATTCGTCAGTCAAAGTCAGCCTTCTGACATCGAAAACCAGAGTAGCGCCCTTAAAAACCCAGTCTCTTCCGAGACTAGAGTTGTGTGCTGCGTTACTTTTAACCAACCTCTTACATGCAGTATTATCATGCATAGAACTGCCTATTAACAATATTTACGCATGGACCGACTTGCGGGTTACATTGGCATGGGTTTCGTCCGAACCTCGCCGTTGGCTACCTTTTGTGGCAAATCGAGTTGCAAAAATCCAAGAAGCTGTTCCAGGTATTCAATGGAATTACGTTGCTGGGAAAGAAAATCCTGCAGACTGTGGGACCAGAGGTTTTATTCCATCAGAATTCCTACAATGTGAGTTATGGATGAAGGGACCGTAGTGGTTAAACGAATCCTTAATTCATGTACAGCAAAATTCAAGTGTAGAATTAGAGGGTGAAGTTATGTTGAAGGAATTGAGAAAGAGTTTCAGTTCAAATGCTTCCAAATTTGAAGAGCCTAGTATGTTTTCAAGATTCGCATCATGGTTAAAGTTATGTCGAGTGTTAGCGTGGTGTTTAAGATTTAGAAATAATTGTAGTAAGTTACCTACAGAGCGTATAAAGGGTTATTTATCTACTGAAGAATTCTGTGAAGTTACTTCTATGATTGTTAGGATTGTGCAAAGAGCCGAATTTCCAGAAGAATTATTCTGTTTAGAATCTGGTAAACCCTTGAAGACATCAAGTAAATTACTGTCTTTAAGTCCTTTCTTGGATTCCGCGGGAGTAATGCGTGTAGGCGGAAGGCTCAGAAACTCTACAGTTTCAAATAATTGGAAACATCCTATGATTTTACCTAAGAATCACAATGTTACGCGTTTAATTATTAAGCATTATCATGACACGTATCTTCACGCAGGTACGCAGCTACTCACTTCTGTCATACGACATAGATTTTGGATTGTGAATGCTAGAGATATTATAAGAAAGTGTATAAACCAATGTGTTATCTGCCGTAGAGTTAGAGCGCAAACTGCAACTCAGCTAATGGCAGATTTACCCGCTTCAAGAGTTGCTCAAAGTAGAGCTTTTTTTCGTGTAGGGATTGATTTAGCAGGACCATTTAACGTTAAATATCGTCCTGGTAGAGGAGTCAAATTCTTTAAGTGTTACGTATGTCTATTTATTTGTTTTACTACAAGAGCAATACACTTAGAATTAGTTGGAGATCTTTCAACAAAATCATTCCTCGCGACACTTAAGCGGTTTATAGCTCGTAGAGGCAACCCGTGTGAAATTCAGTGATTGTGCAACGAATTTTATAGGAGCTAATAAAGAATTAAGGAAAGCCTTTTCTATTGTTCAACGTGATGAACAGCTACAGGGTTATATTTCTTCAGAAAATATTAAATGGTTGTTTAATCCTCCCTCTGCCCCTCATTTTGGAGGGCTTTGGGAAGCGGGTATCAAGTCTATGAAACATCACTTAAAAGGATGTTTAGGAACACTTATTTTAACATACGAGGAATTTTTGACATTAATAACCCAAATTGAATCATGTCTTAATTCTAGGCCTTTAGTACCAGCTTCAAGTGATTGTAGCGACTTGGAGGCGATAACACCAGGACACTTTTTAACCGGAGCGGCTTTAAGCGCTATTCCAGAATCTAACCAAATTCAAGAAACCATGAGCTGCAGTGACCGTTGGAGGAACGTGCAAAGGTTATTTCAACATTTCTGGAATCGTTGGAGCAGTGAGTATTTATCTAGATTGCAGCAGAGACCCAAGTGGTGCAAGGTACAACAAGACCTGAAGATTGGTGATATGGTTCTTATTAAGAACGAAAATCTACCTCCTCTACGTTGGAAATTAGGTAGAATTATTAAAGTGTATCCTGGTCTGGATGAGAAAGTTCGAGTGGTGAGTTTACGCACGTCTAATGGTGAAATAAAACGACCTATAGCAAAGCTATGCGCTTTGCCATTTAATTCTTGATTTAGAGACTTTAATTTTTATTTTTCAAGTTTTTGCAGTTCAACAGTTTAAATTTATTGTTTGAACCCCCTTGGGACTTCAAGGCTGGGGGTATGTTCGATGTTATGCAAATTGTATTTCTTTCGTTGTACCGAGGAGCGGCGCAGATGCAAATTTGTTAGGTTTTTAAAGCTCGCGTTTAGAGCTTTGAGGTTGCTGTGAATTACTGGAGTTTCAACTAAGCAGAGGTTCTTCCGAGTTTGTGTTGGTAAGCCGCTACTGAGTTCGGAGTTGGCAGTGTGGTCTTCGCCGTTCCTCAACTAACTTACTTTGAAAGTCAATAAAGAAGTTTCGGTCAACGTTATGAGTCTGAGGTTTTTTGGGTTCTATACTGAAGTAATATCAAGTCAATTTACAGTCCACTATTTTTAAACAACGGAACGTACAGACGCAAAGACTAGAAATTGAAACTCACAAATAAACATTCGAATAAACTGAACGCTTCGGAACTTTGTGATGAACTGGAAGATCTGTCAAAATACATCATTCCTGGAGCGGAACCCCTTGTCATTTTAGAATATGTATAAAATATTGAATGTTTTCTAAATATACTAGAGCGGAACTTCGAATTTCGCTGTCCTTTCCTATAACAGTTGCAAGTGGAGAGAGATATTTTTCAAAATTAAAATACATACAAACTTGTTTAAGATCTTCTATGACAGAGACTAGGCTGACAAATCTTGCTCTAATTTCTATAGAGCAAGATACACCTAAAGAAATTGATCTTTCTGACTATGTTCGAGAGTTTTCGGAAATGAAGGCAAGGAGCTTTTATAAAATTATAGCTAATATTATAAAATAAAAGTTCTTACTCTGGTTTAAAAAAAAAAAAAAAAAAAAAAAAAAAAAAATCATTCAAAAATAAATATTTACACATATTTTCTCGCAATTGAAAAATATGACTATTCTTCAGTTTTGTAGATTTCTTTACTTCTGACGAAGTGGGACCTAAACCTCTTGCCCTAGAAATTGTTTGAGACCTTAACATTAATCTACACCCAACTTAAGGTTATTGTGTTACTAATTTTATTTCACTTGGCGTGTTTCTCTTCTATTTTCACAGAATATATTGCTTTCAATGTTTTATAATATAACCAGTTATTTAATTTTGCTAAATTAAGCGAAAAAAACTTAGATTGGTGCAGATTTTATATAAAAATTCAAAACACATTTGTATGTAAAACCTCTTGGATTTTATATAAAAATGTCCGTAAAACTAAGTTTTCTTACTTTTCTTAATGCTATACTTTACGTGACATGTTCCTTTTTACTTCCTTGTACGAAGTAAAAAGGAAGTATTGTAATCGCGAAAAGTTTCAGGCAGCATGTCAACGAAAATATCCAATTTCACCGCTATCGAATGCAATTTAACGATGTTTTTGCATGATATCTGTACGTAAGGACAGAATAAAAGAATCTTTTCCTTCAAAAAAATTATAAAACTGCTTTAAAATTAATTCTGAAGAGAATTCTTCCTGGCGTTTGTACGAACGTATGTACGAACTTGCGTACGTACGTACGTATCTCGCATAACTCAAAAACGAGTAGCCTCAGGACGTTGAAATTTTGTATATAGGACTGCAATAACATGTAAATGTGCACCTCGTATTTTGGTTGCAATCGGCCGCACCAAACGTATATAAATATATTTATATATATATCCACTCTGTTACCCGGCTCTGTGATCTCAGTTTCTTTACTCTTATATGTTTGTAAACTGTACATTTTTTGCTTTAAAAATGCTTGTATTATGTTGTTTTTATCTTCCGGTTAAGGTTTTTATGCCTTTAGTAAATCTGTATGCAATATTTTTAGAATTATCAACAATTTTAAAGTTGTCTAAGTGCCGCTAAGCCTTTTTTTAATGGCGGCCATTCATGTTTACATTTGAAACAGGAGACTAGTGGATTTGTTGCCAATCTAGAGAAACTTAGCTTCGCAACAACAAAGATAACGCATTCATTTATTATTGACAATTAAATCATGCTTAATTCTTTCTGGAATTTTTTCGAGGAAATAAGTGTTTGAAATTTACTTCGTAATTTTTAATGTAGATATTTTGAGGTTTTATGTATTTTTGCCTTCTCGCGAAGTGAGAACTGAATTAATTAAATGAGAAATACTCAATCGTCTGTGAAAAACAGTTTCTTTTTTGTTTTGTTTGCTTAATTTCTTTTATACAGTGTCTCACAAAAGTGATGCGACACTTGTGCTTTACAAAAGGAAACTGTAATAAAATAAATTAAAAAAACATGTAAAAATTTTTTGTGTGTGTGTTTCATACTTAAATTTAGTAACAATTATTACATAACATACATTTTCTCAAAATATTAAAATATTAATTTAATAAAAATACAATTGTTTAAAACGGCGCAAAAAATAGCTCACATAAGTGATGAGACACCATTAGATACTACTATGTACTACAATAAAAATATTTTTGGGGGCTTTTATTTTTACTCAAAAGCAAATGGCAATAATTTATAAAATCGTCTGCAGTATTTCTCTCCAGTTTGTTTTGGAATTTTTGTGTTTTTTAGCTCTGTGCAGCCATGAATGCTAAACGAAAAGAAACTTTGCCTGAAATTCGAAAATTAGTTATTAATTTGCATATTGAAAGTAGAAAATCTATTAGAGAAACTGCTGAAACAGTTAACTTGAGTCATTCAACAGTTTTCAATATCATTAAACGATATAAAAAGAATCATATGATTCAGGATAAAAGAAGACCTGACCACCATCAAAGCTATCCAATGGAATAAAGCAAATTATCGTTCGAAATATTAAAAAAAAATCCAAGAATGAGTGCTCCTAAAGTTGCTGCTGATTTACAAGCATTATATGGAGTAATTGTTAATCCTGAGACTATTAGAAGAGTAATTCGATCTGCTGGATATCACGGTAGAGCAGCCAGGAAAAAATTCTTCGTAAGTGAAAAGAATGGAAAGCTCAGACTGGCTTTCGCAAAATCCAACATAAATAAGAATTCTGATTACTGGAATGAAGTTATATTTGCTGATGAGAGTAAATTTAACATATTTGGTTCTGACGGTAGAATCTTGATGTGGAGAAAACCCAGGGAAGAATTTCGTAAACAGAACTTGGTGCCAACAGTAAAACATGGTGGAGGACGAGTTATGGTATGGGGGAGTATGTCGTCCACTGGAGTTGGTAATCTTGTTTTTATTGACAGTATAATGGATCAGTACAAGTATATTGACATTTTAAATCAAAATTTGAAATCTTCAGCACGAAAATTGAACCTTCGTAACGATTTTAAATTCTACTAGGACAATGACTCCAAGCACACTGCTTTGAACGTTAGACTCTGGCTGCTGTATAACTGTCCTGAAATAATAAAAACACCATCACAATCTCCAGACTTAAATCCCATAGAGAATATTTGGCAAAAATTGGAATCAAGAATTCGCAAACACACCATTTCTTCAAAACAACAATTAAAATCGGTGCTTCAAGAAGAATGGGGTAAAATCACAAAAAATTAGTCGAATCCATCCCAAGAAGATTAAATCATGTTTTAAAAGTAAAAGGAAATCCAACAAAATATTAAAACCCTTTAAAAAGTAAAATTTTGGGATAAATACTTGATGGAAAAGTAAGTGTGCCATCACTTATGTGAGCCATTTTTTGCTCCGTTCTAAACAATTGTATTTTTATTAAATTAATATTTTAATATTTTGAGAAAATGTACGTTATGTAATAATTGTTACTAAATTTAAGTATGAAACAATACCACAAAAAATGTTTACATGTTCTTTTATTTTATTTTACTACAGTTTCCTTTTGTAAAGCACAAGTGTCCCATCACTTTTGTGAGACACTGTACATCATTCTAGCTGTATTATAGTATTTGAATAGAACATGTGGCAACGATTAGATAATTCTATTCTTTAAATGATATAATTTTTGTGCATTATGAGTTATAATAAAAACGAAATATATAAGTTAACTGTTATATAATTATTGGATTATATAACAGTTAACTTAGTTTCCGTTTTATAATTATTATATAAGTTAACTGTTATATAATTATTAATACTGTTAAGTGAATCTAGCGCCAGTGTCGCTATGGTAAACAAATACTATAGTGAATTTTAAAGAATGCATTTATTCTATTGTGGTTTATGCGCTGTCGGCGAAGTAGATTTAATTCAATCCAATAAGTTTAAATGAAATGCAAGAAACAATGCGTATAATTTAATATTCCGTACAAGGAGGTCATGTGGTGTACACATCAGATTTTTTTATATAGACTTATTCATTTATTATCAGTATGTATCTCAGTGAAAGGAGAGAAAAGTCTGTCTCTCGTACGCACACAAAAAGTCTTAAATAACTGATTAAAATCATCTGATATCAAATACCCAGACTAAAGCAAATTTCACAGTTGATCAAGGGAAAATATTTTCCTTTTTATTCTTTCTTCATGTTACGTACCTTTCAACTGGTTCCCTAAGGATGTGCTTTTATTTTTTAACAAACAATCCAGATGTAATAAAATTCATCATAAAAACACTGGCTCGAGAAATACTTGATTTTTTTAAACTTTTTAAAAATTTTAATTTTAATTTTTATTTTTAAGCACATTAAATTTATCGAGGGGGTGGCCCAGGAAAAATTTTTGCATAGGGGTCCAAGAGTTCTAGTTACGCCACTGTTGGTGTGGAGAAAACCCAAGGAAGAATTTCGCAAACAGAAGTTGGTGCCAACAGTAAAACATGGTGGAGGAGGAGTTATGGTATGGGGGAGTATGTCGTCCACTGGAGTTGGTAATCTTGTTTTTATTGACAGTATAATGGATCAGTACAAGTATATTGACATTTTAAATCAAAATTTAAAATCTTCAGCACGAAAATTGAACCTTCGTAATGATTTTAAATTCTACCAGGACAATGACCTCAAGCACACTGCTTTGAACGTTAGACTCTGTCTGCTGTATAACTGTCCTGAAGTAATAAAAACACCACCACAATCTCCAGACTTAAATACCATAGAGAATATTTAGCAAAAATTGGAATCAAGAATTCGCAAACACACCCTTTCTTCAAAACAATTAAAATCGGCGCTTCAAGAAGAATGGGGTAAAATCACTCCAGAAATCGCAAAAAAATTAGTCGAATCCATCCCAAGAAGATTAAGTCATGTTTTAAAAGTAAAAGGAAATCCAACAAAATATTAAATATAGATATAAAAGTAAAATTTTTGGATAAATATTTGATGGAAAAGTAAGTGTCCCATCACTTATGTGAGCCATTTTTTGCTCCGTTGTAAACAATTGTATTTTTATTAAATTAATATTTTAATATTTTGAGAAAATGTATGTTATGTAATAATTGTTACTAAGTTTAAGTATGAAACACTACCACAAAAAAATTTTACATGTTTTTTTTAAAATTTATTTTACTACAGTTTCCTTTTGTAAAGCCAAAGTGTCCCATCACTTTTGTGAGACACTGTATTTGTTGTTATGTCAAAAACCAGCAACAATCCTAAATCCCTTTGTAAAACTTTTTTTGAACCATGTTCTAAGGTTTATTCTTCTCTTTTATGATACTAAATGGATTTGTTTTTATTGCAGTCATTTAAATATACTGAAGATTCATCTATTGTGAGAACATTTTCCCATCTTTGTCTAAATAATTATTTCTCATAGATAATTCTGCAGCGTGTTCTGCTTTCGGCGATATGTCGTAGAGAAAGACGATGCACATTACATTTTTTTCGCTTTGTTAAGTATCAAATCAGAATTAATCGCTTTGTCTACAGTTGACACTGAGCATTTTAATGATTATGCAACTGTCCTTTGAAGATTTTTTTTTAACATTAAAATTTTTATCTTTACTTTTGCAACATCTGAAAATTTTTGTTTTTTCCTTGGATATGTATTTTGAATAAAGTTTCTCCTTGAAGCCAAACAGAGACATTTTTTCCTTCCTTAATGACAATATTATCTATTGTTGGTTTAAATACTGAAAAATCATGGCCTTCGAAGCATTTTTTTTTTACGAATAATTTTCTTCGGAAAGAACTCTAACACAACCTTCCGTCCACTGCATTTTAAAAAGCGCCATTTTGCGTGAAAACAAAATTGGTAAATAGCAGACGATAATTTGCACTTTCAAAAATATAGTCGCAGTTAAAAACATTTATCCAAGCAGGTGATTTTTTTAATAGCAATGCAATTTAAAAATTAAAGTCATCTAAAAAATGTACAAAACAGCCTCTTTTTAAATACCCCTTCTCTCCAAGACAGGGTTCAGTTAATTTGCCCCTACATAATGAACAGTTGATTGTAATCTTAATAATTTCTAATATTATAATCAGGATTATTTTCTGTTAGATTCATCTCTGAAATTTTTTAAACAAACTGTTTGAAAAATATTTCCAGTGGAAAAGTGGCAGATAGAACCAGCGGGCGGCCGGAGGGATTTTAGGGCCTATCATGAAACTCGAACAATCGAATCGGCATAGATGACTGCGAGACAGCCTTGCAGGTGAGGAAACTTGCGCAGAATTAATGCGTTCACTCAACAGTATATCTTCCAATTATGTACAAAATGTACAGATACGACAAATGGCAAAATCTGTTCTGGATAAAATATCACTTTTAGAATAATTTTGTTTGCTCACGTATATTTGAAGATATTTCAATAAATTGAGCCAGTAACGAAATATTTGCAGACTAAAGGATTAAATTACAGCCTAGCATATAATATGGTTAAGGAGGCTGCAAGCTCTTTAAAAGCCATTTCTAGAAACTTCGATTTAATATTTAACGCATCAAAATCGTTTGCAACAGATTGCAATAATAAACTAGAAAGGCAGGGCTGTGATATAATTAAAGAAAAACTATCTGTTAGAAGATGCCGAAAAGTAAAACAAATGCATGACGAAGAATCATCCGACTATAATTTCAATTGCCTATCAAACAATTCGAAATTATTGTCTTTAATTTTATAATGATTAACACTATTTCAGTGATGGAAAGTAAGTTTAAAGGGCATAGGAAGTTGTATGAAGACATATCTCTTCTCGATCCCCAAAACTTTTCGAAGCCATTGTCGCCGAACACTTTCGACTATTTATCTATATTATTAGGACACTATGCAAGTGTAACAGTTGATAACCTTAAGGATGAATATCAGAAATTATTAATTAAATGAGAAATACTAAAAAATTCAATTGAAAATCATTATTTTGAATCCGATACCGAGTCAGAAGGAGAAAGTGCTCTATCTATTAATGAGCATTCATCCAAAGCTAAATGCAGTTTTTGAAAAAAATCCGTCTTTAGTGTATATAAATTACTCTTGAAGTATAATTACATAGTAACACATAATGTCTTTTTTGCTTATAAGTTTGTAGTCACCCTATCTATGACGGAAGTTGAATGCGAAAGAGCTTTTCAAAAATTTAAAAAGTACTATGAAGAAAGGAGTACTATGAAGAAAGCTAATTTGGATTCATTGCTGTTGATGAACACAGAGAAGGATATTTTGGCTAAAGCAAAAATTGAAGATATAATGGAAGAAATATTTGCCCAGGCATCTGAAATTAAAGAATATTTAATTGGTTAATTATGAATCAACCACTGTTTTGTTTATATAAATATTTAGTCACTGTTGTTTATTGTTTATTTGCATATATATAAGATATAATAAAATATGATAGCTATGTTAAGAAATAACTGGCAACATTAAAATTGACTATTTTAACTAACTAAAAGTAAAATTAACCAATTCTAACTAACTAACTAAAACTAACCAATCACGGTTTAGCTTTACTTATGCACCTACGTAGTATTAATACTGCTTCTAGCAACAATGCCTCCCTTTTCCCCTCACTTCTGCCATGCAAAGAAATCTGCGCTGCTTATGCTTTTCTGCCTGAAATGACGTCTCATTTTTTTACCTGGTTATATAAAAATGTATTGTATTCAACAATGGATGAAAAGTAATTTGCCTGCCAAAGAGATGATTTGAGATGTGCAAAAATAAAGATGGTAATTCTTTAATTCACTTTTGCTAGCTGCTTCATCAAGCCTTCACTCTCAGCTACAACTGTTTTCGAATGCCAGAAATTGAAGTACCGGATTCATGACTATGCACTTAAAATATTACAAATATATATATATATATATATATGAATAAAATTTTACTTTTCTACAAAGGTATATTTTTATTATATACATATATAAAATAAAAATATACCTTTGTAGAAAAGTAAAATATATATATATATATATATATGTATATATAATTACCGCCTGATATTATTCAAAGCCCCCACTGCCGCTAAGAATTTTCGGACACCCTACACTTATGAGTCAGACACGAAGAGAACACTTTGCCAACTCCCCCACTAGAAAGAATGTAAGTTACTTAATACCTTTTCTGGCCTTTATATCTTCATGTACATTCACTGTTCTTATTATATATTATTTTTAATATTATTTTTATATTGTCTTTGATTTGTTTTTACAAAGTTTGCATTATTTATCTTATTTTGTAATCTTCTATGTTTATTTCAACTTTACTTTCAATTCGATTTCATAATGACAATTTCCAATGTTTAATTTTAACAAATAATATAGAACTCAAATGCATAAACATGAAAGTGTCGGGGACGGTTACTCGGGTTAATTAAGATTTCTTTACAGTAATTGCTTTTTACTCCAAATTGAATTGACCAAAATGCTTCATAAGAATAAGTTCTTTGAGTATCAGCATTGGTTCATAATCCCTTCTATTCGCGGAAATATTTGGCCTGACTGGAATTGCCGGTTTGGTTTTAACTTATAACTCGAGTAAAGACGAAACACTTTCGTATTTACGTATTTTTTATCAATTATTGTTCATTGAACGGGAGTTTGTTTGTTCCCCTTGAAAAGTCAACTAATTTCCGATCAATGACAATGATTACATGTTTTTAATTTTTCCTTTTACAATTGAAATTTTTTTCTTCTTCATGATGATTTAACTCCAGTCCCCGTTAGAACATTATTAACATTTTGCTTTCAAATTACTTCAAAACTCAGTGGCGTAGCGAGAGGGGGGCAAGGGGGTGCATGATGCCCCGGGCGCCGCTCGTACAGGGGCGCCAAATGGTCTCCAAACAAGATTTTCCGGAAAATTTCAGTTTTTATTTTGATCGATTTCTGGAAAATATATTTAAAATTAATAACTATTGTAATATAATTAATTATTTATTTTCTTGATTTGTGTAATAAAATGCTTGCAGTACATCAACCAAAACGTTCTTTCTGACCACTTTATTTCTCCAAAGTAGAGATATATATTTAAACGAAATGCACGTATATCTCTCGCTTTTTATTTTAAAACGATAACACGACCTTGTCCCGAATTTCTCAAATATATCCAGTTTCCAAATTCCGATTCCATAATCTGGAAATGGCATTTTTTGAGATTCGTAACGCTTCCGCTACAATGGATTGCGTTTGACTCTCCTGTAAACGTCTGATGGCCTTCCTGGCTACTGATTCAACTAAGTCATCTTGCTGAGATGTCGTATATTCACTGCTACGAAGCATTCAACGCATGTGAATTGTTTTTAATCTTCTATTACAAAAAGGAATACTGCAGGTCGTTCCTTACTCCTTATCTAAAACGCATAGTTTTCGACGTCACAGACTAAATTTGCATATTCCCAACTTTGTAAACGTTATAATTTTCCTTTATAATCTCTTCTATTTTCTTTTGTTCAAAAATGTTATCGATTATATGGTTATTTCATACCGAACCCACAATACACCCTAATTGTTTTGAGCAGTGAATGTGACTGCATGACGTTACTCCGTAGTAGAAAAGAAACAGAACCTAAAACTCCACTGCAGATCTATAGGGAATATGTTTTTCCAAACCTAAGAGTCGCACTTTAAATACTACTTACTATGAACGTTCGTTCAGCAAATTAAAATAAATTTTCACATATTTACAATCAACGGTGGGACAAGATCCCCTAAGTCATCTAGCATTTTTAAGTGTGGAAAGAGAAAAATTTGAAAGGATCTACTTTGATGAAGTAAATGATAAATTTGCTTCTAAATTTTCAAGGTAAGAAAAATGTATACATAATAATTAATTTTATTCATGTATTATATTATTATTAATAAATATAAGAGCCCGACCAAGTCGAGGTGCACGTGATTGAAGCGAGATGAGGACAAATTAAAATTTTTAAGTTGGCTGGTGGTGTGTCTGACAATTTGAGATCTTTGGCACTCCAAGCATGATGGTGTCCAGTTGGCTATGTCCTTTTGCATGCTATTCCATACGAAACTTTGCTATATCAGTTTCCTTGAAGCCTTGATGCCAGGATGTGACAGACGATGTAACTGACTAAAAATGGCATGGCGAAACACGGAGGTAACATAAGGTCGAAATCTTGAATCCTGAACATCACAATAAAGTGATTTTCCAGGTGACAGCTGCATAGGCTGCAAGCTGAGATTGGTGGAAGATTTGCTTTTCAAGAGGGTTTGTAGTTCTGAATCCCGGTGTTGTTCATCCGCAAGGGCAGCAAAGTTTATTGGCGAAGGAACGGCTAGTTCTTCAATACGAGACAAGATGTCTGCTACAATATTCTGCGAACCCGCAATATAACGGATATCTGTTGAAAATTGCCCTATGAAGTCTAGGTGTCTCATTTGACGAGGAGAAGCTTTATCCGAACGCTGCTGAAAAGTATAGATTAAGGATTTGTGATCTGTGAAGATCATGAAAACGCGTCCCAGTAGCATATGCCGATAATATTTGACAGCTTCATAAATTCCTAATAATTCGCGATCGTAAGTGCTGTATCTGGTTTGTGCTAGTGAGAGGTTTTTAGAAAAATATGAAAGTGGTTTCCATAATTCTTGACCTTTTTGTTTTAAAAGTGCTCCTATACCTGTCGTTGATGCGTCAACGTGTAGAGATATTAGGTTATTTTTTGGAAGCAGAAGAGATGAAAAATATGCAACGCCTTCGCCGGGAATCGAAACGCGGACCTCTGGAGTACTGGCCCAGCGTGCAGAACCATTACACCATGAAGGCACGCTAGGAAAGCGGGAGAAATACCTTATAAACTCCCCTTTTTAAAGGGCGACTGGGGTTTTAGGGGCCGCAATCGCCAAATCCTGGGTGTGGAGAATCCTCATTTAACACCCCTTTTATTTTGGGCGCCACTGTAGAGACATTAGGTTATTTGGAAGCAAGAGAGACTGAAAAAATAGCAATCGCCTTCGCCGGGAATCAAACCGCGGACCTCTGGAGTACCGGCCCAGCGTGTAGAACCACTACACCACGAAAGCATGCTAGGAAAGCGGGAGTCCCTCTCCTTATAAACATAGAGTGATAATGGTTTAGATGCGGAAGGATACTGCAAATTTGTTGCCGAAATTAAATCATTTTTGCATTTTTTTAACGCTTCGCGAGATTCTGCGGTCCAGGTTATAACACGTTTATCGTTTTTCTTGATTCCAACCAAAAAGGAATTTAGAGGTGCTTGTATGGTTGCTGCATGAGGTAAGAAACGTCGATAAAAATTGAGCATAGCAAGAAATCTTCTTAAGTCGTAAGTCCTTCACTGTAGATGGTTCGGGCATATCGCGGATAGCGGTGACTCTATCTGGAAGGGGTCGAATCTCATCAGAGGAAATTTCATGACCAAGAAAGGATACTCTTGACTGGCCAGAAACGCATTTGGAAGGATTAAGACTGACACCGTACCTTTGAAAACGTTCAAAAACTGTTCTCAAACGTGAAAGGTGTTCTTGCTCTGAAGAGGAGGCGATTAAGACGTCATCAAAATAAGGTACACCATTTTAAGGTACACCATAAGTCGAGGCCATTTAGCACCTGCTTCATGAAGCGTTGGAATGTTTGAGCAGCATTGCATAAGCCGAAGTCATGACCGGCAACTCAAATAGTCCAAAAGGCGTAATAACCGCAGTTTTTGGAATATCATCTGGCTTAACGGGCACTTTGTGATACACCTGCTCAAGATTAATGGCTGTAAAAATAGCTTTTCACTCGAAAACTTGCATACAGCCTTGAATGTGAGGGATTGGGTAACGATCAGGAATTGTAGCTGCATTTAACCGGCGATAATTGCCACACGGGCGCCAGTTACCATTTCGTTTCCGAACTAGATGGAGCGGACTGACCCTAGAACTTTTTGAAGGACGGCAAATTCCCTGTTCCATCATGTATTGAAGTTCCTCTTTGGCGGCTTTAAGCTTGTCCAGAGTTAAGCGTCTTCGTTTAGCGGCAATCGGAGGTCCGGTAGTTTCAATATAATGTAATACATCCTGCTTGGGTTCGGAAATACCCATAACTGGGCGCGTGTTTGTAGGGAATTCTCTGAGAAGTTGATGCCATGGGGGAGTTACCCGAAATCAGTTTAATGCTCAAATCTTGACTATTGCGAATTACTCCCGGATAAGTTAAGTTGGTTGTGGAATCTATCAAACGGCGATTTTTAAGATCGGCAAGCAAAGAAAATTTTTGAAAAAATTCTGCGTCGATAATAGAACTTGAAACAGTAGCAATAGTGAATGGCCATTGGAAGTTGTGGTGCAATCCTAAATCAACAGATATCAGGCGTTCACCAAAAGTTTGAATAGGAGTTCCATTTGCTACATAAAGTTGTAACTTGGTAAGGCGCTTTTGTTCGTGAAAATGTGGTGGAACGACAGAAACATCAAAAAACAAGAACGACAAGAAACTTAAGCCCGAATTCTTTTCGATGAGAAAAAGGCGTGCAAAATTCCAGCCGCTGTCGTTCACAACTTCAAGCAACGGCCCGTCTCGTTTCCCTGGTCGTTATAACGACACGGTGGGCGGCATTTGTTTGCCTTGTTTCGAAATTTGTGGTGGTAAAAACAAATACCCGGTCATGAAAAATTATAATAAATTCATTGTTACCGGTGATTTTAACTCTAAACATCCAAGCTGGGGCGCAGGAGATATTGATGCAAGAAGGCGATTGGTATTTGACTTTATCGTCTCTAATAATATAATTTTACTAAATGATTTGAGTTTTCCTGCAACTTTCAAATCTACCATCGGTGAGGTATAGACTGCTCTTGTTATGACCTCACCAGGTTTGTCTATCAATTCTGGAGCTCTGCAAGTTCTGATGGATGAGAGTCTTAGTGATCATCGTTATTTGCAGTTGAATTATGATGAAAATATTCATTGTGCTCCTAAGATTGTTTTAACAAGAGATGTCCACCGGATTACAAGGTATTGTTATAAAATTGCTCCGATAATGCAGAAATTTAAATTAGTTTATTGAAGTGTGATGACTCTGATACAATTGAAAATTGTATTGAAAAATTTTTGAGGATCTGTCTATCGATGTTAAAAAGAAGTTACGAACAAAACAAAAGGGAAGTAGGCAGATTTCGTGGTGGACTCCACAACTTACTTGTATGCGACGCCGGATACGTGCTTTGAGGAAAAGTTCGCAAATTTTGAATTTAACGGACAATATATACGTAATGAAAGGAAAATTGCATATAAAAAAAAAATTGGCAACTTATAAACATCTAATTTGGAAGACAAAATTTGAAACTAAGAAGAAATTTTTTCTTAATAATCTTTATTATTATGATGGTTTTTATTGAATTGCCTCTGAAAAAGTGAGACGTGCTGTTGCTCTGTATAATCCTCAGCACGCTGACAGTTTGATTGAACTCAATAGACAGAAGCTTTCGCAATCACTCAAATTGGGAGCACCTTAGGATATTTCATTAGATGAGGATAGACTTTCTGATTGCCATTGGATGACGCTGTAATTACAGAGGCAGAGATCAGAAGTGCAGTTGAACAAATAAGGCGTCGAAGCGCTCCGGGCCCGGACTGTTTTAATCCTATATTTGTTCAGATTCTAATTTTTACATATCTGGATATTTTTATATTGCTTTTTAATTACTGTTTTAAATTTTATGTGTTTCCAAGAAATTGGAAAATCGGTCGAGTTGTTTTAATTCCAAAGCAGAATGACAGATATAGACCAATTGTACTTTTGAGTGTTTTTGGAAAAGTGTATGAAAGAATCTTGGTTGAGAGATTGAAGTTTTACTTGAATAGTAGAATGATACTCAGTCGGCGACAGTATGGTTTCACAACTGGCTGTTCTACATATGATGCATTATATGATACTATTGACTTTATTAAAAGCAATAAGAGTTCGCATCACGTAGTGCTGCTGTCCTTGGATGTTTCGTCTGCATTCGATTCAGTGTGCTGGAACTCTATTTTACAAACCATGATTAACCTTAAATTGCCAAGGAATTTGATTCAATGTTATAGGAGTTATTTTAACAATCGCAAAATCTTGTTTAATGCTTTTAAGGATGAGACTGCAGAGATAGAACTAGAGATTTTCATTGGTTGTCCGCAGGGCTCCTTCAGTGCTCCCCTGCTCTGGAATATCATATTAAACAAATTTCTTATTTTGGAATTCCCCAGTGATGTTAACTTTATTGCATATGCAGATGATCTTGCTGTTCTGATGTATGGTGCATCATTGGAAAAACTCGAGAAATCATTTGAGAATGTTATGTTAAAACTGGAAAACTGGAGAATCGGCGAGGGTCTTGAATTCAACTTAGAAAAACTTTTGCAATCATTTTCCCTCGGGCTGGGATCAAAGTGAGAGCTCCACAATTTAGATATCAAGGAAAAAGAATAAAGTTTGTTGATGTTATTAAATATTTGGGAGTCAAGATTGATTGCAAGTTGACCTTCGCAGATCATTTTAAAACAATTCATCGGCTCTCAGATGATATGTTAATGTTTTACAGGAGATCCTTTTTCTAGTGAGACACTTTGTAACAAATCATGCATTCTTAAAGATATTTTGAATAATGTAATTATCCCTAGAGTTTTCTATGGAATTGGTGCCTGGGGATCCAGTGCCGGGGATTGGTCAGGTTGAGGAACAAACTCGATGCCATACAGAGGAGCTGGTGCTTAATGATTACAAGATGTTTCCGTACTGTCTCAACTGAGGTGCTCTGCGTTCTAGCCGGCACGCCGCCTCTTTCAATTTTATATAAATTATATTTTGAAAAATTTTTGTTTAGAACTGGTAGACTTGATTTTAAATTGTATAAAGATATTTTGATTACAAGGCATATGTTTGAAAGAATTAATAATATTTTGGTACATCCTTCTGGGTTTATGTGTTTTTGAATTTGATTGTAAACTCCCAATAGTCGGAGAATTGGATATTTATGCTGACGGGTCCAGGCAAGATGATAAATTGGGTGCAGCATTTGTGATTTATCATTATGGAACTGAAATTGACAATAAAAAATATAAGCTTAATAATTATAATTCTGTATTTCAATCGGAATGCTGTGCTTTACTTAAAGCCCTTCAGTGGGTTAAGGAAATTTTGACTTGTGTTAATTCTATTCATATATATACTGATTGTATGTCTTTGCTTCAATCCTTGACCTCGGCCCGTCCTACTAATTTATTAATATTTGATATTAAATGTCTATTGAAATTTTTGATGCAGAATATGTGCATTCATTTACACTGGATAAAAGCACATGTTGGCTTTGTTGGAAATGAAAGTGCCGACGTGCTGGCTAAAGAGGCCGACCACTAATGATGATTGTGAATATAAACAGAAATTTCTGGTTTGAGAAGTTATGCAATTAGAAACATGAACAATTTTTATAATGATATTTGGAATACTACTAGATGGAATGAATCAGAGAGGTGCGTGGGTCTTTTGAAGTCTATTAAAATTCAAAATGGTATGCGACCAATTAGTAATATTGATTTAAACCAGTTTTTAACTGGGCATGGAAGATTTCCCGCGTACCTTTCGAGATTTAATTTACAAAATTCAGACTTGTGTGGTCATTGCTATCAAGTTGGTAACGCAGATCACTTCTTGAATCATTGTTCCTTACTGGAAAATTTGAGAAAGAAATGTTTGGGAGATAAGTCATGGAACTTGAAAATCGTAAAAACATATTCTAAACGTGCAATGGATTTGATCAATTCTAATATTGAATTTGGAATATTTGTTTAGTATTGTGTATATTTATCTTTTGATTATATGTATTATATTTTCAGTTATGAGTATTTATAGGTTTACTACGAAAATTTTGAAATTTTTCTGAGTAGTGTTTTATTTAATGCATTGTGGATGTTTTGTACATGCGGTATTTCGAAGAGATGCAGTTGATTCTTACATAGATATGGCTTTGCAAATGCTGAGAATCCTGATGGATTACCAGATTTAAATTATCGAAATTAGTGGTTTTGAGTTTTAGGATTTTGATTTTTAAATTTTAAATTTTATGGAATTTTTATATTTTTTAATTGTAGTTTTTGATTTTAAAATGTTCTGAAATTTTAAAGTTTTAAAATTTTTTCTTATATTCTGTTCTTAATAGAGTAATTACTAGGGTTTTAATATGATACATGGCAATCTTAAATTTTTCCAGTTTCGGTTATTGGCAGTCCTGGAGCTTCTTTTCTATGATTATTAAGGATAATTAATACATTTGAATTCAGATAGTAGTAGGACTATTAAAGTAAATTTTTAAAATAAATTAATAGTTTAAATAGAATTATGATTTTACAAATAATATGCTATTAAAGTAATACTGTAGGGAATTCGGTTTGACCTTCTGCAAGTTATTTAAATTGGGAATTCCTCGATGGCTTTGGACCGCCTGTGCCTGTTCCGAAAATTCATGTGAATGAATATTTCTTGAGAGTTTCAGCCACTCTGTTTGCTCGTGGAGTTTTTCATTGTTTTTGGATTTTGAATGTTGGTGTTGTGCTTTGTTGTTTGTATGTCTCTTCCTTATTTTTAGTTCGTTAATTAACCTCCAATTATTTTTAGATAATTAGCTTCTTTTTCTCTCTTCTTTCCTTTTTTGGTCTTGAGGGGGGTCGACCTTTCATAATCATATGGTCATGGGACTAGGAGGATTGGGTCTTCCCTGTATTATGACTATTATGACTTGGAGGAGGGCTTTGATAACGTTTCCTCAGTTGGCTACAGCGTGTATTTCGACCACGTGATGCGGAGCTGTTGCGCTGAAAAGGTTCAGCTTGGATGACTACTAATTGAGCAACCTGTTTGGACAGATCATCAATATAAGCTTGTAACACCACAATACCTGGACCAGGAGCCTGCACTGCGTGTATTTGCGCTGGAATGGCCATCTCGTGAATTTTATCAGCGATTTCGGAAAGATTTTTAAGTGGCTCGCTACTGGCCGCTAAAATAGTTTGCATGTTAGATGGGAGTCTATTCATCCATAATGTTTTAAGAATGTTATCCGTTAGGTTACCGGCGACTAAATCTGACATTTTAGAGAGCAAGTGAGAAGGCCTCATATCACCCAACCGTAAATCATGCAACAGCTGTTCGATTTTAACTGTCTCGGATTCTTCATAAACAGAAATTAATTTTTTTTTAAAGATTTGTAATTGTCCGTCGTCGATGGATTCAAAATTATTTCATGAGCTGATTGCAGTACCTCTGATTCTAACGTAGCGATCACTATAAAATTGAGTTTCGTCGGCAGTAATGTGACTCAACTGCGCATCCAATTGAATGAACCATAACGATGGGTCTCGGCGAGAAAAAGGCGGTGGCTTAACTGCCACTCTCGCCAATTGCGAAGCAGCATCGTTGTCAACCACTTTAGCTCAATCAAATATGCACAATAATAATATGTATAGAAAAATAATGAATATGTATATAGTGACAGTTTCTTGGTACTTGAAATCAGAGAAATTGGAGGCTCAAATGCAGCAGACGATACATATATCCGCTGAAATTATGACAGAAATATGTTGACTCACCGGAATGCGGCAAAAAGCTTGAAATGACAGGTGAATGTCTTACTTGCATCTCATCACACTGGATAACTTACTGCTGCTCAGAATTTAGACATATAAACTCCATACTTGTGCAACATTGAAGGTTGCCATTCGTAATAAATGCGTGTCACCAATTATGGTAGTACAATTTTTTGAGACAGATCGTTAAACAATTATAACAATTGAATGGAACAAATATTATTTTTGTTTTTGGTTGCTATGGGTTATCAGACTGGCAGAGTTAAGTTGTAGTAGGTAAGTTGCCACATATCTGTTTATCTATAATGTATATTAAACTTTTAATTGTTTAAAAACTGTACTTTTTAAAAACACTTATATAAATATGTAAAATAAATAACACCTTTTTAACTAATTCTAGATCATCGTAGGTCAGATTTTTCCGCCGACACAGATGCATTTCCGAATCCAAGGCTAGTGCAGTTAGGTAGTGACTAATCTTTATATATTTTTGAGTATTTTATGGCAGATTCAGCATTTTATTATTATTTGCATTATTTTCTTATTAAGAATATATTCTATACATTATATTACTGAAAGTTTTTTTTGTGGGGGGGGGGGCGCCAAAAAGTTATTTTGCCCCGGGCGCCAGTTACGCTTGCTACGCCACTGTCAAAACATTTTTCAAAATATAACTTACCAGTATGGATTCACTCTTTTAAGATAATTCTACTTTAATTAAACTTAGGAGATAATATAATCAATTAATCAATACTGTTTAGGAAATAAATTATATATATATATATGTATATATATAATGTTGTATGATCGTAAATTCACTTAGTGCGAAATCGAGTTATTCTACTACTTGCGCAATTGCTGCAAATATATACATATATATACTAAAGAAATATTGATTATATTATCTCCTAATATAAATTTAGTTTAATCCTGAAAATTGCGTTTTAAAGTAACTTAAATCTAAATTATTAAAAATGATTTATGGGGACTTGAATTAAATCGTGAATAACAAAATTTCAAACTTTTAAATTAAATTAAAAGCAAGTAATTATCCCTATTGATGAGAAATTAGTTGACTTTTCAAGGGGAACAAACCAACTCCCGTTCAATGAACAATAATTAATAAATACGAAGGTGTTTCATCTTTTACTCATGTAAGAATGGTGATGCCAAATTGGCAAATTAAGTTAGCCAAAATTGTAGTTCCGTGAAGTGATGGGATTTAGAATCAAAGTAGAGTACCAAAGAACTCATTTGAATTAAACATTTTCGCTAACACAAGATTCTTTATAAATTGAGTGAAAAGCAATTTATGTACTAAAATTGATAAAATACTTGAGTAAATGTCCCCCAACATCTTTGCTTTTATGCATGTTAATTCAAAACTATTTGTATAAAAATTAAACAGTAGTAATCTTAATTGGAATTATGAAATAGAACTTAAAGTAATTGAAATAAACATTAGAAAATTAAAAAACATAATGTTATCTTTGCAAAAACAAATCAAATAATAAAAATTGAAAAATTAATATAAATATAATAAGAAAAAAGTGTGAAATGTACATGAAGATATAAAAGGCCAGAAAATGCATTATTTAACTTACGTTCTTTCTAGTGGGATGTTGGTAAAGTGTTTTCTTTGGTGTCTTACTTAAAAGGGGTGTATGTCCGAAACTCCGTTATCAGCAGCGGCGATACTTAGAATTATTTCAGGCGGTGAAACTTGTGAGAAGTAATTTATGGGACATAGGAGGGACTAGGAATGCTTGAGAGACATTTGTTGCGGAGTTCTTATGTAAGTGAAAACGTCTGTTAAAATTTTGAATATACTAACTAGTGAATGGAAATTAATTAATTTCTGGCTAATTCTCGTGTTGAAACGAAGAAGAAATTTAGAAAAGGAAAAAAGTAATTTTCACTGTTAACAAGCTATTTGACAAACTAAAGATTATGAAATAGGCTCATTTGTTTAGTAACAGCATAAGAAAAGTCTGAAAACAATTAGCTTTTTACATTATGTACAAATCCTCCAACTGATACCGCCTTCTCAGGTTTAGGAACAAATTATCATATTCCTATCAGTTAAATGATTGAGAGTGAGTATTTAAGGCCTGCTCTTTCAAGACAATGGTTAATAAATCGATTAGGTATTACATTATTTTTGATAATTTAAAAAAGGAGAAAAATTTCGTGTTGCAGATCTATCGTATCTGTGAAAATATTTTTAATACGTTGTATTTGATTTATTATTGTATTACTAATAACTTTTTTGGAGATATTGGAAGTCCAATTTATTAATTTGTTAGTATTGAAACTGAAGTTTTTTGTTTTGTCAAACAGTAAAATTTTTTTATAGTTAATGATTTGAAGATCGAGATAGTCGATACTATTTTGTGAATGATTAGTTTTATTAAGTGGAAGGCATTGTGGATAAATCTTGGAGTATTCAATCTTATTAAAATTATTAAATGTAATAAAATCATCTATATATCTGTAAGTGTGCTTGTAGTAATTTAATTCTTGCCATTGTAAATTTTTTTGGAAGTTAAATTCTTTGATAAACAAAAAGAGATTACAGATCGAAGTGCTGGAATGGGAACCCACTGGAAGTTCTCTGACTTGATTGAAAAGTTGATTTTGAAATTTGATGTAGTTATGAAAAAGTGTGCATTTTAGGAAGGTTTTCCATCTACTAAGATTCATAATCGTGAGCATAGCAGGGAAGAGCTTAGGCAAATCTAGTAGACTAGTATAAATTTCTTTTAAAGGAAGTGAGGTATATAAGTTTTCAAAGTCATAGCAGTTAATGTTTTGTATGTCAATTGTTTGAATGGCAGTAATGACAGGAGTGTTATTATGGATGATCCAGCAATAGTTATGATTAGTGTTACAATTGTTAAAAATAAATTTACAAATTTTTTTAAGTTGAATTGAAAATCGAAAGTCTTGTTACAGTAATTTTTATTGATGTGTCTGACTGGTCTAAATTTTACTCCATAACTCATAAGAGTTTTTAGTTGATCGTTTTGTATGATATTTAGGTTGCCAGTAATTATGTGCTGGTGATGAGCATCTACGCAAGTACTACAACTTTTCATAAAAAACTAAATATCTCTTTAAATCCAAGCTACAACAGATTTACTAACCTCTATGCACTTCCCAAATTCTATAAAACACCATTAAAATTCAGATTTATAGCAAATGGAACTAATCACAAGAAAAATGTAGACTATTATTTTTCAATTCAACTTAAAAAATTTGTAAATTTATTTTCAACGATTGTAACACTAAATCATAACTATTGCTGGATCATCCATAATAACACTCCTGTCATTAATGCCATTCAAACAATTGACATACAAAACATTAACTGCTATGACTTTGAAAACTTATATACCTCACTTCTTTTAGAAGAAATTTATATTAGTCTACTAGATCTGCCTAAATTCTTCCCTGCTATGCTCACGATTATGAATCTTAGTAAATGGAAAACCTACCTAAAATGCACACATTTTCATAACTACATTAAATTTCAAAATCAACTTTTTAAACAAGTCAGAGGACTTTCAATGGGCTCCCATTCCAATACTTCGATCTGTAATCTCATTTTATTTATCAAAGAATTTAGCCTAACTTAATTTGCCAGTTTGTCATAACCATTCTTACTAGAGTAAAAGATGAAACACCTTCATATTTATTAATTATTGTTCATTGAACGGGAGTTGGTCTGTTCCCCTTGAAAAGTCAACTAATTTCTGATTAATAGCGATAATTACTTACTTTTAATTTAATTTCTTTTTTAAAGTTTGAAATTTTGTTATTCATGATTTAATTCAAGTCCCCGTAAATCATTTTTAATAATTTAGATTCAAGTTACTTTAAAACACAATTTTCGAGATTAAACTAAATTTATATTAGGAGATAATATAATCAATATTTCTTTAGTAAATAAATTATTATTATCTTACTTTGCAGCTATTGTGCAAGTATTAGAAGAATTTAAGATCATTCAACATATATATATATATATATATATATATATATATATATATATTAATGATGAAGATGAAGACAATGATAACTTAATGACATTTCATATGGGGGCTTTAGGATTGACTTATTTTTTTCTGCTGGGGCTGATTTCTTTGGCCAGTCCGCTACTGAATGGGAACTATTGTGTATGATATGATGAAATAAATGTATAATGAAAAAAATCTAGGTTACAACAAAAAGATTTCAACTATTTATTAAAATAAATTAGAGATCATACACAAGTTGCATAAAATCCATACTATATTACCAACTAAAAGCAATTATATACGAAGAAAATCCATAAACAAAATCTGGATATATTAAATCTCTCAATGATAATAAAAGAAACAAATAATTAAATGTATTAAAAACAAAAAACTAAACTTTATGAGTACTGGTTAAAAAAAAAATTCAAATAAAACTAAATACTGGTTTTTCTTAAGTATATGGCACACGGAAGAGAACATAAAAAATGTAGGGATAAACTTAAAATATCAGCTTTCTTTCTCTTATTACTTAATGTTATTAATCTGACTTAAAATTGATTATATGGATAAAACTATTTTAATCACAAAATTTAGAGAAAAATTGGGAATAAATAACTGACATATTTCACACATAGGGTTAACATGTAATACTCTCAAAACACAAGGAAATAAGATCAGAATCAAATGCTCATTCTTATTAATTTCCACTTATAAAAATAAGATACATTTTTTCTGTTTTGTGAATATAGAAACATCTTAATGTTAGTCTTAAGTTTAATTGGGAAAAAAAAAAAAAATCATGTATTTAACATTCTTCACAAACTAATAAATTTTTTGACCCAATAAAATAATGAGATTAAATAGTTACAAAAAATTATTTAAAATAATACTACAACAAATTTATCACCTCACATATCAGATTTAAGTTACATATACAATCCAAATCATAAATCTGAAACTGCATTTAATCAGTATTTTACAAGCTGATAAATTCCCTTATTTCAGAGAGATTATAAAAATAAAAATTTTAAGTACAGATAATTAAAAAGATGGCATCAAACTTCAGTAACAAGTAACATAAAAATCAATATAAACATGACAAACATCTGAAAACAAAGTACAGGAAAACATTTTTAATTCATTTGATATTTAAATGATTGATTTAATATGCATCAATAATACATGATGCTAGTGAGTATCAAAAATGTTAACATCATTAACTAACAAAGTATCAAAAATATTTCTTATTATTAGAAAATAAATATATTTACATAAATGATTAATTGTGCATGACTCAGATTTTACTATCACAGTGAAATAATATTTTTAATTAATTATTCATGCTCAATTCCCGTGCTTTGCGCTGCAGCATTCTTCGTTGATAAGTGTAATCAATTTCATCAACTTTAAAGTGTAACAGCATAAAAATAGTACAGGTATATGCAAGCAACAGCCTATCCAGATGCATTACAGGATGAATGAAAAGTATCACAGCTAAGGCAGAGAAACTTGGATGGCGCATATGAGAATAAAATCGACGTAAACCCTCTGATTTTAAATTCATTGGCTTTGGCCAACCCTTTAAATGATGGTAAACCTAAAATTATAAATATAAATAGTTCATTTCAGGAAATTTGTTTTAGAAAGGTAGTATATATTTCAGAGTTTCATAGCAGCAACAATAATAATACTATTAAAATATCTGCATTATAAAAAACTAAATGCTAAAAAAATTCTTTGCAGCAATTAAAATGACAGTACTTACCAAATATTTTCGTTCAATTAAAAAATCACAATCACTTATTCCATTAAATACACTTTAATTACAATTGTTTGCTACAATTTATACAATTATTTAATTAAATACACTTTAATCAAATAATAAATAAAAAATGAAATATTAAGATAAAAATGACAGAAATACTTCTGAGTTGCAATTTCTTGATGCTAATATTAAAAAAAAATCAATAACAATATGCATATTAACTACAAAATGATATAAACAAGAATTTTAACATATTAATCAAATACATGACAGTTATTTTTACAGTCAAAAGTCGTTAATCCGGACTCGTCGGGACTTCGGCGATTCCGGATTATCGATTTTTCCGGATTATAGATCATCAGTTTAAATCTGGTAAGATGGCATGCAGAAATTATAAAATTAAAAATATGAAACCGTAATTTATGAAATAAAGAGCAATTATGATCTAAAGGGTATCAAAATTTACAAAAAGAAAAAGCTAAATATTTATTTGTTTACTTTATTAAACATTTCTTTCAATGTAAGTTGTTTAATTTGCTTCGTTTCATGTGATAATACTTTCTCTTTAATTCTATTAAACAGACATAATTTCTTGTTTAGTTACAAAGTTCTGCTGTTCAAGTCCTATAATTGCTGTGTCGAGAATACCGACTAATTTGTGAATCGAAATTTTTTCGTTTTCAATAACCCCGAGTCACTTTCTTCACTATCGGAAGCGAATTATAATGACGAGGAACTTGATTTAAATCATATCAAAGACCGAGTACATCGAGATGAAATATTACATTTAGTAAAGAATTATAAGCCAAATAAAATAAAAACATCTGTCCTGAAGATAAGGATAGTGCTGACAAATCAACTTCCAATTCATTGCGCGCTGCCGCGGCGTTAAAGATAAACAAAAGTTAAAGTTTAGATAAACAAAGGATATGCCTTTATCCATTTTTTGCAGCAATTCCACTTTTTGTTTAATGGATTTCGAAACATACTTTCGCTTTGTAAATCCTTTACATATTAGTAAATATATATCAGAAATTCTATTTGACATAATCGAAAGTTCAAGCTTACTTTTATAAAATTGGTCTAACAGTCTGCAAAAAATAATAAGCCGAATCCAATTCGAAGATTAAGGAACAACGCAATCTGCAACGTTAACTGAATTAGATAATTTTAGCTTAGCTTATACCGTCCATTATACATTAAACGCGCATTCGTAAACGTATTTTGCGCACGCGTATTCGCATCCGTAAAGGTCTTACGCGCATGCGTCAATGCGACGCATGCGCAGAAAGTTTGTTGCTTTGAGGTCTGGATTATAGATCATTCCGGATTATGGGTGTTTGAATTAACGACTTTTGACTGTATTATCAAGAATTTTTTTGTTAGAGAAAGGTAAGAGCTTTTTGTTTCAAACAGGAAAAAAAATATACTAAGTCTGTGAGACAATATTATAAAGACAAAATCACTATATTAATACAGTCAGATACACAGAGCATAAAGCAAAGTTGTAAAAGAAATACTAAACTGTACAAAGATTACATTTAAATCCAAACATTAAATTTACAAACAAATAACTGCTTCTTATTAGAATATAAGGATAAACTATCAAAAAAGTTTAGTACTTATGTTGATTGGCTAACTATCACAATTTAGTCACAGTTATGGAGGACCGGGTAGTTCAGAATTCCAAAGTAATGACTGGCAATTTGAGACCATTTCCAAAATTTTTGCCGAAGGTCGATGGGATAATACATAAGTACCAAAAGTTCTTACAGTGAAAAAGCTTTAAATCTTTCATGAACAGAACTTAACTGCCCCCCCCCCAAAAAAAATTGCAAACACATTTACTAAATTCTCAGATTAAAATAACTATAAATAAATATAAATTAGAAAGAAAAATGATAAGTTCTAATATGTATAGACACCTGAAAAAGTTACAAAGTTCTTTTAATTAAAAATAGTAATTTAGATTGCTGGTTTTTATTTGAAAAACACAATAATTTGTTATAAGCTGGTGGATGGGGAAGAAAATTAGAAGACCCTCAAATTCATTCTCTGGTGAATTCTCTTTCAAAACTGTGATGGAGCTTATTAAATTTACCCCTGTAAGGGTTGCTTAAGGCCTAAGCCATCAGGCCTTTTGGATACAAAAAAAATTATGAACTTAATCTGATGTTATTGTCACCCAAATGAGATAAGTCACAATAACAATCCACAGATAGGAGGCAGAACAATTTGGCATTCAGAAAGCTCCATGTAACTCCAGTTTGTGTACACAATTTCAGGAGACATTCATATCCCAGAGAGGTTTGGAAAAGTGCCCATAAGTCACAATTCCTTATCAAGATCAGTATTTGGCTCTTTTTACTGGGCAGAGGACTGCTGCAATTACAAAACTCTCTGCTGCCACTGAAATTAGTTTCACATGTAAAGTAATTCATAAGAAAGGTTTTTTGACAGAAGGCATACTGTTCGTGACCTATTCATTCCTTAACACAAAGAAATGAATCTGACACAAAGAATATTAGCCTTGGATCTAACTCAAGTGGACCTAAGTGCTCTTCAATGAAAAGTTTAGATTCAGCCTAGCTAATCATTTTAATGCGCCTAGGACATTATACTATTCCTTCACTACCAGGAAAAAGAACCACTACAGTGGCAAAACTGTCATGCTATGGGCAGGTATTATGCTGGATGGCCACATACCACTTAATGCATTTGATAGAGATCTCCTGACTGCCTGACCTAGAGGTAAAGAAGGGAGTTAGAGCTAGCCCCCTTTTTTTTATGGACAAGAATTCTCCATTACTTAGGACTTAACTGGTGGATGAATATCTTCAAAATAAAGATATTTAGCAGATGGACTGGCTAACTGGATTTCCAGATCTAAATATGGTTGAATACGATGAAGAATCAAAAACATGTAATTCAAATCAAAGCAAAATAAAATAGTTTTAGTTTGCACATTAAGAACTAAGTTAAAATCATTGCCAAGTCTGGTATTTTTTCAGGCAACCTGCTTGCTTACTCAGCTAGAATCTGAATGAATGGTTTGATCAAGTTCATATCCTTTCATGGTTGCTTCATATAGGATGGTTTCATAGAGAATTGTTATACTTTTTTTAGCCGTCCAGCCAGTACAGTGGTTAGTTATGCTTAATGGCCTGTATTAGTATGCTTTAATGGGCCTGTGTTCGAAGCCCGGAGAAAGTATATATGTTTATTGGCATATGTCTATGGGGCAAGCAGACACTCAAAATACAGCCAACCAAAAGTCCTCTTGAGAGGTTGATAGAAGGGAAGAAGGGTGGAAGAACCCCAGGCCACCCCCCAGGGTGTTCTCTTTCAAAATTGGAGCAGAACAGGGCAGTTAGTGCATTGAGACTATATGTGTATAACCAATGGTGAATTTCTGGTATTCCGCCCACTTCTACCTGTATCTGTACTTTTCTTAAGTTAACATCCAGTTATATGGCAAATTGAAAGGAAGGTTTCTATTGGAAAATGGATCTTGAGGTAATTTTTTTACCTTCTCTAATTTAAATGCAGCTTTTGTGTTGGGGTTTGTTGTTTATTCTAGCTTTGCCCTTTTCAGTTATTGAGTATTTTACCAAGGATGTTCTATTTTGATTACTGTATTGATTGTTAGAAAGTTTATAAATATTTTTCAAATGTTTAACAATTCTTAATAATTTTCTTCTTGGTCATCTTTAATCCCTGCAACTAACTGGCAATGAATCCATCTGATTTTTTCCATATATTTATAAAATGAACATAAATACAAAATCTCTCGATTTTTGAATTTGGCAAGTTGGAACATCTACAACAAACCTATCAACTGGCAAGGCAGCAACAGTCTTACATGACTCTTTTTTACTGCATGCTCATGAAATAACTGCTTTTTGTTCTTACTTAAGATGTCCTAATAAATTCTATTCTGCAACTACACTTTTCCAAAACCAATACATATAACTACACCCTACAAACTGCAATAAACAATAGATACCAGCCCAACTTTATTAAAAATAAAATCAACTGACAAACTTCCACAGTAAATTCGTAAAAAGTAAAGCTGCTATCAATATAACAGCCAAATAAAAGTAAAAGATTATTCAAAATGATGTACAGTATTTTGACATATTATAATAAAGTCAATTATAAACAAACATTTACCAGAACATATTTAAAGAAAGGACAACTCAAATATTTTAAATTTATGACATTATTAAGTGCTTGATATGACTTCTTTGAGTTACAGATAACATCCAGACAATAGTTCATTTCTTCCCACACTTGCCTGAGTAAGTTTGATATTACTAAGTTCAGAGCATTACCTATGCATGTTCGTAGGTCAAGTTATGTGGAATTTACCTTTCACAAAGTACCACAATAGAAAATCACATGGATTAATGACCTGTGATCTGCATTGGCCAAGGAAACACCACTTTGTCATTCATTCTGCGATGGCCAATCCAACAATTAGGAATCAAATTGCTAAGGAATACCCATTCTTTTAGCGTGAAAGCACACCACCCTGCTGAAAGATGAGACTAATCAAATCTTTCTGTAATCAAATTCTTCTGTGGGGGAGGGGGGGAGAATTAAAAAAATAAATAAATAAAATAAAAGGCCCATACAATCCACATTTTCCGAAATTGCATATAAACACTTTCTCTTTAACCAGTGCTGATTTCTAAATAGGTTAGTTAAGCTCGGAATCTCCAAAGGCGGAAAATTTTCCATGGTCACTAAATATGGAGTATCAACTTCAGTGAATTTCTCATGTCAGTACTTGATTCCCATTAATGAGCTGCTCGGCAGCGGTGCCGGCGGGTCGGCTGACTCCCACGTCACAGTGATCACCGCAGAGTTAAAGCGCACATGCCAGCACTGACTGCCTCATTCTGCAGTTTCGTTTGCAGTTTTTCAATTCAAGTATATACCCTCACATCTACATGTGCAAATAAAAAGTAAAATAGTGATCCAAAATATAAATAGTGCCTACTACAGCCTATGAAGACCAATTGTTAATTGATTATTTGAGATCAAACTTGTAAGTATATTTAATTTCCTTATATTTCATTTTAAAAGATAAGAAATAAAATGTTGATCCAAAAGCTATTTTGCAAATATATATATATCAATATAACAACTATATTTTTAAACCAAAATACATGAAATTATTGCCCTTCAGAATTATGTTATAATAATTAGAAGTAATGTTTTATTACAGTTTTTGTAGTATTATTTATTATCAACTTTTATTCATCTCAAATTACTGTAAGAGTATATTTTTGTCAGAAAAACAGGACAACATGAATTAAAAATTTTTTATATTATGCATTTGGAAAAACATATAAAACAAATTTATAATTCAAAAATGCAAAAGAAAAATTTGCATGGATTATTAAAAGTTACTTTATCACTATTAAACCACAGACATTGTAATTGTTCTAGATACTGAATTTTATTACAAAGATTTTTATATTGTTTTAAACATGCTTTCGGGATGTTTTACTACTGCAGAATAGGCAACATATGCAGCACACGTAGACTGCTTGCCTAGACTACATTTTGGCATTAAATAAATAAATAAATTTAAAAAAAATTAATTAAAATTAAAAAAAAATCTGAAAGCTTTCATATTTTACATTACGCACAAAGGTGCGTTTTTTAACGTTTTGTGCATTACCTTTATTTATTAAATATCATGTTCTTTGCACTTAAACCATGAAATTCAGTTCAATAACAGTATTAAGAATTTCTGATATACAGTCTCTCACACTGGAGATAAAAAGGTTTCCCCCTAGAATGTTGCCATTGCTCACTTTTAAATTGTTAAGTTTGTTAATAAAAAATTCGTTTAAAGTTCTACAAAATATGAAATCAATAATAAAACAAATTCCAAATGACCATATTCAGGTGGAAAGGTATTTTATTCAAAATTTGAGGGGTCTAGGTATCGTTGTTTTATCACAATGCCAAAACATACGTACATTTATGCAGATTCTTTATTATTTAATTTCTTTAAATGTAATACAGGCTGATAATATTTGGTTGCAACAATTTGAAAAGGGAACCAATGTAAAATGCCAAAATGAAATTAATAGTCCTTCTGGGCAAATTACCCATTTGGGCTAATGAAATATAACTTCATTTCAGAGTGTTATGCATACTGCAAAAAAATTTAATAAATGCTTGCTTTTGAAGAAACAGACAACTAAACCACAGTTTAGGAACTTATTAAAGGGCTTTAGCCCAGAACGGCTATTAATTTCAAAATGGCATTTCGTCGATTCACCTTTCAAACTGTTGCCACCGACTATTATCGCCATGTATTATATTTAAAGAAACTAAATAATGAAGAATCTGCATGCATGCATGAATTTTTCTTGTATTGTGAAGAAACAACGGTACCTAGAGCCATGAAATTTTGAATAAGGTAGTCCTCTAACCAAACATGGGCACCTGGAAGCCTGAATTTTGAATTTCCAATTTATTACCTATTTAAAATTTTGTAAAACTGTAACGAATTTTTGATTAATAAACTCAATGAATTCAAAGTAAGCAATGGCAACAATGTACGGAAGAAAACATTTTTATTCTAGAGCGGGAGACTATATATGCATAAATTCTAAAGATATGCTGTTTTCAAACATTTTGTGATATTGCTGTTGAATTGAATTTTACGTATTTTAAGTGTGAAGAACATGATTTTAATCAATAAAGGTAACACACAAAACATTAAAAAAAAATGCCCTACTGGGCATAATATAAAATTTGAAGGCTTTCAGATTTTATATAAAATCTGAAGGCTTTTAGATTTTTTAGGGCTATTAATTTCATTTTAGGATTTTGTTGCATTTCACTTTTCAAATTGTTGCCATCAAATACTATGGGCCTGTATCATATTAAAAGAAATTAAATAACAAAGATTCTGCATAAATGCATGTATGTTTCTCGCATTGCGATAAAACATAGTTACCTAAAGCCATCAAATTTTGAATAACGTATGTCTCTACCTGAATATGGGCATCTGGAAGCCCAAATGTGGAATTTGTTTCATTATCTATTTCATATTTTGCAAAGCATTTATGAGTTTCTGATCAAGAAACTCAACGATTTCAAAGCGAGCAACGGAGGGGAAAAAAGGGAGGAATTCCATTTTTATCTCCAGCACACGAAAGTGTACATCGGAAATTATAAAGATATGCTCTTTTTAAATTATTTTGTGATACTGCTTTTGAATTGAATTTTATGGCATAAGAACATGATATCTAATAAATAAAGGTAACACATAAAACTTTAAAAAAAAGCATTCTTGGATGTAATATAAATTTAAAATCTTTTTTGATAATATTTTTAACCTTTATACCAATTAAAATTATGATGAAAAACATAAATTGCATAATATATCAAAGTATATCGTATAAGTTTAAATTTTGATACAGAAGGTATTTTATGGAGCACAAATACAAATACAAACAGAAGATTAAAGTTGCAATATGCAAATTTGGCCAAAATATCTAGATGACTTCCCAGAAAAAGAAAGAAAGTAAGCTGCATATCTTCCACAAAAGCAAATTTCAATGTATGAAGGGTCTTGGAAATAAGATGACATACGTCAATGACTATTCCTTATAACTTTTAACAAATAATCAAAAAACTGAATTTTGGAGACTTGACTAGCCACTACGTTCAGCTATAATCCTCTTTGTTGAGGAAATATTGGACCAGATAAACTTACAGTATTAGTCCATGGAAATGAATGCAATAATATAAACAAAATGTTTCATTATAAGTAGTAAAAGGTATCATCCCTACACCACAGACACTCGAAAATTATACCATCTACCCTAAGATGCTTTTGTACCAACCAAAGAATCTCTAAGGAGAAGAATGAAAGCTTCTATAGACGCAATGTAAACCTGTTTCGCCTCTGTACCGAAGAGCCACGGCTATGCAGTGAAACACCAGCGCAGGGTGGAATTTAAACAGCGCAGTTAGAGGAGATAGTAAATTTTTTACTTTGAAATAACTCAAAATGTTTTATTTTCATACATTTCTGGAGTTTTATGAGCAAAAGGATGTTAGTTGGAATTTTGGGCGAATTATAGAAATCCTGTCCAATTTTTACTTTCAATTTAAACAGCGAGCCATACGAAGACAAAATTTAAAATGAAATAAATTTCTTAATCCTTTTCTTCTGTAAACTTTAAAAGGGGGGGGACACATGCCATACAAAACGTAATACATTTTTATGAATCCATAGTTAAAATTTTACAGTGAAATTTTAAAAGCAAAATTTGCAATAACTAACTGAAACAGAAAAAATAATGAAAGACAATCAAAGGCACCCCTAAATAAATTGAAAACACTGAAATACATTATAATTATCCGACAACAACTTTAAAAACAAATTACCATGGAAACTTTTAGACAATTATTTGGAATGACCATAGTGAAAACCAAGAGCAAAGTTTTCACCCAATAGCCAAAACCTTTTCACTTACAACATTATATTTAAAAAGTCTTTGAAAGAATTTCACATAACTAAAACCAAGTACTTCTGACTACAACAACAAAGAACCTTTTCGAACAACGTGGTAAAAGATTGCTAATATGGCCGACGGCATGCTGCTTTGTTGCCTCCTGATGTTATTTCGCACAGGTACAGAGGGTGGATAGCTTTGGGATGGTTTGCCCCTTTAAAGTAAGCTTCAGGGATATACATAATGTGTCTCTTCGGTCTGACAGAGCCACATTTGCCTCGGGGAACCTTTACTTCTTCTCCTTAGAGATTCTTTGGTACCAACAACTGCTTTCTTTTATGCTGCATGAATAACAGTAAAATCGGTATCCCACCAGAGTGAGTGAGTGAGTGAGTGACGGAGGATGTGGGCACCATCCTTCTACCGTTACGGTTAATTGGTATGAGCACCACGCCTGCCCTTATCTATGACATAATTAATCATAATCTTATCCATGACATAATTAGGTACTTAGGTTATCGCTACCCATTCAGACTTGTATGGTACACTGCTCAAAAAAAAAAAAAAAAAAAAAAAAAAAAAAAAAAAAAAAGGGGGGGGGACATTTTTACATTTCCCGCTTTACTGGGCCGATTGACAAAATTCAAACCGCGTTCCCCACGCCTCGAAAGCAAGACTCAGGACATATACCAGACCCAAATATAGCACCATTCCAAGACAGGCACCTTGACACAAAATCGGACCCCTTCCGAAACAACATACCAACCCCCTTACATATTTCGACTCTACAACCAAACATATTGAAAATCAATACACATACTATATAATTGGTACCTCAACCCACTAGAAAACAGATCATTACTACTTTGAAAAAGTCCTGCTGTTCTGTGAAAGGACGCGAGTGGATATGCACCATTGGTTATATACAGTTTGCTTCGACATCATTACACCAGATGGAACAGCAAGCTCAGGACAGAGTTACCTGGTTGTAATCTGCTTACAACACTATATACTTTATACCTCTTTTGGGTCCTCTAAAGGTATACTTAAACTTCAGCATTCTTGGCTTGACCTTTTGGTGATAATACTAATTTCCTGGAATTGATCTCAGAGCGTACATGGTGTTTTCTGGAGACCATTAGTTATTAAAATCACTTACACTTCAGATTGACCATCTTAAATCTACAGATAGTCCTTTATCTCAGTCTATAAATTGAGTGAATATAACAGCAATTTTATATTGAATTGTGATTTATCTGGCCACAGTTATTGTTCCATGCATGAAAACCACAGGCTTACAAAACTATTACTTTCTTTACTTGCTTCCTACACAACACAATTTCAATTAATATATGAATAACTCATATTTAAAATTAAAACTATTTATACAGGGTTCGTACACATTTCCTTACATGAAAATTAAGGACTTTTAAGGACCATCAAAGAAAAAATTAAGGACCTATCAGCAAACAAAAAAATGTTTAGAATAAAGCAATTATCCATACAACCGACTTCATGCTTGTAATTTCACTTTAAAAAACTAACAGAAGTGTGTATTATGCACTATTATTAAATTCATTTTAATACTTACCATAAAACAATTTTGAAAATTAAACTAACTCCCTACAAGTTATGAAGTAGATAACATTAAATTAGGAACATAATTTCTTTAAAAACATGTATAAGTGTATTTTACACTAATAACAGTCACTATTTTAGAGATTTACATGATTATTATTTAACTTATTTGATATTTATTTAAACACAGTCAACTACTATTGTAATCACAATGTAAGAATATTTTGCAGATTAAAATAACTGATTTGTAAACATACAATTTATTTCCTTGGTTTTTTGAAAGATACTAGAATAATAAACTGTACAATAAAAGATACAAAACATTTGTGCTTTTTTTAATCTGAAATCTTTTCAACTATGTTAACATCTAATTTATTTACGTCTATTTCCTTTTCTTTAACTATTCTTCTAAGTTCATTTGCTTTGATAAACAAATCAATGTTCATGCTGGTCTCAGCTTCATCTGCTAAAGCATCTACTTCTTCATTAATATCTTTAATGTCCCTTTGAAGAAATTTTTTTCTTCTACTTCATATAATCAATTTCTTCCTCAATGATATTTCGTTTCCTCTTTGAATTTTCAGATTTAGTTAAAGATTTTTGTTCTTCTAAATACTGCATATATTTAGACCTTGCAGAAGCTGCTGCTGATCTCATTCTTTATTAATTTCAATATTAAGAACACCTCCAGAAAATTTTATGTAATCAAATACTGTGCATTGAAAAATGTATGATGAGTCACTTAAATTTTCAATTTCAATTGCTTTATTTACAGAGAAGCCCCTTTCCACAGAGGCCTGTCCATGTGACAAGATAAGAATCATTTTCACTATTTTCCATACTTTTGAATAGTGAAAATCATGAAAATAAGAAGTGAGAAATCTGTCAAGAGAAAGATTTTGAGGATCAAAAGTAGAAAATTTATATAAATTTGTCTTAACTACTTTATCTAGAAACTCTCCAAACTGCAGAAGAATTTCATCCCAATCATCTTGTAAAACACGTTTATTCTGCATTAATACCATTAGAACTATTTTCATTTTGTTCTGGGCTTTTTCTGGACTTTTAACCATCAATCGCGGGTCTATACAAGATGCATTTCGAATAAGAGAATAATTTATTGGACATTTAGACATTAAGTGTTGTACTATTGTTAAGACACATTGTTGACCTTCTTGTTTCAATGCAAAACTTTCAGCTTGTGAAATATCCTTCTTGCGGCATTTATCATTCATTAACTGCTCAGCAATGAATCCCAAATAAACTTCACTTTTATCATTATAACAATTTTAACAATTTGGATCATTAAAATTAAATTTATAAAGATTTTCTGCTTTTAGTTATTTTTGAATATTCTAGTTTCAAAATTTTAAAGTGCTGAAGGCAATCATTTACAAGTTTTAAGATATCTTCAGCAAAAAAGGGAATAAGTGGTTTATCACTTTGATAATATTCAAGGAAAGGCAATAATATTTTCGACAGAGAGAGAAAAAAATTTATTTTATAAGAAATGTTTTATCTTTAGTTGCCTCCAAAATGTTTGAGAAGGATTTCGATGAATATTTTTTAAACTTCCCCATTTCAACTTCTTTAATGTACAGTAACAAGTCATCCCATATTTCAATGGCTCTTTCAACTGCTGGGACATTTTGCAACCATCGGTAAAAGCAGAACTTCACAGGTAGCTTTTTTAAGCCAGATATACTTAAAAAATCTTCACGTCTTGCAGGAGAATCTTTAAAAATCCAATATAAGGAGGATGAGAATGATGGAATGTCCCAGCTAGTGGATGACATCCTATACTTGAAAGCATTGTTAAGAATGTGTAAACCACATGTCCCTAATGTCAAGCATTGAATGTTATATTCCTTTGTCAAGTCCTGTTGCAATAAATCATAAAATTTCCAGTTTACTGCAGGACCATCCATCGATATTTGTAAGAGTTTTGACAAGTCTAGTTTTTCAACACATTCATAAAATTTGGATAAAATAATTTCACTTGTTGCATGCCCTATAAATGCAGAAGTAAGGTACTGAGTTCTAACCTTATTTTCGTGATGCCAGTACCTCACATAAATATCTAGTTGCTTCTTTTGATTTGTCAGATTATCAGAGTCTCATCAAATAGTATAAATAGAGTCTCATCAAATAGTCATTATCAGAGTCTCATCAAATAGTAATGTAAAAAACTCAGCATTTTTACAATGCTTTAGTAACAAAGTTTTAAAATAAGGGCCAAGACCAAAATGACAGATATAAGCACATTTCTTTTCACCACATGAAAACTATTTTGCAATGGAACTATCCAGGAACATTTTAGTGAATAACGGCCCAATATCATCGCACGATTTAAAAGAATAGTGGCTTTTGATGCAATTAAAAGCCACAATATTTCTGCATCTGTAACTTCAGATTTGAAAAGAAAAGAATTGATTTTATTATTTTCTACACTTATTGATGTTGAATTAGCAGTTCAATCTTTTCCTGAAGTAGATGGTTCTTCTAACTTCATGATACTGACAAAATTCATGATACTGTTAGAAGAAACTCTGCAGTTGAGAAGGGAAAGATGTTTTGCAGCTAAAAGGGGCATTACATGCAAGGCATTAGTAAAATTAAGTATCGCATATATATGTATATAAAGAAATCTATATATATAATAAGAAATGTATACTGAAAATATACATTTTTTACTATATATATATATATATATACAGTACAAATTCCGAGATCCGGACATCCAATATCTGGAATGATCTAAAATCCGGACCTCAAAGCCACCACCAACCAATTTTTTAGGGCTTTTTTGGAGGGAAGGGGTATGCTTTACGCATGCGCATTAGATTTTTTTCCTCATCATAAAAAAACATGTCGGAAATCCCGATTCTTAATCTCAGTATGGCGCTAAATAAAATATCTCATTATTGAAGAAATAATTATTTTAGCATACATTTGTGTGATTAGTAACTTGACACCATAGCTGCGTATCTGCTTGGCATAATCTCATACCGAAACATTTATTAATTTTACAGCAACTAGTATTTTATATCCTTGATGCCGAAATCGCGAATCATTATTTATTGTATTTTGCTTTCATCACCGCATGTTTATCAACGGATGACAACTTGAGTGATGACTCATGCAGCGACGCCAAATAACAGAGTATTATCCGATTACAGATTTAAGTTTAATGCGCTAAAATGTTGACAAGGGGAGATTTAACAGAAATTTCTTTCCTTATGCTAAAAATAGATTTTGTTAATGATACTCATAGGACAAACGATTATATTTAGTGCTATTTGACTTAAGAATAACTGATTTGTTATTCACATAAAGCCAGAATCAGCGCCAGAGCTCGCATGGCCGCACCAGGTGGCAGAATTTAGGGAAGTTAAACAGAAATTTTTCATTGCGATGACAATGCCCCAATCATCAATCAATTAACAGAGGGCGAAATCTGTAGTATGGTTCTAAATCCAGAAAATACAGATACCAATAGTGAAGAAAGTAACAGAGAGGTTAATGAATGAGAAAAAATTTTGATTGACAAGTTATTCGGAATTCTCGACACAGCAATTACAGGACTTGAACAATGGAACTTAATAACTCAACAAGAAATTATATGTCTATAGTATTAGTCTAAAGTATCAGCAGAGAAAACAAATCAAACACCTCACATTGAAAGAAATGTTTAATAAAGTAAACATATAAATATTAAGCTCTTTTCTTTTGTAAATTTTGATACCCTTTAAATCATAAATGCTTCATTATTTCATAAATCACGATTTCATATTTTCAATTTTATAATTTCTACGTGCCATCTCACTAGATTTAAAATGATCTAATATTCGTAAAAATCTCAAATCTGGGATCGCCGAAGTCCCGACCTCGGACTTTGTACTGTATATATATATATATTATATTTTCAGTTAAACTTCTACCCAATAACTTTAGTAATTCATGAAAGTTAATTTTGCGTCTAGTTAATTCAGGAAAATTAGTTTCAATTAGTTGTTTTCAGCTTTAAAAATATTAAAATTTTTTTAATTAGTTAGTTGTTTTCAACTAATAATTGTATTGCCATTAGCAAAAATAATGCATTACTATCAACAGCATATGATTAAACCAAATACTTAATTGTCTATTGAAGCTTCAAAACGTATTCCCGAACTTCACTTTTTCTCGGCTAGCATTACCGAATTTGCCCTTGGCGACCTAAAATCGAAATGGAGCCAACAGATTTCCCGCGAAATCGATAACAGACACTCTGCAGAAATAAACTCATAATCCCAATATCCCATACATATAGTATGTGCGAAAGAGAATAAACTCCGTAGAAGGTGATAAAAAATTAATTTATGGCTTAATTGAAACAAACACAGAAATTAAGCTAAGCAAAACCGTGTAAAAACAAATTGAAATGATAAAACGAAACTTAATTTTCATGTGAATTTTCAGCGCTGATTCTCCCATTAAAGAAATTTCAATTTGTTTCAGACAAAAACCACATTTAGCTTTATAAGGATTGTCATCCATTAATATCCAGTCTTTGTAGTCAGCTTGATGAAGCTACAGTTTATTTAAAATGCACTTTCCAGGCATCTCGTTCCTATTGGCGTCGGAAAGGTTGTGGTCTTCCAGGTTGGGATTGCTCTAATTTTGGCAAATATTTTCAGAATCCCCCCTTTTTTTTCTCGAGCACCTTCATCATCACTTTCGCCTCTTAAAGAACTTCCGGCTTCACGCTTTCGTCACAATCTGCCTAAATTTATGGATAACACCTGTTTCGAAAGATTGGGTGAATAGCCAATCAGACACCGATACTTTAGTTCGGGTAGCTAATTGTTTTTTTTTTTGTTTTTTTTTCCCCCGTTTGCAACGCAAATATGCCGACAAATTGGTTAAGATCCGTGCAATTTTAATTCCATATTCACGAGAAATCGCAATTCACACATAGAATGGCAATCATTAGAAATGATAAGAAATGTCAAATGAGCAAAATTAAGGACCGTTTATTCATTTTGGCCAAAAATTTGGCCTTTTAAGGACCAAAAATCATTTTTGAAAAAATTAAGTACTTTTAAGGACCGTACGAACCCTGTTATATAATTTAATTTTCAGATTTGTTTACTGGCAAACTTGCAGAACTTAAAAAAAAGTGTACTTTTTAATTTATTTTGGACACTAGTTATTGAGTTAGTTATTGAGTTACTGAGTTTTTGTTTCAACTCAAACACTTTGTGCAAAACTGTAAGTGTCTTGATTTTTAATAAGGAAACGGGTGCATATCCATTACTTTGAACAATTTGGGAAAATTCTGATTGAACAGTGAAATTTTATATTTAATCTTCTCGACTATTCTGAATAAAGGAAAATAAGATGAAAACTAACTTGTTTAACTCCTAAGAGTTCTGTGACATCCATTATGAAGCAGCTGCTGTAAATGGCCATCCAAGCAATGCCATGAACAACAGAGAAAAACCACCACAAAAGTACATGTTTTGAAGTCACTATTTCCCATACTGTCCAGTCAGGAATGGGTTGCCATAAGTACATTAAAACCTTAAGAACAGAAATTAAAAGTGAATAAATGAAAAATAGGATAATTTACACTTTATAAACAAAGTAATAAAATTTCTGTAAAAGTTATGACAATGAAATATGTAACAAGAATACAAATGGAAAATATTTTTTTTGTAATATGATTTTTATATGTAAAAAAAAAAAAAAAAAAAAAAAAAAAAAAAAAAAAAAAACAATGCAATTACATACACAAAATGACACTACACTTTCTGTTAACGAGGCACCAGTCATCAAATTTGTGCCAAATGTGGTAGCCTTAGGAATGGAGAGGTGGTTGCAGCATGTACTGCAGTGACCTGCTTTAAACAAATCAGTAGCCTTCCAGTGTCTGAGTCATTGGAGATCCTAACATTGGAGTTATTGCAGAAAACACAACTAAGAGATGAACAGCGAAGTACAGCAGAATGCATAATTTAAGAATTTCAAGTTGTTTTCTCTCACTCATCTTCTGACATAGATTAAATAAGTTTGGCACAGTGCAAAATTTATATGGGCAATAATCCACCAATCAAGCAACATCCAAGACATCTATTAACAGGTAGAACTAGGAAAACATTTTAAGGACATGCAAGAGAGCGACATCATCTAGCCTTCAGCAAGTCCTTGGGCATCTCCCATTGTCATAGTCAAAAAGAAAGATAGCTACCCTCTAGATTAATCTCTTTCATGCTGGATTCAAAGAGTGGCTATTGGCTTGTAGAAATACAGCCTGATTATCAGGAAAACATGGCATTTACTACCATACAAGGACTTTGGGAGGTTCAAGGTGATGCTATTTGGATTATGTAATCCACCAGCTACAAACTGAATGCCTCAGGTTTCCGAAGTCTTTCTTGTAAAGCCTGCCTGATATAACTGGATAACATCATCATGATTGTGAAAAGTTTTTAAGAGCATTTTAGAAAGGTGCTTCAAAAGTTGAAGGAAGGCAATTAACGTTAAGTCCTGCCAAATGTAAATTGTTCAGACAGTAAGAGACTTACTTCGGACATGTCAGCTCTGAGGAAAGAATGTGACTGGATCCAGAAAAAGTATCGGCAGTTGAAAGATAGGAGATACCATCAGAAAATGTCCATCAGCTGAGAAGTTTCATGGGGCTTTGTACACACTACAGGAGATTTGTGAAGGATTTTTCTTCCATTGCAAGACCCCCTTCACAAACTGACTGAATGCAAGCAAATATTGTTGTGGAAAAAAGAATGTGGGGATGCATTTGACAAATTGAAGTAGGCTTTTAACAGCTGCTACAATCCTAACATAACCTCAGCTTGACAAACTATTTACCCTTGACACGGATGTGAGCAACCAGTGTGTCGGTACTGTTTTGAAGTACCGACACAGTGGTTGCAGTCAATAATAAAAAAATAAACAGTCAAGAATGTATTGTGGCATATTGGATCAATGCCTATATAAACTAGAGAGGAATTACAGTGTGACCAGGAAAGAGTTACTGACCATAGTTAAAGCCGTAGAAAATTTCAGTTACTACCTCTGTGCGAGAAAATTCCTGCTCTGGACAAGATTATGCATTGTTGACCTGGCTTTTAAATTTCCAGAATCCCAAAGGCCAAATATTCAAATGGATACAGAGACTTCAGGGATATGACAACATTATTCATCATACGAAGAACTGACGCCTTGTCTAGAAGACCATGCCCAAAGAGCTGCTGACATTGTTCCAGCCTTGAAGTGAAATATGAGCTGCTTATTATACATTGTATGTCAAGTTGCAAATTCAACATCCTTAATTGAGACCCATGGAGTAAAAGTCCTATCTGGATAAAATATTCAACAGATGAATGGTCAAATTTCGAACTAAGGCCAAATGAAGAAACTGTAAATTTGGAAAGGAAGAAGATTATAATATCCTCTATAAATGGAGAGAAATAGATTTCTTTTATTGAATAGCTTCATACAAGAAGATAATTAGAATTACAGCATGGATTTAGAGATTTTTCAAGAATACTAAACAATTTGTCAAGAAAAGCCAAAGGCCATTATGGTAGGTGAAACTGAAAAAGCAGAAAAGATTAATTTAAAGAAAGCCCAAGAAGACTTTTCACTTGGGAAAAATGACAAACTACCATCTCTATCAACAAACATTTTACACTTTTTGTGGTATTACCTTTTGATCACCATGTTGTTAAAAGCTTAATAATGTGGAAACAGCAAAAACTGGGACATGCCAATGCACAGTATTTAATATTAACATTATGAGAAGATTACTGGACATTGAAGAGTAAGATAGTTAAGGAAATCATAGAGACATGCTCTGTTTTTAATAAGTACAATGCAAAACCAGTGAATTTTTACTAGAAGATTGAGAAGTTTAATTTTTGAATTCATAGGAGTGAATCTTTGTGATTCCTACATTTAAGAAATGGATCTAAGAGTTAGACAGTGTTGTTAACTAGTGCTGTTCAAATTGAACTACTATCTCTATCAACAAACATCATTGTCTACAGACAGTTTTGCTCTAGAACTGAGATTCTAAAGTGACCAGAAGAGGTCACCTTAAAATTATCTATTCCAACAATTAAGCAAATTTGGTGGAAACGGCTAACAAACTAAAGTCAGTTGATTGGTCCAAATAGCAGGAACTCTTATTGTTTAGGAGAACTATCTGGAAATCCAACCCATCATTAGCACCTAGTGGGATGGCTTTTGGAAGCATCTCATAAACATATTAAAAAATCATACTTAGACGTGTTTTAGAAAATGCTTGTCTAGATTACGAAGACCTATACAAAGTACTCTGTGATGCAGAAAATGTCATTAATAATAGAACTTCAGTTTTCATGTCTGAAGACAGCAATAATCTTATACCTTTAACTCCCTAATATTCCTGCAACAAATTAAAGAAGTTCCAAATTTGTTCTAATTGATTCAAGCACGGCTAATAAAAGATGCTTATAGATAAAACATTACAGAATGATTTAGAAATATTCAGGACAGTTGAGAGAATATAACAAGATTACAAAGGAATACAATTTAGAGGAAGGGGATGTCATCTTTTCTGGAGACGATAACATGAAAAAAGACAGCCAAAGTCATTAAAACGTATACAGGTAAACATGGAAAGGTATGTGTGGTCAAGACCAAACATGGGACTCATTACGACCTGTCCAGAAATTATATCTGTTAGAAGTAAAACACAATGACAAGCGGGGAGGGGGGGAACACCTGTCTGATACAATGACCATCATTCAACTTCTTCTATCTATGAATGTTCCAAGTGATCCTGAACATCTTAAAAATTATGAGGTTGTCATTCAAAAATCACAAGTTGAAAGTCTCCCCCCCCCAAAAAAAAGAAGACAATTAATGAAAAAGTAACTTAAGCATTGTTCAGTTATAAATCCTTGAATCTCGAAAGGGGGAGAATACCACGAATGTTTTCCTACCTCTGATATGGTAATTGTAACTTTAAAACAGAAAAAAAAATTTTGATTTGGAATTGTATTCATGTAGATTTTATGTAGATTGTGAAATGCTCTAAAATGTGTTTCTAATTTTATTGTTTTATTACATATTTTCAATGGCTAGTCACAGATGATAGTATGGAAGCAACTGTTTATATCTTTCTTTACACAAATTTAAAATACCCAGACATTTGCAAGTCCTGCTGATTGTAAAACATGCCACATGATTCATTTTCTGAAGGCAAAAAACATAAAAGTGATCAAAATCCATTCACAGATAAGTGAAGAGTATGGAGAAAATACTACGAGTACTAGAATGGTCAGAAAATTGATTAAAGCATTTACAGGTGGCTGTACTAATATTCATGAGGAAAAGCATAGTAAGTGACAATCTTGTATTACTGAAGACTTGGTACAGAAAATTGATGCAAAAGTTCAAAAAAACAGATGTTTAATAATTTCATCAATATGTGATGTGTTTCCTTAAGCTTCAAGGAGGGTTTTTAATGACACTGCGGCAGAACACTTAAATATTAGAAGCTCTACTCACGCTGGGTACCAAAAATGCTGACTGAGTTGCACAAAACCAATCATGTAACCAGTGCTTTGACTTTTTTACAATGGTACAATGATAAAGATGATCAGTTTGTAAAGCAAATTGTCACTGGCAAGAAACATGGGTAGCTCATGTTACAATAGAATAAAATAGTATTTACTTCAAAAACATGCCTCATATTACATAAAAACATTATTATACATAAAAAAAAAGCAAATAAAATCTCTGCTAAATGATACTGATTAAATTTCTAATTTGTGTAATACCTGGAGAGCAATGCATGAGCCACAGTTATAGAGCAGCCTTTCAATAACATCATAACCTCTGCTCTGCAAATAATATTTAACGCTTTGTCGTGCTTGAAGGGAATGTTGTAATCCAAACAAACTCAACAAAGACAGATTTATTAAAACTGGAATTAAGGCATTTCCTATAAAAAAAATTGTAGTGCATATAATAATTACAAAAAATTATTAGTACCTATAAACTGATGATAAGACAGTTTTATTAAAATTGGAATTAAGGCATTTCCTATAAAAAAATTGTAGTGCACATAATAATTACAAAAAATTATTAGTACCTATAAACTGATGATAATATTTGATAAAAGTAAAACATGTTACTTTAATATTAACTAACAGCATTTCATTCTAAATTGAAGGATGGCCTTCATGAAAAATGTTTTGAGTATGTTAAAAAAACAATGTTACTCTTTCATACAAACACGTAAATAATTCGGTAAAAGTATAGTTTAGGGTACCCCTTGGCGATTTTTGGCGGTACATGAATATCGAGTTTGTGCGATTCTTTGACTCGTTATTTTGGCTTGCGAAGCGCCAAAAATCGGCACTACACAAAGCCAAAATAACAAGACAAACAATTGCACAAACTCGGTATCCATGTACACAGCGACCTATTTTCACTTAAAAAAAAAAAAATCTCCAAACTGCACAAAAATAGCATTGCGCACTACTTTGATTTTATCCATGTACACGTCAACCTATTTTCACTTGCAAACAAATAATATATAATCTCAATAAAGTACATTTTAAACCAAACAATAAATTAACATAAAAAAGGAAAACATGTTATACATTTAAGCACTACCAAAACCAAATATTCGCTATACCCTAATAAGAAGTTCCTTTGTCTTTAGTCTGTGGCACACAAAATTCCTTAACAGCATCCAAAAACTTCCTAAAATTATCTGAACTCGTATCTGTATATCGGCGTCGCCACATATATTCACAAAAATATCTTGCGTAGTTCACGACTGCCGATGACACCTTTGGTGAATCTTTACATTATGGTAACTTGGCGATTTTTTGCCGACCAACCCTGCTACAGCAACCTGCTAGTTTTTTTTTTTTTGACGCCATTTTGTTTTCATGAAGTAAAGGCTTTTTTTTTTTTTTTACTCAACATTTTTTCCAACAATCTGCTAGCTGAATTACGCTTATGCTAGAACTTTTATGGAAGAAAAATGCTTAATCACGACCAAGATTAGGTGCGAAATTAGGAGAAAGTGCAGAATCGCAAACTCCTTGCCGCTTTCCTAAGAATCGCACATACACGGTATCCATGTACACGTCGACCTATTTTCACTTAAAAAAAAATCCCAGAATTGCACAAAAATGGCATTGTGCACACTCTTGACTTTATCTATGTACACATCGACCTATTTCATAAAAGAAAATTGACAAAAATTCAATTCTTTTTACGCTTGTAAAAAGCACCAAACAAATAAGTGGGCGATTCTGCACTTTAGCAGCGAAATTGGGTACTTTTCCGTTTTGCCGGCGCAAGTGATAAAGTCGCCAATAATGGTACACCCGATGCCAAACGGAATATTCTTGCTGGTAACCTTTTACGCCACATTTTCAAAACAAGTCGCAGCTTTTTCTTATCAGATTGTTTCTTTCAATACTGGCATATAATTACATAGAATTTTTATCAGATAGTTCAGTTTTATGTTTAAGGCCATTTTCGCTAATTAAGTCAATTAGGATGCAATCACAGTGCTTACCCGAAGCCGAAAATATAGAAAAGATATCTGTATATCTAGTATATAAGTCAAGGGTTAAATTCATCAATTCTAATGAAATGCATTAGCGAAGTAAAGTAGTGCACTTTTACATAATTTATGAGTAAGCTATTCGTACGAATTGAAATACTTCTTGCATTTAAACTTGTGTTCCAAATTAAGATTTAACTTGAAATTAATGTAGATAATTACTGAAAGCATTTCATTTTTTTAGTTTACGTGAGATGAGAATGCTTGGGGTCACGTGATATGAATCAGGATGTTGAACCATGAAAGCATAGTAAATTCTTAAATTAATGTCTTTTTACAAATTTATTGTCTTTATTTATTGGCTTTTTATAAAATTTTAAGCGATATTAAAATGTTTATGCCTTCAAAAAAAGAATTCTTAGAACTAAAATTTTTTTAAATATTTTTTATGTGTATACTGTATGATGTCGCCAATAAAGTCTGCTTGGCGAGATTTGCGCCGGCGAAACGGAAAAGTACCCGAAATTGTTTCTAAGAGCTTATTAGCTAAAATCACGATCGGAATTTTCTAGAAAATGTCACATTACATGTCTCATGATCTCTCATTTTTCTGAGACAAAATAATCTCTGATTCGAACTGTGTACTTCTCAGATTATTGCTAAAGTCCTAGCTAGTAACCTTTATCGCCTTACCAAAATGTCGCCAAGCTACCTGTTACCATATTCTAAAGATTAGCCACACTTTTTCGAAAATCTCTCTTAACCACACTTCCATCTTGATGATTTTCGAGTTCGCTTCGTACATCCAACGCCACGTAAAAATCAAAATATCATCCATACTCAAATGACTTTTTTCGGTACTATTCGGTTTTGAGGGCCGTAAAAAGTCGCCAAACTATTTTTGATGCCAATGCTGCCAAAAATAATTGCGGCAACCCTAATAATTGCGGCAAGAAAGGAGGTATAATAGTAAATAACTATCTAAAGATTGATGTTTTAATTTAGATGAAAGGTTAATTTCATATAATACTTTTTATTATTATAATTTATATGAAAAAGGCTAAACATTACTGAATGGAAGCATAAGAGTAAATAATTATTTCAGATCATTATTATGATTTATATAAAAATTGTTAAACATAACTGCTGCATCGCTATTTCGCTACCGACTTATCGCTAAAGCATAATTTCATCTCGTTGGTTGTTCAGACGTAATTTTCTATAATGAATGATGCTTTTTCTTTGAAAATATTCTCGGTAAAGTGCAGAATCGCTCACTTATTTGTTTGCCGCTTTTTACAAGGGTAAAAACAATTGGATTTTTGTCAATTTTCTTTTACATTTTAAGTGAAAATAGGTCGATGTGTACATAGATAAAGCCAAGGGTGTGCGCAGTGCCATTTTTGTGCAATTCTGTGATTTTTTTTAAAGTGAAAATAGGTCGATGTGCACATTGATACCGAGTATGTGCAATTCTTAAAAACGCGTCAAACAGTGGATGATTCTGCACTTTACCCAAAATTCTATTTCCAACTTTTCGTCATGGGCAATTCCCAAATTGTTAAATCCATAGGATATTAAAAAAGGATTTAAAATCAAAAAACGATTAAAAAATTAAACTAGTATTTCAGTGGCGTCGTAAGAAATATAGAACTATATAAACTTACGCAATCTGAAATCAGCGCGTACGCTAGATTTGGAGCGCTGTTAAATGGGCGCGTTTGCTAGATTTGGCGCTCTTGTGCATACATTTTCGCTGCAATTTTTTACGGTCCTCGAAACGGAATAGTACCCTTTTTTCAAACCAGGTACCCCTTCTGATCGAACGCTTCACATAGTGACCATCTGAACCTTTCTTCTTACAAATCCATTCAAATCCATCTAAACGGCTTTTACGTTCGACTAGACGCATAGCCTTCCTACATACAGGACACTTATAATGGCTACTAAGTAAACCTTCATTTATACAGCACTCAATTAACGCTCTTTTCCTTTTTTGCTCCAAATTGTACAGAAACTTCAAATTAATCTTACTACATTCAGCCATTCTACCCTCTAAACAACAAAAACAAAACACATCACAAAAGCGCTTACAAAAACATCCCATGATTCAAAATTTCCCAGAATCATACACCCGATTACGCCACAATAGGGTTTCCATAACATTCAAGTACTCAGGCTACCATAAATGAAACAACAATTTGGCAATAAATGAAACAACAATTTCACCATAATACAAGGGGCACCTTAAAGTCTACTCTAACCAATAATGCTACATATTTAAACATAATTTGATTAGACTTTGTCTAAGCTACAATAATTAAAAAAAGACTGCAATTTAAAAACTTTTTATGACAGTCTTACATCTCAAAGGGTTCATTACCAAGTTTCCAAAAGTTTAAAAAATTAAAAAACATAAAATTTATTGATAAAAAAAATTGGGTAAAATCCTAGTATATGGTGCAGCCTTGGCGCGATTTTAAAAATTATCGCCAACACCAAAAATGATCCAAAGAACGTCTATATATATACTATACACTATATACTATGTGTGTATATACATAGTATATATACTATGTGTGTATATATAGTATATACTATGTATAACCATATATATTCTTTGAATGACCCGTTTACTATTCATCGTATATGTCGCGTTTTTACTGCTCATCTTAAAGTCGCCAAAAGTAGCCAAATCCCGTGTGCACCGGATACTAGGATTAAACCAAAAATTACAATCAGATCTTCGTATACAGATTTCAGTTAAAAATGTGAAACAATTTTAAGAAGTTGAAATACTCTTACTAGTTTAAAAAAAAAATGAAAATTGTCCTGATAAAATTGAAAGGTACAGAAAAAAATATTAAATTTAAAATAGGCTATTAAAAGAGGGAATGATCATATTCTTTAATTGTTATCTTTAAGTAATTTATTTGCAATTATTTGTTTTATGATTATTTAGTACAGTGCACGTTACGGAGAAAAATGTAAGGGGATTTATGAAGAAAAAGCTGAGCATTCTTGATCTAGAACATAATGAAATACTGATAAATAAGGATTTAGTATTTTTCATACTTTTTTGCTATAGGGACTGATAACAGACACGTATGTATGTATGTGTGGATATATACAGGCTATTTCATAGATCATGGGACAAACTTGGAGGGGTGGTTGAGTGTACTAAAACATGCATTTTTTTTATATGAATGTAGGGTCTAAAGTGACAGGTTAAAGCAGGAATGCAAAAAACAACACGAGAGGAAAATGTGTTTATGTACAAAATCAACACGAAGTGCTTCTTTGCAGCAACACAGTATTCACAATAAATGTTCAAAAAAGGGAACGCTAGTAGTAATAGAAACTACAGCTGTAATTGGCTGGAAATGCAATGGTAGATGGGGATAGTGAGCCGGACAAACCACAATCCGATGCATCAGAGGATCATTCGCAACTCTGATGTCGAGTGTGATGGGTGAGTTTACGCACAGGGAAAAAGCTGACATGCATCTCATGTATGGTGCTGCTAATGGAAATGGCAGAGCAGAACTACGGTTGTACCAGGAACGGTTTCCGAACAGACGTATGCAAATGCACACAATGTCCGAGAGGTTACATTGGTCTCTGTGTGAAAACGGGTCATTTGAAGCCACCTCTGACACTAGGAGTGGAAGAAGAAGTGCACAACAACCTCGCATCGAAGAATCCATCTTGAACATTGTGCATGAATCACCTCAGACAAGTACAAGAGCTATTGCACGTCGTCTGCAGGTGAGTCATTCCACCGTTTGGAGAGTACTGCCTGAAAATGGTTTGCACCCATACAATTTGCAGAGAGTCCAAGCCTTGCAAGAGACAGATTACCCTCTTTGAGTTCATTTCTGTCATCGGTTCTTGCAGCAGTGTGCAGTGCAGGCGGATTTTCCATCAGATGTGCATTCACGGACAAAGTAACTTTCTCACAGGACGGTATCTTCAATAGCCACAACATGCATGTGTGGGCAACACATAATCCACAAGGCACACGTCCACATGCATTCCAAATCCGCTTCTCCGTGAATGTGTGGGTGGGTATTGTTAACAACAACCTCAAAGGCCCATATCTCTTACCTGCACGTACAAATGGCTTATGTTATCATATTTTTCTGCAAGAGGTGCTACCGGAATTGCTGCAGGATCTTCCGGCTGTCGTTCGTGATCACATGTGGTTCCAACATGATGGTGCACCAGCCCATAACCACGTGCAGGTCCGCAATTATTTGGATGGGACATTTCCGGGCCTATGGATTGGCCGTAGTGGACCCGTTCAATGGTCACCCTATTCACCAGATTTATCCAGCTTGGATTTTTTTTATACGGCCATCTGAAGAGCATCATTTTCGAGACTCCCGCTGACTCACTGGAGGACCTCTTTCCACGACTATCCATTGCGGCTACAAGCGTGCACGAAATGCCTGTCATTTTTCAAAATGTTTGTCAGTCCCTTCTGCGACATTACCAAGCATGTATTACTGCTGGTGGTTGCAATTTTGAACATTTATTGTGAATAATTTGCGTTGATTTTGTACATAAACACATTTTCCTCTCGTGTCGTTTTTTTGCGTTCCTGCCTTAAGCAGTCACTTAAGAGCCTACATTCCTATAAAAAAATGCATGTTTTAGTATGCTTCACCACACCTCCAAGTTTGTCTCATGATCTATGAAACACCCTGTATGTGTGTGCACGTACACACACACATACATACGTTTCTAATTCTTGTCCTGTCCACCAGCGGCCAAGCGATAGAAATGCTGAACACTGGTAGTTCGGTCCGAATCCCGCGAATCGGCTGGCTGCATGGGCATTTCCGTGGTTTTCCCCATGTGTAACGTGTATACGAGCCAGTTTCCCTTAGAAAGTCCTCCACGAAAGCATCCCTTCCTTTAGTACATAGCCCTCGTGTGCTTTGCCATAATTAAATAATCCAATCCAATCCAATCCTGATTCTCATCCGGATAACAGAAAAGCACCAGTTTTTCTACTAATTGATTTACCTTCCTTAAAAATGTACGAGTCAAAAATGCCATAAACAGCCGACAATGCTATTATAATTTAAAACATAACATAACGTATAAATATATCTCTGCAGTTATCATCAACTAAATATTTCACCAAATTTAAATCCTTGACTAAAACTAATTAAAAAAGTAACAAAATTTAACAAAAATTGGCAGTTTGAATTAATTATCGACAGTTAAGACTCTCATACATCGTGTTCTATTATGAAGATTAATAACTCAATGCACTAGCGATTCCCCGTCCTATCCTCATTTATCAAATTTAAGGCAATTTTTAGGAAGTGTTACATTGTAGTTGTGTGAATCATACGACTCATTATGCTTGCTATTAAAATTTAAAAAATGTATACGATATTGATTTTATCCACAGAAAAATATAATATATTCAACAGGATTTATTATTAAAAAATAAGAAATTATCGTTACCATGATTTCTGTCTTGAAGTCGATTTGAACTATATTTTAAATGCGTATGAGACGATAAAAATACAAGCAACTGTCCTAAAGTAACGAAGCAGAAGGAAAGCACCACTACACATTTACCAATCAACAAAATTTCGTTGATCAACATTTTCAGCCGATCTAAGATTATTACACATGTAAATAAACAAACGAAAAAATTTAAATCTTCATTACAGTTACAGTTAAAAAATAAACTCCGTGTCTAAGGATCATCCGGGTCCGCATTTTTGTGTTACACCATAAGATCTCCAACATCCGTCGCAGAGACAATAATAATGTTTATAATAACTTTGCATGGAAATGCTATCGGAAATGTTTACTTATATTTATATTTACTAAGTTCCTCTCCTGTCCATGCTGAAGTTTGGAATGTCAAAAGATATGCAGATGATTCAGGCCGTACGAAGTAGTTGATTTTTTTGGAACTCTTTGTGATTTTAATATAATATTTTTAATGTGTTTTAAAACTATTTGTCCCTCTTAGTGTGCTTTAAAACTCCTATTTTAAATTTTGTGTGCCTTTAAATATCTACGCACTAGTTAATAATATTGTATTAACTACTAGAAATAAAATAATAGTAATAAATTGCTAGATGAAAGGGCGTAATCTTTCGCTCTCATAAAGTTTGTGATATTTTTATTTATCACATCGATAGTTTAGTGAATTATTTTTCACGTGGAAAGTTTAATGAATATCCCGTAGAAAGAATTATGGATAAGGTTCGGAGAATAGCCTTAACGTTATGATTGTTATCCGATGACGTAGTTTTTTAGTCGTGGAATCTGTTCCGCGGGTTATCCAATAAGAATCTACTTTTTTCGCGGAATATTTTAACATGTTAGGAAATACCTTCGCGATATTTGTTTCTATTCTGGTAAAATCTGTTTGACAAAGGTAATATTCTTCACTTTATTCAATCTTTTTACATCACCTAAAAGACAAATGTTTTTAAAGTCTTAATATATTTCGTGTTATTTATTTTAATATTTAGATCATTGTAATCTTTAATTACCTGGTTTTTTATTTGGTTTCGTAAGTTTAATAAACTTATTTATACGATTATTTCTCCGTAATATAAAAATTTAATGGTTGGAACGTAAAAAAAAGAGCCCCCTCTTCTATTATAGTTAAAATTTTATTAATCATTAAGTTGTAAGAAGATCAGAAAACTTATCTTTATTAATTAATTATAAAATGTATACAATTTGATCAAAACACTTTTTCATTGTAATTAATAAGAATGTAATTTAATAAGAATTAAATTATAATATATATTGCATGCATGACTTTAGAAAGGAGAATTTATATTCTAAAATTTTATTAGATTGCTTATATTAAGCAAATGGTGAAAATTTTATTTTAGAACTATTAATTTTGTTACTGAATATTTCTTTTAAGTTACAAAAAAGGTGCACGGTACTATTCGGTTTCGAGGGCCGTAAAAAGTCGCCAAACTATTGTTGATGCCAATGCTGCCAAAAATAATTGCGGCAACCCTCATAATTGCGGCAAGAAAGGAGGCATAATAGTAAATAACTATCTAAAGATTGATGTTTTAATTTAGATGAAAGGTTAATTTCATATAATACTTTTTATTATTATAATTTATATGAAAAAGGCTAAACATTACTGAATGGAAGCATAAGAGTAAATAACTATTTCAAATCATTATTATGATTTATATAAAATTTGTTAAACATAACTACTGCATCGCTATTTCGCTACCGACTTATCGCTAAAGCATAATTTCATCTCGTTGGTTGTTCAGACGTAATTTTCTATAATGAATGATGCTTTTTCTTTGAAAATATTCTCGGTAAAGTGCAGAATCGCCCACTTATTTGTTTGCCGCTTTTTACAAGGGTAAAAACAATTGGATTTTTGTCAATTTTCTTTTACTTTTTAAGTGAAAATAGGTCGATGTGTACATAGATAAAGCCAAGGCTGTGTGCAGTGCCATTTTTGTGCAATTCTGTGATTTTTTTAAAGTGAAAATAGGTCGATGTGCACATTGATACCGAGTATGTGCAATTCTTAAAAATGCGTCAAACAGTGGGTGATTCTGCACTTTACCCAAAATTCTATTTCCAACTTTTCGTCATGGGCAATTCCCAAATTGTTAAATCCATAGGATATTAAAAAAGGATTTAAAATCAAAAAAGGATTAAAAAATTAAACTAGTATTTCAGTGGCGTCGTAAGAAATATAGAACTATATAAACTTACGCAATCTGAAATCAGCACGTACGCTAGATTTGGAGCGCTGTTAAATGGGCGCGTTTGCTAGATTTGGCGCTTTTGCGCATACATTTTCGCTGCAATTTTTTACGGTCCTCGAAAGGGAATAGTACCAGGTGCACATGTATTTCTTACAAATGAATGCTTTCTTTTTGGCTATTCATGTATTATTTTTTCTGGCTAATCTTTGGAATATGGTAACAGGTAGTTTGGCGACATTTTGGTAAGTCGATAAAGGTTACTAGCTAGGACTTTAGCAGTGTACATGGATAAAGTCAAGAGTGTTCGCAATGCCGTTTTTGTGCAATTCTGGGATTTTTTTTTTTTTTTAAGTGAAAATAAGTCGACGTGTACATGGATACCGTGTATGTGCAAATCTTAAAAATGCGGCAAGCAGTGGGCGATTCTGCACTTTCTCCCAATTTCGTATCTAATCTTCGTCATGATTAAGCACTTTTGTTCCATAAAAGTTCTAGCATAAGCGTAATTCGGCTAGCAGATTGTTGGAAAAAAATGTTGAGGAAAAAAAAAACATGCCTTTACTTCGTGAAAACAAAATGTTGTCCAAAACAAAACTAGCAGGTTGCTGTAGCAGGGTTGGTCGCCAAATTTTAGCCAAAAAATCGCCAAGTTACCTTAATCCAAAGATTAACCTTTTTTTTATTGCAGTGGCTCTGGAGGTTATTACTTAATTTTTGGTGGCTTCCAGAAGCTTTTGTTATAAAGTCAATAATACGTTTATAACTGTTACAAAGATTAAATTATTAATGTTTATACACATTTAACTATTATTATTTCATCATTAAATTATTTTCCCCCTCTTATTCCTGAGTATGAAATTGGGCCACATTAATTCATTCTAATATACAGGGTGACCCATAAATCTCTACGCATTAATATATCATACATATTCAGTGTACTCTGTGCTGTTCATATTATCGGATGCCAATTTCTCTACATGGCAGGGTTTCCTATACATATATTATTCAATTATGCCAGTGTGTGCTATAAATTTTGTTTCTGTTCTTTTCAAGATAATGGCTGATTCAAGCCCATTGGTAACTTAAGAGTATATTGTGACTTTGTAACTGTTAGTTTTCAGATAATAACTGATAGAAGCCGATACAGAACTGAAGAGTATATATGAATGAGTAGGAACTTATGGGCCACCCTGTATAGTAAAAAAAAAAAAAATTAGATGTTATTTTACCAGTTAATCTTTGGATTGTGGTAACTTGGCGAACATTTGGCGACCAACCCTGCTACAGCAATCTGCTAGTTTTTTTAAGATGCCATTTTGATTTCACGTAGTAAAGGCATTTTTTTTTTTTTTTTTTAAAACTCAACATTTTTTTTCCAACAATCTGCTAGCCGAATTACGCTTATGCTAGAACTTTTATGGAACAAAAGAGCTTAATCACGATGAAGATGATGTGCAAAATTGGGAGAAATAGCAGAATCGCCCACTGCTTGCCGCGTTTTTAAGAATTGCACATACAGGGTATCATCCATGTACATGTCGACTTATTTTCACTTAAAAAAAAAAAAAAATCCCAGAATTGCACAAAAAAGGCATTGCGCACACTCTTCACTTTATCCATGTACACTGCTAAAGTCCTAGCTAGTAACCTTTATCGCCTTATCAAAATGTCGCCAAACTACCTGTTACCACATTCCAAAGATTAGCCGCTAATTCTAATTCACTTAAAAAATAATTCACATTCTTTAAAATTTTTGAATGGCTCCATAAGTAGGCAGTAAAAGCTTTTACAGGCTGATCTGTATCTTACAAGATATTCTGGATCAAGGTTGACTGCAAGTGTAGTCTATGTTAGGCACAATTTTCAGGGTACTGACTAAATTTTCCTTAAGAGTGATGAGCTAAATAAAAGTATATTTTGTTTTGATTATTACAGTGTTTATTTTGTATGGGTTGTCAACGGTATTCTTTGCCTAGAGCAGTGGTTAATAAAAAATGACAAGTCGAAATTTTCAGTTAAAAGGCTAGTATACAATATGAGACAGAAACTGAAGTAAATGAAAAGGGATAATTATGCAAGGCATCATTTTTTATCACAAAAATCAAATATTCAAGAAGTTTATTGGGAGTTATGAAATATTATAAAATTTGTCTCTGCAGTATGCATTTATACTAAGGCAGTTGTTCTGATTGGTATAGTGGTTAGCACTGCTGACCAATGGCTGGGCCTCGATTTGAATCCCAGAAAAGGCTTGAATATTTTTTAATGTATAGTGTCTTTACGGCATGGGGGCACTTAAAATACATGGTGAGCTGAAAGTCCTCTTAATTCCTTGTCCGAACTGTTGAGAAATGTCTGGCAGTTGGAAGCTTTGGGAATTTCTAATAAATCTGATGACAGTCATAGCTTAGAAGATGATGTTACATTTAGAAAATTTTGAGAATCCATAAAATTTGAGGACAACAGATATACAGCTTGCTTGCTGTGAAGACCATATAGGGAAATTGCAGGATAATTTTGAGGTTATAGTAGAATGCTTTGAGTAGCTGTGGCACAAATTTAAAAATCCAAATATTATTAAGTTTCATGACTATTACAAAGTTGTGATGCATGAACATTTACAAGAAGGTATCACGGAAGAATTGAAATATTTAAAATCTGAAAAAAAGTACTTTTTACCACATCAAGTTATAATTAGAGAAAACAAAGACCCCACAAAACTTAGTGTTGTCTTTGATGCATCATCACATGCTGAAGGCAAACTGTTATTGAATGATTGTTTAGAATAATCTTTGCATTTGAAATCAATTCCCATACTTTTAAAATGATATAAATATGGATTTGTGACTTTTGGAAAATCTAAAGGCAGCTCTCAAATTTTCCTTAATTCCAGTATGTCACTCTTACTGACATTAAATGTGGTCCTATATAGGAGAGAAACATATATTGAGTTTTTTTTACATAACGTAAGATTCTTTACCACCAGTTACTTCAGTTAGTTTTAGTTCAAATCTTTGATGTCATAATTGACTTTTCCTTAAATGCAGTTCTTTTCTCATCATTTTATTTTTAATGTGTTGAATTAGTTTCACTTTTATTGCCCTTCAGCAAGTATTTCTAATCAAGCATATCAATCTCGGGTTTTATTATATCACAAAGACTACAAGTGTCTTTTCTTGGGTAAATTAAAAATATCTTTGACTTTATCATACAACACTGGATTGTATGTTGTGTAATTTTGTATTGTTTAACTCTTCCAGCAAGAATACTTTTTTACTCTTTTTTTAGGGAATAATGGGGCTTTCTTCCTTTAATGGAACTGATAAACTCACTTATTTTAGAAGTAGTTTCCTCAGAAATTGCATGTTTTAATTTTGCATAATTTCCTGTGTGGTCTAATGGTGATTTTGCATTAACTTCTCTTATTTTTTTAAACAGATTTTTTTTTTTTTTTTTGTGATGCTGTGGTATGAAGCAAAGGTAGTTATACAAACTTGTACATAATTACACAGCCCATCTTGAGAACAATTTAATTACTTGATAAGAATAAGATGCATTATGTGAAGATCCCTCATTTCTCAAGTCAGAATATTGTTGCATCACAGTCAAAAGCATTACAAGATCGTTGCCATGATTATTTGGGTATCATAATTCCTAAGTTCAAAGCTTTGCAAATTTGTTGTCTTCCATTGTCATAAATCAAAGAACATTAAAAATTTTTGCACTTACAGTCAGATCCTAATTCACATGTGGATACTCTTAAAAATTTCATAACATCATGGAGTTCTGTTTTCTTCCACTCGGCAGGAAACTTGGCCACTTAATTGAAGCCTGCACTGGAATCTTCAATTTCCATGTTCACAAGCCCTACTAAAAAACTGATGGATGAAAAACCAACAAATTATCATTACAAGAAAACAAGAGCAAGCATGAATTAGTCATATAAAAGAAGTTAAGACTTAAATGCTTCTCATCTTGGCACATGGACAAAAATTGTTTGTTTTCCAGTCTGCAAAATCTTTCCTCGATTCAAGTTATGGACATGAATGCTTTTTCTCCTGAAGGGAGTCATAATTTTAAAGCTGTTCCCATTTCCCGCTCGATGGCTTTATTATTTCAATTTTCATAAAAAGTAAACATAAATGGTTTCCCGTAGGTTTTTAGTTGTATCTAAATATATATTATGTAAAAATGCTTAATTCATAGTTGCTATACAAAATTATATCAAAAGGTTATTATTATGTTATAAAAATTTTATTATATGATTTTGTTCCATTTCAAGATTTACCTGAAATGTTCGTTAATCTTAGTGAAGTTTAGAATTTCCAAAAATTTTTGTTAATAATATGAACTAATATTTTTCCATGTTTTTTTTAAGATGGAGTCATTTAATCAAGTTAATGGATATCATCCTGATAGTCATTCCATTCAATATCAGATAAGAGAACAAAGTAATGCAAAGGAGGATGTTGGTGGAAATCAAGGAAATTGTAGCACAGAAAATGAAAATAATGTTATTGGAACAATGCAGGAAATTCAGATTTGTAGCATAAATAAAAAAAGTAATGTTGATCAAAATTGCATTTCTAGAAATGTGCAAGTGGCACATAGGTTTAATTGGAACAGCTGCATTTCTAGAAATATAGAAATGACAGATTGGTTTAGTCAGAAGTCTGAGTCTTCCAATTTATTACTATACACTTGGCCAAAACCACATCCTCCATCTGCCATTAATAAACCTTCTAACTGTTCTTCAGATTGTACCAAACTGAGGCAAAAGCTTTTAGATATAAGAAATAAAGAATATGGTATGTATTTTTCTCTTTTTGGTTCAAATTTTTACTTTGTAGATAATTTCTATAAATTTAGCTTATAATTTTTAGTTTTACTCATTTAATGTTCAATATTTCCTTGCACATCTAAGCTATGCATGAAAAAGATGACTGTTTTAATAATTTTGGAAAAGAAATTTTTCAAATTGTGTGTTTTCTAATGTGAATTTCATTTTTTATACATTCAACTATCTGAAATTTTCTTGTATCTGGAATTTAGCATTGCTCAAGCTTTCCATATAGTCAAGTTTTAACTGTATATATACACACTTAAAAAAGCATTACATTATGATCATCCTGTTAATAACATGTAGTGATTTAAATGCTCTCAAAATTGCCAGCACCTGACATGGGGCATTGACCCCGAAAGGTGCTAATACATAGTCTGAGGTAAGTGAGTATCTGAGGTATCCGAGTGATCACTAACTGGTCTTGCAATTCACGCACATTGCTATGGGATAGTGTGGCAGCATGAATTTGGTTTTCCAGGCGGGACCACAGATGCTCTACTGGATTTGTGTCAGGGGAATATGGAGGCCAAGACATGATTTGAAAGTCACTGGAATGTTCCTCGAACCAGTCTCTAATGAATTGACCCTTATGACATGGTGCATTATTTTGTTAGTAATCACCATTCCTTGCTGAAAATGATGTTGTCGTGAATGGATGAACCAGGTCTGCAACAATGATCACGTAGCGCTCAGATGTCGGGGATTGTTCCATGGGGATTATAGGTCCTAATGTGCTCCATGAAAACATTGCCCACACTGTAATACCTGCGCCACCGGCTTGTCTCCGTTCAACTGGGCATCAGGAAGCCAGAGTTTTGTTTGGAAATCGGCACACCCGAGTCGATGTGATGGACCAGAAAACGTGATTCGTCGGACCATGCAACTTGCTTCTAATGTCCAATTCCGATGTTTCTTTTCCCATTGCAGATGCAACTGGCAATGATATGCCATCAGTGCAGAGACATGCTTCGGTCTGTACACTGCACAGTGTGTTGAGTGTAGCTGGTAGTGATTTTGGCTGTTGTAGCTCTTCGGTCACAGTGAACAATGTGTAGCAATCTCCGCTCTCCTCTGGAATCAATGCACCATTAATGACACACTGCTGGCCAGTGATTTATCGTTTCACCGCCAATCCACTACTTTCAGTATATGCTCACAGCTGTACATGAACAGACCACTAAATGCACTGTTTCTGATATTGATGTTGTCAGCCGCCGAAGCATAATGATTTGACCTTTATCAAAGTTTGATAAATCAACTACTTTTCCCAATATGTCGCTAATTTCACTATGCTTGGAAAGACAATGCATAGGCACTTTATATACTCCAACATCAGTCACACACATGTGGTGGTTTTGTTCCTGGACGAGCCCATGGACAGTGGTCATAATGTAATGCCGCTTTGGTGTATGTTTTACACAATTATTTGGGTATTTTAGATGGCTATTATCCTTTTTAGTCCAAAGGGGCTTTATCCCTGAAGGACTATTGGGTACTTTTCCGTTTCGCTGGCGGAAATCTCGCCAAGCATACTTTATTGGCGACAACACAGAGTATACACATAAACAACGTAAGAAATGTTAGTTTTAAGAAATTTTTATTTTTAAAGCATAAACATTTTAATATCGTTTAAAATTTTGTAAAAAGACAATAAATAAAGACAATAAATTTGTAAAAAGACACAATTTTAAGAATTTACTATGCTTTCATGTACAACATACTGATTCGCTGTTTCATATCACGTGACTCCAAGTGATCTCATTTCACGTAAACTACGCTACAAAAATCTAATTGTCTCTGTAATTATTTACATTAATTTCACGCTAAATCTTAATTTGGAATACAAGTTTAAATACAAGAATTATTTCAATCTGTACAAATAGCTTACTCAGAAATTGTGTAAACCGCAGTGCTTTTACTTCGCTAGTGCATTCTCATTAGAATGGATGAATTTAACCCTTGACTTTGCCTTTTCTATATTTTCGCTTTCGGGTGAGCGGTGTGATTGCATTCTAATTGACTTAATTACTGCGAATGGCCTTAGAGCATGAAATTGAACTAGCTGGTAAAACTTCTATGTAATTATATGCCAGTTTTGAGAGAAACAATCAATCTGATAAGAAACGGCTGCGATTTGTTTTAAAAACGAGGCGTAAAAGGTTACCAGCGAGGATATTTCGTTTGGCATCTGTAGTATCATTTTTGGCGACTTTATCGCTTGCGCCGGCAGAATGGAAAAGTACTGACTATTGTTTTCATTTTGAAATTTTGCTTTGGAACCCTATAAATGGCGTATCACTTTCCAAATTGTTGCCACAAAATACTATTTCCCTGTATTATATGGTCAAAAGTCGTTAATCCGGACTCGTCAGGACTTCGGCGATTCCGGATTATCGATTTTTCCGGATTATAGATCATCAGTTTAAATCTGGTAAGATGGCATGCAGAAATTACAAAATTAAAAATATGAAACCGTAATTTATGAAATAAAGAACAATTATGATCTAAAGGGTATCAAAATTTACAAAAAAAAAAAGCTTAATATTTATTTGTTTACTTTATTAAACATTTCTTTCAATGTAAGTTGTTTAAATTGCTTCGTTTTTTATGTGATAATACATTCTCTTTAATTCTATAAACAGACATAATTTCTTGTTCAGTTACAAAGTTCCGCTGTTCAAGGCCTATAATTGCTGTGTCTACCGACTAATTTGTCAATCAAAATTTTTTCGTTTTCAATAACCTCTGTCACTTTCTTCGCTATCGGAAGCGAATTATAATGACGAGGAATTTGATTTAAATCATATCAAAGACGGAGTACGTCGAGATGAAATACATTTAGTAAGGAATTATAAGCCAAATAAAATAAAAACATCTGCCCTGAAGATAAGGATAGTGCTGACAGATCAACTTCCAATTCATTGCGCGCCGCCGCCGCATTAAAGATAAACAAAGTTTAGATAAACAAACATTAAAGTTTAGATAAACAAAGGATATGCCTTTATCCATTTTTTTGCAGCAATTCCACTTTTTGTTTAATGAACTTCGAAACATACTTTCACTTTGTAGATCCTTTACATATTAATAAATATATATCAGAAATTCTATTTGACATAATCGAAAGTTCAAGCTTACTTTTATAAAATTGCTCTAACAGTCTGCAAAAAATAATAAGCGGGATCCAATTCGAAGATTAAGGAACAACGTAATCTGCAACATTAACTGAACTAGATAATTAGATAATTTTAGCTTAGCTTATACTGTCCATTGTACATTAAATGTGCACTCGCATATTCGCAGCCGTAAAGGTCTTATGCGCATTCATCAACGCGACGCATGCGCAGAAAGTTTGTAGCTTTGAGATCCGGATTATAGATCATTCCGGATTATGGGTGTCCGAATTAACGACTTTTGACTGTATTTGAAGAAATTAAGTAATGAAGTATCTGAAGTATGTATGTTTCTCGCATTATGATAAAACGGTAGCTAGAACCATCCAATCTTTAATGACATAATCGTACTGCGAATATGGGCATCTGGAAGCGCAAATTTGAAATTTGGAATTTGTTTTATTATCGATTTTATATTTGATAAAACTTTAACAAATTTTTGATTAACAAACTCAATGATTTAAAAGCTAGCAATGGCAACACTCTAGGGGGAGACCTTTTTATCTCCAGCATGTGGAACTGTGTATCGTAAATTCTAAAGATATGCTCATTTTAAAATTATTTTGCGATATTGCTGTTAAATTGAATTTTAAGGTTTAAGTGCAAAGAACATATTTAACAAATAAAGGTAACACACAAAATGTTAAAAAAAGCTCCTTTGTACGTAATTTAAAATCTGAAACCTTTCAGCTTTTTTTATTTATTATTTTAATTATTAAAATTGTTCAAAGCCACTGATAACACTTCTCAATCAGATGAAATGGTGAAGTGGTTAAAGTGTATTCTTGGCAGACATTTTTAATTTATTGTCTTTACTGCACCAAAAGCTAAAAACAGACCTTTTCCTACAGTTTGAATTCTTCTGTTTTGCGTTGCCAGTTTTGAAAACTTAGTAACATTTTGGCTACTTTAAAATCAAAAATTCGTCTAAAAAATTTTTTGATTTGGTGATTCGTAGACAAATATTTTTAACAAATAAGACAACTTGAGGAATTAAAGCAACAAGAATGAGTGTAATATTCATAAATTTGAAGAATTAGTTTTAAAGGTTTAAATCAGCATTATTTATGAATATTTGTAAATTAAGTTGACTTAAACATTTTATTTTTCATCAGTGCAATTTATGAATATTATGATGATCTGTGTTGCTTCTCCAACAATGATTATTTAGTGGATTATTTTAACTTAAATAAGATGTTATTGTGATAACCTTAAAATAACAATAGTTTATTAAAATTATATTTTTTCAAGGATATTTTGACAGGCTTTTAAGGTTAGGGTTGCCTTGTTGTTACAAACAGATCACTACATAATTGCACCAAGTCTTTTGAGGGAAAAAGGACTGGATTCATCTCCAGATGTGTAATATTTATTTCATAGAGGAAAATGCAGAGAATGACGGCTGTTCATTAGCCTCTACTTTTGATAGCTTAAATCAATTGTACCGTGACACCTCTAATCATATTTTTGAAAAAATCAATTATACATAACTTATTTTGTTTGCGTGTAGTTCTGGAAATGAAAACTTTTGTACTGTTTTCTGCAAGCAAATGATGTTTTTCTCTTGATTAATTACAATATATTGTTGCTACTTTCTCAAATTTCACATGTACAAATTTCAAAAACATTTTATCTTATAAACTGGATGCAAGAAAAACTTCTTGTCATTACAAAAAAATTATTATAACAACACCAACTGTTCTTTACTTCTGCTTTCCAATTTATAAAAAACTGCAGTACTTCTAGTTTCTTTTCTTATTGCCTTGCAAAAGTCTGTGATGTATAATTTATAAAAATTAATACTTAGTTCATGCATTATGTAAAATATGCCATTTGTCTTATGTTAATCAGTATTCCCTTTATGAATATCTTATTTATTTTTTCTGATGAAATTGCTACATACAATACTAATAGTTTTATTTAAATTTCTGGTTAAGTTTATAGTTTTCCTCTAAAGAAAAATTTTATTCAAACTGTATATCGGTAAATTTTAGACAGTAGAAAATACCTTTTTTCTTATTATACTTTTTCATATGTTCAATATAACTTTTGTTAATAGGAATTAATATTTTTCCTCTTATAAGTGCTATTTTAATTCTGTTTCTTGATTTTGATGCTTTAAGTAATAATTGAGTTATTGATAACTCAAAATGCATTATTTATTTTTTTCACAACACTAAAAACCATAGAAACAAAATATAATTGTTTATTACTCTTATTTATTTTATATATTAAATTAAGTTTTACATTCTGTTTATTAAAATTTATAGCTTTATCAGATAAGTACTTGAATCTTGAAATATTGTATGGAAAAAAGTGTGAGGAACTCGTACAACAAAAACAAGAAGAATTTAAACAGAGAGGACTTGCTGAGGCTAAAATTCAAGCTCTGATGTCAGCAAAGGAATTTCTAGAAGGTAATTTCTACAAGTATTTCATTAACTTTTCTAAAAAATTTCAGTTTTTTCGTTGATGTTTATATTTTTAAAGTTTTAAATTAAGAAATTAAAAAAGAGTTTTTCTTATTTAAAGCAGTAGCAGGTCTGGTAATTTTCATAATATATTTAATAATGTATATTTTTTGGTACATATGCATTAACCCATCAACTATGGAAGCTGAGTACCATAGAACCATGAATATCGGCAGAGATTCCACCAAGTTGCGCCAGTCTTTCTTGTAGAATTCTGAAGGAACTCACGGCTCATAGTAAATAATTAGAGTAGCTTGAGTTAGGCGTTATCCCATCAACCATGAAATTTGGCCAACACCAAACCGTGAAAGTTGACAGAGATCCTGCCAAAGTTACTTGAATCATTCCTGTGTAATTCTGAAAAAACCGGCATCTTTTTATTTAATAAACACTTAGTATTTAACCTGCTCCATTTCTGTGTTTTTTTTTTTAAAGGTTCATATTTATTTCTACTATTTTTCTAATCCTTCCAATTTTAGAGGAAGTTATAAGTAAAACACTTCCTGCAAGTAGTTTTTCCAATATGTTTCTCTTTTGTAGGCCTTATTTAACTAACTGCATAATCCCCACCAACACATATTTTTTTTTTTATGGTAGGATCCCTAACTTTTAAAATTAACCACTACTTGCTGTTCTGTAGAAAGCAGGTATCACATTTTTATCACTTTTCTTTCAAAATGCAAGGAAAAGTCCATTAGTAACAGCTTATTCATAAAAACAGAAAGTGGTTTATTGAAAATCAATCGTTGTTACATCAAACAAAAATTCAGATGTTATGAGTGTGTTGTGACTGCACACTTATCCGTAACTTGTGCTAAATTATGCCGCTTGGCAACAGTTTCATGGTCAGTGGGATATGCCCATTTTTTTTAACTTAATGAGTATTATATATTGCTGCATCATAAAAGTACTACATTAATAATTAAAAATAACAAATAACAAGTATGTGGTCATCTGAATGTACTGTTTTAAATAAAATCCTTTCAGAAATAAAGCTGTGTTGATTTCTCTCTTACATCATTATAAAAATAATCAAATTTAGCTGTAAAAATGAGAAAAGGAATTGAAAAATGTTTTTTCAATAAGATACATTTATCTGATCCAACCCTAAATTTAACAATTATTTTTCAATCCAATAAAAGTATATTTGTTCTATAAAAATAACCTACACAAATGATAGTAAATACAAACTGAGACAAATCAAAACCAATTGATTTTATAACTTTGAACTTTTTATAAACTTGTTGAAACAGAAACAAAAGTTTAGGTTAAATTACCGTATAATCCAGTATATAACACACACTTTCAATACAAAAAATAAGATCAAAATTTACAGCCAGGTTAAGATTTCTATGTTATCTTATAACATCAAAAGTTCGTCACATTCTCATCCGTTATATCTTCAAGCAAATTCTGTTTCATCTTCACCATCACTGTTACTATGATTCATAAGTAATCATCATCCTTTCCATCTAGATTGTAGATATACTGCATTTTTTAAAATAACTCTTGAGTTATGTTTGGTTTAATTTCAGACCATGCTTTGATTATCCATTCACATGGTATTTCTAGACTGGCATGAAGCATTTGACCTCCTTTTGTGTATGTTTTTTCACCTTCTAACATCCTTGTATTCCGCTGTCACTTTAAATTTTCTTTGAATGGTTTATTGATACACACGTCTAAAAATTGAGCTAATGGCATTAATTTTCCTGTGTGTTTCCCGCATCATCTGAACATGTTCTAAACTAAAAGACTTTCTGGATTCTTAAAGACAACAAGATGCTTTTGTCAAACATTGTTTAACAAAAGCATCCTTTTTTTTATCCACAGTTTCACATTCTTTTCATCCATTGGTCCTTTCTCATGAACATGAATGAAAACACCATTTGGAAACTACATTTTGGCATCATTTTTTGTTTAAAAATAATCATAAGTCTTAGTTTTGTACCATCCGCTAAGCAAGAAAGCACTTTGAGGTGAGATTTTTCATGACCTGTTCTCATGTGAACCATTTTTGTACCCTTTCACATCAATTCTTTTCTTTCCTAGTATCATATCAAATATTACTGAGTTCCATTTATAGTTCCAGTATCTGGCAGTAAATAAATCTTTTGCCTTCGTAGATCAATAATATACTTCTGGAAATTTGTTTGAGCATTGCTGCATGAGTCATTACTCAAATTATCATATGTTAATAAACATGCAGTGATGAAAGCAAAATAGAATAAATAATGATTTGCCAGGTTGGTAAACAATGTTTCTATCTAGAATGTTACGATTTGAAATGTATGTGAAACGCAGCTACAGGGTCAAATTGTTGATCGTGAAAATTTATACTAAATTATTGTTTCTTCAATAACAAGGTATTTATTTAGTGCCGAAGGGAAATTAAGAATCAGGATTCTTCACATGTTTTATTTATGGGGAAAAAATCAAATGCCCATGCATTAAAAAAAATGTTGTTGGCGGGTTTGAAATCCGGATATTTAACGTCCGAATCTCGGACTTTGTACTGTATTATAATTTCAGATTTCCTCTCCACCCCCCCAAAAAAAAATGGAGAAAGAAAGCAAACTTCTCTGCTGAATTTTCTTCTAGTTAAAAAAAAAAAAAAAAAAAAAAAAAAAAAAAAAAACCTGAAGCCAAAGTAATTGAGAATAGTGGTGAGGATGACCATAGTAGCTTCTTACTGGTAGTAGTTAGCTATGTCTCGATGATGGATAATGGCATACCTAATTTCAGTTATTGTGGTAATCACAATGCCATAAGTTATGATTCTCATAAACAATGAGAATAATGAGGAAAGTTTGTTGCACCCTCAGAATGTTTCAGTTATGAGTACGAAATTTCTGAGTACCTATCAAATAACATTTTTTAAGTAAAAAGTTATTCAGAAAATCCCTGGCTGGCATGTTCTAAAGTAGAAGATGCAGCATACTGCAAATACTGTGTGTTTTTTGGTATGCATTATTTTGGATGCACACCTTCACAGCTTGTGGGTATTCAGTGCAAGAAGGATTTAAGAAATTGAAATATGCATTAGAATATTTCAGTTACCATAACACCTTGGAGTATCACGAAAATTCGTTTTAAATTACACTAACTCGGGGTAAATACTTAACAATGAACAAAAATCTATGAATAACTTAACGTCTAAAAATTAAGAAAATTTCAGAGCTATCTTAAGATTTGCCTTTCAGTCTGGTGAAGATTGCTAAAACTGGTAATTAATAAATGTATTCATAATTAGAGATGGCAGAGAAAAGTCTAATTTATTTAATGAATACAGAATGCATAAAACATCTTAATTTTCCACAAATGTTTTTATAATTTAGTACACTAATGTGAAATATAAGATATTTTGTAATTTTTCTTGACTGATGTTTCATTCTCATGACAAATAAATACTGAGTAAATTATAATGAGCAATATGTGTGATTTTTCATGTTAGGCATTTGTTTTTATAAGCAGGCAGTAAATGAAAGGAATTCTCTTGTATTTAACAAATTTGATAAAATCATGCTGGTTTCATATGATGTACTTTAATTCATGTGTGCAAGTTAAATAGTAACAGTATCTTTCTTTTTTTAGTTGAGAGACGTAAATTGAGTTCTCGTCTGCAAGTTGCTGATAGATTAGTAACAAACATAAGACGTGAAAACAATATTCTTCGAGAAAGACTGAAAACTATTGCACCACAAAAGTCTAGAAATGAAGAAAATCAGTTTGTAAGTATGCAACTGCAAAAATATATTTAATACAATTGTAGTAATTCAAACATAAATTCTCTTTATGTTTGAATTAGTCTCTTAAAAGTAAGACTGTAGCTTAAGAACCTAAAAATGAGTTTGAATGGCAGTCACATTTATATGATTACTGAGCATTCATTTTAATAAATTTTCCTGTTGGGGGGATTGAACTTTTATTTCTTCTCACTTTTTTTTTAAGGGAAATTTTCTTTATTGAAATATATTTTAGGTAGTTCTTCACAATGAAATTTTAAAAATATACAGAGATTAAATAATACTTTTATAGTTAATTTTATGAAGATTAACTAATGCCACCTATTATTGACAGTAACTTTAAAAAAGTATGATAGTTTGTAGACTCTTATAATAAAAATCCTATGTACTTTTTATCCCACTGACTATAAAAGTTAGCTACTTTGAACCGGAAAAGTTAACAGAGATCCCACCAAAGTAATGCCATTTGTTACTGTGAGATTTTGTGCCACACTTCTATCTACAACTCTTTTTACAAACTGTTTAAAATTGTTGTTTCTGTATAAAATATTCGTCAGTTTCTCTGCAAAATCCACTGAATAATAGTTGCTGCAGAAATAAAAGTTTCAACTTTTATTTCTGCAGCAACTATTATTAAGAAACTGCAGCAACTATTATTAACTAAAGCAAGAAATAAATTTATGTTTGAATGAAGATAAGTTTTTTGTGGAACTATTTCTATACAAACGCAATTCACTGAAGCCAAAATATGTTTGTTTTTAAGTTACGGAATCATAGCTTATTATTGATTTGTTATATCCCATTTTACAAAAAGAGTGGAAATTTTGGGTTCTTAGGAAGTAATTAGACCAGAAATTTTATACTTAAGGTGGAATTGTTGAATTCCTAGGGAATACAGAAAAGGTTATTGTTAATTCCTTAAAAAACCTAGTTTCTTTTTTCATGAAATTGTTGGAAATTAGAGGAAACTAACAAGGAAATATTTGTTAGAAATAAACAGGAAATTATTTTAGCTAAAACTTTTGAGAAGATTGGATTTTTTGGCTGAAGAAGTATTGTAATGATTAAAGGATTATAAGAAATACTGAAATGATTAAAAAAAAGAAATTATTGTTGACCATCATAACCCTTTTTTTTTAATTAAAAAATGTAGCAATATAAAGCCTATTCCAAAATGCATTGGCTGGGAATAGAGCAGACATTTAAAAAATGTTTCTTTTAAAAGAACTAGTAAACTGGACCAGTTTTTCTTTGAAAAATGGAAATGTTAAAAAAATGTATAATGAAACTGTGATCAAAATTCATTTTTAGCTTAATTTGAGTCAGAGAATGGAAAACATTTTTTAAAGACCAAAACTCTAAATTTAGATTCAACTGTAATTTAGTATCATTTAATGAATTTTAATTACATAATTTAGTTATTATTTAATAAATATGTTATTAACTATGGAAGAAATGTCTATAGTGATAATGTGTGAAACATTAATAAAATTAATGGCTTAAAGCATGATTATTATTTCAGACTCAAGTACAACAATTTCAGAGTAATCAAACTGATCTTAAAGCACACAGCAAGCAAATGAACTAAAAGAGTTTTGTTCTTATTTATTAAAGCAACGTGATAATTTAGTACAAGATTTTGAATTTCAACATGAGAAAAAAGTTAATCATTTGAAGAAAGAAATGGACGAGCTGCAGAGATTATTAAATTCCAAAGTAAGTAAATTTTTCGAGGATAAGAACTTTGATTTATGGTCAATTAAAAGGAAGCGTAACTGAAATTGTACATTTTTACATGCGCAATGCAAGTATGAATCAGAAATGTATATGCATAAAATATTTTCAGTATGTGTGCATGTTTAGTATGTATCAGAAATTATTTTAATGTTAACATTTATGCAGTCATGTTTCTGAATTTTAAGTTCCAATAAGCTTTTATTATTATTTGCATATTAAGAAATAAACTTATTATTAGTTATAAAACAGTGTCAGATAAGAATTAATCATGAAAAAGCAGACTTCACTGCAATTCTGATTTTGAGAACAAATATGCATCCATGATTCAGATTTTTTTTTTTTTTTTTTTTTTTGTATTCTGACTATCATTTTGAAATAAAGATTGTCTCTTTTTTCCAAATTTCATCACTTTCTGACCACTTCTTCTTGGTGTTGCATTTTCAATGTCGAGCAGTGTATATCCTAGTTCTCTCATTAGTGAAATTGGAGCAAAATGGATAAGACACAAAGTTTTGCAGCATCAATATCATCCTGATAAACCAATAGCAAACTGCAGCATAAGCAGTCTCAGTTACAGTGTGTTATTTTAGCTAGGACTTTAGAGAACATTGGATTTTCGGCTGAAGAAGTATTGTAATGATTAAAGGATTATAAGAAATACTGAAATGATTAAAAAAAGAAATTATTGTTGACCATCATAACCTTTTTTTAAAATTGTAAAAAAAAATTTAAAAAAAAATGTAGCAATATAAAGCCTATTCCAAAATGCATTGGCTGTGGTTTTTATAAGGAAACTTGAATTTCATCATTGCCTTTAAAACTGTACCCGTAATGATGGGTCTGAGTACTAGAGTCTAGGTAATATAATTTTTCCTTGTTATTTCATTTCTTGAAAATTAAGTTAAAATATTAAATTTTCAAAAGCATACAGAGTAAAAAAAAAGGGGGGGGACAGTTCTATATCTTTCATTCTACTTGGCTAGCTGACAAAATTCAACTTGCATTTTTCATATCTCAAAAGCAGGACTTAGGATTTACATTAGATTTATAAATAGCATTGTTCTAACATATGTGTTTTTGATACAAAATCAGACTTTTTCTGAAATTATTTGTCCCCATTCCTTTTGTTTTTCATATTTTGATTCTATGACTTACATATGCTTAAAACAAAATTTTGCTAAGAAATTTAAGGAGTAATTTGAGGATTTAGTTTGGCACACATTTTTTTTTTTTTTTTTTTTTTACTTTGTGCCAAGAAAAATTTGAGGTGATCTTCTGGGTTTATGGCAAACTGCTTCACTTTCCTTTCCATTCTGCATGAGTAGGAAAAATGTATGTTTCTTCTTTCTTGCACATATTTTTTACTTTATATTATTTTTAGATTTTTTTTTTTTTTTTTCTTTTTCAGATTTCATTTTAATTTGAGTAGCTTGCTTGAATCATAATTTTTTAAATTTCTGTTTATTCATTCAAAATTTGCTAAGAATATTTATATTAATGTAAATGTTTTAAGAATTTGATTTTATTTATTTGAAATATACTTCTTTGGAAAGAATGCTTTGTAACCCAGTATATGCTACAATGCATTTGAAAACTGCATATATGAAAGCCTGTTTTCGAGCTCATTAAATGATGTGTTGTTTAAAAAGGCTATTCTGCATGGATTGAAACAAATGGTAATCAGAAAGGGCTATGTCTAGTGAATATGGAAGGCGGGGTAAGGCATCGCATTGAAGTTTCCTTCACTCTGTTTGCAATGTGTGTTTCTGAATTGTCATGAACCAGAATTACTTTTTTATATCTCTGAGTATATTCTGACCATTCATCTTTAAGTGCACAATTCAAATCGAGTCCACGTTTAGTGTTTCAAACAACTGTATAAGCGTTTGAGATGAATCTTTGGCCATTAGGGCCTCTAACTATCCATCATCAAACTTTTTCAGCTAACCAGGACACATTTTGTCGTTTAACTCAGAATCATTGTTTTTGAATAGTGAAAAATAATCTGTATGTTGTTTCCAACATAGCATATTCTCCAAATGCTTCTACTAGCAGGCAATTAGTTTCCATAGCAGATTTCTTGCAATGAAAGCAGAAGAGTAACACTTTCCACAAATGCTGTTTTGTAGATACAAAATCCGATATATTCAAGGCATACAAAATCCGATATGTTCAAGGCACTAAGTGTGTTCTTTTAACCTCCACTCAAAATTCACACACAGATCTGAAGGTCTAATGTTTCTACTCTTAACCCCTTATCTGTTATATATGTAACTGTAACTGTATCTATTATTATCTTTAACCATAACTGCAATATAGGGGGGCTGTGTGATCACCGAGGCAAGCGGCAGCACGATCGCTGCGCTCCGTAAAAAAGTGAAATTTTTTCCTTTCCTCTTGGTGATTATCAATTAAATTTCTTTGAAAAATGTTTATTTTTTCCCTACAAAACCTATATCATTCCAATGAATTTCGGCTTCGATGTTGACGAGAATAAAACAGCGGACAATGTAAGGATATACTCCAAAAGCCTGGAATTTTAAGATAAGTACTTTTCTTTCATCTAAAGTAAATCAAATTTCTATAAATAAGTGCCTTTAAATCAATAAATCTTAATTTTTCATCAGTTTAAAGCATTAAAAAATACTTGAAATTGCCATTGCTTGTGGCTTCCTTTGTGTATCAACTCGAAACAGATGCCAGCGTTATCAGTTCACGTCTGTCAACACTTACAAAGCCCTTAAGGAATCTCGAGAGAGGGAAAATTTGGGGATGAGAGGGATAATTTGGGCATCGCGCTATTTCCCTCTCGGATCTTCTGGATTCTCTTTTCTTTCTAGATCACTTGAATATAGTTTCGCCTTTAAATAATATTATACCTCACCGATTTTTTCTCATACTGTTCTTTGCTATCTATTAAATGTCCATATGTAAGGGATGGTTTATTCTTCACCGCCTTAAATGAATTTTTAGAACTATGAGCTTATATAAATAACAGTGTGCCTCATTGTGTTATATTAACATTATTTAACTAGTAATAAATTATGATAGTAAAATAATTAATCTTGTAATAAATTATGATAGTTAAATTAATAAATACTGTTTAATTTGTGTTTTTAATACATATACTCAGTAATTTACACACACATATATATATATATATATATATATATATATATTATTTTATTTTATTTATTTATTTATTTTTTTGGGTGTATGCGGTTGTGGTCTTGTATTGTATATGGTTCTATGTTGTTAGTCTGCTGCTGCTTTTTGAAAAATGTATGAAAATGTTGAAAATGAAAGTAGCATAAGTTACTTTGGTTAAATTAATATATACTTTTGTTTGATGACCTTTGTTGATATCTCAGGATGCAAGCGTACATATTACTTTATATTCCATGCTAAATACCTTGATACGAAAATAAATACCGTCAATATTTGTTTTTTCCCCAGTAACACATCTATTCACCATTACCAAACACACTCACTACACAAACACACCTGTGAGACACTATTTATTGTAAATGAAGACAGTTTCTTCTTCTTTTAACTACAATCATGGACACAATCGTATTTTAGGATATTTTCTACTTCTTTTCCTTTTCTTTCTACAGGCCCCCCCTTTTTTTTTTCCTCTATTATTTTTGGGCCATTTATTTTAAATTTTATTTTGTCCCATCTTTTCTTCCTGGCCTTTTGAACTCTTACAAGATGTACGAAGTTCCTTTTTACTTTCCTCAAATACGAAATTGCCCCTCTTTCTATATACCTTTCCTTCGCACCTATGCTTGATTTTTCGCCCATCGGTGCAGAAAGACTTAGCGGGTGCAAAACAAGACATCTGTCTACTTTGTCTGTCTGTAACTGCAATATAGTATAGTAAATGAGTAATGTAGAATAAACGATGTTTGTGTACATCTTGTAATCATCACTGAGCAGGTACCCAACACATATAAAATACAACACATAGCGCAGCTCGTTGTTGATTAAAAAAGAAAATCTTTTTTGAAGAACCATGCAGCCTCGGTAAAGATGTTCTAAACAAAAACATCATGGGAAGTTGTTTACAGTGAAATCGAAACTTATATCGCTGGTAAGTGAGTTGTTTATTTTTATTGGAAGTGGCTAAAAATATGTATATATAAACTATTTAAAGTCCTAAATTAAATATGGATGGATTAAAGCCACCAAGTAATCTAAGTTTCGAAGGAAATTTAAGCGAAAATTGGAAGAAATGGAAACAAAAATTCCAAATTTATATGTTAGCGTCTGGTGGTATTACTAAATCACCTGAAATTAAAGTACCTATTTTATTGCATATAATTGGTGAAGAAGCACTTGAAAAATTTAATACTTTTAATTTAAGTGAAGAAGATAAGAAGGATGTTGACAAAGTAATTTAAGCTTTCGAAAATTTATGCATACCGAAAGCAAACGAAAGTGTTGATAGACATATATTTTTCTGTCGAACACAACATGTAGGTGAATCGTTTGATGATTTCTTAACCGATTTAAAGAAATTAAGTAGCAACTGTGGATTTGCAGAATTAAAAGATAGTTTAATAAGGGATAGAATAGTAAGTGGAATTCTAAATAAAAATATCAAAGATAGATTATTAAGGGAAGATCAGTTAACATTGGAGAAATGTATTAAAATGTGTAAGCTTCTGAATTAGCAGAACTTCAGCTGAAAACTTTAACTGAAGAAAATAAAATAGAAGCTATCAAACGTAATAAATTTCGACCTTCAGATGAAAAACGTCAGCCTTGTAAGAAAGACTTTCATGTAAAACAAAAGCAACAAAGTACTAAATCTTCTTCAAACTATCAAGGAAATAAGTATAATAATCCAAAACCATGTAGAAAATGTGGAACTTTTCATAAGTTATACAACTGTCCTGCTTATAATAAGATTTGCTTGTACTGTAAAAAGAAAAATCACTTTTCTAAAATGTGCACTTTTAAAAATGTTAATGTTGTACAGAATAATTTAGAGCATGAGTTACATAATAATGGTAATGAATATATTTTAGGGTCAGTAGAAGATATAAATCCATTTTCTAAAAATAAAACCGAATGGTTTGAAAAACTAAAAGTAAACATATCTAAATATTTATTTGTTAAGTTGGATACTGGAGCTCAGTGTAATGTGCTACCATTGCCTAAATTTAAACAATTAAATTTAAGAGAGAAATGTTTGACTAAATCAAAAGTCACTTTAAATAATTACAATGGTACTACAATTGATGTAGTTGGAAAATGTAAATTATTATGTGAAACATCGAAAGGGGACAAGGATGAAATAGAATTTCAAGTCTTAGCATGTGATAAAACTGTTCCAGCTATTTTAGGTTTACCTACATTGCAAAAATTAAACCTAATACAAAGGATTTGTACAGTAAATCCTGATTCTAATGAAAGGTTACCAGAACTTTTAAAAGGATATCAAGATTTGTTTAAAGGAACTGGGAATTTAACTGGATATACATATCATATTAAATTAAAACCAGGAGCTGTTGGTAAAATAGAACCCTGTAGGAAAATTCCACTTAGCTTATTAAATCCATTAAAAAAGGAATTAGCAAGAATGTAAAAAGATGGTATTATAAAGAAAGTTAACCAACCAACAGAATTCGTGAATTCATTAGTGGTAGTAAGGAAAAAGGATGGAAATTTAAGAGTGTGTTTAGATCCTCAGCACCTTAACCAAAATATACTGAGAGAACATTATCACATACCAACCTTTGAAGAAATTTCATCTCAAATGACAAATGCAAAGGTCTTTAGTATTTTAGATGCAAACAAAGCATTTTGGCAAATTAAACTGTCAGATTCAAGTTGTGAATTTACTACATTTAACACTCCGTTTGGTAGATATTGTTTTTTGAGGTTGCCATATGGACTGAGTTCATCACCAGAAGTTTTCCACAGAAGTTTTTCTGAAATTTTTAGTGATTTAGAAGGAGTTCAAATATATATAGATGACTTATTAGTTTGGGGTAAAGATAAAAAAGAACATGATTCAAGATTAAAGAAGTTGTTGGACAGAGCCAGAGAAAAGAATGTTAAATTTAATTTAAATAAATGTAAATTTGGGCTGAATGAAGTGAAATATATGGGACATATATTTTCTAAAGATAGTTTAAAACCAGATGAAGACAAAATTAAGGCTATTCTAGATATAAAACCACCAAAAAATGTGAAAGAATTAGAAACTTTCCTAGGAATGATTACATATGTTTCTAGATTTATACCTAATGTATCAGAATTGACATCATGTTTAAGAGATTTGTTGAAAAAACAAGTTATCTGGAACTGGAATGCAACACATGAAAAAGCATTTAGAAGACTAAAAGATGTCTTGGTAAATAAACCAGTTTTACAGTATTATGATATAAACTTGCCAGTAGTTTTATCTGTAGATGCATCTCAAGAAGGACTAGGAGCAGTCTTACTGCAGAATAATTTACCAGTGGCATATGCATCTAAGGCATTAACAGATACACAGAAGAATTATGCTCAAATTGAAAAGGAAACTTTAGCTATTGTATTTGCGTGTGAAAATTTCACCAGTATATATTTGGAAAAAATATTACTGTGGAAAGTGATCATAAACCACTGGAATCAATTTTTAAAAAGCCATTAAATAAATGCCCTGTAAGACTACAAAGAATGCGTATAAGATTACAGCCATATCAGTTTGAGATAAAATATAAACCAGGAAAAGAACTTTTTATAGTGGATGCATTATCAAGATCATTCACTGATAAAGGATCTGATTTCTTTGAAGGAGAAATAGAAGCTCATGTTGGATTAGTTGTAGAATGTATACCAATGTCTAATGGTAAAATGGAAGTTTTTCAACTGGAAACAGAAAAAGATGAAGAACTACAAGTTTTGAGAAAATTAATTAAAACTGGATGGCCAGATGAAAAATGTATGGTTCCAGAACTGGCAAAACCATATTTTAACTTCAGAGAAGAACTATCAGAAGCAAATGGATTAATATTTAAAAATTCCTGTGTTGTTGTACCAAGAAGTTTACGAAAAGATATGTTAAGCAGAATTCATTATGGTCATTTAGGAGTAGTAAAATGCAAGATCAAAGGAAGAAACATATTATATTGGCCAGGAATGTCCAAAGAAATTGAAGATTTGATACTGAATTGTCAAACATGTTTAAGTTTACAAAAAGCTAATACTAAAGAACCAATGATATCTAAAGAAATACCTAATGGTCCATGGGAAGTATTGGGAACAGACCTCTTTTACTTTCAAGGAAGGGATTATATAATAGTTATAGATTATTTTAGCAAATATGTTGAAATTGGACATTTGGAAGATTTGTCAAGTGTAGCAGTGATAAAGCAATTGAAATCAATTTTTGCAAGACATGGTATTCCGAAAATAGTATATTCGGATAATGGTCCACAATATAATTGCAGAAAATTTAAAGATTTTGCAAGAAGATGGAATTTTGAAACCAGAACTTCAAGTCCAAAATACCCACAGTCTAATGGAATGGTTGAAAGACATATTCAAACTGTCAAGCGAATGTTAGAAAAAGCTGTAGTTGACAACAAGGATCCATATTTAGTTTTACTGGAATATCGTAACTCTCCTATTTCAGATGAAATTAAGTCACCTTCAGAATTGATGTTTGGAAGAAAAGTAAATGGATTGATGCCTATAAAAGAGAATTTTGTCCAAGCTAAACGATATGAAGACCATAAACAACATTTACTGAAGAGACAGACCTTACAAAAAAGTTATTATGATAGGAATGCAAGACCATTAAAACCACTGAAAACAGGAGATCATGTTTACATAAAAGAGAAAGGGAAAAAACTAAATGAAAGAGGGAAAATTATAGAAGAAGCAGAAAGACCACGTTCATATAGGATTATAAAAACAGATGGAAGAATTGTAGAAAGGAACAGAAGAGACCTTCTTAAAGGAACTAATCAGGAAGAGTTTGCAATACAAAACAACTATGAGAATGAAGTTATAGATGAACCCGAGATACATGAAAATAGTAGGAGCACTACAAATTTAGATGTGCCTGTAAGTCCTTCAAAATCTAACAGAAGTGTTGTGTCACCAAATAGTGAAAGAGGTATAGTATCATCAAATTTTTCAAATGGACATAACTACGTCACTCGATCTGGTACTGTTACGATCTGGACTGTTAAGAAACCTTATTATTTAAAAGAATATGTTTAATTTTACTACTATTATTATTTTTTATAAAAAAGGGAGATGTTATATATGTAACTGTAACTGTATCTATTATTATCTTTAACCATAACTGCAATATAGTATAGTAAATGAGTAATGTAGAATAAACGATACGATTTAGATTCGAAGATGTTGGGCCGAAATTGTATACAAGCTCGCACAGAGTTTGGAACTTTTGCACGACTTGCGTAACACACTAATCTGGGCAATCGTAAACATGACGAATTATGTAATTTTCGAAGAAAGTATAGCCGAATAATTATTGATGATACATGCGATGACGATCAACTACCAGAGTCCTGACTTTGGAAAGAAATAAGAAATAGTCCAAAAATCTGGGTCTATACAATGACTCTTGGCATAAGAGAGGAAGCCTTATGTCAATTAGGAGGAAGTAGAGGAGAATTTGATATATTTAATCTAATATTTGATGACATATTTTGGAACAATATTGTACCCGAAACGAATCAGTATGCAGATCAAGCACAAGAAAATCCACATAGAACACGAGTGTAAAAAGTGTAAAGTTCCGTTGCATGTACCAGAATGCTTTGAAATATATCGTAGCATTACAGATTACTAATTTTGTATTTTGGAGTTTTGTATAAATAAACATTTTGTAATACTTGAGTCTACCACAATTATTGCATCAGACTGTAATTGCGTATCAAATATTCCACATAATATTCACTTCTGGCCCAATCACCATATCCGGGCTATGCCCGTGAAAGTTGGGTTTGGCCCGTCATTGTAGATTAAGGGGTTAAATACATCTTATGTTGCTGTCTCCTATTCTGCACTATTACAACCACTGCCCTATCTGTGTCAACAGCAAGAATTAATTCAAGCTCCTAATATAATTGTTTTTATATAATGAAATGAATAAGATTTTAGATTTATCTTTTCCTTTACAAAATCATCTGATAATGATGTCCATGAAATAATTTAGCATTCTAGTGCATAATATTATTTAGTGCAGGATCGAAACATGCTGAACAGAAATGAAGTGGGAAGGAAAAAATTTAAGTGACTCAACAGTTCTCTTGGAACTGTTTCCAGTTTGACTTGCAACCATGCTTGCAAGTCAAACTGGATGGCAGAAAATTACCTTGGAGATTCTATTTTAAAATAACAGATTATAGGAGTCAAGCATCTCTTATACCACAGATCATGGTCTGCACAGTTGCAGATTGCAACAGTGCAGGCCTTTATTTGAACTGTCACAGATACTCGGTAATGACTGTGATGGAATTGTGATGATCAGAATTATGAGAAAAACAGCTAGAGCAGTGGTCTCAAACTCAGATTGCATGTGAGCTGATTGCACAATCTGAAAACAGTCGACAGTCCAGCATTTCTTTGCTTTGTTTCAACTAAATGAATTTTTTTTTTTTTTTAACCAGAATAAAAAATGCTTTAATAAATTTTAAATTTCGCTAACTAAGTACTTGTCAGAACCTAAGTAAACAATAAAACTACTGCGAAGGAAATTTTGCAATATTATTAACAGCAAAAATATCACAAAATTTGCATCTTCAGATCTTTGAATAAGCTTTATTTGTAGATTTTCTAACGTGTTATAATGTTTACTTTTGATGGTAATAAAAATAATGTAAATCCATTCTTCAAACTACTTTGAAGTAGTTTACTACTTTTTACTCAAACTACTTTAAAAATCTTTGCAACAAATACATAATTAAAATGTATTCATGGGCGGCAGTTTGAGATCACTGAGCCATAGATATAATTTTGTGCAACAGCAAGCACAAATATAACTGTAATCTGATATTTTTCTATAGGATTAGTTAATCTCACCATGGAAGCCTTCTATATCTTCCCTAACAGTACATCCACGATGAAAAGAGCATTGAAAGGCTATTATTTTCAAGATTTGCTGATGTCTGCATTGTCTATATCGGCGATTCTCAACATTTTTAGCCCCATGCACCTTTTTCATCATTGTTAGAGAATCATTCTCCCCCTACCTTTCCAAAATTAAAAAAATGCATATACAGTACAAAGTCCGTAATCCGGACGTCCATTATTCGGAATGATCTATAATCCGGACGTCAAAGCCACAAACTTTACGCATGCGCGTAAAGAATGCGCATACATTACGCATGCGCGCGTTGAAAGAAATGTTTAATAAAGTATAAATATTAATCTTTTTTTTTTTGTAAAATTTGACACCCTTTAGATCATAATTGCTCTTTATTTCATAAATTACAGTTTCATATTTTTAATTGTATAATTTATGCATGCCATCTTACCAGATTTCAATTGATGATCTATAATGTGGAAAAACCCCTAATCCGGAATCAAAGTCCTGACAAGTCCGGATTACGGACTTTGTACTGTACATTTATTTAAATTTAGATTATTTTTTAATGTGTTTTATAAATTAAACAAGAAAAAGTATGTAAATGTTGATAAATACCAAAACATGAATAAAAGTCAAATTTTCTATTCATAAAATAAAACTAAATACTAAACAGCTAAATAAAATGCTGACTGAATTCCCCGTGGTGTATATTATATATTGCAGTAAATGTTTGTATGGGTACTGTTATTTTGCAATCATACAAAGTTACTATGACTCCTTATTGTCTTTTCGTTGTGATTTAAAACTGGTAGCTACTATATTCACTACTCTATAGAAAGATTTTACTAGCATAAACTTATGTGAAACTTGTACAATAATTAGTCTCTTTCTGGGAAAAGCAGCTGAAGTGGTCATTAGATAATTTTAAGAAACTGTTTTCCTTAATTGGTTATATGTTTCTTTCACATTTGATAAAAATAATCATTGAAACATTCAAATTTATAGATTTGTTATTAGGAATATGCGTGTTGTTCAAATGCATGTATAGTTTTAGTGCACTGGCACTTGTATATTATTCTCTTCTGTGTATTTATGTATGTACTATTTTCATGTTTAGATTCAAGAATCAGAACAATTACGAAACAGACTTGCAAAATTTCAACCAAATTGTGAGGAAATACCAAATGAGAAAAGTAAGTTCTTAACACATTATCTGTAAATTCAGAAGTAGGGATGTCAGTAAGTTATGAAATCTAAAAATATGTGGTAGCATTATGATAAATTTAATTTCTTGTATCTGAATTTTTCATCATCTCATTTTATGTAATTATAAGTATTATTTATCTCAACATAATGATGGCTAGAAGGAAGAAATCTTGTGTGCATATGACATACATTGGGAATAAAATATCTCATTTTATTCATAAATTAAGATTTAATAGTATAAGAAATATTGGCAATAATTAACAATGAGAAATTTTGTTTTGGGGCATAATGATCTTACTTTATTATTCATCATTTGTTTAATTCATTTAAATAAATCATTCGGAGAGTTTATTTTTTTAACTCTTTCATAGCAAAGTCACTCAAAAGCCTTTCTATCTTGTGCTTTTCCCCATCGCATGAGTACATGGCTTATTGATTTCAGGGGTTCTTAAATGACATACCAATCATACTTTTAGAGCAACTAAATTAGCTTTCTTATTTGAATGCACCTTCCTTCTCCTTTGTTTAACATTTGTTAGCTATTGATGCTTGCAGTTGTAATCCTGTCCTAAAGAAAACCCACACAAATATCCTCAAGAAAGAAGTAATCACTTCACTCAAGTAGATTATTGTTGGTGCTGTAGCAGTCTACTAGACCAAGGGGGGATCAATTCCAACAGAAATTCATATACACAGGCGCTTCAGGCATTTGAAGGAAACAGATTTTGGCCTTCTTATGTTTATATTATACTTGTGAAAAACTATGAAAAGCCTTCCATTAGGAGTAAATCATTTTATTCTAGTATCTGCAGTTGCTGAGAAGTCGCAAGACAAATATCTAGCAGCTGCTTAAGGTTTTTTGTGTCAAACAATGAAAAATAACTATCCTCAGATATGGTGCCTTAAAGAGCAAGATGACTAATTGTTCCAATGCTTAATTAGCAATTTGACTCTTCATATTGCACTTTGGGGAATGTTTATGGAGGAGAACTTTGTGGAGAAGTCCAACTGTGTTTGAACCACCTCGAGTCTACTGACCCCACATCTCCCCTTACCTTTATCTAAATATTTTTTAAGTATAGCTAACAGTATCTGATCACTTTTAAACTTAAAACTTTACATTTAAAGAAGATAACATTCATTGTGTTTCCTTTTTAGCTTTTGCATATTCTAGAAAATAACAAGAATAACAGAAAGTAGGTTTTTGCACGAAATCTGTTCATTTAAGTTATTTTCAGTGTTTTTTTAAATGAGTCATTCTACAGTAATGTTAATTCTAAATATATCTTTTAATTTTAAGCATCAGTGTGTTAAGATTAGGCATAATTTATCCAGAAACTTCATTGTGTTATATACAAAATAATACCCCACCTTATATTTCAGCTCCTGTACACAAGGTTTCTGTATTCCTTAAATGCTTCTTTCTTTTTTAAAAGCAGTTTTTGGTTTTAAAAAGATTTTTAATTTTGGCCATCTAAAATTTTCATCCCTTTTCTGTGACTGCCTTTCTGAATGTGAATTAACATTTGAGTAATACAGAATTGAAACCACATGAGTCAACGTGGAGCTATTGCAGACTGACATTGTAAACAACAAGGAAAATTCAAGCAATTCAGCATGTCTGATTAATGTTTCAAACTTTTAAAACATGTTATTAACAAGAATACAGTCTACCTGTTGGGTGGCAGAGAAAAAGTTTCTTAGACCTTGATCATGCAGCCATGCTTCTACCTAACTGTGATGAAAGTGTGTTTTTTAAGAAGGTAAGGTTTTCACTCAACTGTTATCAGGGAATTTGGAAGTTCTTTAGAGATATAAACTAAGAATGGCCTAACTTCATAACAATAAGGTCCACAAGTCAGGATAAAAAGGGAGTTTGTTTTAAAAAAAATTGTTAAAGTTTGCAAGAACAGCAGGCTTATATTTACATTTGATGTAAATGAATGAAAATTTTACATTTTTTATTCAGTTATTATTATTACGTATAACACATTATTCAATAAGTCTCCGAATGTTTCAATTTCTGAAATAGGAGAATCATATCCTTCTCGTAATTGGCTCTGAGAGTCACACTGTTTCACTATGACATCCAGCAAAACCTCTTAGAATTTAAGTAATCAGTATGCTGTACTTTGAAATTATTTACACTCCTTTACAAAGAATAAGCAACGAAGGCAAAACAAGAATAAAACAAAAACTATTTAATAAATATGGATGAAATTGATCAAAAGGTTGGCGTGGCATTACTAGACCACATAGCAAATAATAAAGCAAAGACATTCAAAAACACATAGATTGTGAACATCACATTGTGAAAGACTAAAAGGGTTGGAAGAATGTGCAATGGAAACATCACGCTAATAGCGGTATGATACCCCCTAGCTAAAATGCATACTTGGCAATGGCGAGGCAAGCTAGCGGTAGACGTCTTGATCACTTGCTGTGGCAGTAGCATCCGTTCTTATAGTAAAGCACATCGGGGCTTTGCCTGGTGGCTCACTGCGACCTACTATTCACGTCTCAACATGTCCCATACATGTTCTTTTGGATTCAAGTCTGGTGATCTAATGGGACACAGCAGAATGATGGTTTCCCTCTTCAAATAGTAGCTCTGCATCACTCAAGCTGTATGTCGGTGGGCGTACAGTTAACCTTCGTGCAGTCAACATGACATGGTTTGGGTTCATATCGGCCAACCTGATGGAACAGAGAGAGGTGATGCCAGCTCTCATGCTTTTAGTGATCTACGGCATCTTGCACACAGGAGCAGGAAGCAATCATCTGCCATTGCTAATCCTTTGGCATCGAAACCCACATATTTTACAGGGGTTTTGATCTATTTGGTAATGATTGTACAGTCTACTGATGACATTACAATGCACATTAAACTCTCTCCCAACAGTGGATTATCTTGCAACATTCTGACGGCCCTCCAATGCATTTTTTTAATGGTGTCTTTGGCTCATGCTTTCCACTTTGGCTATCTCGGAATACATAGAACTATTTCTGCTTGTGAACTGACCCACAGGCCCAGCATGCTCCCTTTTTAAGACATTGTGATGCGACTGTAGGATTGCGTTTTATTCTAATTTTGGTTGCTTATTTGCAGTGGCTGATGCAACTTCTACCTCGTATGTAAATTGTATGTTTTAATTTCCATTTTAACATTTGTACCTATTCTTTTAGCATTTGTTGCTTATTTTTTTAGCAAAAGTGTAATTCTCAAATATCTTGATAATTCATGCACATACCTTTCTAGTAATATGTCCTGGGTTTTTCTAGCAACTCATGTAATGATACATAAGCTCTGCCTCACATACATTACTTTGGTTCTCTACATCTTGAACCCATGTATGTTAAATTTTGAAATGCTACTCAAATATTTTTATGGAATTATTTTTAGAAAATGTAGCTTTAGATAAATACAGATATGTTTCAAAAAATAGTATTCTTAAATTAATTTTTTCATTAAATGCATATTTCAAATTTTGCCTCAAACACTTTTAACATTTAGTAAAAATTTCTATCACTTACATCGATAAATAAACTTATGACCAAATTATAAACTTAATAGCAAAAAGTGTCACCCAGATGGTATAATGGTTAGGGGAGCCTACTACGGTACTGACAGGCCCGGGTTCGAATCAAGAAGACTTGGATGTTTGTAAATCTATATTGTTGGTGTGGCACTAAATATGTGGAACGTCGAAAGTACTCTCATGTGGATTTGTGAGAGAGGACTGGGGTGGGAGACCGAATGTGATTTTGATGATATAATAATAAACATTGGAGTCTTAAAGAGGCTTATTAGATCAAGGAAGATACCTTTTAGATTACAAATCACATGCATTATTTGAAGAAACAAAATAATGTGGAGTTCTAATCCAAACACCATTCAAACTTGTGCTCATTAGCAGCTTCTAAAAGAAATGGAAGATATATGCTCAACATATGAGTTAAATTCTAAAAATGAACTTGCAAAGACATACTGACTGAAAATGAAATTTTGCCTTTTGTGGAATGTAAACGTTTTGAATTAGATCTGATAAAGACCTCTCCTGCAATATTTAAATAAAAAAAAAAAAAAAAGCGCATTGAACTGAAGAATATACACTATATGGAGAAGATAAAAGAAAATCTTGTAAAAGTGTGAGTTATATGTTGAAAGACCAGATGCTCTTTTTCAAAAAAGAACACCATGATGGAAAATTAACACTGTTGATTATTAAAAAATTCAAATACCATGTCTCAAGTGTAGTTCAGATACTGAAATGTCTGAAATTTAGCAAGGTATCCTGCTCTCAATTCAATATTATCAGAAAATAAATAGAAAAATTTAAAGATCATTTGAAACACATAGAAATTATTATGGAGAAGACGAAAGTTGCTAAACTACATATTAAGCTTTCGAAATGCCAGTTTGCTCAAATGATTATGAAATACCTAGGTCATGTAGTAGGACAAGATCAAAGAAGACCAGCAAAAGTGTAAGTCCAAGCCATAAAGGACTTCCCTATACCTACCATGAAAATGCATTAAATCAATTTTAGGATATTTGCAGGATATTATCTCATGTATATTTAGGAATTTCCTGTGATTTCTGCACAACACTGATAGATCTATTAAGAGGAAAGTGTTCCAAACCAACCATTCATTAAAATGTTGATTGCCAAAAAGCTTTTGATGAACTCAAGGAATAATTACCAGGGAATTCAATCTTACATAGTCTGAACCTTTCTCAACCATTTTTTGTTCAGCATGATGCTTCAAATATTGGTATTGGCATAAATAATAAGATAAATGCTAATGGTAAAGAACATGTAATAATGTTTCTCAACAAAACGTTTTCAGCTTATGAACAGAACTACAGTATAAGCAAAAGGAAGTGTGCTGCCATTGTTTCTGCAGTACAAAAATTAGAATTCTATAATATGTAGAGTCATTAGGTTTTTGAAGGAAAATGTGCAATGTCCTCACCAGGACTCGAACTCTGGACCTGTCGAATATGGATCGAGCATGCTTCCAATTTCACCATGAAGGCATCCAGAAAGAAAGGAGAAAATATCTTATAAATAGACCTCATAAATTCATCATTCATTAGTGTAGTTGGATAAAAACACTGGGGCTGGTTCTAAACTATTATGATGGGCTTTGATCTTATAGCTTTTTACCATAAAGTTTTTCATAGAAAGGAGAAGGTTCATGAAAATATTTACAGTTTAGTCATTGTATTCAGATAGCTCACAGCTAAAAATATACATTGTATACATTGTGGGGAAAGTTTAAATCTTCATTGTTTAAATTTTTCTTAACATTGTATTCATTTGGTCTGATACCTTATAGTATTTGTTATATACCTTATTGTATTTGTTTTGCTTGAACATTTCATTTGTGCTGAAAGAAACCTTTCATAAAAAAATACCCCATGAGGGGAGGAGTTTAACCTGCTCCCTGATTTGCCCAAGTTACCTCAGGATGAAAAAAAAAAAACATCATGCAGTGATTTGCCCGAGTCCTCATGTGCTTAACGTATGATTAGCCAAATGCTAGAAGTAAATACTATATATTCAGTTATTCAGTTTTAGAAATATATTATTCATCAGTTATTCAGTTTTAGAATATTTTAGAAATATTCAGTTTTCAGTATAAAGCATATTTTCTTTTTTCTGTATCAAAGCTACCACTAGCAGTCAGTGCCATAAAAGAAGTAACCACAGAATTTTCAACTTCAGGAAGTTCTACTGAAGAACAAAACTGCTTCTTTCTTCTTCAAATGCTTGCAATGCTTTAGAAGTTATTTGGGTATTAACATCTTGGGGGTCTGGTTTAACACAATAGGCTGCCTTTTTCAGTGTCAGGTATAGAAACTAACTATATTTAAAGTACATGATGAAAATTTTCAGACCGGTTTTTACTGTGTCTGCATACAGACTGTACAGAACAAAATTCATCTTGTTCAGCTACCATTTAAGGGGTTAAGACTGTAATATCTACATTGCTATGCTACCAAATAAATATCTAGGGAGAAATGTAAAGATCCTTACTTGAAGATGCGTTTAGGATCCTTATGTTTGAAATGTTATACTTTTGTTAAGTTTGAAAAAAGTAAAAGTTTTGACGTTCAACTGAAATGGTGAAATTTTTTGCAAATACCACTACAGTATATTCATTTTTGTAAATGTTAATTTTTTGTGGTAAATATATGATACTTTGTTTTCGATTATTTTGTTTTTAATGTAGTGATGCAAAACCTAATTTCCCACCATTTTTACATGCATGTTCCTTAGCAGCACTTAAATTTTGTTCAAGTTGTCATTTTACCCTCAAAATATATGTACTAAGAAAAAAATATCTTGAGTGGTTGAGGTCATATCTTGAGTGAAAAGAAGTTGTGCAGGTCAAAACCGTGTTATTAAGCAGCCAATTTATATTCATAAATAAACCTTTCATAAATTAATTTTTTTCCATACCTACAGTTTCTTTAAACTGTTTAAAGTTATTGTTGTACATTTCAATGTTGTGAAAAATAATCTCTCAAGTTTTTATTATTACCATACCTTAAACTAAAAGGCAAAACATCAAATAAATTATCATTGCAAAATAATTTATTTTCTTAAAAATATATATTATAACACAGCCATTATGTGAAACTGTAGTTTGTAATGTTAAGTATAATTTTTAAGGGCCTGACTCTGAAAATAGGAAACTAGCACTTCAGTTGCAACATTTAAAAGAAGAAAAATCACAGTTAGAGAAGTGGAATTCAATTTTAAATGTAAGTAAAAAAATTTTTAATCATTTTTTCCCATGCAAATTTTATAAATAAAAATCACAAAAGTAGCCATAACTCCCTCAAAAATAAGTGTAATATTTGAATATGTTGCTAAGTAAGAGTAGCTGAGTAAAACTCCAATATGCAAAGTAGTGGCACTGCACTCGAAATACGTTATGTGCGAGGAGCATAAAAGTCCATATTTGAGAGCAAGCCCACATATTTCACTGGGATAGTGACATAGCCTATTTGTAACAATGACCTCCAGGCATCATTTGCCTGCAGAACTACGATGGAAAGCCATTGAGAGACTAGAGGCAGGATAAAGTCAAACAGAAGTGGCCAGATGGCTAAATGCGAGTCCTTCTGTGGTTCATAGACTTTGGAGGCAATTTCAAACCACAGATTCGGCATCTAGGAGGTTAAGCCAAGGAGGACCAACTGCTACGACGAGCGCCGATGACCGATATTTGACATTATGTGCACGCAGGAATAGAACCGCTACTCCGACTCTTCTTAGATCCTCCCTTGCTGCAGCCACCAGAAGGTTGGTATCAACGTCAACTGTGTGTAGAAGGCTTCACAAAGGTGGTCTGTATGTGAGATGACCAGCCATTTGTGTGCCGCTCACGTCATGCCATAGGAGGGACTATTTTCAGTTGGCACAACAACATGTCCACTGGACGCCTGATCAGTGGAGGGCTGTTATCTTTACGGATGAGTCCAGGTTTAGTCTGGAAAGCGATAGTATGCATTATTTGATATGGAGAGAACCTAGAATGCATTATCATCTGTCCAACATCCGTTAAAGAGATGCATATGGAAGAGGCAGTGTCTGTGTTTGGGGTGGCATCTCTTTGGGTGGACGCACAGACCTCCATGTCTTTCCAAGGGAAACCGTGAATGCTCAGATTTATAGAGATGACATCCTTGATGTTTATGTGCGCCCATATGCCGGGGCAATAGGTGAAGCTTTCCTGTTACAAGACGACAATGCAAGACCACACAGGGCTCGCATCGTAGATGATTATCTTCAACAGGAAACAATTATGTGCATGAAGTGGCCAGCTCGATCCCCAGACTTGAATTCTATCGAGCACGTTTGGGATGCTTTAGAGAGATGTCTAGCTGCTCTCAATCTGGCCCCTCAGACCCTTGCCGCGCTTGCAACTGCTTTGCAAGAGCAATGGCTCTTGCTTCCTATGGGACTGATAGACCGCATAATTGAAAGCATCACGCATCGCTGTATGTGCTGTATTCCTTCTAGAGGCGACCATATTCCATATTGAAGGTACTTTTCATATAGCAAACTGACACCTTTGATTTGTTCATTTTATACATGTGCTAATTTCTATACTACCATAATTGTCTGGTAATTTTTGTTTATATTATTTGATACCTTACTATATGTTGTATATTGTGGGTAAGTTTCATAAAATTCTACATGTAACATTTTCAGTAATCGTGATTTTTCCTTAATTTATGATAACCAGTGTAATTTAATAGGCACAGTTTCTTTATTTCTTTAACATAAACCTGAATTTTGCTAATTTTTCACTGTTTAGCAAGATTAAATCTTAAAGAAATTTCATTAATAAAGGAATTAAAAATATTTGTAACAATAGTTATTGGTATGAATTGAAACTGCTAGATTTTTTTTTTAATAGCTGGGTGCTTTATTTAATAGCCATTAGCCTTGTGCCACTACAAGGGCTGGAAGTGGTGGCCATTTCATTGTGGAAGCACCTAATAGGTGGCCACCACTGCCTCCCATGAAGAGACAGACAGTTAAAACCATGCCTTCTCTGAGACTTGAACCCAGGCCCATCACTGCAACAAACAGAGTTGGACTTGACAGCAAATAGGGAAGTGGTGCTGACTCGAATTTTGTGTCTTTGTCTAGAGAATAAACTGTGGAATATTTCATACAATCCTTTTAGTTATGAAATTAGGAGCTCAGAACTTCTGTGTCATCCAGCACAAAATGACAACCTTCTCAAATGAGTCAAAAAGTCAACGTCAGATTTACACAGATGGATCTCATTTGGAACAAGGGACAGGATGGGGACTATGTGTAATTCACAAGGCAAACCAATGTATTCATGGTGTCGAAGACTGAGGCCAGCCAACTCTATTTTTCAAGCTAAACTACTTTCACTTAAAAAAATAGTGCATATTTCAAGTCTTCCATCACAAGTGGATTTACTTTCTAATCTGGAGGCCATGAAGGGGGGAAATTCAAGAAATACAATAGCAGCAGAGCATCCTTCTTAACCTTCCTGCCCCTTCTAGACCCTTACTGAGCTGGGTTCCCGCTCACAGGGGAATTTATGGCAATGAGTTGGCAAAAGAAGTGGTGAGAAGCAATAATCTTCCTCAATATTCATTTCCTTTACCATTTTCTTATATTAAGAGATGTACAAAAGAAAACTTACTCCAGCAATGGCGAAAAGACTGGGAACATTCCACAACAGGCAAAAGAACTTTTAAATTTTTGCCAAAGGTCTCAGAAACATTTTTGTTTTCATCTCCAGTACAGTCAACTTTTCTCATGGAACATGGTCCCTTTCTGTTGTTTTTATTCCAATTTCATCTCAAGGAAGATGACAAATGTCACTGTAGAATTATTGGGCCTCCAGACTGTTTTGCTTTTTCTTGCCCACTCACTGCTGAATTTCATCTGCAAAGACCATCAGACTTAAACTGGAGTGAATGGAGTAAAACATTATTTAAATATCAAATTCTTCAGCACAGATTAACTCAAATTTTTAATATTTGTAATGAGATGTATACATTTCCAACAACCTTCGCATAATATTTGCACTATGGATAGCATGAACGAACTACTCCTTTAAAAAAAATTTTTTCCATTTGACATGTAATTACGATTGTGTGTTTAACTTTGATGCATAGAATATTTAGGGCTATTAAGTACTGGATATGCTCTGTACTTCCACCTGGGAATAATTTCTGTGGTTGTTTATAACTTATTGAGGCATTTGGTAACTGTATCTGTATATGTTAATATTATAGCCTTTAATTATAAATATTTTGTTATAATTACTATTTTGTTCTTTTTATTATTATTTTTGCCATTTTATTATTATTATTATTGCATTATTATAAGTCAATTACAATTACTTTTGCTGGTGAACTGGAATATGTGCATTCTAAGAAAGAACAGGAATTTAGAACTGTATGTAATTATTTTGTCAGCTATAATGCTTCCTTGTTATTAGAGATATAATTAAATGTATGAAATATTTAGGTCTATTGAGTTTTGATAAAATTGGTAAATGTCTTTTCTATATTTGATACAGTGTTTAGTGTTTTGTATTTGCACATAGGAATGAACAGCTGAAGATGTTTTGTAGCTTTTTATAGAATCTGGAATTATATCAGCCTTGTACAGAATAACTTCTATATATCATGTCCATCACAATTGGGTATAAGTTCCTGTTTTCCAATAGATGTTCTTAACTATTTTAAGCATTGCGAACTATTACAGCCAATTCAACTTAGAGCTGATTCATTTTATGTACTGGCAAATTGGAATATACTAACTGTAATGAAAAATTAGTTGCAGTATTTGAAACATGCATTTATATAGTAAGATGGCTTGGTAAATATACTAACTGTAATGAAAAATTAATTGCAGCCTTTGAAACATGTGCATTTGTATGGTATAATTAATTGGTATATATAATATGTACTGAATAATTTTTGTATTTCATGTCTGTTACAATTGGGAATTGGTTTCTGTTTTTCTGTAGATGTTTTTAATTACTTGAAGAAATTGGGCACTATTATAGCCATTTACCAGCATGATTAGCTATATTATATGTAATGGAATACATGCTTTTTTGGAATATGTGCTCATGTATTGTAGGAATACCTGTCAATTTGTATAGATTGGAATTGTTTAACAAAATCTGTCGTTTAATTGTCAGGGGTGTTTGTGCTCCGGGAAAACCCCGGAATTCCGGGGATTTTGAACTTCGATACCTGGAAATTCCGGGGATCGTCGTTCAAAAGGAAGTAGGAATAATGATGAATTATTTATTTTGATCTGGGTAATTTTGTTTGCTTTGAAAGTAGAAAACGCAAGGTCAGTGTGTGTGGTGAAAACTTTTCCTTTCTTTCTCCAAAGGCAGTGATAATGCGTGAAAAGGGGGGAAAACTTCTTTTTTGTTCTTTCCTTATTGCGAGTTATGACTCATTCCCCCGGTTCTCGGGCATTCTCTTCTGGATTCTTTTCGGCAAGTAGGCGCGGCAGAAAAAAAAAAGAGAGACTTCGTTCGACCAGATGTGCGATCACGTGACTCTGGATTCAAATGTCTTATCTCTCCTGGTGTGGCGCCAATAAGTAGAGAAGGGGGAATTTTCGCCATATTAGCTATTTGTCATTGATCGCTTCTCAACTATTTTTTCTCCGCTGTGTAAAATTTTCGTTTCATTTATTGATGCATGTGTAAATTTTTCGTTTCTTTTATTGAAATATTTTTTTATTTATGTATGCAAGAGAATTTCACTATGAAATTTCTCGATATAAATAGTGATATTATACAATTAGAAGAAGGTTAGCACCACACCAAAGCTACTAATATGCATTTTTGAGGCTGTTTTTGCTTAACTGCATTCATCTTCTGGCACCTTTTCCCATGTTTTGCATTTTGGTAAATGAAAAAGAAATGCATATAACAATGTTCTAAAGCTGAGTGTATAACAGAGTCCTGAAGCAATTTTACATGGAGTTCTAATATATCGGGTTTTAACGAAAGTTTTCCACCACTACAAATATCTTCTACATGAAAAATTCCTGTTCACATGTTTAACCATATTTTGTCAAACGATTTTTGGCATTTGAAAGAAAGATACTCGCTTTAGAATACTGTCTGAAGCCCACCAGCGGCTGAGCGGTAAAGTCGCTGAACACTGGTAGTTCGGTCCGAGGTTCGAATCCCACGAACGGATTGGCTGCATGGGACTTTTCGTGGTTTTCCCCATGTGTAACGTGTATACGAGCCAGTTTCCCTTAGAAAGTCCTCCCCTTAGGCAGATAGCCCTCGAGGCTTTGCCATAATCACACACACACATTAGAATACTGTCTAGTGAAATGTGTAAAAAATATCGTTATCATTAAGTACAAAATGTCCGAAATGGAACTATCATGCTACCTGATTAGAACCATCATTTACTTCCAGTTCTATTGCAAAAAATCAACTATTTTAGAATGTCACCAAATTATATTTACAGCTACAGGTACTAATGTCACAACATATTACATTGTGAAGGTTTGATACTGATAGTTCAAAACACAGACTATGACATTCAAGAAGCAGAACGCTCTGGTCAGCCTACTTGTGAGAACTTGTTGAAGAAGATCAGTATGCAACTACTTGAGAGCTTTTTAAGGAGTTAGACATTACAGCCATGCCCATTAGTCGTGCTCTGCATTGCATAAACTTGATGTACAAGTTCAATCGCTGGGTGCTGCATGAGCTGGCTCAAGCAGATAAGGACAGACGTGCTCGAGCCAGCACTAATCTGCTCAAATATCAATGCAAGAACAAAATTGTGGGCCGAATAATCAGTTGTGATGAAAAGGGATTTTACTTCTATAACGCAAGCTGAAAAGGGGGTTGGTCTGAGTCCGATGAGCCCATCAGCAGCGTCACAAAATGCAGTTTGATTCACGAAAAGATCATGCTTTGTATCTGGTGGAATTGCCGTAGCATTATACACATAAAATATCTGAAAATGGTAAAACCCTTGACAGTAAGGTGTACAGCAAGATGCTAATCCATGTTGGCATCGCTATCAAGGGATAATGTGCAACTGTGTTCCACTACAAAAAGGTAATTTTAAATCAAGATAATGCAAGACCACATGTGTCTGGATTCACCGGCTGGACTCAAATGGGATTTTTTGTCACAACCATCATACAGCTCCAATATCGCTCCTTTGGACATCTACCCCTCCCTCATTCAGAATACGAACTGTGGCAAATGGTTGAAAGGGAATGGAGAGACATCCCTCAGGACAACATCCGCAGTCTTATTGACTCTATGCCTAGACGTGTTTCTTTGTGCATCGCTGTCTGTGGTGGTCCTACATCCTACTGAGCTGATACTATTCTCGCTCTGTATTCTGACTATCATTTTGAAATAAAGATCACTTATTGCTGCTTGCTGTCTCTTTTTCCCAAATTTCATCACTTTCTGACCACTTCTTGGTGTTGCATTTTCAATGTCGAGCAGTGTATATCCTAGTTCTCTCATTAGTGAAATTTGAGCAAAATGGGATAAGACACAAAGTTTTAATATCATCAATATCATCCTGATAAACCAGTAGCAAACTGCAGCATAAGCAGTCTCAGTTACAGTGTATTGTCTCACTTTAGAAACATTTTAAAACATAGGCAAAAATAAATCACATTGGGCAAATTTGGAATGAAATGGAGCTCAATGTACAGTAAAATTAAACTGAGTTTTTGTCTATTTTATCCATTTAATACTGTGTTTATCTTTCTTGTTTTATATTTGCTAATTTTAATTGTTGTAGTTTATTTATTGTTTATAGTTTAATTTTTTTTATTTGTGCAGAATATTGCAAAATTTACATAAGCAAAAAAGAATTAATCCATTTTACAAAAATTCCTGGGAAAAATTATTTTCGTGCATAAGTCTTCAGTAACAAATTAAATTCATAAACCAACGTTTTACTGCATTTGTTTTCATTGCATTAAGTTTTCATTGCATAGAGTTTTAATTTACTTTAACAAATAAAGCCCTTATGATCATTCAAAACATGTATAATGTATATTTGCTGCTCATAATATCAGATCTACTTTTGTCAGTTTTCTGTTTGAATGTTTATTGAATTAATTACTAAATAGATGTTTGCAAACTTCATAAAAACATTCTTTTCTCCTGTGCTGAAATTTGTGTGTTTTTTATATACTTGCTATTGTTATTGTTTCAATTCAATTATTTGAGATATGTTGCATATTTAAGAGCTTTATTGCATATTTAAGAGCAGTTTTGTGAAATTATGAATGATAAGTAATGCCTTCATTATACTATATAAGGTCTAAGATATAAAAAAATATTAGTTTTTCAGTAATTATGTTGTTTCTGATAGTGTACAAAGTGAAACTAATGTTGCAAATGTTTAATTTTTCTTAAATCAACTGTTTTATCTTATGTCTGTTTTCAGGAAAAGGCTGATATAAATAAAATTAAGAGAGATCATGAAATAGAACTAGCTGCTATTAAAAACCAGTATGAAAGTAAAATTTTAGATTTGGAAAAAGAAATTGAAATTTTAAAGGTTAGTATTTTATTTTATATATTTACTTTTAAACCATTCTTATGTTTAAGCCTCTTTTGATAAATTTAGGCATTTGTAAACCATTTAAATAGCTATCTTAAAACAAGCTTGAAATATATGGATTTCTTAATGTATTTTTGTTTTCCTATCTTAATATTTTTTAATTATTGTTTGGACACATAGCAGCTATGCCACACATTTTACTGGTGTGAAGTGTTGACGACCTTTTTATTACAATGGCATATTTCAGATATGTGGCAGTTTCACTGGCAATGTAGTAGTGATGAAATGTCTGCTGTAATGTATTTTGCAGTAATTTACAAAACAGAGAATATCTTCTTAGTAGAACATATATTTTATTTCTAGTTCACGGTGATAGACAAATTTCATACAATTCTTAAGTGGCAAAAATTTCATACTACTCCTAGCTGTAAAAATCTTCAGAATTTAATCTTTTTAAAACAATATCTCACGTTGCTGAGTAACAGTTTAATACAAATATGGAGTTGCAACTTCAACAATAATTATATTTATTTATTAAATAACAAGATATTACAACCTCTTCCCCCTCCAGATAAACTTTAATTTAAATTTTCATAAATTAAAGTTTACGTTTTTTTTTTTTTTTCTTTTTTTTTTTCAAAAACAACAATATTAGCACAATACAGAATTGAAATACAAGATATAACATAATAACATACACTGAGGAAGAGAGGAAGGAACAAAATATTTTTTTTTTTATCTATATAGAGAAACAAATTATTTAATCAGGCCAAGAAGTACGACTTAATGCATCTACATTTTTATGGTTTTTACCACTTCGATGAACGATCGTGTAATTGTAGGGTTGTAGTACTAGTGCCCATCTCATAAGTCGTGGATTTAGACTCAGATTATTTTTGAGCCAAACTAAGGGATTATGATCGGTCATGATGAGGAATTTAGTATGCCCGTCTAAATAACATTGAAGTTTCTTTACAGCAAATATTATGGCGGCGCATTCCTTTTCTGTGGTAGAGTACTTTTTTTCAGTTTCTGTAAACTTCTTACTGACGTATAATACTGGATGTTCATTGTCTCGTTCATCATTTTGAGCTAAAATGACACCCATACCAGAGTCCGAAACATCAATTTGCAAAACGAACTGCTTATTGAAATCAGGTGAGTGTAATAGAGGCTTTTGCGGCAGTTTTACTACTTCAACAACTAACTCGCTCTTGTCTGTTTGAAAACTTCTCCTTGACTTGTATATCAAATCAAGAACTTGGCAATTCATCTAGAGATTTTAACTGAGAATCGTTTAATTGTGTCAGTTCTTTCTTTTCAGATAGTTTTTGCTTGTTGCGAGATGAACCTTTGTTCTTATCTGTTACTTGCATTCTCATTGAATGTGGCAACTTTGAGTATCCTTTATCATGTTTATGCCTCTTTGCTAAGTCTTCTGACACGAGCTTACATTCTGAACGTATTTTTAATTTCTCAGCTTTAGAAGCACCTTCATGAGTTCTTTGATGAGAATTTCTTTGATCTGCTGGTAACACATCTTTACTTTTTTACATCTTTACTTTTTACCATCAAACACATCTTTACTTTTTGGGGAAGAAGGAACTGATGAACTTGTAGAGGAATAATCACACACACTATCCATAAAAGGTGAATCACCAGGTGAAGAAGGTGAGTCAGCTTTCATATTGATAACTTCAGTTTTCTCATCAGTAGATGAATGCTTAGATTATTTGTCTGATTTCTGTGAACCATTGACAGATGCTTGACTCTTAGGAGGGTGAGTATTGACCAAATTACCTTGAGTCTTAGCACTATTATTTGTTTGGTTCTGAATCAAAGTTGTGTAGCTCTGCATTTGATCTCTATATTTTTCAAGAATAACAATGACTTCCCTTTCATTTCCATTTTTATCTAATTTCTTTTTCTCCTTAATTTTGAAATAATTTCTGAAATTTTCACTTTTAGCTTTGCTAAGCATTGAGATTAGATCTCTGCTTTGATGCTGAGATCCAATTAATTCCTTTGAATTAGCATTAATTATTTTCTTAATTTCTTTGTCTTTCTCATCAGCTTGCGGTAAAATATCTTCGTCAGTGTCAATAAACGTCAGTTCTTCTAGTTTCTCCATTTCAGTTTATCTATTTCGACCTTCTTCACGAGATCTTTTTACTTGAGATCGTGTCAAAACTGCATTTATTTTTTCTAAATTTAAGAATGATTTATTTTTGAACAATTGAGCAGTTTTGTTACCCAATACATATCTGCCTGGATCATTTGTAACAACAGCTGCCTTTGTCTTTATATGACCAAGTTCGCAATTAATTTCAACTTCCGCTAATGGTAGACACACTAAATGGTCATTTAACAGATATTGTACCCAGACATGTTCTCCAGTCATTTTTGCGTTATCTATGTGATTGTGAGAAATAACATCAACAGTGGCTCCTGTGTCTCGAAGAATAAGCATTTCATGCCCATTAACTAAACCGTTAATTGTATATGTTTCTAACAAATCATCATTCAAAGATACGCAATTTACCTTTTCATTTGGTTTTAAGCGAGGACACTGAGGCTTAAAATGTTCGTATGATCCACACTCGAAACAGCGTGGTCGATATCTTTTGTCATATAAATTTTCTTGGTTTTTGTTTTGGAACTGATTCTTTTGCTGATGATCTTTCTTGTATTTTGAATCATCCCATCTATCAGAATGCTTAAAATGAGGCGGATGCTCTATTTTTTTCACAAAATTATCATAACGCGGTTTAAATGATCCTTTGTTAATTTTCTCAGTCTGATTGGCAGAAAATTTCGGTTTTATTGTTTTTCTCACATCTTCAAAATCTTCAATTTTCTTAACCATTTCAGTTGGTGAAATGATGGTTGTCCATTGATCCATAAAATGTTCTTTGAAATCAGGAGAAGTACGCTTTTTTATTTGATCAACCAGCATGAGATCTTTTAGCTGTTCAAAACTTTTAATGTTTAATCCGTTAAGCTATCCTACTAAATAATTCTTTAATTCATAGTAGAAATGATACCAAGTACTTTCAGTAGCTTTTTGGTGTTTATTAAATAGTTGTCGAAATTTTTCCGCACTCAATTTAAATCGTTGTAACAGTAAAGTTTTTACATATTCATACTTTTTCGCGTTCTCTTCTGGTTCTCTAGCAATAAGCTGAACAATGTCAGGAGGCAGAAATGAAATAAGTTGAGTCACTTGATTTTCAGCAGGTATATTCATTATTTTAGCTTGACGCTCAAATAACACCAGAAATAAACTTATTTCATCTTTTTTAGGGTTGAAACGTGGAATGACATCGTGAATTCTGATTTTTAAAGGCTCCTCAGGTAACTGCGTAGTTTCTACCGGCTGTGCTGTTGCAGCCATTGCTTCCAACTGAAGTTTCTGTGGCTCAAAGCCTCTAATTCGCGTTCCTTTTCTCTTTCCTCCCTTTCGCGTTCTTCTCTTCTTTCTCTTTCTTCTCTTTCGTGTACCTTTTATCTTTCTTCCCTTTCGTGTTCTTCTCTTCTTTCTCTTTCTTCTCTTTCGCGTTCTTTTTCTCTTTCTCTTTCTTCTCTTTCACGTTTTTTTTCTCTTTCTCTTTCTTCTCTTTTGCGTTCCTTTTCTCTTTCTCTTTCTTTTCATTCGCATTCTTCTTTTCGTTCGCATTCTTCTTTTCGTTCCCTTTCTTCTCTAATTGCAGCCAGTAGTTCTCGAGTAAACTCCTCATCATAATCGAGACTTTCAGTAATCAGTTTATGCAACTGAGCAATCTTAAATTGAGGTTTCACAGTTAAACCTAACTCTTCTGCTAGAACTTTTAAATCCTGTTTTTTACTCCTAGCTGAGAATGACATGTTGACACAAGTTACCTTTATTAGGCATCCTTTTGAAATTGAATTTAAAAGATCGTACTTGTACTAAAAATGTATAATTTCTGGTGAGACTTAATTTCTCAAATACAAAATTCACACTAACCAATTGGAGAGAATTATTTAAACAACTTCGCCAGGTTGGCACAAAATACTATAATACTACGTCGGGTTGACGTTTTAACTCACTATTCACAAGCCTCGTTAGCTATAACTATATAAACACCTTTGCCAGTTAGGCAATACAATGGAATTTTACCCACGTCAGTTTGACGACTTTACTATCTATCTCCATGCCTGGTTGGCGATAACAAAAACAATTTTTGCCAGTTTGGCAATACAACTTTTAGAATATACAATCTGTAATACATCGGGATGACGTTACTATCTATCACACGCCTGGATGGCGAGAACTAAGAAAAAAAATCTTTGCCAATTCAGCAGTATAATCAAATCACACTACGTCAGTTTGACGTTATTACTTATTTTCACGTGCCTGCTTGGCAACAAATTCAAAAACTCAGCTAGCAGTTCTTTTTTTTATAACTGCCGGGATGGCTTACACATATCATTTATGAACATAAAAATTCAATACAAATAAAAGTAAAGCATAAATAATAATTTCAAAATACTTCTTTACCACAAATATCAATTATAAATTTAGGCTGAATAATTTTGGGGTCAGTTATTTTAAACAAAATCTTACACGATAAACTATAATTCTGAAATAAAGTATTAAAATTCAATAAAAGCTTTTTTAAGAAAACCAAAAGTTAATCTTATCTTCAGAGATCAGCAGTATCCTGTTTTGACAGATTTTTGCTCGGACGCAAGTTATAGAAGCACAGAAGATAACCTTTGAATGATCTGCTTCAAATCTGGCTTTAAAACGGCAGACTTCTTACATCCATTTCTCCTTGAAATAAACAAACTCGGCAATTGGTATTAGCAAACTTGTAAAAAATTCAGCAAATTTCTGGGATTAGGAGACAGCACCATCGAAATTGATAATTGCACTCCTAATTTCCAGGATCTCGGTGGAACCTCCAATTTATTAAGACTGTAATGTATTTTGCAGTAATTTACAAAACAGACAATCTTCTTAGTAGAACATATATTTTATATCTAGTTCACGGTGATAGACAAATTTCATACAATTCTTAAGTGGCAAAAATTTCATACTACTCCTAGCTGTAAAAATCTTCAGAATTTAATCTTTTTAAAACAATATCTCATGTTGCTGAGTAACGGTTTAATACAAATATGGATTGCCACTTCAACAATAATTATATTTATTTATTAAATAACAAGATATTACACTGCCTATACTATTTTTTAGCAGTCACTGCAGTTGAATTGCATATTGAGCATAGACTTTATAACAAATCAAATAAATTTATTAAATGATGCATCTTCTATTTCTTATCTCTTATTATTTTACTCCGCTTTCAACTCAAAATATAAATTCATGAAATGATATGTTTACCCACAAAGGTTAGACATAAAACATAGCATTTTGCGGTTGGACAGAGTATACAAAGATAATGATGTCAGAAAATAGTTCCTTGGTAAAAAGATTACAAGGATAATAAAAAATTATTTATTAATAGACAGTAAATACAAAAGGAAATTAAGAAGTATACTTTCCCATCAATTTTCCACATAATCACCAAATCTGTTTAGACATTTATCTGGATGCAGGACCAATTTGTTTAATCCGCTTGGTATAAATTAAGTTCCTGTCCTTTGAACCAGTTCTCGGTGGCTGTTTTCACATCACTGTCTGAAAAAAACCTCATTCTAGATAAAATTTCCTTTAATTTCAGAAAAAGAAAATAGTAGCTGGATACTAAACATGTGTTATATGGGGGGAATGACTCCAGACTTCTCACTTTTGCAGCATTCCTTGAGTTTGGTGAGCAGTATGGTCCTCTCTTACAGCCATACAGGCCTCGCAGCGTGATGTCGTACTGGAAATAAGTTAGTTTATCAGTGCCTGTGGCAATTGGTCCCACTCATTCAGCAACACCGTTTTCAGTTCTTCGATGGTTTTCGTAGGGGGTTGCAATTGCCCTCCCCAGACATGCTCTATAGGGTTGAGGTCTGGAGACCTGGCTGGCCAATCCATCCGTCAAATATCCTCATTCTCGAGAAATTCGTCGACCAAAAGAGTTCTATGTAGTCTCGCGTTATCGTCCTGTAAGATGAACTCGGGGCCCACTGCACCCCGGAAAAGGCGAACATAGGGCTCCAAGGTCTCATCCCTATACCTCGCATCAGTCAAAGAGATGAAGAGGTGTGCAACCATTAAACATGATGCCTGCCCAGACCATTACACCGCCACCGCTATAATTGATTTTGCGAATATTGGAGGGTAGGTAGCGAGTCCTTGGCTCTCTCCATATGAAAGTATGCCGAGATTCGGTGTTTAGGACTCGTCGGTAAATAGAAAGGTTGCCCATTGCTCCGTACTCCAATCACTATGTTTTCTGCACCGTGCTAATCGGACTCTCCTGTCCGCAGACGTGAGCGGGATGCAAACAGACAAAATGAGGGAGTTATCTGCTAGAAGACGAGTTCTAGCAGATAACTCCCTCATTCAGTCTTTTGGAAACAGTCACCCTTGTTACACATGTTCCTGTGGCTGCATACAGGTCCCGAAAGAGCTGAGAAGCTGTAGCTCCTCTGTTACGCCTCACTAAAATGGACAAATAGCGATCTTCTCTGGCCATCCTGGCTCTTGGACAACCTTGCCCAGGCTTTCTCTCGATGGATCCAGTATCCTGGAACTGTTTCCATAGGTTACACATGATGCTGAGCATTAAATTAAACTCTCTGCAAATCTGGACTTGCGATTGGCCTGCCTCTAGCCTCCCCACAATTCGTCACCTCATTCCATCATCTAAACTCTGGTGGTTACTCATTTTTACTGTTCAGATGTGAGTTTAACCAGTTGCTGCAAGATAACACCAAGAAATTCGCCGAGGTGTGCTAAAAAAACTACTGGTAACTTTTATTTATATAGGCTATGTGCTAAATACAATATATGATATAACTGAAACTATAAAGATAAGATTTACTCGATAAATCAAACCAAACAACTCGGAAATATTTTCTGCATACTCTCTGTCTCAGTGTAGTGCTAAATGCATACTAACAAAGGTAAAGTGACCACACGTCCCGATTTTTGGAGAACTGTCCCGCATCCCGCCAATTTTTAAAAATGTCCCGCTTTTTAGAAAACATCTGCATTTCTTTTTTTAAATGTACTGTGAAATATATTACCTATTATTTATTAATTATTATAGTGAATGTAAAAAATAAAAATAAACTAAATTAGGCAATGTAATGAGTTAGATTTACTCGGTGGTGTTCGATCATTGTCGTTACGTCTCGTCAAGGAATATGCATTGTCAACGGAGGAACAGTTAGCATTAGCTGAAGGACTATTTGCTTTTCACACCATAAACCACAATCAAAGTTTCAGATCAATTGATTGTATGTCGCAAATGATCAAAACACTGTACGACAAAAAATTTCCATGTGCAAGGGAAAAAACGGAAGCAATTATTTATAATGTTTTTTCACCATATTTGTTTTCACAATTGCAGAAAGAATTAGATAAATACACATTTATGTTCTTATATTATGATGCTTCTAATCATAAAGATTTAAAATTATTTCCCAGAATTGTTAGACTTTTTGATACAGAAACAGGAATTAAAATTAGAATATTAGATTTTGTTTCATCACCAGGTGAAACTTCATAAATAATTTTTGATTCAGTAAGTACTATTTAAAAAAAGAATAATTTGAACAATAAAATATTATTGACTATTGTGAGGATAACACTAACGCAAATTTTGATGGAAAAGCTAGAAGAAGCATCAATAATGTTTTTACGAAACTTATTGAACATTTGAACCAAAATATTATTGCAGTAGGTTGTGCAGCGCACATTCTACACAATACTATTCAAACAGCATCTGACTTACTTTCAGTGGATGTTGAAAATGTTATTGCAAAAACTTGTTCGTATTTTTATATATATGCTGTGCGTGTCTAAATTTTGAAAGATTTTTGTGAAAGCGCAGAAATCGAATATTAAGGAATTATTGGTTACAGCAAAACAAGATGGCTCTTTTACCAGCTGTAGAAAATATTTTAAAAATATACGAATCATTAAAATCGTACTTTTTATCACAAGATAAATGTCCAAGAATATTGCAGCTCTTTTTTGAAAATGACACATCACAAATTTGGCTTCAATTCATCCACAACCAAGCTACATCATTTTACAATGCTGTGAAAATTATTGAAGGGGACAAAATTTCAATTACGGAAGTGTCAAATGAAATCAATAATTTAAAAACAAAATTGCGAGAAAGAGTTGATAACGATTATGTTCCTTTAGTTATTCGAAAGGACATCACTAGGTTGGAAGAACAAGGTGCCATTAAACGACCAGATTTTCTGAAAGAAGTCTGCTTGGGCTATCTTGAAGAACAGTCAGTTCAGTTTGAGAATATTAAAAACTTTCATCGAGGGACTTTAAAAAAGGAGATTTTATGGGAATATGTGGACAATTTTTTTTAATATATTAGTAACCATTCTGTAAAAATGATATTTTTGATGAGGTGTCATTGGTAAAAAGATACGTTATTACTGATGAAAAAATTAAATGTTGAATGTCTGCAAATGTGGAAGCAGACAAGAAATGGACGGAGTTATTCCTTCATTTTAAACAGAGTAATATTCCTTATGAAAATATTTTGAAAATTGGTGAACACACGCTCCCTCTTCCAGGAACAAATGCTGCAAAAGCAACGTGTTTTTTCTAGTATCAATAAAATATGGACAATTGAAAAAACTTTATTTAACAGATTTAAAACTTTAAAATATGTATTAAGCCTAAAATCAGGGTTCGTACGATCCTTAAGAGTCCTTAATTTTTTTTTAAAATCGATTTTTGGTCTTTAAAAGTCCTTAATTTTGGCCAAAATCAGTAGAAGGTCCTTAAGTTTAATCATCTGAAATTTCTCTCTGTTTTTACGACTGCCATTTTGAGTGTGAATTAGCATGTAATTGTCTCAGATTATTCAAAATTCTCAGAATATGCATCAGTTTTCTCTATAAAATTAATTTTACCGTTTTTCCTTCCCCCCTTTTTTTTCAAAATATTTCTGGCTATTTGCTGTTACAGAATTGGTTGGGATAATTTTTCTTTAATATTTTTGACATTGCAGCAGTTTAGAAGGCAAGATTTATAGACCCACGATTCTAGAAGATTCCAGAAAAATGTGACAAAAGGGAAAATGTCTCCATGGTATTAATACATAATTTCTTACTTTTTGGAGAACTTATTAATACATAATTTCTTACTTTTCTGGAAGAACGATGGAAACATAATATTTGAATGTTTTACTCCTGATACTAGAATCTTTTTTCTTAACATGTTTATCTTCCCTTTATTTTCTCTACTTTTCACTAGACAAAAGCATGGAAAATATCAAAAATGCTTCTAATCTTATCACTTGGGCAGGCATTATAGAAAGAGATTTTTTTATTAATAAGGAAATTGAAAACATACAATTTAAAAGATTCATCTAATATGCATTGTACACAGAGCTGGTGCTATGCATTTTCCCACCTGATGCAATCTTTGTGTATCCTAAATTCTGCTGTCTAGTGCCTATCTAAATTCTGCTTCCAATGCCTGCCCTAAATTCCAAAAGTTTTGCCATTTCTAGATTTTGTTATTCTGTGTGTCACTAAATTCTAAAAATTCTGCCACACCAACTCTGTAACCGGCCTTTATCATATATATTTCATATTTCTTCTGAATGTTCATAATACTAAAGAAATAAAATTAGCCGCTTTTTCTGAATATTCTGAATGCATTTAGTGTTTTTTAGAATAACAGAAATCCTTAATTAAATCCAAAAATTATAAAATTAAAAGGAAACACGCTGAAGAAAGAAACCGAATATATAAAGAAAATTATTCTTCAAAGATATGTGCAGTTATTATGCAAATTACCCGATTGTTTATCATTTCAGCCTTTACTATAGCTTCCCATTTCTGTTTCCTCATATGATAGGGTTACTGTGCTAGATTTATAAGGTATTTTTCCCACTTCCCTAGCGTGCTTTCGTGGTGTAACGGTAGCACGCTGGGCAGGTATTCCAGAGGTCCGTGGTTCGATTCCCGGCGAAGGCGGTTGCATATTTTTCATCTTTTCTGCTTCCAAGTAACCTAATGGCTCTACGAGTGGATAAAACCGAACTAAAAGGGTTGTGGATGATGATTCTCCGCACCCAGGATTTGGCGATTAGGTTCCCTAAAACTTTAGTCGTTCTTTAAAAAGGGGAGTATATAAGGTATTTCTCCCACTTCCCTAGCGTGCCTTCGTGGTGTAACGGTAGCACGCTGGGCCAGTATTCCAGAGGTCCATGGTTCGATTCCCGGCGAAGGCAGTTGCATATTTTTCATCTTTTCTGCTTCCGAAAATCCTAATGACTCTACAGATTAAATTAAAATTAAATTATATTATCTTTGACCATAGTCCACGTTTTTAGTCTGAATTTGATTTTTCTTGTTTAATTATTTCACCGTGACCTGTAATTGACTTTGGTAGCATCAGAACATGCCTTTATGTTCTAAGTTCTTTGTCTGATATTGTAGTTACTTTCAGATACAGTGATAATTTACTTCACGTCTATCGGGGGTAGGCTGGGATTATTTAACTTTTACCAAGTCAAGTAAACCCTCATAGGTACATTGTGGAGAGGTTGACAAGTTAGGAGATAAAGCACACAGAAACTAGCGAGAACATTGGTTTGCATATTGAGACAAATTTCTAATTATTGTCAAAAAAGATCGATAATTAAAGAGAAGGAAATCGATATAAACTATGTTTGGGAAGGTTTGTAGAGACATATGTATTTTTGAAAGCAGGAAAGATTTAAAAATTAACAACGCTTCGCCGGGAATCGAACAGCGAATCTCTGGAATACCGCTACTAGTGTGCAAACCACTACACCACGAAGGGTCGCCAAGAAGGTGGGAGAAATACCTTATATACTCCCCCTTTTAAAGGGTGACTGGGGATTTTAGGGGATCCAATCGCCAAATCCTCTGTGTGGAGAACCATCATCCAACACCCATCAAGTAAAACTTATTCTTTGCATCTACTGAGACTTATAATATATATGAAACAACTTATCACCTCTGGTGCTTTAATGGCTTATTGGAACCTTAAAGTATATATTAACTGGGTTACAACTGCTGGAACTCTACACAAAGCTATGACATTAACTGCATTAAGCAGAGCTTGACTAACTTTCAACGCTTGCCAACCGTGCCTACATCAGGCCTTTCAGATTTGTTCCAATCAGCAGGTCTCTCTATAGACAAGCAGCAGAGGGACATGTTATGAATCATGCTTGATTATGATCTCACTTCTCATTTTAACCTATGCCGTTTCACATAAAATCTCCTTACTATTTGCTAAACCTCTAGACTGACCAAGTATGTGACAAAATGAAACATTAAAATAAAAAAAAAAAAAAAAAAATTCAGCATAAAGCTAACTATTAGTAAAACGTAAATGTCACTTATCTTCTTTTAAATATGTCCAACTATTATAAGTGTAAAATATTTAATGCTACTTGATAAACTGCATTAAGTTTATTTTATTCTCAAACTTATTAATAATTATGTTAGTTAATTCATGTTTAATAATAATGCATACTACTTAAGGATCTATTTTATTTTTAGGATGGTATTACAAAAGTGAAATTCAGGCATAGAATAATATTTTTAATTGAATTTATTCAGTTTCCATTTGCTCATAGGTCCTTAATTTTTTTCATTAATGGTCCTTAATCTGTTAACTGGGTATGACGAAATTTTTCGTCATGCTGGGAAGAATATTTCAATGGGCATGACGAAATTTTTCTTGCATTTTTTTGCAATCTGTCACTTGACCGTTGTTCAAGAAAAATCGATCAATGGAAACACTTGTCCGCTCATAAATTGTTATAACACTCCTAATTTGCACAACTTAATTTCATTTTAGTCTGCATTTCAGTATTTTACATATTAGTAATAACTTGTTGATTTGAGTAATTGTTAGTTTTTTATAAATATGGCTAAAATTATTGTGAAGCAGAAAATATTTTTGAATTGTCTGAAAGTGACGATGAAATATTGCCCGGGAGGTTTGGTAAACGACGTCGAATTCTAAGAATAAGTACCAGTTTGGAAGAAAGCGATAACGACTTCTTTACTGATGGTCCGGACATTGAATCAAAGGATGATGATGTTATAGACCAAAATACTCAACCGACATCAGCTGAATGGAAATGTGAAAGAATATTGCGATCGCCTTTCCCGTTTTTATCTCAATCTAGACTTACATTTGAAGGACCTGAAGAAAAGGATTGCCTTTTTTATTTCGAGAAATTTATCAATGAAAATTTTGTAGAGCTTATTGTGGAACAATTAAACAAATATGCCGGACAGTTTTTTGAAAAAAATACTTCCATGAAACCGCGTTCAAGATGTCTCTCGTGGGTTGACACAGATGACCGAGAGATGAGAGTATTTATTTTTTTTAATAATTTTGCAAGGAATAATAGGAAAACCTTCTTATCAGCTTTATTTCACAAAGCGAGAAAGTCTGGAGACTCCATTTTTTTATAAAACTATCAGAAAACTTTCAGATTTAAAAAAAAAAGTCTCTTTCATAGGTAGTCAGAAAAGTCATAGTCAGAAAAAAGACTTTCATAGTCAGAAACTTTCATAGTCAGAAAAAAGAGTCTCTTTTGCTATGAAAAGGAAGACTGTCTTGAAAACAGTACATTCCATCGAAAAGAAGTCGATTTGGTGTTAAATTGTATAAGATATGTGAAAGTAAATCCGGATACATAAGTGGTGTCATTATATATACAAGTAAAGACACGCAGTATGGTTCGAACTATCCAGAAGAACAGGGACCAAATCGTATTGTTCTTGAATTGTGCCACGATTTGTTGGATAAGGGATATACGCTATATCTCGATAATTGGTATACTAGTACTGATCTAGCTGAGAAGACGTGCAGAAGAAAAACTGATGTTGTAGGAACAATGCGAAAAAATAGAAAGGGAATACCATCTGATATCAAAAATTGTGTTTTGAAAAAAGATAAACATATTGCTAGGTACAGAGACAAAATAATGATTATGAAGTGGAAAGACAAAAAGGATGTAATTATATTGTGTACTATGCACAACAATAAATTTGTAGAAATAGAAAAACGAAGGAAAACTATATCAAAACCGGAAGTTATCTCTGACTACAACAAAAATATGGGAGGAGTTGATCTTGCTGATGGACAAATGAAAACTTATGAAATCGCTAGAAACCAAGTAAAAAAGTATTACTATAAGATATTTTTACATGCACTAGACATGGTGTGTTTGAATGCATATCTTTTGTACAAGAAAGATAGCCGTCACCTAGATAGGCTTCATTTCCGTATCGAAACTGTAGAAAAAGGTGTTGAAAAATATAGAGACGGATCGCAGTTGCCATCTACTAGTACAGGACGATCATCTTTGACACCAAAACCATCTCGACTCTTTGAAAGACATTTTTCAGACTATATACCATCTGACTCCTCAAGAGTAAATGTAACGAGGAGATGCAAATTATGCTATTCCAAAGGTCTTAGGAAAGAATCGAGATTTTGGTGTCCCTACTGCCAGTGTTGCTTTGTGTATGCCGCATTACTTTAGGGAATATCATACGAAATAATTATTTAAATTCGTTCAATTAATTTGTTTTTCCAGATTAAAAATGTTTAATTTTAATATTTAATATCATTAAATATTTTAAAACGATTTTCTTTTATTTATTCCTTGCGATGTGCTGAAATTACTGCAAAGGAAAAAGTCCCCATCGTGAACGATTTTACTGAAAGCTTATTCCCCAGTTAACAGGTTAAAAGTCCTTAAAAGTACTTAATTTCCGTGTGCAGAAATGTGTACGAACCCTGTAAAATATAATTTGACCAATTCATGTGAGAAATTTCATGACATTTTATTAAATGATCCAAGTCTATTGCAAAGTATTCACTCGGATAAAACATATGACCATGAAAGAAAATCATAATTTTTTTAAATAAAATATTAAATTAATTAAAAATAATAATATTCAAATTATTGTTTTTACAAATATTTTTATAGTTACCAATAGTTAATAATAAATATATTTTTGTATATTTATAGACAAGTATATGAATGTATGTAATAAAACACATTTTTTTGAATTATTGGTCTGCTTTAGTAACTAAATTATAATTCTCATTTCATTCCATTTGTCCCGCTTTGTCTCAATGAAAATGTGGTCACTTTAAACAAAGGAATAGGTCAAATAAATTGACATTACAGAAAAAAGAGTGTACTTTTTTGTGTTTGATGTATTGTATTACCCTTTTGCACATTATTGTGGATTTTGTCGTTTATTTTTGCAAGTAAAAAAGTAGCAATTTTATGCATGCATTGCAAATTATTTCATAATGTTTTATATTCAAACACTGAAAGTTTAAATTAAATATAATAAAAGTTTAAAGAGATGTAAACTCATTTATGAGTGAATGATAAACACCCTGTTAAAAAAAATATGTTGCCCTTAGGGTAAGTTAGGAGAAAAACATCCAGTTTTTAATGCATTGCCACTGATGTGGCAATTTAGACAACAAAAGTTGGATTACTATACGTTGAAACTTTTCAGAAAAATTCATGGCATGTTACTTTATGAAGTTTAAATTGTGCAAATTTCATCCCCCTCCCCCTAGGGATCTTCAGCATAGTTTCTCTCATTAAACTGTATTTGATTTGAATTTTGTTCATCTATTGTAGACATTTACAGTACATTTTATGAAGGTTATGCCATGGTTGAATCATTAAATATTGTATTCAGTTTTGATTAAGTTGCTAAAAAATTTTATTAGAATAATGTGAATTAAATATGTAGGAATGATTTAAGATTTTCCATTTTCTCTAGTTCATATTTCAGAATTCACAGAAATGGAATAATCGAGAGCTGAAAGTTCATTCTGAATATCTTTAAATCCTTATTGTTAGATTAAAATTATTTTTAAAGATTTCCTCTTATTGATTTAATTCTTGAAATATGCTCAAAAATATCTAAAATTTGCCTAATAACTTTCACATTTAATTGTATTTTAGATCAATTTATCACAAATAGAGGAAGAAAAAAATAATTTCAAAGAATTAAATGATGTCCTTTTGGACCAGAGAGAAGCATGGAACAAAGAACAAAATGAATATCAGAAAACTAAATTAACATTACAGGAGAAAATAAAAGCAGCTGAAGAATTAGAAGCAAGACTTCAGGAGAAGATAAACAAATATGACAGTCGTCTTGCAGTAATGGAACGAGAGCATCAAGAAGAAATTTCAAAATTGCAGTTGCAAATATTTGGGCTAACAAAATCTGGGTGTCATAAGGAAAATAAGGTATGTAGTCCAAGGTTAAGTTTAAATTTTATATGTGCATATATATACAATGTTGGATTCTATTATTAAAATTATTTTATGCAATTTTTCAAGTCAATTTGTTGAGATTTAAGATGAATTAAGACTTGTAAATGCTCTTCATGATATTTGATTCGCTCAATTTAAATTTACACTCATGTCCATAAATTAAGGATAATGCAAAACTGCATTCCTGACTGCATTCAAGCAACTGTGAAGAACCCAGTTAGTGTTATGATTTGGTCATGCATGTCAGCAGATGGTATTGGTCGCCTTCATGTCATCAATGGGACACTGAATGCCAGAAAATACATTGGCGCTATTCTAGAACCAAAATTTCTACCTTCCATCAGAGATCTCTTTTCCAATAATGCTTCGTTTATTTTTCAGCAGGATTCTGCTCCTTGCCACACGGCCAAAATATCGAAAGAGTGGTTTCGTACAAAGAGCATTAAATTGTTGTCATGGCCAGGAAACAGTCCTGACCTCAATCCTATCGAAAATTTGTGGCACCGTTTCAAAACTCTTGTCCGAATGAGGCGCCCATCAAAAAATAGGGAACTAATTGAGGCTATAATTATTTCCTGGCATCATGTAATAATGAAAGAAGAGCTTAAAGCTCTTGTCAGCTCAATGAAACGTCAATGTGAAGCTGTAATCAAAAATAAAGGGTACCATACTAAGTACTGATAACTCACTGCAATCATCACTATCTAATGTATATCGATAACTATTATTGTTTAACTTTTTTTGTACTGCAAATACAGTCAAAATACTGCAAATACAGTCAAAAGTCACATTATGGGTGTCCAAATTAACGACTTTTGACTGTATTTGCAGATTGCAAATACAGTCAAAAGTCGTTAGAGCGCGTAAGACCTTTGCGGCTGCTAATATGTTTGTGCGCATGCGCGTTTAATGTGTAACGGAGGTATAAGCTGAGCTAAAATTATCTAATTCAATTAATGTTGCAGATTGCGTTGTTCCTTAATCTTCGAATTGGATCCGGCTTATTATTTTTTGCAGACTATTAGAGCAATTTCATAAAAGTAAGCTTGAACTTTCGATTATGTCAAATAGAATTTCCGATATATATTTACTAATATGTAATTTGTATCTACAAAGCGAAAGTATGTTTTGAAATCCGTAATCTGTTTATCAATTTCACGCCGCGGATTGGAAGTTGATCTGTCAGCACTATCCTTATCTTCAGAGCAAATGTTTTTATTTTATTTGGCTTATAATTCCTTACTAAGTGTAGTATTTCATCTCGATGTACTCCGTGTTTGATATGATTTAAATCAAGTTCCTCGTCATTATAATTCGCTTCCGATAGTGAAGAAAGTGACCCAGAGGTTATTGAAAACGAAAACATTTCGATTGACAAATTAGTCGGTATTCTCAACACAGCAATTATAGGACTTGAACAGCGGAACTTTGTAACTAAACAAGAAATTATGTCTGTTTAATAGAATTATAGAGAAAGTATTATCACATGAAACGAAGCAACTTACATTGAAGGAAATGTTTAATAAAGTAAACAAATAAATATTAAGCTTTTTCTGTTTGTAAATTTTGATACCCTTTAGATCATAATTGTTCTTTATTTCATAAATTACGGTTTCATATTTTTAATTTTGTAATTTCTGCATGCCATCTTACCAGATTTAAATTGATGATCTATAATCCGGAAAAATCGATAATCCGGAATCGCCGAAGTCCTGACGAGTCCGGATTAACGACTTTTGACTGTAATTGAATTTTGTGTTTTGTATTGAATTCAGTAATAAATTCTCTTTAAAATGATATATACAAGTTTGCATTTTGTGAAACGTAATGTTTTCTATAAGCATACAATGTTAAAAAACATAAAAATTTCCAAAAGTGTCCACAATTTTGGTCACTACTGTGTATTGAAATGGTAGAAACTTAAATATTCATTTTATGATTTATGCAGTTTCAAATATCTGTTTTTATATTTTAGTTCATAATGTATCTAAATTGTACATTAAAAAAAAATATTTAAAAAAAAGGGGGGAAATTAAAAATGAGGGAAAAAATAAAACAAAACAAAAAAACGTACAAGGATTCAGATTTCATTGTTGCACCAAAGGATTTAGTAAATTTTTCTTTTATGCTATTGCAGAGCTTGCAGTTCATTTACTCACTTTTTTGGGGGGGGGGGTCTTTATAACTTTATTATAAAACATCACTTTATTTCCACTTATACCATATAAAATGCAAGAGCAGAATCACAAAATTTTTATAGCAGAGTATTTTTAGAATTCCCAATAGAGTTAATTGGTATCATCCTTCTTTTTTTTAGGGGGGGGAAGAGAAAGGCTATTATTCTCAAACCTTACTTTTGCTCTCCATTTCACTTTTCAAATAATGAATGTTTAAAATAGTTGCTATTAAAAAGAAGGAAATATATGCTTTTACTTAATTCAACCAGGGTTATTTCACGGGCCCAGCTGATAAGTAATAAAAGAAATAAAGAACTACGTTTTTTGCTTTTAAATCGCTTAGTTTGTCAATCAGTAACAGGTAGATTAAACTAAAAATAAAAATTAAATATCCTACATTATACCAAATAGCAAAAACTAGCACATGGATGATAAAAATATTTTATAGGAGATAGCTTTTAGATCTGGTAAAGTTTATAATGTTGCGGTACACTTTTTTCTTATATATTCTCTATATTATTTCTTTAAAAATAATACATGGTGGCAACATTTGAAAAGTGATATAGACAAAAAGGTGAGATTTGCATGCTCAAAGAGTGTTTCCTTATAAATTAGAATGTGAATTTTTGAGGTTTTCTTGAACTAAACTCACAGAATTCCTCTGTTGAATACCTAGAGAATCCTCATATTTATTGTGTATTTTTATGAATATTAGTTTTTCATTAGATGATTACTTTTGAATCTATTGCAAGAATTTTAATGGATTTAAAGGCGTGCATTGGCTGATCCGACTCTTGTATTTAAATGAAGCAGCATGAAACAGCATTAAGTATAAAAATATAATTTATTTCACTCACAGAAACAAAATTCGTACCAGCAGCACCTACCAAAGAGATTCTGGACATAAAACATAACATTTAATGTGCACTTCTTGCTGATTGACTGATGCCGTGCATGTCTTGTTGGTATGGATGAAATGCTGCAGAGTGTGCCCCAGTTAGGATTACAAATAATAAATATTCACAATATATACAGAAAATGATGATATGACACAAAATTAGGAAGGAATTATACAGGAAATGAAGTGCAATGTAATAAAGATATATACATAGCCTTTGATGCAGTAGAAACATCTGCATAATACAAAATGTTAAATATACTGCAAGTCTGTACTCAAACAGTGTAGTCTGGAACTAAATGCTTGGGAAATTGGAACTTACGCCAACTCTTAGTGGTAGACATTTGATTGAAACATCATGGGGAGTGAGCTGAAACCTGAAGATGTAAAGACAGAAGATGAGTAATGTCATCTGGAAGGTGGTAAGCAGGTTTTACATGATCAATTGAAACTGTACTAGATTTCCATTCAGATCAATAATAAAATTCTTATAATTTCTTTCAATGACTAAATGAGGTCCAGAATTCTCTACATATACACATTCAATATAAATAAGTTTGTTCATTGCAAGGAATGTAAACAAATATGTGCCAAGGTGCATTTAAGCTGAAGATCATTGTTAGAAATGTTATTAATCGTTTTTTAAACATGCTAGCCATATACACTAAAAATTAATCAAAAAAGACAAAACTGCAGATTCGTGATAGTGTTCATTATAAACAGCAGAGTGTCAATGCATCTACAGAAAATGCTAAATAAGCTCAATAATAAAAAATTTGCTTCTCTATTTAAAAAAATTGGATTATAAATTGTGTGTATTTTTATTAAAAAGTTTATCAATATATTTATATAAGAGAAGTTGCTGTTAAATTTAATATGCTGAATTTTCTGAAAATTGAATTTTTATACTTCTCCATCTAAAAATTACAGGCATTTATAATTTTAAGCAGTTGCATAATAATTCATAATTTTAAGCATTGCATATATTACTAAAATTCTACTGTATATAAAGTATTCTGTTACTTAGTGTTTCTGTTTTGGTTATTAGGCAGGAGAGATGGTCCCCACAGAAAGGTCTCTTAAGACACGAAATATACTGAAATGTCTTAAACAAACAGGTAGGCATTGATTTTTATTTTGTAGAATGTATCATTTCTTTACATATTAATGTTAATTCTTCAATTAATTTTGTTTATTTTTGCTTTAAGTCTGTCTTATTTGTACACAAGTGCTCCCCTTTTGTAGAAACTGTACCTTTATTTTCTCTCAGTTTAGTTTTATTATATGATTAACTGCCTATATAACCATATTTTAATTACATGTTAGGTATAAATGTTATGCTATATATTCAAGAACTCTATGTTAATACTGATTTAAATATAAAACAAATTTTGTCAAATCTTGTATCTATACATTTTTAGATATTTCGTAATTGTGTTGATAAATGAATTTAATGAAATATTGCTAATATTAAAATGCCAGAAATATCACTGGTTACTAATACACAAATCAATTAAAACAATAGATATAATGGTGATGAGAAGCATAATAGTTGTACCTCCACTTAAATACCCAAAACAAATGCAAGCAACATGCGAGGCAAACATGTAGTCACATTTGAAGAAAGAGTAAATATAGCTAATTTTGATACTAGACACATTTTACTAATAAACAGAATATAAGCCATTCTAGCACTGACATATCAACAACCTTAGGGTTCTCAGGAGCAACCATATCTAGTGTATTGCAATCTCATGCAGGTACCAGTGACTAGGAAAGAAATGACATAGCAGAAATTGAAGTCACCAGTTTTCATCTCAAAGCAGAAATATCACCAGAGAAGAATTTCTAAGCACAAGAAGAAAAACTGACTTTAATCTAGATAATTCAGTGTTAATTTCTTTTAATTTGGAATATTACTGTCTTCTTTCTGGGCAGATGTGACCACAAAAGATAAAAATATGGATATTCATAGAATGGGTTACACAAAGCATGTGTAACAATGGTTACAGCTAATGGGTGGTTAAATATTTAGAAAGATAAAATACATAAGTAAGGAAGATTTTTGGAAACTTACTCAGAAAAAACAATTTGAGAAGCACATTGTTCAAAATGTATCCCAGTGTCAAAAAAGGTAGCATTTATATCTACTCTTGTTTTGGATCTATATACTTATATGAATCAGCTTTTCACATTTAATGTTCACGATTCATGCTTCTCTGCTTACCAATTTCCATATAGAAGATTCATTACCATAATCTTTGTCTGAATATACCAGATTATGAACATTTGGTTGCAGACTTGCCATTAATGATAATAAAGTAATTTGCATATATTCTTACAACTTTTGGTAAGTTCATAATAATATTCTACAGTAGTCAGTCAGATACTGTTTCTGATTGCCAGGCTGATTCTATTAGAGATTCTGAAAGTCGTTTTGATATGGGACACATTAGGTTTCTTAGTATACCTAAAAAGTTTTTTTAATTGCTAACCAGGTATTTATCAATTTGTCATTTGTTTCGGCTGGATATTTTGCCATCTTATTAGGTCATTATCAGCCTGAGCTGAAGGAATATTCACACAACTTTCAGAACATGTAATCATATCCTACGTTCCTGATTTTAAATAATTTAAATCTTTCTAAGTTTCTCTTCAGGAAAAGATCCATGAATACTGGCCATTTTTCCATTTTGAGAATCTAGGGTTTTTTTTATTATTTTTTCATAAATATTTAAATGCACAATACATTATGACTTCTTCAAAAACAAATGATGATATTCTCAAATCATGTAGAAAAGGAAGGAATACAAAGCAACTAGAAGACAAAATGCCTGTTGTTAAAGACAGCAAATCGATGTTTAAAAAAAATGATTCTAATTGAAAATAGAGCAATATGAGGCCATAAATAAAGGCAGCATAAAGTGTAGACATGCTAATAAGTCGATCAATTAGAATTAATGATATTATTATCTTTTTATAAGAACTTATTTATATTTCCTATGAAATACAACATCCATTTCTATTGTTCCTTTTTAACACATTTATGATAAATTTTGTGTATGGATAACAGATTATTTGTGAAAATAAAAGCTGATTATTTTGATAAAGCTTATGAGTGGCTATTGGCCTTGAACAAAGCTCAGATCGTGTAACTTTATGAGTGTTAGCGAAAAAACAGGATATTGGGGTATTTAGTTTTTTAATTTAATACAGTCAAAAGTCGTTAATTCGGAATGATCTATAATCCGGACCTCAAAACTAAAAACTTTCTGCGCATGCGCCGCGTTGAGACATGCGCATAGGCGTTTACGCGTGCGCGTAAGACCGTTTACGACTGCGCATATGAGTTTGCGCAAGTGCAGAATACGTTTTCGCGTGCGCGTTTTATGTATAATGGACGTATAAGCAAAAATTATCTAATTATCTATTTCAGTTAATGTTGATGATTGCGTTGTTCCTTAATTTTCGAATTGGATCCGGCTTATTATTTTTTGCAGACTGTAAGAGCAATTTTATAAAAGTAAGCTTAAACTTTCGATTATATCAAATAGAATTTCCGATATATATTTGTTAATATGTAAAGGATCTAAAGCGAAAGTATGTTTTGAAATCTGAAATCTGTTTATCAATTTCACGCTGCTCGGCGGGGGGGAACGCCGCGCCGCGGCGGGCGCGTAATGAATTGGAAGTTGATTTGTCAGCACTATCCTTATCTTCAGCGCAGATGTTTTTATTTGGCTTATAATTCCTTACCAAATGTAGTATTTCATCTCGATATGCTCCGTCATTGATATGATTTAAAACAAGTTCCTCGTCATTATAATTCGCTTCCGATAGCGAAGAAAAGTGACAGAGGTTATTGAAAACGAAAAAATTTCGATTGACAAATTAGTCGGTGTTCTTGACACAGCAATTATAGGACTTGAACAGCGGAACTTTGTAACTGAACAAGAAATTATGTTTGTTTAATAGAATTAAAGAGAAAGTATTATCACATGAAACGAAGCAAAACTTAAACAACTTACATTGAAAGAAATGTTTAATAAAGTAAACAAATAAATATTAAGCTTTTTCTTTTTCCAAATTTTGATACCCTTTAGATCATAATTGTTCTTTATTTCATAAATTACGGTTTCATATTTTTAATTTTAGAATTTCTGCATGCCATTTTACGAGATTTAAACTGATGATCTATAATCCGGAAAAATCGATAATCCGGAATCGCCGAAGTCCCGACGAGTCCGGATTAACGACTTTTGACTGTATACAAAAATACTTTGTTTCTTTGCATACCACGTATTGAAATACGCTGATATAGACTATTTTGGAAGGGGCTATAATGATAACTCTATCCATATAATAAGTTACAAAATGCCTTTCATGATTTGTAGTTTTAATAATTCTAAATATTAGTAATATATTTGTTCTGTGGCAATGATTCCCAAACTGCAGTATATAGCTATATTACCAGATAAAAAGCAATGCTGCTTGTATATGATGAAAGTACATAAATAATACTCTGAATGAATGCCCTTGATGAAGAACTAAATTATTTAAAAGCAATAGCTATTGACAGGGGCTTTTCACCCAACATTATTAATCAAGCAGTTAAAAAATTCTCATCTCAACACACTAAAAGCCACACTCTTATTTTAGGAGATTATAAAAATTCTGTTGTCATTCCCTTCTTTCCATCAATTAGCTATAAAGTTGCACATATTTTGCAGAAATTTAACTTTCGGGTTGTTTACTCTCCCATCAATAAAATTCCAACTTCTATACTCAAGGACCCCATTCCGGATATGAATTCCTGGGGTATTTATAGGATTCCTTGCCAGTGCGGTTTAATTTACATTGGCCAAACTAAGAGAGCCTTAAAATTTCGCGTCAAAGAACATGAGGCATATGTTAGAAAAAAGGAAACACAGAAGTCTTCTGTTGCTCAACATTGTTGGTCCGAAAATCACACTTTCAATTTTTCTGCTGCCAAAATTATTCAAAAAACATCTTCCATTGGAGAACTGGATTTTCTAGAGGCATTTCACATTCATAAAAATCTTTCTGTTCTAGTTAACGATCCTAATTCCAATCCAAATTTGCCTTCGGCTTTTAGAGAAATTATGTTTTAGTTCTGGTTTCGCCAACAGATGGCGCCACTTGCTTATTCTTGTCCAGGCTTTTTTATCTTATCTAAACATTATTTCCTATCTTGTTCATTTGCGGTTTTGCAGCTGAAGATGATGGTTCGGTAAAACCATCGAAACTAGTCCTGTGAAAATTTTGTAAATTAACGCTGATTTTTGTTGTTTGACTTCTGAATTAGTATTTATTCGGCGTGTTATTGTGTCTTAATTAATACTCTGAATATTAATGCAGTAGTCCAAAACCTACTGCGAGTAAAATTAAATATTATGTGTTATGAGACTTTCATGTAAGATAGGTAAATTAAGAGTTTAACTAATAAATTTCACTCTAAAAGTTGTTTCCCCAAAAAGGGGAATTGTGAAAGTGTTATAATCATCCCCCTTTTTCCAGAACAATCAACTGTTTTGAATAATTTCACTGCTTAACACTGATTTTGGGTTTAATTGTAGGTGCTGAATTCCGAATCTGTATTTGTAAGATAGGTTCTAGTTTTTGAGATAAAATAGAAATAAATTTTAATAATAAAATGTATGCATGATACAAATTGGAGGGAAACTGTGATAAATGTAAATAAATAACAAAATTAAACAATGCAATAAACCAATTTAATCATAAAGAGTAATTAATCAATAAATAAGAAGATAAACAAATATTGATACAGCATACACAAGCCAAACATAAATAAGCAAGCAATAGAGAAATTGCATCAAAATGTAATTTAAAACAATTAAAAAAAATCTGAAGGGTTTCAGATTTTAAATTACGTCCAAAGGGGTGATTTTTAACGTTTTGTGTGTTACCTTTATTTATCAAATATGTTCTTTGCATTTAAACCATAAAATTCAGTTCAACAGCAATGTCGCAAAATAATTTTAAAATGAGCATGTCTTTAGAATTTCCGATACACAGTTCCACGCGCTGGAGGTAAAAAGGTCCCCCTCCCCATAAGTACTGCGCAAATTTGACAAAAATTTAAAGACATAGAACAATGTGAAATTTTAAATAAGTAACAGATGAAATAACAGCGTCACATGCAAAACGAGGAAAATGAACTTTTATATTAAACTTTTATATCTCTTTTATACAAAAACAATGCGTCGAAACGTTTTCATTTCTTTCTTTGCCTGTATTGTCTTATCTTTATCTATTTTCAGATACATTATGTAAAAATATTTAGTAATTGCAAAATTATTATGATAAGTTAAAGAAATATCAAAACTGCTAAAATTTTTGGCAACCCTCTACTGTAGATCGGCACCCACAGTTTTGAGAAACCCTGTCGTAGAATGTTGCCATTACTATCTTTTAAATCGTTGAGTTTGTTAATCAAAAATTCAAATAAAGTTTTAGAAAATGTGAAATCTAAAATTTCTGCTTTCAAATGCCCATATTCGCAGTAGGATTATGTCATTCAAAATTGGATAGCTCTAGGTACCATTGTATTATCACAATGAGAGAAGACATACATACATTTATGCAGATTCTTCATTATTTAATTTCTTCAAATATAATACAGGGCGATAGTATTTGGGGGCAGCGATTTGAAAAGTGATATGCTGTTTATAGGGTACCGACAAAAAATCGCAAAACGAAAACAATAGTCCTTCAGGGAAAAAGTACCTTTGGACTAATAATGTATTGAAAAATGACAGGAAAATCAATTTAAATTAATAGTGATAGTATACCAAAAACTACACAATGTTGCAGTCAGCCATTTAAAATGAAAACAAGTAAACTGGTATAATTACTTCTTAAAAAAGCATTTCTCATGACACTTCCTCATTTGCATTAAAAGTTTTGTGTTTAAAGGTCGAGAAGTCAGCCATCATATGTTTATCCCACCTGACTTTACACCTTTATTCTATTTTTCTGATATCTTGTTGCTTTATTCCTTACTAAGATGACTCAGATTGTTTTAATATTTGTCTAATTGATTATAAAGAAAATAGATCCTTGAGCTCATATTATCTCCCAATTCTTCAAAATATTTAAGCATATTTTGCATCAGTTTTTTTATAGTTCTGAACTCTGTGGTTACTCCAAAAAGTCTTAATAATTTAGAAAAAAAAATAACATGACAGAAGATTTAGTATGAGCCGCAATTGATGAAAATTTTGAATCATTTACAAATTTTAGGACCATCAAAAATTCTTGCTTGTAACTCTTCATTTCTTAGTCCAAAAAGTTTCTCAAATCTATTGAACCAAATACAATCTCTTTTGAGTGTCCTAATGAATTTGCTTTATCAGGCTTGGTGACATGGTAGAAGAATTACCTGATAATTACACTCATGTCTATAAATTAAGGATAATGCAAAATCAGGCAAAGGAAGAGTTAGAATCAAAACAAATTTGACTTATTTGTAAAGCTTATTTATTAAACAAAAGGTAAAGAGCAAAAAAAGATGCTATATGTTTGATATTATTAAAAAAATTAGCGATTTTTCTCCCTGGAGCGAATTACAAAAAAAAAAAAAAAAAAAAAAAAAAAAAAAAACTATTTACAAAAAATCAATATTACATGGTTGGTATGATTGTTAATACATTGTATGTCTCCCAGACGATGCAACACAGTCCATACAACGCCTAGGCATGCTGAGTATCAAATTATCGATCTGATCTTGGGGGATATTACACCACTCAAAAAGCATTGCTCTCCGAAGTTCCGGTAGACATGTAGGAGGAGATTGACAGGCTGCAACCCGTCGGCCAAGCATATCCCACACGTGCCCTACTGGATTCAAGTCCGATGAGAATGCTGGCCAGTCCATACGGGTGATATCCTTCGATTGAAGGCATTTGCTTACAATGTTTGCACGGTGAGCACGGGCGTTGTCATCCATAAACACAAATTGTGCGCCCTTGGCGCCCCGAAACAAACGTACATGTTGTTCCAGAATGACGTCCTGATAGATTTGGCTTGTAATGGTTCCAATTTGAACATGCAGGTCAGTTCTGGAACCCAGAATAATTCCACCCCAAACGAGCACTCCTGCACCACCGTAACTGTGTCGTTCAATGATGTTTTCTTGGTGGTAACTGGTACCTGGAGCTCTCCATATGAAAGTCCGGCGAGAATCAGACTGCAAGCTAAACCTGGACTCGTCGGAAAACATCACACAAGCCCACTGTTGCGGTGTCCACAATGCATGCTCTCTACTCCAGGCTAACCGCAGGCGACAGTGAGTTGCAGTAAGTGGAACGCATCTGATAGGTCTACGAGCATATAGACCAATCTGCCCTAAGCGTCTGTACATGGTCTGCCTTGAAATTGTCGTACCAGTGGCTGACGAGACAGGCCTGAGGCTGTGCTCCGCCTGTTTCTTTTGGCAGTAACTGCCAAATACCGGTCCTCATTCGGCGTTGTAACTCTGGGGCGACCTGTACTGTAACGTCTATTCACATTACCATCATCTTGGAATCGTTGCCAAAGCCTGGAGATGACACTCTGGGCGATTCCAAGTTTGTCTGATACTTCCAGTTGGTTATGCCCACATTCTAGACGGCCGATAATTCTACCACGTCAAAATCATCCAAATGTGCCTTTTGTGTCGTAACTATTCGGTTATTGCACTGAAGTGCTTATAAAGCACCCGCGAACAATTTTACTTCTTTGCCTGTATTCCTTATATATCACTCTCTTACACTCTTGTCATTGTGACTTACCATCGGTGTCATCTGGTTACTTCCTGAAATTTGCATATGATTCTTGAAGATGTGTGTAGTAATTTTACAGGTGATATATTTATTTTAGAGTTCGATTTCCGCGTGGCTCCGAATTATCCTTAATTTATGGACATGGGTGTATTACGATACCTGTAGTCAATATGTCTCTTTAAGGCCATTTCACTTTTTTGCGATCTCTGTGTGCTGGGGATGCTCTTTATATTCACTTTTTTGCCTCAGTAGCACATTCCCCATCCTAGAGCCAACACAAATAAACCACTTATATTCCTGTTAGCAGACCTGCAAGATCATTTTAATATCCTTCCTTAAGTTTCACAGAATGAGCAACTAAACTGATTGCTATTATACAGCAGCACACATTTTCAAACTTCTGGTCCTATCAGTAAAAAGCCTGTATTCTTCTGCTTCATATTCTATATCCACGTTAAAAAAAAGACTGGTGAATACTATTGCAATGTACGTGTTTTCTACACTCACTAATGTATAGAAGTTCATTCTTTTTGTTCTGTAAGCTATTATCTTAATACTAGGTTCACAGAACTGTTTTGGTGTTGATAAACTACTTCTGCATTTACTTTCACTGTTGTTAAAATCAGATTTCTGTGTATCTTCATCTGATGAAAGAATATCAGGCAGTGAAACTTGGTATAGAAATGCCCTCACAGTGTGGCGTAGTCATCTTCCTGATTCCAAATCAGGGCATTCCTACTTACTTTTCTTGTAATGCCTTTCACATTCACGAGATAAATAGCAGTTATTATGGCAATTCACCAATTCTCTCTATAACACACCAGACTTCTAACAACACAATGTTTTTAAATACTATGCAGGTATTCACAAACTTTGTGAGGAATGCAAGGCTTATTTTGGTTGCCATGTTTTTTTATAAGTATTTATAAAATAAATAAAAAAAAAGTTTTTATAAAATAAGTAAGGTGAACTTCCTATGTCTGAGAATTTTAGAAAATCATTTACATATATCAGGTATATTAATGGAACTGTTTCCGAACTCTGGCATAGATCAGATGGAGGTTTAAGGTGAAAACTCATGTTACTAAAAGCCTGTCTATATAAAGAAATATCTCCCAATTAGTATCTCTAGACATCTATGCCAGTCTCTTCACACAGAGAAACATATCGTTGGCATGTCAGATACATGTACAGTGGAACCTTGAGATATGAGTTAATTCGTTCTAGCATTGAGCTCGTATAGCGAATTTCTTGTATCTAGAAACAAACTTCCCCATTGAAAATAATGGAAATCCAGTTAATTCATTCTGCATTCCCATAAATATCAACATAAAAATCAATTTTTATAATAAATAACATAACCGTAGTTTACCTTTATGATAGCTTCTGACACCGACCTTTTAACTGCTTCTTGTTAATCCACATCAACAACAGCTTCTCAACATCTTCTAGTTTTAGATGGTGCTTGGAAGTAATGGTAACTCCTTTGGCTACATCAAGTTTCTTAATTTTTTCAGAATAGCGCAAATCGTCACTGTCGAAAGGGCATAAGTCTTTGCCAATTCCGTCACTCTTACACCACGCTTGTTTATCTATGATTTCTTTCTTAATTTCAATGGCCATGGCTTCTTTATTTTTCTTTTCAGCACTATCTGAGGCAACAGTTATCTTGGGAGGCATAGTGAAATAATTATTTTCATGTTAAATGTAATAAACAATTGACTCGCAAGCGCACAGACATGTAGATCAAAGAACACCAAGTGATCTGACGGGGGGGGGGGGGATTCCCTAAGTTGAGCCAGATTAGAAAATGGTGCCATGCATACCAGCAACCTGGCTCGTTACTCGAGTCAGTGCTCATATCTCGAGGTTCCACTGTATGCAACATCTGTGCCAGGTGTGGTGTTCACTGACCATTTAGGAATACATTATCACTGGAGACATATTAGGCAACAGCCAGTAAAACTGCATATGGAAATCATGCTTTTGAAATTAATACTGGCTACTAAATCAACATTTTGCTTCCCTAAATAATATATATCACGAATTATTTGGAGTTTATATTACTGTTCTAACAAATTTAATTTACAATGCCACATTTATTTTAGATCGTAATTTCCGATGTATTTCTTTATAAATGATACATTATTTTGGTTCTTACATGTCAAATGCACCCAATTGGGGAATATAGTCACATTTTATTTTCTGGTAGAAAATTCATAGCAACTGATTGTCTTTAGGACAACATCGTACATATCACTTGCAGTGTGCCTTTTCCTCAAGAGAAACTCTGCTATATAGGACTCAAGGTAAGGGCGAGCTGTTCCATGGTGCTTTTTATTTTGCCATTTAGCCCTTCCCCATATGTATTCTATATTTTGCATGTGTCTGCCAATTTCAGAATTCATAAATTTACATTTGTGATTTACTTCAGTGGATATACCTAGATTGTTTAAGTTCTGTTTTATACTACTTCCAACACTCAGAAAAATGGTCATTCCTTCTTTAATGTTCATTTTAATTTTGTTCATTATTACTGTAAGGGCACTAATCAGGGACCATTTTAAGAAATGTTTTGCTCATTTTACAACAAATGCCCCAAAAAATCAACTGTGGAAGCTTTTCCAGCATTGCTTTTGGGTCATGCAAACATGCTTTCGTCAATCTCCACAATGCATCTGACACCACTCATTTTCTCCTGCTGCTGCCATTTCAAAATTGCAGATTTCCTGGAGATAACTGTTCCAGTCAATTACTGTTTTGTTGGCTATTCCTAGTTGTTTTTTGCAGAACTTGACCAATGTTAGTTCGTCACATCAGTATATATGAAACATAAAGCTGTTGTGAATGTCGTTTGACTTCCTTTGAACCAGTTCCCTATACATATTCTAATACTTTTTCAGCATGTACGGATGTTAAATTTCCAAAAAATGCGATCTTCATTTGTTTATAGCTTCATCAAGTGCAAAAGTTTGCATTCTCGATTGTTCGGTAATATGTCGTAATTCTGCAAATAGTGAACTGCCCCCGTTTCATTTCGAGGTAAGCTCCAGAGATCCATGTAACTCAAAAGTAAGGTACAAATTTTCTTTGACTTTAAATTTTAAATGATTAGATAACTATCTAATAAACGACTATCCAATCGAACTACATGAAAACATGGAAATGTTTAAAATAGTATGGGTTGCCATATTTGATGATTAATCCTTGAGGTGCAGTTTACACTAAAGAACCAATACTTTTTTTACCTTAATTCAAGTGATATTTTTAGTCAACACAGTGATAATTTTTTTGTCTCATTTCTTAGCATTAGGTAAATTTGGTAGAATATTTTTTGCTATATTTTTATGTTCTGAAAAATCTAACAAACAAGAAAAGCTTAATTTATCATCTGTACTTCCTATTATCACTAGTGTTGTTTCAACTTTTAGATAGGTCTACGTGCTCAATTGATTAACAATTAAGAGCTAAATTTTGTGTGAAACGTTAGAATTCAGTTAAGCTGTTTTCTGATTTTTCCATTAAAAATAAATATTTTTATTGTTTATGTAATTAAAAGACTTAATTATGTTAACATAAAAATTACTAAAATTTTTAAATGTAACATTTAGTTGTTTTATGTTATTTTATTTTAGTATATAAAATTTTATATCAGTTATATAAATATAATTAACAAAAATTTTCCACCTCACTTAAAATCACGCTTTATTATAAATTTAATCATAAGCAATGTATGCTATAATTTATGAAGGGATCAATTTATTTTCGTTTATGTAAATGCATGGTAATATATATACACATATTTATATGTTACATTTCTCAATTAAATGCTTTCCTTTTGTGCCTCATTAATTATTCTTAGTTTACAATTTGTATTTATTTTTCGTATTTTGCATTCCTAATCACTGTTACTTTTTGTCTGATATTAAGCTTTCTGTTTATTATTACTATTATTGTCATTACAAATTATTTTTAAAATTAAGTTTTGAAAATAAAGGCATTTAAACTTTGCAAATTATTATGCTCGTGTTCAGACCAATAGAGATCTCCTATTAGCTACAAGTCACATCATCAGCTTCGGCTGCTTTGATTCACTTAGTAACTCAAATCAGACACAAAATTACCCTATGTAGACAAAATACTGTCAGGCAATATGTTAAAGTGCTGAGCAATTTTTACCGACTGTAATTTACCAAAGTTTGGGAAACACTGTCTTACATTGTTAAAAACAATTAAAAAAATTTTTTTTTCTGATTTTTCAGAGCAAATTAAGGTTATTGAGTATAATTCAGAAAATATGGAAAGAAGTTCTCGAAATCCAAATCCTTATATCATGAAGCAGCGACTTAAAATTCCAGGATATGTCAGAAAATAAATATTCTGTGTTCATCTGTATATTTCAAGTATGTTTTAAATGTATTCCTGTTGAAGGTTCTAAGAAAGGCATTTTATCAGCACATTCAGTGACCCAACAGTTTAGTGCAAAAATTAATGTATTCATTGCATCTGCATTTGGTAATTACATTTCTAATGAGAGATTTCAGTCATTTTCACAACTTTAATCAAAATCTCAGACTGCAGAATCTATCGCTAGATCTGTTTCTTTTGACTTGATTCTTTAAAAGTGTTATGCAGTATTTTGCTGTCTAGTACATTTTCTGGTTATGCAATGTGCAAACAAATGATTGTAAAGATTATAAAAAGCTGCTGCTGTGATAAAATAATTGTGAAAAGATTACTCTAAAAATGCAGTTTAATTTATATCATAATGAAAGATGAGTAAATCTAATGCCCAAATCTTCTTGTTAATTTCATGTTACTGCTGTAGAGTGAAGTTGCAACACTATGAAGGACATAAATTACAATGCAAATATGTATAGGAGTGATGATATATCACACTAAGTAGAAAGATTCAGTCAATAAACCCAGATATCAAAAGAAATGAGTTAAATTCAGATATCAGTGCTCATTCAGCTGACCATCAGTTTGCCAAATCTCTGGTTGATTTGATAACTTTTTCTTAGTGTTGCAATTTCAACCAAATCACTTATTTTATTACTCTAATATATCATTTGTTAATTACATAAGTTGATTTTAATGTAAATGTCAGTATTGCATTCTAAATCCATTACAATTAATATATTTGTAGACTATAACAGTAATTCATGATTCTGTGTCATAGAGCTATTTTGATAATAACTGTTCTGAAATTATTTTGTATAAAATTTTTACAAAAATTATCAGTATACTTATGATATAAAAGATAAATTATTTTTCATATGTAAATATATATAAAGTGCTGATATTTTTTTAATTTTAAGTTCATAATAATAAGATTGTGAACTTTTAAATACTGATCGTTTAAAGCTGATTTAGGTTAAAACTTCTGAATATATAAATTTTAAACAATAACTACTTTCTAGTGCCATGATATATATAGATTTACATTCCAGTCTGTTCTGTGTTTCAGCTAGTCTTTTATTAATTTGTTGATGTTATCTTGATGTTTTTACTCTGTACTGTGATAGTTGTTATCAAACATATTTTGATGAAAATTGTATACAGTATTTTTAAATAAATTTATAAATAAAATATTTTGTATGCTTTAAATATGAAGTATGTATGCTTAATATTGGGAAAGATGCATATTTTTTGCCTTGTTTGTTAGATACATTAACATACATAGGTGCAATATGGGTTTTAATATTTATTTGTTGTTAGAAGCTATTAAAATTTTTAGTTTAGTTTCTATTTCAGCAGAAATTAGAGTATATTAATTACATCATCTCAAACTATTTACATACATTGATTGATATTATAAATATTATTAATGTACTTTTATTTATTGTCTGTATCAGTGTTACATTGATAGCAATAGCCTATATATAATTCATAAATATTTTAGTTCTTATCTTTGATTTTTCTTATAGTTGCATGCAGAAACTGAACATTAAGATATGTTAAATCTGATTATATGCGCCATTCTGAACAAGACAGGATTGTTTCGATGTTGTTTATAAGCATTTTAGGGTGGTGGGAGGGAATTCTCAAACTGTAAAATATATTTTGGTTAATCATAACCTCTAAACAAATTTCTATTAATTCTTATATTGTTTGACAGAACAACATGTATATGCTGGATGTGGCATTCGCATATAGTGCATTATTTAAACTGTTGTGTATGTGTGAAATTTCACATTCGGTAATGGTCTCGAAAAGGATTTAGATATATGTTGTGGACAGTAATGTTCTGAATCTCAGTTATATAAAGTTTTGTTAAAAATTATTTTCAAGTTTAAAAATTTTATGTACAAAGCTGTATCGATGTCCTAGTATATAAAATATTTCTATCCTGTCTTTGTCAAATTATCTCATCAGTTATCCTCTTCAGCTGATGATAATCTTTTCAGACAAGACTTGAAATGAGGTGATGCTTGGTCCCCCCCCCCAATCCAGGCTTTTACATTTGCATGCCAAGGTGCTGGTTTGATGTTGAGAGACTAGATGGTGTAATTTTGATGACCATCACAAAAATTTATGAATTATAAAACTATGAATATCTTTTATTATTTAGTTTCTGTTGACTGCAAAACTTGATAGCTGATTTTGTTGTAGTTCATGACTAGTATCAACATGAGCTCAGTTTTAGCTTTATTGCACTTGAAAAGAATTCTCTTTATCCAAGTAACTATTTTAGTAAAATCTTTCTGAGTTAGTTGGCTAAAATCAATCGACAACTATACAGGAGTCCTGAGCATTTCGCAATATATCGAGCATGAATTAACAGTTGTACTTCATAAGCAATTTAAAAAACCACCAAACATTTAAAAGTTTTAGTGGTTTTTAAATTTACTACTTAAATTTTTTTTTCAGTAAGAAAGTTCAATACCTACAAGATTATTTACGAGCTAACAAATTTTTTTTATTTAATTGATTTGTACACCAATATATCAAATCGTGTATTCCCTTCTTCCCTAGGTTGTAAATGGCACATTAATTTCTAAAACTGCCTAAAATTTTCTGTCACAAAAATAGAGAATGACTATCCCATGGCATCTAACAAACAAAGCAAAATGACTTACTGAACTGCATGGTTACAAGTGATCTGATAAATGTGATAGCATGGGAAAACAAGGGAACAAGGATCTACAAGCAGATCTTTTAAAATTATTTCATTTTATTTTTATATTACTACATTTGTTTGTAATGTAAATATCAACATCACATTATAAAATTATTGCAATTACTCTCCAAGCGGCCAAGGGTTTGATCACAAATTTTTAAAGTTCCCCAAAAGATCATGAATATTTTCTTGATTATAAGTCCAAAATGACCTTCCAAATTTATACCTGATAACTTCCACAAATACGAGGGCCATCCAGGAAGTAGATTACGTTTCCGTCTGTGTCCGCTAGGGGCGGGGCTAGCGCGGCCATCTTGGGGTCAGAGCGTTGCGCAGCTCAGTCTGCATCTAGCCGTGCTAGTGAAAGGTTCGTGCTGTGCTCCGTTCAGATACTGTGACGGTTTGAAATGTCTGCGTTAATTGAAAATCTGCGAGGTGCGCTCAGTAATAAGGTTTCTGACTGCAAAAAACTGTAAACCGATAGAAATCTATCGGCAGCTTCGTGAAGTGTATGGGGACAACATTATCACTGAAGGTGGAGTGCGTCAGTGGGTCATAAGATTTCAAAATGGCCGAACCAATGTTCACGACGAAGATTGAAGTGGGAGACCCAGCATAGTGACCGCCGAACTTCTCGAAAAAGTCGATGCTAAAGTCCGTGAAAATCGAAATTTCACAATAACGGAACTTTCTTTGAGTTTTCCACAAATTTCGCGAAGTTTGTTGCACGAAATCATCAGCGAAAAGCTTGGTTACCACAAGTTTTGTGCAAGATGGAAGGCAAGAAGAGGTAACGAAGTGGTTGAAGGCGCAGGCGGCCGAATTTTTCGAGGAAGGAATTTCCAAGCTCGTACATCGCTACGATAAATGCCTTAATTTGTATGGTGACTATGTAGAAAAGTAGTATTTGAGTGTGGCTTTCATCTGTATATAATAAAATTTGTTTCCTATACTTTGTTTATTTTTTTATTCCAAAACGTAATCTACTTTCTGGATAGCCCTCGTATATGCCACTTTAATTTTCTGAACGCATTTCAAAATGTACGACTGTACTTAAATATCAGGACTAATAGTTTTGAGCATAGAGGCTTAAATACTAATCAAGTGCAAATGTTTTTAAACTATAAAAGTTCCTAATACCTAGATCATGAGCTTGACAATTCGAGTCGATTTTGATTAAAACTTCTGAGTACATAAATTACGAAGAAAATTAATTACTAGTGCCATGTATTCCAGTATGGTTTGTGTTTAAACTAGCATTTTATTAATGTATTATCTTGATGTTTTTACCATGTACTGTAATTGTTGTTATTCACAATTGTATACAGTTTTGAATGTTTAAATAAATTACTTCATTCATAAATTTAAATGTGAATTATATAATATTGGGAAATATTGCTTTTACTTTAGTTGTTAAATATATTTACATGTATATATATAATAGATAAAATATATATTTTAATATTCTTAATTACAAAGAAAATTTTGTGAGCTACATGTAGCTCACAAAAGATTTGTAAAATCTAAAGTATCACATCAGAAACAAAATTATTTGCATACATTCACTACAGTATCTATAATCTACATATGAATCTTTCATAAGTTAAAATGCATCTCTGCATGTCTGACTGCAAAACCTTCAGTACTCATTTTACAGTGTTTTAGTCACAGATATGTAAAAAACTTAAATCACAGCCTTAATTTGTCCTCGTAGGCTTTTAGCAAACTTTGATTCTTTTAATATAGACTGAAAGAAATGATTATATACTATATCATTTATATTCATATATAGTGTTTCGAATTTGCAATTAGTTGTAATTTAATTTTATTATACTATTTTATTTATTAAATTACTTTGATAAATAAAAGCTTTTCTTCCCTATTCATTCAAAATCTATCAGTATAAAAGTTTAGTAAAGTAAAAAAATCACTCATTATACAATAACTTTAATCATGCATTAAATCAGTCTTATTGTTCTCTTGAAATCATGTCCATGAAACCAAATCAACCATGAAAATGTCCCAGTTTTTCAGATTTCAAAATTGCTTTTACATAAGGGACAATTCAAATATACTGTACATTATATGTGACAATGTCGCAAAATGTATAATTTTTTATGTATAGGAGGACCTGAAGAAGTAGATATTTCTAATAGCAAGTATTATTTAATACTAGCATTTCAAATGACCATTGTAAAAGCATTGGATACAAGGATGTTAGCTAACTAAAAATCCCACATTAAGATCTTACATGAAGAAAATAGAAAGACATGTTTTGAATGTGCTATGATCACTCAATAGATTGAAGCATAGCATACAGTTTTTATCCTCAGTCCAATATTCAAAGCCAATCTTTAACAAAAATTGTAGACCCTCAAAAGCAAAGGCATTATATAAAAAGAGTGGTACAACAATCATCTATAATAGTGTTTTTCAAAAATCTTTTTAAATAGGGTCCTCTTTTATAAATTTAATTAAATATTTTAATAAATTTATAATTAAATATTCTTTCAAAAATTCAATATTCTGTGGACTACCTTACTCTTACTTATTCTGTGGACTACCTTACTTATCACCTTCAAAAACTTTCTTAGCAAAAAATCAAAATCAATCAAAAAATTACATAGACAGGTTTAATTCATTTTATTTTGAAAATACATCTGAAAGATATACCAGTCTATGAGAATGCTAAGCTAAAACAATTCTACCTTTAGGAAAGATCAACGTTTCAAAGTCATATGTGTGGCATCCTTTAAGAACGATGCCACAGACATGACTTTCTCCATTTACAAAGTTACGTAAATGAGTTAGTTACATGATTGAAAAGTAAGGTTAAATGCTTAACTGCTGAAATACAGATATCATTAATATGTTACATGAAAATACATTTTACATATTTCATGTATAAATGCCAATAAAGGAAATAATAAGGATTTAATTCTGAAAAAGCAACTGAACAAAATGACAAAAACTGAATTTATGTTTTTGTTAACAAATATCTGCTAAAAAGAGCACAAATTGAATTTTGGAAGTAATAAACTTCCAAAAATATAGGTACAGAACTATATTGCATACTCTGGGTATTATAAATAAGATTCATTTAAAAATATACAACAAAAAACAAGACTTAAATATCATCTAAATCAAAATCAAAGTTATCTTGTGTCAAAGAACTGCAAAATATCTTCCTAAATACTGATTGAGATGATTTTCTAGCTGAAATACTAGGCTTTGGACTATGACTTGCTATCACAGAAGGCGTAATTAAAGTCTTTTTATTGTCTTTATGAAGATTTGCCATTTGAAAATTTGATAAATTAGATTTATTATTAATTGGTTCAATTGTATTCAATGCCTGATTTTTAGCTCCAGATTTAATCTCATTTAGGAAAGAAGGTTTCTGAAAATTTTCTTTTTGCTCTGAATTGTTAGTTGCCATCTTAGGAATGCCAACACATGCAACTAAAGAATCTGATGACATTCCTATACCTGAAGATGAATTAGAAATTTCATTACAGGGATCCAAATCAGTAGATTTTCTCTTCCTTCCTATTGAGTTATTCAATCTTAAATCTTTTTTAGTGATTTTATCTTTTTCGACCACAACTGATTTAGAAGATTGTAAACTTTCATAACACAAATTAGCATGGACAGAATGAATATTTTCACATGCTGGTTTATCTTTCAAACATTCAAATGTATTTGGGCCTAATAAAGTTTTGGAATTTTTCTTGAATGCAAATTTTTTAAAGATATTTATTTTTTCTTTTTTTGTTGATATTAATGTATCGCAAGGTAAATTTTCGTCCAACTGGTTAGACATCATAGAATCAGCTTCAAAAGAGCTGTTTGCTAATTTATCACAAGCATTAATTTGATTGGATGAATTTAAATTAAACATATTTTTTTCATTAGTTTCTCTAAAATTTGTTACTTTCAAAGAAATATTTTTAGCATTTACATGCACATGATCATCTTGAAAATGGCCAACTTCTAAATTAGATGCTTCAAGATCACCATCATAAAAATTATTTAAATCTGATAAAGTGGAAATTTCATTTCTCAGTTGCTCTGAATTCTGTGCCACACCTGTATTTTTATGCAGATTCTTACATTCTTTACCATTTTCAAGAGTAAATAAAGCTTTATTCTCTTTTATTTTATCCAAGAGTGATGAATTATACACATTCTCATTAAGATTTTTTGTTTCTTGCTCAACTGTACTATGTAATCCATCACCTTTTAATAATTTAATACTTTCAAAATTAAAATCAGCATTTCCAGATCTGTCAATATCACCATTGTCAAAATAAGCTGAACAACTTTCATTGTAAATTCCCATGCCTTTAATTAAGTCCTCTTCATTATTTCTATCAAACAAATAAGATAATTTTGTTGAATTGAAAACTGAAGAAATTTTCAGTAACAATCTTTTTACATTAAAGTCTTGGTAAAATTGTTTGTAATTCTTTGAAATACTCAGTAATTCATCTAGTTGTAAAATTCTCAAGATTGTCCTAGCTAGAAAGGAAAGTAAAAAAAAAAAAAAATTATATATATATTAATAAATATTTATATAATAATATAACTACATTTTTTTTCTTTAAAACATGCAAGCAAGTCAAAAAGACAAATTTAAATACAAAAGGGACATTTAATAAGCCTAACACAATAGTACAAGATGAATATCTAATTATTTTATCAATTAGCTACGTTAATTCCTCTTGACTTCGAAGCACTTAGCACAGTAATCTATTAATCGTAGAATTCTAATAGGAAGAAAAAAAAAATGTAACCTTCACTTCACCTAAATGGCTTCAGATGATCATCATCACTGTAATATGAATAGTGCAAATACTTATTCAGTTTCTGAAACAAAACAAAAAGAGTCAGATCTGATGAATGTGGTGTATGAGAGAAAAGCTGAAATCCAGATCGCTGGAAAGCATCATCATGCAAAAACAACACTTTTCTTCTGATGTTTTTCATGGTATTTACGATTTGTTGAAGTCAAGTTAGCATAACAAACATCTGTTATTGTGGTTTGTGACATATAATTAATAGGCAATGATTCTTCTTCATCCCAAAACTCTACCAGCACTTTTTGGGTTCTAAATTTCAGGGATCAAGGAAATTCACTATAATTTTATACAACGCTTTCTGTTTCTGGGGTTAAGCCCTATTCATGGTGTTACCTATGAAGACTAAGCCATCTTCAGTTTTGGAATTAACTTTCTTTGTATTTATCTGGAGCATATGTTTGACATACCCTGCTTTTTATTCAGGATTTTGAGATGTACTTGTCTTTATCCCTCAAATTTAACACATTTTTTCCTGAGGTCACATGCACACTATGTATGTCTAGGATAATCAAGTAGTAATTTCTTACCTAAATAATAGCCATCTGAAAAATGCACTCATCTATATTCCTCAAATTTAGCACACATATTTTTAGTAATCACATCCCCATTATAACATAGTCTAGGATTATCTTTGAGTGATCTCACATGTTTAACCAGTTAACTGTGGTGCCCTCATTTAAGAGTGTGCACCGTTTCGTGTCACCAGAATCGAGCCATTAGAAGTATATTCGTCAATCACAGAATAAGTTGCGCTGGTAAGATATTTGATGAAAAAGATGGGTTTATTTTATAAAATTGCAAATTTTATTACTAATACTAGCGGGCAAGCCCGCCAGCTGAGCGGGCTGAAGCCCGCTATTTATTGTTCCTGTGTATAAGAGTTTCTAATGTAATTTAGCGGGTATTGGAAATTTGAAACGAACTACCAGTGTCCAGCGGTTTCGCGCTGTCTTCACCCGCTTTATTAAAGTTTGCATTGAGAATATACTGCATACACGATACACATGCGTAAAATCACGAAACCACCCATGCAGCCAGCCCGCAAATTTTCGGGATTCGAAAGTTGGAACGAACTAACAGTGTCCAGCGGTTACCACTCATGCAGCCAGCCTGCTCGCCGGAACTCGTAAGTTGGACCGAACTACCAGTGTTTAGTTTTCTTGCTCGGGCTGCGCCCGCTTTATTCACTTATGCATACAGAAGACATTGCATACACGATACACATGCGTAAAATCACAAAAACACCCGTGTAGCCTGCCTGCTCGCCGGGATTCGAAAGTTGGACCGAACTACCAGTGTTCATCGATTTTGGGCGGGAAGCGCCCGCTTTATGCACATATGTATCCAGAAGACACTGCATACACGATACACATGCGGAAAATCATGAAAACACCCACGCAACAGCCTGCTCTCCGGGACTCGTAAGCTGGAGCGAACTACCAGTGTTCAGCTTTCTTGGGCGGGCTGCGCCCGCTTTATTCATTTATGTATCTAGAAGACACTGCATACACGATACAGATGTGTAAAACCACAAAAACACCCGTGTAACCTGCCTGCTCGCTGGGATTCGAAAGTTGGACCGAACTACCAGTGTTCAGCGGTTTTTAGCGGGCTGCGCCCTCTTTATTCATGTATGCATCCAGAAGATACTGAATATACTATATACATGCGGAAAATCACGAAAAAAACCCATGGAGGCAGCCCGTACGATTGGATTCGAAATTTGGTCCGAACTACCAGTGTTCTCCGCCCGCTTTATTCACGTATGCATCCACAAGATATTTCATAAAAGTTACACATGTGGAAAATCACGAAAATATTCATGCAGGCAGCCCATTCGCTGGTATTCGAAAGTTTGACCAAACTACCTTATTTGGTTGGCATATATCATACAAATTAACTAACAACTAAAAACGCAATAAATTAAATTAAATTAAATATTATACATATAAAAGTAAGAATTTAAACTCCTGCTGCGGAGTGATATTCAGCGAAGCAGGGTACTATACACAATGGGACTTTGCAAATCGAACACCAGTAACATGATTCCTTCCTGATCTTACGTTTGTAGCAATGTTTGACCTTCGCGTAGAGTTGGATTTTTCCGATGTTCCGGGTATATAATCCGGAACATGATTCCCGCCTAATTGGCTTATATTAGGTCTAAACGGCCGAGTTTGTGTCAATTTATTTTTTTCAACTGGATACATCGCAAAAATCTCTTCAATAAATTTTAGCAAAAAGTTGACATGCAATAATGTTCCATTATTTTTTTTATATAATATGAATTCATTCAGACACATAATGTCTACGAAATGGAGAAATATCTTTCTGTAGTACATTTTGAGTAATTTTCTTGCTATGGAGTATGCTACGATAATTCTATCACTCATATCCACTCCACCCATTTTTTTATTATAATCAATCACTAGCTCCGGTTTCTTTGTTATTATTTTTCTTTTCTTCTCTCTGTTTCTATTACGTTGTCATTTATGTACAGTACTTACTAAATAAACCTCCCTCTTATCTTTCCATTTCATTATATGCATGACGAGTATACTCGTCAATACACAAAATTGTGTCATTTTCCACGATGAGTATACTCGTCAATCACGGTTAACTGGTTAAACATGAGCCCTCACATTTTTATGAAATAGTGCTTTATCTGTGTTTTGCTTTTACTTTTAACTAAAATCCAATGCCTAAACAAAATCAATATTCTTTTAACATTTCAAATATCAGTTAATATTAATCGATAGTGCAGTCAAAAGTCTTCGAGATAGTACAGTCGGTGATTCCGAATTATAGATCATCAGTTTAAATCTGGTAAGATGGCATGCAGAAATTATAAAATTAAAAATATGAAACCGTAATTTATGAAATAAAGAGCAATTATGATCTAAAGAGTATCAAAATTTACAAAAAAAAAAAAAAAAAAGCTTAATATTTATTTGTTTACTTTATTAAACATTTCTTTAAATGCGCGCATGCGTAAAGCATACATTACACATAGTCGAAATTAGAAAATTGCAACCAGAAAACTATTTGATGTGTATTTGTGATATTTATAATGACGAGGAATTTGATTTAAATCATCAAAGACGGAGTACATCGAGATGAAATACTACACTTAGTAAGGAATTATAAGCCGAATAAAATAAAAACATCTGCCTTGAAGATAAGGATAGTGCTGACAGATCAACTTCCAGTTCATTGCGTGTCACGACGTCCCCCTCCCCACAGAGCTGCGTGAAATTGATAAACAGATTTCGGAATGGTTACAGAATCAAAGAATATGCCTTTATCCATTTTTTGCTGCAATTCCACTTTTTGTTTGATGGACATCAAAACATGCTTTCACTTTGTAGATCCTTTGGTAGCTCCAGAAACGGAAATTCTTTTTGACATAATTGAAGTTCAAGCTTACTTTTATAAAATTGCTCTAACAGTCTGCAAAAAATAATAAGCCAAATCCAATTAGAAGATTAAGGAACAACACTATCTGCAGCATTAACTGAAATAGATAATTAGATAATTTTAGCTTAGCTTATACCGTCCGTTATACATTGAACGTGCATGCGTAAACGTATTATGCACACGCGCACAGGTATTAGGCGCATGCACAGAAAGTTTGTAGCTTTGAGGTCCGGATAATGGACATCCGGATTAAAGACTTTTGACTGTATCAGGTTACCAAGAAAGTCCATGCAGTTTTTGAGAACAACTACTTTTGGCGTGTTAGCGTGGTCAAACTGATTCTGATGACACCATAAGTTTATATTCCTTTCAAACCTTATTCAGTACAGAATTGTTCAGTGTATCGCATGTTTTGCTATGGGATTTGTTGCAAATGCAATCTTTGAACGAACATGCCATTGGAAAAGAGATTTTAAGCCTATTTTGCTTTATGAGTACAAATTAAGAAACAAAACCACAGAGGATATTAGAAGAATACGTTACATCAGTGAGTGAATAGACTGCTCAAAAGTGGTTCTGCTGATTTTCTTCCAAAGACAAGCCTCATATCGCTTGTCCATCCACCCTCAACAAAATCCAGTTGGAGGAGGAAATCAAGCAGAATCCTCACCAAACTGCCAGAAGCTTGCACACAGATTTAGAGTATCTGATGAAAGCATTTGATCATATCTTCATAACCATGGGGTGATGTGGAAATTAAGCAAGTGGGTTCCTCATGTCCTGTCCAACGAAATTAAGCTCCAATGATTGAATATCTGCTTATCGTGTTATAATAAACCTGAACCAAGTCTTAACATATGATGAAAAATGGATCATGTGTGATGACTGGAAGAGGAAACATCATTAGTGGTCTCACTAGCCGCTAAAATGGACATTCACCAAAAGAAGGTAATGCTGTGTGTTTGGTGAACTAATGCTGGCACAATCCAATATGAATATCTAGAAAACGGGAAAACTATAACAGCCAATGTCTACTCATCAAAGCTGCAAAGAGTTTCAGCTGCACTGCACCAAAAGCAGCCAGCACTGGTCAACAGCAGAGGAGTTCTCCTCCTGCACATTAATGTCAAACGGCAAAAGCGACCAAAGAAGTGATCAAAACACTGGCCTGGGAAGTTCTGTCTCAGCCACCAAATTCCTTGGTCATCGCTTGATCGAAATATTACCTGTTTTTGGCTAGGAAACTGTAGAAACAGCATTTCTAAAAAAACGACAGACGACAAAAATTGTGATACAGACAAAGTCTGTATCACAATTTTTGGACTCCAGAAAAAACTTTTTTTTTTTTTTTCTTTTTCAAAAAGAGCATTTATAAGCTTGTGTCTCATTGAGAACATATAACTGAACTCAATGGTGATTATTTTGAAGAATAAAATGAGCGTTTAAGATTTCTGTGGACCATTTTTGATAAGTGACAAAAACCCCACAAACTTTCCTGTTTCCTATAAAGCAATCTCTCAAATATCAAATAATAGTACCTAATAAATAGTACTTTGCATTTTGTACCTCCACAGGATGATGCAAGTATTTCACTACATTCCATCATCCAATAAGTAATACATCATGCTTAACTTTATGACAGTGAATGTCCCCTGTAATTAATAAAATTGCATTATATTAAAATATCTATTTAAACTGCATAATACCTTTGTCTTCAAATTCAGCTTCAGGGTTATTGGGAAATGTAGTATGAAGAGGACTCATTCCTTCAAGAATGGAAAAACTCAGCATTGAAGATTCCATTAAAATAATAGCATATACAGCATCAATGACTAAAACTTCATCACGAAACATGAGCTTAGCATGTCCTAAAACACATGAAATCTTCAGTTAATCTCTAGTCCTGGAAGTAAAATACTTCTAAATTTACATTTTAATTAGATTTTATACTTAAATATTGATTCTAGATATTAATTTCTTGAAAATAAGATATATTCTAGATATTAATTTCTTGAAAGGTAAAAAATGTTTTTGAAAAACAAAAATGCTACTGGCAATGTTGTAGCTAGGGTGGGGCAAGGGGGAATATCTGTCCCCAGGCGCAGCATCTGGGGGAGCAAAATTGATGTTAAGAAATTTTAGAATGAAATGTTTTCACTCTTGGTGCAACAAAAGGGGGTGCAAAATCTTCAGTTGTTCCTGGGTGCTGCAAACCCTAGCTCTGGCTACAGGCAGAAGAGTTATATAATTATAAGTTCTATCTTATGTAGACCCTATTTAGTAAAATATTAAGATAAAGTTTTGAAGAATTATGTTAATTCATATTTTCATAAGTATAAATATAATATAGACTGTTGCCTTAACCATAAAAATTTGTTTCAGAACATCCACCAATTTGGATTCAAAACTATGGATCTTTCATGTGTTTAACTTATCACAGCATAATAAGTAGTTATCTTTCATGTGTTTAACTTTATAACTAGCTAACAAAATGTAATTTTTGTTTTACATGGACCATATAAAAAGTGCCTCTTTAAACGGTATTTATTTTCAGCACTGAAACTATTTTTACATAATTCTGTACTTTTACTGAGCTCTGTAATTAAAGATGCATGTTACGGTCAATATTTAAGAAAGTAAAACCTGTAGCTTTTTTTTTCAAATACCATGTATGTATATATTATAAAATATAAGCAGTTATAGCTTATTGATAATAAAAACAATAAAGCACAAATATTTAAGTATAAAAATAAATTTATTGTTTTGTAATGTTTGAGAATTAATGTGCAATGAAATAGAATCAAGATTATTGAACATATTAGAAATTCCATTCATATTATGAATTATTAGTAAAATTGTTTCGGGCATTTTATTCAGTTGTCCAAATTACTACCAAGTAACAATTTTGAGGGCAACCTCATGCAGCTATGATCATAGCTATAAATTCAAACAATCTATATACATACCCATTGCCATAAATGTTTGCAGACCAAAAAAGAATTGGCAGAATTTGCTGAAATTTTATACACACGATAGCAATGATGATGTCATTATAAAACCGAACAAAAGATCATTTATTACAATTGAATGAAAGTTCTAGTACAGTATTGGACCACCATATGCAGTACACAATGGCATTCAGGCATACAGGTCCTGCAACATCTCATGCTACAGTTGCTGCAAGCACATCACTAGTTTGATTAACCTCTTAGGTTGTTCCAAGTTATCAGCAAGAAATCTGGGGATGGGACAAGCCAGGGAAGAGTGGTAATGTGGTGGAGGCATTCTTGTGGCAGTTTTGCTGTGTGTGGTATATTGAAAAATATCTCCTGGAAGTCTTGCCATGAATGGCAACACATGTGGCTGACGGATGTCACAAATGCAATGTTGGGCTATCATGGTGCCATGCATCATTATTAAAAGTGACTGGGTGTATGCAACCACAGCCCCTCCATCCATCAAATCAGCTGTGAAAGCAATGTGTTCCTTGCAAAGTGAAGGGAGGATTGAAGTGTTCCCATGGTAAAACAATTACTATATGTTAACCACATTGTTTTCTTTCATACATATTGTAATGTATTTTGTAGTATTTAACAAAATAACAAATGATCTTGTTAGTAAAACAAAAATTTTATTTTTAGTTTATGAAGATAGATAATTTGAGTGCAATTCTTTAGTTACAAATGTTCATACATCTACTAGCTGGTAAAACTTCAGATTAACAATTTTTAAACAATTTCTGAGCAATGGTTACATGATACAAATATAGTGTTGCCACTCCAATAATAAATATAGCTTTTTGTTAAATAATAAAATATTACCACCTCTCCAGATAAACTTTAATTTATATTTTTATAAATTAAAGTATTTATATATTTTTATAAATTACAACTTTTTTCCCAAAACACAATATCATCACAATAAAGAATTGAAATACAACAAATAACATAATAGCATACACTGAGAAAGAGAGGAAAGAATAAAATAATTTTTTATCTATATACAGAAACATATTATTTAATCAGGCCAAGGAGTACAACTTGATGCATCTACATTTTTATGGTTTTTACCACTTTGATGAATGACAATGTAATTGTAGCATTGTAATACTAGTGCCCATCTCATAACTCATGGATTTAGACTTGCATTATTTTTGAGTCAAACTAAGGGATTATGATCGGTCATGATGTGGAATTTAGTATGCCCGTCTAAACAACATTGCAGTTTCTTTACAGCGAATATTATGGTGGCACATTCCTTTTCTGTGGTAGAGTACTTTTTTTCAGTTTCTGTAAACTTCTTACTAAGGTATAATACTGTCTCGTTCATCTTTCTGAGCTAAAATGACACCTTAACAGTTTGAAGCATCCATTTGTAAAATAAATTGCTTATTGAAATCATGTGCATGTAGTATAGGCTTTTGAGACAATTTATTAGCTCTTCAAATGCCTTTGTAAACTCTTCTAACCAATTTATTTTCCCTTTCAAGGTTTCAGTTAAAGGTGCTGCTACAGATGCGAATATGGGAATGTAATGATTATAATATCCTGCTAATCCTAAAAATGCTGTGACTTGACTTTTTGTGGATGGTACGAGAAAAATCAAGAATAGCTTTGACTTCATTTGGCATTCTTATACCACAACCTACAATATGTCCTAGATATTTTACTCTATCTTGAGCAAATTTACATTTTATAGGTTTAATTGTCAAACCAGCGTCCTTTATTTTTGTCAAAACAGCTTTCAGGTGACTTAGATGTTCTTCCCAGATGTTTGAAAAGATTGCCACGTCATCTAAATATGGAACAGCAAAGTTTTCACAACCGTGAAGGATTTCAGCCATCATTTTACTAATTGAAAATGGTGCATTTTTAAGGCATCCATAAAGGTCTAAATGTGACAAAACTTGTAACAAAAGAGGCTAATCTTTGGACATTAGGTGTTAAAGGTATTTGACAGTATCCCTTTGTTTAATCCATATTTTTTATAGCAAATTAAATTTAGTTTACTGAAGTATTCTAATTTTATGTTGAATAATTATTAATATGACATCTACATTGATATGGTCATGGGCTAATTACTCATAACATTGTTGTAGGCTTATTGTTATTGTTTTCGTGATAAGTTGGATAAAGAAACACAGAATTGTAATGAGTAAAGACATGTATAATATGCAGAAAATTTAACTTCAGTATATAATAACTAACAAATTATTGAAATGAATCCAACTAACATTTTATACATTTTAAATAAAAACATAACTTATAACAAGCATAATGACATATGAAATACTAATGAGATTTATGTAATTGAGATTTTTCACTGACAATAGTTTGTAGTTGTGGACTAATTTTACTTGTACCAATTATTAAAAGAGATTTAAGATGCTCATCAGTTAATTTAGATCTGTAAACATTTTTTGTGTACTTCATGTTGGAGAAGGTCTTCTCACACAAATAAGTAGTACCAAAAACAGAAAACAGCCCATGAGCAAATTTATGCAAATTATTAAATTGTGTCAGTGGAAGACTCTTATAAAATTCCAACAAAGATGAGTTTTGATATTTGTTCTTAATTATATCACTGCACTGTAGATCAATCATTTCCATTTGAAGTTCTGGGGCTAGGGTTTCAATGTCAGTATCAAAAGGATTCTGAAAAATCTTAATTTGATTCGCAATGGCATCAAAGTCCGAGAAACGAGTATCAAAATTTATTTTCAAAGCACTCAAAGTTTCGATTGCAAAATCGATAGGAAACTCAGTCTTAGTGGTGTGGCTGAATATTTCACATGTTTTAAAATGTGAAAAACATTTACTTCGTAGTTGTGATTGAAACAGTATCAATTTCTTCCGGAATGATTTGATATTAGTGTATAAATCAGGAAGATGCTGGTTTTTTCCTTGCAATCTCAAATTCAGTTCGTTCGCATGTTTTGTCAAATCAACATAGAATGCTAACTTCCACAGCCATGCGTTGTTTTGTAATTCAGTAAGAGGGTGATGCTTTTCATTCAAAAAAAATTTCGATCACTGCTCAAAAAAGCGCTGAAGGACTTTCCCACAACTAAGCCAACGTACGGCGGTATGATAAGGTAAGTCATTTTCTCCAATCTCTTCAATAAATTGTCGGAATTGTCGGTGATTCAGCCCAAAAGATCTGATAAAATTAACAGTTGATATGACTGGTTTCAGAACTTCAGACATATCCAAACATTTTCCGCACAAAGACTGTTGATGAATGATACAATGCAAGACTAATGGTTTTGAACCACCGTCATTTTCTACAGCCTTTGACACAAGAGCGACCACTCCTTTATCTTTCCCACTCATGTTTTTGCCTCCATCAGTTGTAATACATTTCAAGTTTTTCCATCGAAGGTTCTTTTGATTAATGGCCATTTCAACTCCTTTAAAAATATCTGTACCAGTAGTTGTGCCATGAATACTATACATATCAAGAAGTTCTTCATGCACTTCATAGCTTTTATCTACTCCTCGAATATAAATCAACACCTGAGCAGTATCTGACACATCCGTTGACTCATCCAAGGCCAAAGAAAACCACTCAACATGTCCATTTTTGTCGAACAGTTGAGAGGATATATTTTCAGCGATGTTTTCTACCCTTCGAGCCACAGTGTTTGATGACATACTGACAGTTTTTAATAAATTTACCTTTTCAGGGCATATTTCTTCGGCTACTGCAATTATGCATTCTTTGATCATTTCTCCATTGGTGAATGGTTTTCCACGTTTTGCAATTTCAAGAGCCACACGAAAGCTGGCACGAGTTGCAGCCTCTTGTTCAGTTTTGAGTTTTGTAAATGAAGATTGCTGCGATTTCAATCCGCGCTTCATAGCTTCGAAATTTTCTGTCCGCAAACTTCCTGTATATTTTGAGTAATTTTGAAAATGTTTTGTTTCATAATGACGTTTAATGTTATATTCTTTGAGAACGGCTATGCTTTCATTGCAAATCAAACATAGTGCCTTGTTACTGGACTCAATTATGAAATACTGAATGTTCCACTGATCTTTGAATTTTCTGCATTCACTATCAATTTTTTGCTTCTTTTCCATACTACTAAATCACACACAAAAGCAACAATTCAAATCAAAATACTGTTACAAAGATGTCTTAAACTTAAACACGCACAAACACGTTTTAAGGAGGTACGCACTATTTTATTTCACAACAGTATCATAGGAACTGACTTCTGTATGTGCTATTAGCGCCATCTGTTAGCGATAGAAGGTACTACCTATTTCCGCTTGTGTCTACCAGATGTCGTGTCACGTTACTCCTCATGGCTCGTACTCTACGACTAATCTAGAAATTACAGATAATGACAGGAAAATTAATAATATGCAGTGTTGCTGTTTTGGGGACTTCAGTTCGATTTGCAGCCTTTTTTAAACGTTGCGTACTTTTTCGGACTTTTTTTTCATCAGTGGATTATTTCACTTTTTACCACCGGCAACAATGATAATATGGTTTTGGCCCTTGGAACTTACTACAGACATTTCTAATGTGTAAGATTCTGTATGAAGGTATATAACTATATAACATCAGTAAAACTTTTTACAATTATAATAATGCTATAAATGTGCAAAATTATTAACTGCAATTTTAAAATTTCACTAAATAGTATTTTAGTTGTTTAAGCTCTTCCATTTTTTACTTTCTTGTACGAAGTAAAAAGGAAGTATTGTAATCGCGAAAAGCTTCAGGCAGCATATTTCAACGAAAATATCCACTTTGACCGCTTTCGAATGCAATTTAACGATGTTTTTGCGTGATATCTGTACATAAGGACAGCATAAAAGATTTTTTTTTCCTCCAAAAAAAACTAAAAAACCGCTTTAAAATGAATTCTGAAGAGAATTTTTCGTGGCGTCTGTACGAACGTATCTCTCATAACTCAAAAACGAGTAGCCTCAGAACATTGAAATTTTGTATATAAGACTAATATAACATGTAGATGTGCACCTCGTATTTTGGTTTCAATCAGCCGCGCCAAACGTATATAAATATATTTATAAATATATCCATTCTGTTACCCGGCTCAGTGATCTCAGTTTCTTTACTCTTATGTTTGTAAATTGTACATTTTTTGCTTTAAAAATGATTGAATTATGTTGTTTTTATCTTCCAGTTAAGGGTGGCTTTAGTAAATCTGTATGCAATATTTTTAGAATTATCAACAATTTTAAAATTGTTTAAGTGCCGCTAAGCCTAATTTGATGGCTCTTGTTTACATTTGAAACAGCTGAGTAGCGGATTTGTTGCCAATCTAGAGAAACTTAGCTTCGCAACAACAAAGATAACGCCTTCATTTATTATTTAAATCATGCTTAATCCTTTCTGGAATTTTTTCAATTAAATAAGCGTTTAAGATTTACTTCGTAATTTTTAATACAGATATTTTGAGTTTTTATGTATTTTTGCCTTGTCACGAAGTAAAAACTGAATTAATTGAATAAGAAATAATCAATCGTTTGTGAAAAACTGTTTCTTGTTTTGTTTGCTTAATTTCTTTTATATATAGTTCTAGCTTTATTATAGTATTTGAATAGAACATGTGGCAACAATTAGATAATTCTTTAAATGATATAAATTTTGTGCATTCTTAGTTACAATATGAACGAAATATAATACTGTTAAGTAAACCTAGCGCCAGAGTCTCGCTATGGTAAACAAAGTGAATTTTAAAGAATGCATTTATTCTATTGTGGTTTATGCGCTGTCGGCGAAGTAGGTTTAATTCAATCTAATAAGTTTAAATAAAATGCAAGAAAAAATGCGTATAATTTAATATTCCATACAAGGAAGTTAAGTGGTGTACACATCAGATTTTTTTTTTCCTTCAGCAGAAAGTATCCCTGCATACAAACATCTAATGTTTTCCCTTTTAACACATGGTTCATTAATTTTTTATAGTTATTAAATGAATTGTCAGTCACCTTTTGTAGCTGTTTTGGGTATATTTCTCTTATAATTTCTTCTCTATCTTTACCTATAAGGTATTCAAGTTCTCCAGCTATGTTGCTGTTCTGTTTTGTGCACCATTTATCTAAAAAAAGTTCTGAGAGTGGATTAATGAAAATTTAAGATGAAAGTTTTAATGCTTCAAGTGTTCTACATAGTCTACCTTCACTTCAATACAATGCGCAGAACATGCATACAACCATATGAAACTGTGAGAAAAGTCTTTGTTGGGGATGTTATTCCATTTGCATGTCACTGTGACTTGAATGTCGGTTACATCATAACAGTGTTGACCCTTCGTGTGATGTTTGATTTTCAAGAATAAGAAATAGTCAATCTGTGCCAATTTAAGAACACGTTTTTTTGCTAAAAATAGTACTCCAGCCATTTGAGTGGATGCATTGTCATGCAGCAAGAAGTATTTCTTCTCCTTTCGTCAATCCAGACAAACCTGCTGATTTTCCTGCATAACCGATTTATGGCACCCATGAACTGCATTTCCAGTTATGATTGTATGCCAGGAAGAAAATATGCTGTGAAACTTCAGGCAGAAGATATAGTCTTATAATTAAACATCTATCTGTAATTCCAGACAAATGACAAAACAGGGTACTATATCATAAAAGTCCTATAAACCACTTGGTGGTTCAACACATGGTAGCTAACATTCTACATAGTAACAACCACATGGTAGCTAACATTCTGACAATTTACTTCTTAGGAGAAGGGAAGGATATCTTTTTCATACCCGAATCCTTAAATGTAGCTTTTCGGAAGATGGAAGTCTAGCTTTTATGGTCTGTTATTCAAAAACCTCTAATGTCTTTATTCAGACAATGAGTAGTGAGTGACATTTTCTGGAACTGAGGCAGTTAAGTTAAAAAAAAAAAAAAAAAAAAAAAAAAAAAAAAAAAAAAACATAAAGTAATTTTATACAAATTATATTATATAAAAAATTTCTTTTGTTTACTTAATTTAATAAATACACATAACATAAATATGAATTTCTATTTAGCTTATTTTTTCTTCACTGTTCCATTCAATCTAGCTTAATTTTAGTTTTCATGAACAGTTGATGTAGTAAACAAAATAAGAGTTTACAGACTCATTATAAATGGAATCAACTGCATTAAAAAAAATCTGAAGTGGACACCACATGACTTCCTTGTATGGCCTATTAAATTATACACATTTCATTTAAACTTATTTCCACGAAATTTCATTAGAGATATATTTCTCATCCAATTAATTGAGTTCTCACTTTGCAGCAAGGAAAAATACATAAAAATTCGAAACATCTTCATTAAAAATTGTAAAATACAGAAAAACATAAAACATCAAATAAAGTTTTAAAAACATTTTGCAATTAAAATTAGTTTCTACACAAAAACAAGCAATTTGGCCAGTAGGCAGGAAGATAGATTTGTTGTTGTTATTGTTGTACACAATTGAAAGTTGAAATTTGGTCCCACTCTGCCAAAAGACACTGAAGTTGAGCACCAACTGAATTCACTATCCAACTAAGAGTTTCAAATGTAAACAAATGGTGGTCTTGTTAGGCTTAGTACCACTTAAAGAACTTTTAAATTGTTCATGATTCTACAACTATTGCATGCTGATTAACTGATTGCAGGCATAACAACCTTAACCGCAACATAACAACAACATAATCCAATCACTTTTAAAGCAAAAAATGCATAATTTACCAACATATAAGAGTAAACAAACTGAGCTCACTGAGCCAGGTAACAGAGTGTGTATATATATTTATATACAGTCAAAAGTCTTTAATCTGGATGCCCATAATCCGGAATGATCTAAAATCTGGACCTCAAAGTAAGAAACTTTCTGCGCATGCGTAAATGCATAATGCGTTTACGCATGCGCATAACACATTTACGCATGCACGTTTTATGTATAACGGACGGTATAAGCTAAACTAAAATTATCTAATTATCTATTTCAGTTAATGTTGCAGATTGCGTTGTTCCTTAATCTTCTAATTGGATTCGGCTTATTATTTTTTGCGAACTGTTAGAGCAATATTAT